>NW_026969463.1:0-600000 GCF_028390025.1 Pseudophryne corroboree
TCATAGCCCTGAATTTTCCAATGCGCAGCTCTTTGCAAAAGAGAGATATTGGCAAGGACAAGCTGTCTTGTACCTTTGCATTTTTCTCCCAAACGAAGGTCACTAGAAAGAAAATTTTAAAGCCTCCTGTTAGTCCATCATCTACACGACATAGTCCTGAATTTTCCAATGCGTATCTCTTTGCAAAAGAGAGATATTGGCAAGGAAAAGCTGTCTTGTACCTTTGCATTTTTCTCCCAAACGAAGGTCACTAGAAAGAAAATTTTAAAGCCTCCTGTTAGGCCATCATCTACACGACATAGCCCTGAATTTTCCAATGCGTAGCTCTTTGCAAAAGAGAGATATTGGCAAGGAAAAGCTGTCTTGTACCTTTGCATTTTTCTCCCAAACGAAGGACACTAGAAAGAAAATTTTAAAGCCTCCTGTTAGGCCATCATCTACACGACATAGCCCTGAATTTTCCAATGCGCAGCTCTTTGCAAAAGAGATATTGGCAAGGAAAAGCTGTCTTGTACCATTGCATTTTTCTCCCAAACGAAGGACACTAGAAATAAAATTTTAAAGCCTCCTGTTAGACCATCATCTACACGACATAGCCCTGCATTTTCCAATGCGCAGCTCTTTGCAAAAGAGAGATATTGGCAAGGAAAAGCTGTCTTGTACCATTGCATTTTTCTCCCAAACGAAGGACACTAGAATTAAAATTTTAAAGCCTCCTGTTAGGCCATCATCTACACGATATAGCCCTGAATTTTCCAATGCGCTGCTCTTTGCAAACGAGAGATATTGGCAAGGAAAAGCTGTCTTGTACCTTTGCATTTTTCTCCCAAACGAAGGACACTAGAAAGAACATTTTAAAGCCTCCTGTAAGACCATCATCTACACGGCATAGCCATGAATTTTCCAATGCGCAGCTCTTTGCAAAAGAGAGATATTGGCAAGGAAAAGCTGTCTTGTACCTTTGCATTTTTCTCCCAAACGAAGGACACTAGAATTAAAATTTTAAAGCCTCCTGTTAGGCCATCATCTACACGATATAGCCCTGAATTTTCCAATGCGCAGCTCTTTGCAAAAGAGAGATATTGGCAAGGAAAAGCTGTCTTGTACCTTTGCATTTTTCTCCCAAACGAAGGACACTAGAAAGAAAATTTTAAAGCCTCCTGTTAGGCCATCATCTACACGACATAGCCCTGAATTTTCCAATGCGCAGCTCTTTGCAAAAGAGAGATATTGGCAAGGAAAAGCTGTCTTGTACCATTGCATTTTTCTCCCAAACGAAGGACACTAGAAAGAAAATTTTAAAGCCTCCTGTTAGACCATCATCTACACGACATAGCCCTGAATTTTCCAATGCGCAGCTCTTTGCAAAAGAGAGATATTGGCAAGGAAAAGCTGTCTTGTACCATTGCATTTTTCTCCCAAACGAAGGACATCAGAATTAAAATTTTAAAGCCTCCTGTTAGGCCATCATCTACACGATATAGCCCTGAATTTTCCAATGCGCAGCTCTTTGCAAACGAGAGATATTGGCAAGGAAAAGCTGTCTTGTACCTTTGCATTTTTCTCCCAAACGAAGGACACTAGAAAGAAAATTTTAAAGCCTCCTGTTAGGCCATCATCTACACGACATAGCCCTGAATTTTCCAATGCGCAGCTCTTTGCAAAAGAGAGATATTGGCAAGGAAAAGCTGTCTTGTACCATTGCATTTTTCTCCCAAACGAAGGACACTAGAATTAAAATTTTAAAGCCTCCTGTTAGACCATCATCTACACGACATAGCCCAGAATTTTCCAATGCGCAGCTCTTTGCAATAGAGAGATATTGGCAAGGAAAAGCTGTCTTGTACCATTGCATTTTTCTCCCAAACGAAGGACACTAGAAAGAAAATTTTAAAGCCTCCTGTTAGGCCATCATCTACACGACATAGCCCTGAATTTTCCAATGCGCAGCTCTTTGCAAAAGAGAGATATTGGCAAGGAAAAGCTGTCTTGTACCTTTGCATTTTTCTCCCAAACGTAGGACACTAGAATTAAAATTTTAAAGCGTCCTGTTAGGCCATCATCTACACGACATAGCCCTGAATTTTCCAATGCGCAGCTCTTTGCAAAAGAGAGATATTGGCAAGGAAAAGCTGTCTTGTACCTTTGCATTTTGCTCCCAAACGAAGGACACTAGAATTACAATTTTAAAGCCTCCTGTTAGGCCATCATCTACACGATATAGCCCTGAATTTTCCAATGCGCAGCTCTTTGCAAAAGAGAGATATTGGCAAGGAAAAGCTGTCTTGTACCATTGCATTTTTCTCCCAAACGAAGGACACTAGAAAGAAAATTTTAAAGCCTCCTGTTAGACCATCATCTACACGACATAGCCCAGAATTTTCCAATGCGCCGCTCTTTGCAAAAGAGAGATATTGGCAAGGAAAAGCTGTCTTGTACCTTTGCATTTTTCTCCCAAACGAAGGACACTAGAAAGAAAATTTTAAAACCTCCTGTTAGGCCATCATCTACACGACATAGCCCTGATTTTTCCAAAGCGCAGCTCTTTGCAAAAGAGAGATATTGGCAAGGAAAAGCTGTCTTGTACCAAAGCATTTTTCTCCCAAATGAAGGACACTAGAAAGAAAATTGTAAAGCCTCCTGTTAGACCATCATCTACACGGCATAGCCATGAATTTTCCAATGCGCAGCTTTTTGCAAAAGAGAGATATTGTCAAGGAAAAGCTATCTTGTACCTTTGCATTTTTCTCCCAAACGAAGGACACTAGAATTAAAATTTTAAAGCCTCCTGTTAGGCCATCATCTACACGACATAGCCCTGAATTTTCCAATGCGCAGCTCTTTGCAAAAGAGAGATATTGGCAAGGAAAAGCTGTCTTGTACCTTTGCATTTTTCTCCCAAACGAAGGACACTAGAAAGAAAATTTTAAAGCCTCCTGTTTAGACCATCATCTAAACGGCATAGCCATGAATTTTCCAATGCGCAGCTCTTTGCAAAAGAGAGATATTGGCAAGGAAAAGCTGTCTTGCACCTTTGCATTTTTCTCCCAAACGAAGGACACTAGAATTAAAATGTTAAAGCCTCCTGTTAGGCCATCATCTACACGACATAGCCCTGAATTTTCCAATGCGCAGCTCTTTGCAAAAGAGAGATATTGGCAAGGAAAAGCTCTCTTGTACCTTTGCATTTTTCTCCCAAACGAAGGTCACTAGAAAGAATATTTTAAAGCCTCCTGTTAGGCCATCATCTACACGACATAGCCCTGAATTTTCCAATGCATAGCTCTTTGCAAAAGAGAGATATTGGCAAGGAAAAGCTGTCTTGTACCTTTGCATTTTTCTCCCAAACGAAGGACACTAGAAAGAAAATTTTAAAGCCTCCTGTTAGGCCATCATCTACACGACATAGCCCTGAATTTTCCAATGCGCAGCTCTTTGCAAAAGAGAGATATTGGCAAGGAAAAGCTTTCTTGTACCTTTGCATTTTTCTCCCAAACGAAGGACACTAGAATGAAAATTTTAAAGCCTCCTGTTAGTGCTTCATCTACACGGTAACAAAGCAGAATTCCTTTATGTATTTACAACCCTTTATGAAGTCTAAGAACACTGTACGCTGTTTACTTAAGAAGTACCGTAAGGGTACGCTGGTTGCGTAACGATCGCTCAGCCGTAGGCGAGACGCTCAAGCGTCACGTTCGCTCACGGCCCAGAGATTACAGGACAGAATGATTCGCTATGGCGTAGCGGTTCGCTCGAGACCACGAGGAGATCACCAGCGGCGCAGACGCTCACAACGCTATACCTTTATGTCTAAACCTTATACCAATGAAATACACAGAATACCTTAATGTGAATACAGGGTGTAAGTGCAACCTTGTGTAACCTGACTAACTACAAAGCTGCTTGAGCGTTACCGACGCTCAAGTGAACACTTAACACTATAGGAAATACACAGATGCTGGTTTAGGGTCCAAAGCCTATTAACTGTATTATGTCTAATATACTTGTAAAAAGAGAATAACAGTACAAATGATACACTACAATATAACAGAGACTTCCTAACCAAAATACAATACTATCTAATACAATACAATACTAGTCTAGGGGAGATGTGAGAGAAAAGAGAAAGGAGAGAGAGAGAGAGAGAGAAATTGGCTCACAGTAAGACAATGATTACGGAGAGAAACTTACGCACAAGGGGAAACGATCGCAAGCGCCTCTGGACATCCAGCTTCCTGATTATCAGCAATGAGAACCATTTGAAGAGAAGTGAAAGCTGGATGTCACAGACCCGTCTTTTATGCTACTCACACAATGCAATCTAATGGTCCCTACAGTCTCACTGTCCATTGGACGCAGGAACTCGGCTTCGCATTATAACAAAGGTCATAGGTTGATTCATACAGGTAAACTGTATCAGTGGTCTTGGTTATGCAAAACAATGGGTGATAACTAACACATTCCTGTCTTCTGGAGAGCTATTGTTTGGCGAATATAAAACAGAATCCTGTCTGGGTTCTGTTCTATATTCATGATGTCCACTTTCAGTTGAGACAATGACGTCTCAGCCCTTATTTTCCTGTATACAAATCCAGCCCCATTTGTAAACACAGGTGTTGGCCTTCTTCATTGAGTCTCAAAGCTCAGTGTAATTAAAGGCTATTGCACTCCGTCTGCGGGAAAGATACTGATTTGGAGTACAATTGATCTTCAATTACTATTCCTGTGTTTACCTTATGCATGTGTAGATATGAGGCCCTCTTAACATGCAAACTATTGTTTGGGGGATCTCTGAGGTCAAAGAGCCATTTGAGACCCACTGATGCCTGTCTCCAACTGTTCAGATGCATGACTAAGTAAGAACAAATAAAATGGACATAACTTCTTATGTCCATAACTATTCGCACGAGCGATTAATACGCTCCAAACCAACACCGGAATATCGCTAATTAAATACTCTTCCGATGGGTACCAAACACTGCTGTATGATTCCTGTTAGACCCTTCGTACAATACAAAGAGGGATTCCTCTGCTCAGGGACATTCTATATTAACCAAACTTTCAGAATCTATCAAAGGGACCATGATCTACAAACTACATTAATTGTGAAAATATGTAACGAATGAGTCGCACGCTACGACTACATAAACTCTACCGTAAATACGCATACCGTGCGCCCGCGGGTGCACGCTATTGCGGGTATGCGTCTTCACGGGAGAGCGTACGCATGCGCAGCGCGGACCAGTGTGCGGTGCAAATATGGCAACGTGCATAGAGACATTTTTCTGACTTTGACAACGGCATAGCCCTGAATTTTCCAATGCGTAGCTCTTTGCAAAAGAGAGATATTGGCAAGGAAAAGCTGTCTTGTACCTTTGCATTTTTCTCCCAAACGAAGGACACTAGAATTAAAATTTTAAAGCCTCCTGTTAGGCCATCATCTACACGACATAGCCCTGAATTTTCCAATGCGCAGCTCTTTGCAAAAGAGAGATATTGGCAAGGAAAAGCTGTCTTGTACCATTGCATTTTTCTCCCAAACGAAGGACACTAGAAAGAAAATTTTAAAGCCTCCTGTTAGGCCATCATCTACACGACATAGCCCTGAATTTTCCAATGCGCAGCTCTTTGCAAAAGAGAGATATTGGCAAGGAAAAGCTGTCTTGTACCTTTGCATTTTTCTCCCAAACGAAGGACACTAGAATTAAAATTTTAAAGCCTCCTGTTAGGCCATCATCTACATGACATAGCCCTGAATTTTCCAATGCGCAGCTCTTTGCAAAAGAGAGATATTGGCAAGGAAAAGCTGTCTTGTACCATTGCATTTTTCTCCCAAACGAAGGACACTAGAAAGAAAATTTTAAAGCCTCCTGTTAGACCATCATCTACACGGCATAGCCATGAATTTTCCAATGCGTAGCTCTTTGCAAAAGAGAGATATTGGCAAGGAAAAGCTGTCTTGTACCTTTGCATTTTTCTCCCAAACGAAGGACACTAGAATTAAAATTTTAAAGCCTCCTGTTAGGCCATCATCTACACGACATAGCCCTGAATTTTCCAATGCGCAGCTCTTTGCAAAAGAGAGATATTGGCAAGGACAAGCTGTCTTGTACCTTTGCATTTTTCTCCCAAACGAAGGTCACTAGAAAGAAAATTTTAAAGCCTCCTGTTAGTCCATCATCTACACGACATAGTCCTGAATTTTCCAATGCGTATCTCTTTGCAAAAGAGAGATATTGGCAAGGAAAAGCTGTCTTGTACCTTTGCATTTTTCTCCCAAACGAAGGTCACTAGAAAGAAAATTTTAAAGCCTCCTGTTAGGCCATCATCTACACGACATAGCCCTGAATTTTCCAATGCGTAGCTCTTTGCAAAAGAGAGATATTGGCAAGGAAAAGCTGTCTTGTACCTTTGCATTTTTCTCCCAAACGAAGGACACTAGAAAGAAAATTTTAAAGCCTCCTGTTAGGCCATCATCTACACGACATAGCCCTGAATTTTCCAATGCGCAGCTCTTTGCAAAAGAGATATTGGCAAGGAAAAGCTGTCTTGTACCATTGCATTTTTCTCCCAAACGAAGGACACTAGAAATAAAATTTTAAAGCCTCCTGTTAGACCATCATCTACACGACATAGCCCTGCATTTTCCAATGCGCAGCTCTTTGCAAAAGAGAGATATTGGCAAGGAAAAGCTGTCTTGTACCATTGCATTTTTCTCCCAAACGAAGGACACTAGAATTAAAATTTTAAAGCCTCCTGTTAGGCCATCATCTACACGATATAGCCCTGAATTTTCCAATGCGCTGCTCTTTGCAAACGAGAGATATTGGCAAGGAAAAGCTGTCTTGTACCTTTGCATTTTTCTCCCAAACGAAGGACACTAGAAAGAACATTTTAAAGCCTCCTGTAAGACCATCATCTACACGGCATAGCCATGAATTTTCCAATGCGCAGCTCTTTGCAAAAGAGAGATATTGGCAAGGAAAAGCTGTCTTGTACCTTTGCATTTTTCTCCCAAACGAAGGACACTAGAATTAAAATTTTAAAGCCTCCTGTTAGGCCATCATCTACACGATATAGCCCTGAATTTTCCAATGCGCAGCTCTTTGCAAAAGAGAGATATTGGCAAGGAAAAGCTGTCTTGTACCTTTGCATTTTTCTCCCAAACGAAGGACACTAGAAAGAAAATTTTAAAGCCTCCTGTTAGGCCATCATCTACACGACATAGCCCTGAATTTTCCAATGCGCAGCTCTTTGCAAAAGAGAGATATTGGCAAGGAAAAGCTGTCTTGTACCATTGCATTTTTCTCCCAAACGAAGGACACTAGAAAGAAAATTTTAAAGCCTCCTGTTAGACCATCATCTACACGACATAGCCCTGAATTTTCCAATGCGCAGCTCTTTGCAAAAGAGAGATATTGGCAAGGAAAAGCTGTCTTGTACCATTGCATTTTTCTCCCAAACGAAGGACATCAGAATTAAAATTTTAAAGCCTCCTGTTAGGCCATCATCTACACGATATAGCCCTGAATTTTCCAATGCGCAGCTCTTTGCAAACGAGAGATATTGGCAAGGAAAAGCTGTCTTGTACCTTTGCATTTTTCTCCCAAACGAAGGACACTAGAAAGAAAATTTTAAAGCCTCCTGTTAGGCCATCATCTACACGACATAGCCCTGAATTTTCCAATGCGCAGCTCTTTGCAAAAGAGAGATATTGGCAAGGAAAAGCTGTCTTGTACCATTGCATTTTTCTCCCAAACGAAGGACACTAGAATTAAAATTTTAAAGCCTCCTGTTAGACCATCATCTACACGACATAGCCCAGAATTTTCCAATGCGCAGCTCTTTGCAATAGAGAGATATTGGCAAAGAAAAGCTGTCTTGTACCATTGCATTTTTCTCCCAAACGAAGGACACTAGAAAGAAAATTTTAAAGCCTCCTGTTAGGCCATCATCTACACGACATAGCCCTGAATTTTCCAATGCGCAGCTCTTTGCAAAAGAGAGATATTGGCAAGGAAAAGCTGTCTTGTACCTTTGCATTTTTCTCCCAAACGTAGGACACTAGAATTAAAATTTTAAAGCGTCCTGTTAGGCCATCATCTACACGACATAGCCCTGAATTTTCCAATGCGCAGCTCTTTGCAAAAGAGAGATATTGGCAAGGAAAAGCTGTCTTGTACCTTTGCATTTTGCTCCCAAACGAAGGACACTAGAATTACAATTTTAAAGCCTCCTGTTAGGCCATCATCTACACGATATAGCCCTGAATTTTCCAATGCGCAGCTCTTTGCAAAAGAGAGATATTGGCAAGGAAAAGCTGTCTTGTACCATTGCATTTTTCTCCCAAACGAAGGACACTAGAAAGAAAATTTTAAAGCCTCCTGTTAGACCATCATCTACACGACATAGCCCAGAATTTTCCAATGCGCCGCTCTTTGCAAAAGAGAGATATTGGCAAGGAAAAGCTGTCTTGTACCATTGCATTTTTCTCCCAAACGAAGGACACTAGAAAGAAAATTTTAAAGCCTCCTGTTAGGCCATCATCTACACGACATAGCCCTGAATTTTCCAATGCGCAGCTCTTTGCAAAAGAGAGATATTGGCAAGGAAAAGCTGTCTTGTACCTTTGCATTTTTCTCCCAAACGAAGGACACTAGAATTAAAATTTTAAAGCCTCCTGTTAGGCCATCATCTACACGACATAGCCCTGAATTTTCCAATGCGCAGCTCTTTGCAAAAGAGAGATATTGGCAAGGAAAAGCTGTCTTGTACCATTGCATTTTTCTCCCAAACGAAGGTCACTAGAAAGAAAATTTTAAAGCCTCCTGTTAAGCCATCATCTACACGACATAGCCCTGAATTTCTCACAAAATCGTTGCCCCAATGCATCATTGAAATTCAAGCTGGAAAGATGATTTTAATATATCACTTGTACATTTTGTATTGCTCTTCTGGTGACAATGTAGTTTGTTTTTGTCAATTACCATTTTAATAATAGGGTAAAGAAAATTAAGTGGATTTTTGAAAGAAAACTATACTGTCAATATACTATTAAAACAAATTAAAATGGTAAAAGTTATTGTACTTTAAGTAAAAATAAAAGAGCAAAAATATCAATCCCAGTTTTTATTACTTAAATTAACAAAAAAAAAACTGCATATAGCAAAGGATAGTTTCAATCTGCCTACCTCTGGGTTATGGCCAGCATGCTTCCATTGCAGTACTCTGCTGCACATGTAAGTGCAAGAGATCCTGAAGCACTCACTCATCATGGGAAAGTACCAATGTGTTTCTTCGTTGGTTTATGGAAGAAACATCTTTCAAAAACTCTCCAGATTATTAACTTTTTAAAGTTTTTTTAATAAACGTTCTAGATGAATGCTTATTAGCCTTTGTCAGTATGCACTTTTGCAAAGTGTCTCTGTGGCGCAATCAGTTAGTGTGTTTGGCTGCTAACCAAAAGGTTGGTGGTTCAATCCCACCCAGGGACGTAATTGACCTTGTGATAAGATTTTGGTGATCTTTAAGTAGTCAAGTCAAAATTTCAAACCCCCTCTTATGGTGTAGGGTACCTGGCCTTCTCTGATTTAATCAGAGTTAGATTTGATTAAGTGATTTTATAAAAAACAGCTAGGAAGCACAATTTAGCAGTGGGTTGCAGAGAAAAAAAAAATATGCTTGCAGAAAAATCAAATTGAGTGATTAAACAGCTCTTCATTTTCTGGCTTTATTTTTATGCTAACAAATCTGTTCTCTGAAAAGTGTCCACAAAGCCAAGTCTCTGATTAACACCTTTGTAAGGATGGTTTTTCACCTATTACTAAATTAAACTTGCTTCATTGGAAAGGCAGCAAGATGTATCCTCATTTCAATGTCTACTGAAATAATACGGGTTGACACCAGGAAACATTAACGCCAATGCATCCTTGCTGCTTTCTCATGTGGAAGTCTGTTTAATGTGAAAACAAGGTGATATCTAATTAGCACACAGGTAAGGAATTAAGAAAATCTTTATTTAAGGGGGAAGATGTTTCTCACAAAATCGTTGCCCCAATGCATCATTGAAATTCAAGCTGGAAAGATGATTTTAATATATCACTTGTACATTTTGTATTGCTCTTCTGGTGACAATGTAGTTTGTTTTTGTCAATTACCATTTTAATAATAGGGTAAAGAAAATTAAGTGGATTTTTGAAAGAAAACTATACTGTCAATATACTATTAAAACAAATTAAAATGGTAAAAGTTATTGTACTTTAAGTAAAAATAAAAGAGCAAAAATATCAATCCCAGTTTTGATTACTTAAATTAACAAAAAAAAAAAACTGCATATAGCAAAGGATAGTTTCAATCTGCCTACCTCTGGGTTATGGGCCCAGCATGCTTCCATTGCAGTACTCTGCTGCACATGTAAGTGCAAGAGATCCTGAAGCACTCACTCATCATGGGAAAGTACCAATGTGTTTCTTCGTTGGTTGATGGAAGAAACATCTTACAAAAACTCTCCAGATTATTGACTTTTTAAAGTTTTTCTAGGAAACGTTTTAGATGAATGCTTATTAGCCTTTGTCAGTATAGACTTTTGCAAAGAGTCTCTGTGGTGCAATCAGTTAGTGTGTACGGCTATTAACCAAAAGGTTGGTGGTTCAATCCCACCCAGGGACGTAATTGACCTTGTTATCAGATTTTGGTGATCTTTAAGTAGACAAGTCAAAATTTCAAACCCCCTGTTATGGTGTAGGGTACCTGGCCTTTTCTGATGTAATCAGTTAGATTTGATTCAGTGATTTTATAAAAACAGCTAGGAAGCACAATTTAGCAGTGGGTTGCAGAGAAAAAGAAATATGCTGGCAAAAAAATCCAATTGAGTGAATAAACAGCTCTTCATTTTCTGGCTTTATTTTTATGCTAACAAATTTGTTCTCTGAAAAGTGTCCACAAAGCCAAGTCTCTGATTAACACCTTTGTAGGGATGGTTTTTCACCTATTACTAAATTAAACTTGCTTCATTGGAAAGGCAGCAAGATGCATCCTCATTTCAATGTCTACTGAAATAATACAGGTTGACACCAGGAAACATTAACGCCAATGCATCCTTGCTGCTTTCTCATGTGGAAGTCTGTTTAATGTGAAAACAAGGTGATATCTAATAAGCACACAGGTAAGGAATTAAGAAAATCTTTATTTAAGGGTGAAGATGTTTCTCACAAAATCGTTGCCCCAATGCATCATTGAAATTCAAGCTGGAAAGATGATTTTAATATATCACTTGTACATTTTGTATTGCTCTTTTGGTGACAATGTAGTTTGTTTTTGTCAATTACCATTTTAATAATAGGGTAAAGAAAATTAAGTGGATTTTTGAAAGAAAACAATACTGTCAATATACTATTAAAACAAATTAAAATGGTAAAAGTTATTGTACTTTAAGTAAAAATAAAAGAGCCAAAATATCAATCCCAGTTTTGGATTACTTTAATTAACAAAAAAAAATGCATATAGCAGAGGATAGTTTCAATCTGCCTACCTCTGGGTTATGGGCCCAGCATGCTTCCATTGCTGTACTCTGCTGCACATGTAAGTGCAAGAGATCCTGAAGCACTCACTCATCATGGGAAAGTACCAATGTGTTTCTTCGTTGGTTGATGGAAGAAACATCTTACAAAAACTCTCCAGATTATTGACTTTTTAAAGTTTTTTTAGGAAACGTTTTAGATGAATGCTTATTAGCCTTTGTCAGTATGGACTTTTGCAAAGTGTCTCTGTGGCGCAATCAGTTAGTGTGTACGGCTATTAACCAAAAGGTTGGTGGTTCAATCCCACCCAGGGACGTAATTGACCTTGTTATCAGATTTTGGTGATCTTTAAGTAGACAAGTCAAAATTTCAAACCCCCTGTTATGGTGTAGGGTACCTGGCCTTCTCTGATGTAATCAGAGTTAGATTTGATTCAGTGATTTTATAAAAACACCTAGGAAGCACAATTTAGCAATGGGTTGCAGAGAAAAAGAAATATGCTGGCAAAAAAATCCAATTGAGTGATTAAACAGCTCTTCATTTTCTGGCTTTACTTCTATGCTAACAAAGTTGTTCTCTGAAAAGTGTCCACAAAGCCAAGTCTCTGATTAACACCTTTGTAGGGATGGTTTTTCACCTATTACTAAATTAAACTTGCTTCATTGGAAAGGCAGCAAGAAATACTAGACTAATTGGAGGTGCGCCCTAAAGCAAATTACAATGTTAGGATTAGGGGGTTCGGAAAGACCTCTAGTGTATACTGTCACGATCCGGGTATCTGGACGCCATTACTTACCTTTTAGATGCCTCCTAAGGCTTGCTCAGCGCTCCAGGACCGGATCCCATCTGTTATTCAGATGTCCTTATTCCTGCCTCCTCTCCTGTCACTCTGAGACGCTGTCACAGCGGCGCCATGTTACAACTTGAATGGCATCTCCCGCGGCCTCCGCCGCCGTCCCTGAGTTTCTGCATGCAGGATGTCAGAGTGGCGCTTATGTCAGCTGCGGCCTCCGCTGTTGCCCGCGTGGTTCAAATGTGCACTCATCAGTCTGGCGTCTCCTGTTTACTGTGGCCGGCGCCGCCATTGCTGTTAAAGTTCCCACATGGATTATCAAACCAATTTTCCCTCCAAGTGTCTGCATGGGCGCAGCCATGTTGGATTCTGTCACCTGTTTATTTCCACCAATCCGCTGTTTCCATTGTAATCTGCATAATTGCCTAGCCAATCCCTTCCTTGCTGCAGGTATAAGTATTCTGTGCCTGAGCAAGGAAGGCGTCAGTGCTTTGGTTGTCAAACCTAGTTCCAGTTTGTCTCTCTCCCGTGGTTGTTTTCCAGGTTCCAGTTACCATCTCCAAACCTCCACTAAAGAGACCCGCTCTAGTCTACCACCTGTGGTGCAGCCTGACTCTCCAGTCCTCTGGGACTCATCTGTTTCCAGTTACAGATTTACCTGCTTCCAGCCTAGCTTCCAGCAGAGATCAGCTCTTCTTAAAGTGCCGGTATCATTTCCGCAGATTACCACTCACCACCGGTACTATTATTTCACCGCTCTCAAACTCCATATATCAATCATATTTCATAGCTCTCAAGCTTCATTTATTATTTGGCTGGTTCCATCCAGCAATCCACTCCGTGCTTACATCAGTCTGGTTTCAGCCAGTACCCACAGCAGCCATTTTATCCACAGCAGCCCAGCTTTTCCTGGAACACCAGCTAGTACGATCCTGGGCTATCTCCATTGCTACAGTCGGGCCTGTTAAGGACTTTCCAACTAGAAGATAAGAACTGTCTCATACTACCAGAGCCCTGTGGTCCTTGCCCTCCTGTAGTACCCAGGAACTGTATTATTTCTCTGCTGATTTTATGTTTCTCTTTTATTACTGCTGTGATGCATGGAGTTTGTCAAAATAAACATCATTGACTTTTATCCTGGTTGTCGTGGGCACGCCTTCGGGCAATTCTTCTTCATTTAACTTACATGTCCAGGGGTCTGATACAACCTCCCAGGTTCCACTACACCTCAGCCCCTACAACTGAGGCTGCCTCCAGTCAGCTCAGGCCCTCAGTTGTAACATATACACTGTATATACATTTTAAGATAGGAAGGTACAAAAAACATATTCACATTGCATCTATGGGCTGGATTCATATGTCCCTTTCCTCCCTCAATCGTGCCCGTCAGCAGCTATTCTATTCTATATAAGGAGCCACGCGTCACCGCCATTTTCACTTGTGCATTGGAGATGATAGGGAGAGGACGTGCAGCGTTTTCTCAGTTTCTGTGTTCAGTGTGCTGCAAATATCTGTGCTCAGTGTGCTTGCAAATATCTGTGCTCAGTGTGCTGAAAATATCTACGTTCTCTGCCTGAAAAATGCTCCATATCTGTGCTGCATTGTAGTATATAGTAGGAGGACAGGGCAGAATTTTGCTGACCACCAGTATATAATATATAGCAGTACGGTACAGTAGGCCACTGCTCTACCTACCTCCGTGTCGTCAAGTATACTATCCATCCATACCTGTGGTGTATTTTAGTAGTTGTGCGCACTATATATAGTAGGAGGACAGTGCAACATTTTGCTGACCACCAGACTTCTACTTAAGTCCAATGGTGTAGGATGTGCAAAGCCGTTTGGCTGTGCATTTATTGATCTAAGCATGCATTTTTATCAAAGCGTGATAAAATTGACACATAACGCAGCGTTCATTCAGCGTTAATTTATCTTCAGCTGATATCGATTGTGAATTGACGTTTCTTCTCTTCTTGTCACCTACAGGTAATTACAATTGACTACAACCACCAATCTATTCTGCTGCACTATATCTATATATGCAAAGCTAATTCTGCTGGGTAATTACAATTGACTACAACCACCAATCTATTCTGCTGCACTATATCTATATATGCAAAGCTAATTCTTATCTTCAGCTGATATCGATTGTGAATTGACGTTTCTTCTCTTCTTGTCGCCTACAGGTAATTACAATTGACTACAACCACCAATATATTCTGCTGCACTATATCTATATATGCAAAGCTAATTCTGCTGGGTAATGCAAATTGAAACATTATTGCATAGTATGTGATTTTGAAGTACTTTTTTAAAGTTTTGAATGATATAGACCCAGTTTAATCTTTGTGGAATGCCTGGTTGTTGTTTTTAAGGTAATTCATTGCCTGGCATTTGAGGGGGTGGGGTGTGGTTACAGATTTCAATTATTGGTTTCACTTGTAATAGTCTTCTACTTAAGTCCAATGGTGTAGGCTGTGCAAAGCCATTTGGCTGTGCATTTATTGATCTAAGCGTGCATTTTTATAAAAGCGTGATAAAATTGACACATAACAGCAGTGTTCAATTAGCGTTCAATCGAAGTGAAAAAGAAGGAAAACAGAAGCACACCAATCTAACAAAACAAAGAAAACTGAAGAACTAATAACAAATGTGAGTCACTTACTCCTCAGATCACTCACCTCCTGATTGTTGCATCTGATTACATAGCACAGAACTACCTTACTTGGACATTTCATAAACCATCCATTTCACCTACAAATGCCTGTATCTGTATTATTGTAATTTTGTTTTTTAAGCACAGCTGCACCAATGCAATTTTACCTGCAAACACTTAAAACATCTAACATAATTACTAGAGATGAGCGGGTTCGGTTTCTCTGAATACGAACCCGCCCGAACTTCATGGTTTTTTTCACGGGTCCGAGCAGACTCGGATCCTCCCGCCTTGCTCGGTTAACCCGAGCGCGCCCGAACGTCATCATGACGCTGTCGGATTCTCGCGAGACTCGGATTCTATATAAGGAGCCGCGCGTCGCCGCCATTTTCACACGTGCATTGAGATTGATAGTGAGAGGACGTGGCAGGCGTCCTCTCCATTTAGATTATAAGAGAGAGAGATTTACTGGAGCTTAGGACTAGGAGGAGTACTGTAGAAGTGTAGAGAGTGCAGAGAGTTTACTAGTGAGTGACCACCAGACAGTGCAGTTTATTTAATATATCCGTTCTCTGCCTGAAAAAAGCGATACACACAGTGACTCAGTCACATACCATATCTGTGTGCACTGCTCAGGCTCAGCCCAGTGTGCTGCATCATCTATATATATTATATATCTGTCTGACTGCTCAGCTCACACAGCTTATAATTGTGGGGGAGACTGGGGAGCACTGCAGTGCCAGTTAAAGGTTATAGCAGGAGCCAGGAGTACATAATATTATATAGTGAGTGACCACCAGACAGTGCAGTTTATTTAATATATCCGTTCTCTGCCTGAAAAAAGCGATACACACAGTGACTCAGTCACATACCATATCTGTGTGCACTGCTCAGGCTCAGCCCAGTGTGCTGCATCATCTATATATATTATATATCTGTCTGACTGCTCAGCTCACACAGCTTATAATTGTGGGGGAGACTGGGGAGCACTGCAGTGCCAGTTATAGGTTATAGCAGGAGCCAGGAGTACATAATATTATATTAAAATTAAACAGTGCACACTTTTGCTGCAGGAGTGCCACTGCCAGTGTGACTGACCAGTGACCTGACCACACTGACTACCAGTATAGTTAGTAGTATACTTATATTGTGATTGCCTGAAAAAGTTAAACACTCGTCGTGTGACTTCACTTGTGTGTTGTTGTTTTTTTTATTCTATAAAAATAAAACTCATTCTGCTGACAGACAGTGTCCAGCAGGTCCGTCATTATATAATATATAATATATACCTGTCCGGCTGCAGTAGTGATATATATATATTTTTTATATCATTTATCATCCAGTCGCAGCAGACACAGTACGGTAGTTCACGGCTGTGGCTACCTCTGTGTCTGCACTCGGCAGGCAGTTCGTCCATAATTGTATACCACCTAACCGTGGTTTTTTTTTCTTCTTTATACATACATACTACTACGACATCTCTTTATCAACCAGTCTATATTAGCAGCAGACACAGTACAGTACGGTAGTTCACGGCTGTGGCTACCTCTGTGTCTGCACTCGGCAGGCAGTCCGTCCATAATTGTATACCACCTAACCTTTTTCTTTGCATCATGTGCTGATTGGGGAGGGTTTTTTGGAAGGGACATCCTGCGTGACACTGCAGTGCCACTCCTAAATGGGCCCGGTGTTTGTGTCGGCCACTAGGGTCGCTAATCTTACTCACACAGTCAGCTACCTCATTGCGCCTCTTTTTTTCTTTGCGTCATGTGCTGTTTGGGGAGGGTTTTTTGGAAGGGACATCCTGCGTGACACTGCAGTGCCACTCCTAGATGGGCCCGGTGTTTGTGTCGGCCACTAGGGTCGCTAATCTTACTCACACAGCTACCTCATTGCGCCTCTTTTTTTCTTTGCATCATGTGCTGTTTGGGGAGGGTTTTTTGGAAGGGCCATCCTGCGTGACACTGCAGTGCCACTCCTAGATGGGCCCGGTGTTTGTGTCGGCCACTAGGGTCGCTAATCTTACTCACACAGCTACCTCATTGCGCCTCTTTTTTTCTTTGCGTCATGTGCTGTTTGGGGAGGGTTTTTTGGAAGGGACATCCTGCGTGACACTGCAGTGCCACTCCTAGATGGGCCCGGTGTTTGTGTCGGCCACTAGGGTCGCTTATCTTACTCACACAGCGACCTCGGTGCAAATTTTAGGACTAAAAATAATATTGTGAGGTGTGAGGTATTCAGAATAGACTGAAAATGAGTGTAAATTATGGTTTTTGAGGTTAATAATACTTTGGGATCAAAATGACCCCCAAATTCTATGATTTAAGCTGTTTTTTAGTGTTTTTTGAAAAAAACACCCGAATCCAAAACACACCCGAATCCGACAAAAAAAATTCGGTGAGGTTTTGCCAAAACGCGTTCGAACCCAAAACACGGCCGCGGAACCGAACCCAAAACCAAAACACATAAGCCGAAAAATTTCAGGCGCTCATCTCTAATAATTACCATTGCTTCTTAAACCTCTCACAATCCTTTCATTTCTTACACTCCAAATACATTTCTGCACCCACTTTATCTACGCTTTTGACTCATTTCATACTAAATCTACACCCCTTGAGCCTACACTGCTTTTCTCACCTGCATTTCTACAATTCTTCTGCTCGGATTCCCTTACAGTCTCCTCTCCTACTTCCACTTTCCCTCAACCTGTTTACCTACTTAACACTATGTCAATGCTTTCTTATACTCCCCACATCACTCAGTGTATACCTAATAATGTATCTTTATCCTTCCCCCCTAGTCTCCTCCACCTCCTCCTCTGTCTCCCCTCCATCCCTCTGTTTCCTTCCCCCACCTTTCCTGTTACCCCACTTTCATTCACCTCTGCCCCATGGTCCTGCTACCCCACAACTCAGCCCTGCTCCCTCTCTCCCTTCCCTGTCACCTCCCCACACCCCCATCCACATCACACTGACCTCCCTCCCTGCCCACCTCCTGCAGTTTCCCCTCCTAGCTCAGGCACCCGTACCATCACTACTCTCTCATCCCTGCCCTCAAAGTTAATCCCACCTCATCGCTACAGCAACCCTGAAAATCTAATTCACATCTCTCCCACAAACTCATACCCCCTATCCTGCGCCCTCTGGAATGCCAGATCCGTTTGTAACAAACTGGTCCCCACTCATGACCTTTTCATTTCCAACTCCCTACACCTACTAGCCATTACTGAAACTTGGATTACGCCCTCTGACACTACTACTGCTGCTGCTTTCTCTGCTGGGGGCCTTACATTCACACACACCCCCCGACCTGGGGGTCGCCATGGGGGTGGTGTTGGGGTCCTTTTACCTTCTAGTTACTCCTACCAACTCATACCACCAGAACCATCCCTTATATTCTCTACATTTGAGGTCCACTCCATATGTCTCTTCCAACCAGTCCATCTTAGAGTAGCTGTCATTTACCGCCCCCCTGGCACTGCTTCCAAATTCATCGACAACTTTGCTTCCTCACTTCCTCTCTTCTGACATTCCCACCATTATCCTAGGCGATTTCAACATCCCTATTGACATCCCCACACAATCCCCTGCCTCTAAACTCCTTAACCTCACCTCTTCACTTGGTCTCTCCCAGTGGACCTCCTCACCCTCCCATGTGAATGGGAGCTCACTGGATCTGGTCTTCACTCACCGCTGTGATATTTCTGATTTTTCCAACTCCCCATTTCCCCTCTCTGACCACCACCTGCTCTCCTTAAACCTATCTCTCTCGACTTCCCCATCTCTACCTCCTAAGGCTACCATCACTAAGCGTAACATTGAAGCTATTGACACCACATTCCTTTCCTCCCTGTTTGACTCACTTCTCTCTCCTATTCTCTCTCTCTCTCATGCCCTGAACAAGCCACTTCCACATACAATGCTTCCCTTACTTCTGCTCTTGACTCTGTTGCTCCACCAACCACTATTCACCCTCGCAAATTAACACCTCAAACCTGGCACACCAAATGCATCAGATATCTGCAAAAATGCTCACGTACTGCTGAGCGACACTGGAGGAAATCACGCTCTAAGGCAGACTTCCTCCATTTCAAACTTATGCTCTCATCCTTCAGTGCTGCCCTTTCTCTTGCTAAACAGTCATACTTCAAGAACCTCATCTCCTCCCAGTCTTCCAACCCCTGGCGCCTCTTTGCCACTCTCAACTCACTCCTCTGCCCACCTCCACCTCGTCTCCCTTCCTCACTCTCTGCTCTTGACTTTGCCACTTACTTCACATCCAAAATTGACTCCATACGTCAGGACATCACATCACACCAGACTATCAGTAACCAGCCTTCTCCCATCCCTTACCAACCCTCCCCATCCCTCGCACCAACTCTGTCATCTTTCTCCCATGCATCTGGAGAGGAAGTCATGGCCCTCATTCGTTCCTGTCCCCTCACCACCTCCCCACTTGACCCTATCCCCTCCCGCCTCCTCTGCCACATCTCTTCTTCTGCTTGTTCCCAACTTTCCCACCTTCTCAATCTCTCCCTCTCATCAGGCACTGTCCCCTCTGCCTTCAAGCGCGCTCTCATCTCTCCTATTCTTAAAAAACCTACCCTTGATCCAAACACTCTCTCCAACTACCGACCCATCTCTCTTCTCCCTTTTGCCTCCAAACTCCTTGAGCGTATTGTCTACAACCGCCTTACTTCCTTTCTTTCCTCACACTCACTGCTTGACCCATTCCAGTCTGGCTTCCGTCCTCTCCACTCCACTGAAACTGCCCTTACAAAAGTATGCAATGACCTCCATGCTGCTAAATCTAAGGGACACTACTCTCTACTTATTCTACTTGATCTCTCTGCTGCTTTTGACACTGTGGACCACCCTCTCCTACTGCAAATCCTTCACTCCATTGGTCTGCGTAACACTGCCCTCTCTTGGTTGTCGTCCTACCTTTCTGACCGTTCATTCTCTGTCTCCTCTCATGACTCCACCTCCCCCTCACTTCCACTAACTGTAGGGGTACCCCAAGGTTCTGTCCTTGGTCCTCTTCTCTCTCTATACGTCCTCACTAGGTAAGCTCATTAGTTCTTTTGGTTTCCAATATCATCTCTATGCTGATGACACTCAAATCTATCTTTCCTCTCCAGACCTCTCCCCTACTCTCCTCACTCGTATCTCCAACTGTCTCTCTGCTATCTCTTCCTGGATGTCCCAGCGCTTTCTTAAACTTAACATGTCTAAGACCGAGCTGATCATCTTCCCTCCCTCCCGCATAACCTCACCTCCTACAATCTCATTATCTATTGATGGCACTACTATCTCCTCTACCCCCCAAATGTGCTGTCTTGGAGTAATCCTTGACTCCTCCCTCTCCTTCAAACCACACATTCAGCACCTCTCACAAACCTGCCGTTTTCATCTAAAAAATATTTCCAGGATCAGACCCTTTCTGACCCAGGATGCTACTAAGACTCTTATCCACTCACTGGTCATCTCCAGACTGGACTACTGTAATCTCCTCCTGACTGGCATTCCTGACAAATACCTCTCTCCACTCCAATCTATCCTCAATGCTGCTGCCCGGCTCATTTTCCTCACCAAATGCACTACGTCCACCTCTCCTCTCTTACTAGTCCTTCACTGGCTCCCCTTCCCTTTCAGAATCCATTTCAAGCTTCTCACACTTGCTTACAAAACCCTCACCTACTCCTCTCCCATCTACATCTCTGATCTTATCTCGCTTTACACTCCCACCCGTCCTCTTCGCTCTGCTAATGCACGCCGACTCTCCTGCCTACGGATTACTTCCTCCCACTCCTACCTCCAAGATTTTTCACGTGCTGCACCACTTCTCTGGAATTCCCTACCTCTCCCCCTCAGACTCTCCACCTCTCTACAAAATTTCAAATGGGCTCTCAAGACCCACTTCTTCACCAAACCCAGCCAAATCTCATCCTAAACCTCTGTTCCACACTCTCTATGTACCCCATCTGTCTCACCCCTGTCTGTCTACCCCTCCCCTTTAGAATGTAAGCTCTCATGAGCAGGGCCCTCTTCCCTCATGTGCTTACTCTTTTCTTACTTTAATAATCTTCAGCTGCACCAAATCCAGCAGTCTTCTGCCACCTGATACTTATTCCAGTGTCATCTGCTGATGTAGCTATGTTTATTTACCCTGTACTTGTCCTATATTGTCATCAACTGTAAGTTGCTGTTTTCCTGTTTGATTATTTGTTTATGTACTCTGTAATTGGGTGCTGCGGAACCCTTGTGGCGCCATATAAATAAAGGATAATAATAATAAATAATATAATATATAGCAGTACGGTACAATAGGCCACTGCTCTACCTACCTCTGTGTCGTCAAGTATACTATCCATCCATACCTGTGGATTTTAGAAAAAAAACATATCTCGGCAGAGCAATCTATAAATCCATCATTTTTCAGACAGCAACAGTGGGTATTGTAATAGTCACCCAATCCATCACTTTTATAGGGTTACATGCATCCACATGCTACAGCCTGTCTCAATAATGCTGCATTCAGACTGCAAATGCCGGATCCTACCCGGTAAGACAAACGTGTACTTACCGGGTGGGATCCGGCATTTGCACTCCGCTGCTGGCTTTCCGACCCGGCAATATACCGGGTCGGTTGCCATAACAACGGAGCGCGCAGCAGCAGCAGGGGCGGGGGTGGAGGCAGCGTCGGGAGATGAGCTCATCTCCAGCGCCGCCTCTCCCTATCTTGTGAATGGGAACCGTGTCGCATCGACACGGCTCCCATTCACACCGCACCTGACCCGGTAATCAACCCGGGTAAAACCCTTCTTTTTTACCGGGTTGATTTACCGGGTCAGGCGACCCGCTAAATCGGCCAGTGTGCTTTCACATCGCACACTGACCCGGTTCGACACGGCAATATGCCGTGTCGGTACCGGGTTATTTGTGCGATGTGAAAGGGGTATAATTTTACTGTCACGGTGTGTGTGTTTGTGTTTTTATTTGGGTATTTTTTGTTGTTGTAGAACTACAGGTACCAGCGAGCCCGTTATTTCCCCGCCTGCTGGTACTTGAGGTTCTCAAAGTACCAGCAAGTGGGGGAGGCTTGCTGGGCCTTGTAGTTCCACAACAAAAAAACAATATTCTTTTTTTACACAGATGGCTATCAGCCCGGCACCCACCACCCAGGGGCTGCCTCGGGCTTCACCCCTGGCCCTTGGGTGCCTCGAAGGGAGGAACCTCTTGATTTAAGGGGTCCCCACTCCTCCAGGGAACCTCGGCCAGGGATGACTAGTTGGAGGGGAAATGCCAGGGCCGCAGGGACCTACATAAAAGTGTCCCCCGGCTGTGGCATTATCTCTCTGGCTAGTGGAGCCCGGTGCTGGTTTTAAAAATATGGGGGACCCCTACATCTTTTGTCCCACGTATTTTTGGAACCAAGACCCGTCTAAGAGCCCGGTGCTGGTTGTCTAAATACGGGGAACCTCTGTCCAATTTTTCCTCCAGTATTTAAATAACCAGGACCGGCTCAAAGAGGCTGGTTATACTAAGGAGGGGGGACCTCACACATTTTTTTTAACCCATTCAGACCCTTCTCCTTTAAGTTAATGCAGAGAAAGGTAGATTTTGGGAGAAGGAATGTCCTAGCATAACTGTTAATTGCAGTGTAATACTGTAATTCAACTGTGCAGCATTTGTGGCTAAATGTCAAAGAAGCCAGTATTTACCCTGCATGCAAAACAATAAATGTATTTGCACATACCTCCCAACTAACCCAATTTTTGCAGGACAGTCACTTTTTTTGGGAATGTCCAGCTAACCCAAACAACCCCCCCCCCCCCCCAGTGTCCCATAGTCATGGGGAAGGGGGGGGTGGAAGGCTCCCTGTAGCTTGTTGCTCTGCAAATATGCACATTGTGGGTAATTCAGACCTGATCGCTAGGGTGCGTTTTTGCATCCCTGTGATCAGGTGGTTGCCGCCTACAGCGGAAGGGAAAATTTGCTGTGCAGGTGTGTGATCACATGTGCACAAGAGCTGCACAGCTCAGCACTTACTCAGCCATTGAGGTGACGTCACAAATCCTCCCACAAAACGCCGGGTCCCTCCAGTGTTTTTCCGGACACTCCCTAGAAACATTCAGTTGCCACCCACACAAACACCCTCTTCTTGTCAATCTTCTTGTGATCTCCGGACCGTCGCACCTACGCATTGTGGCGCATACGCATGTGCAGTGCAGACCTGATTGCCCGCTGGGTGAAAATAAATTGAAGCGATCTGGTCTGAATAAGCCCCAATGTCTATTCACGGGAGACAGAGGGGCTGGGGCATGGTCAGCAGCTCACAGAGCACCTATAATGACAAAAATGGGAGACATGGCTCATGATCGCGATATACCTGCGAAGGTACGCCCTCTACTGATTGACAGGCAGAGGCATTCGCATTTTCTGCGGGGCACCCGGAGAAAATGTAGGCACATGCACAGGATGGACCCTGCGTATATGTCCCCATCCTCTTCATAGTTTTTGCGGTTGGAACGAGCAGTGTGAAAACATCAATCGATGGGGGTAATTCCAAGTTGATCGCAGCAGGAATTTTGTTAGCAGTTGGGCAAAACCATGTGCACTGCATTTACGAACAGATGATTTTTTATATAAATTTTAAAATGTTAGTAAATGTGTGTGTTTTTTTCAACCTGGAAGCCCAACATCGATTAAGATCGATCTTAAATAGACCCCTGGGTTTTAAGGATAACCATATTGAGTCCAATGGTTAATTTACATTGACCGAAGTTCTAATTAAGTAGTGATGAGCACCGGAAATTTTTCGGGTTTTGGTTTTGGGTTCGGTTCCGCGGCCGTGTTTTGGGTTTGGACGCGTTTTGGCAAAACCTCACCGAAATTTTTTTGTCGGATTCGGGTGTGTTTTGGATTCGGGTGTTTTTTTCAAAAAACCCTAAAAAACAGCTTAAATCATAGAATTTGGGGGTCATTTTGATCCCATAGTATTATTAACCTCAATAACCATAATTTCCACTCATTTTCAGTCTTTTTTGAACACCTAACACCTCACAATATTATTTTAATTGGTATTTGGTACCGGGGACACAGTACCTCAATCAAGTCTATAGTTGGCTCTGAAATCAGCATTAAACTGGATCCACACTTAGATTATCTGTCCAATTTTTTTTTCTAGTTGAAACAAAATTATGCTAATATGTGGCAGCAAATGACAATTGACCATTTGCTCCCAAACACTGGAAAACATCCAAAAATGGTCATTTAGATAAATTGGTTAAATCCATTTCATTTAGCTAATTTATCCAAACTACCTTTATTGTATCTTTGTGGGTGAATGATGTGTGGGTCAGTGTTGAGGGTGGTGGAGGAGATGGGTAATAGGCACAGCAGGGTGTGGACAGTCAAATAGTGTGCTTAGAGGTGCAGATAAATAGGGATATCTAATAATTCACCCACTATTCTATAGAATTATTAGATATCCCTATTTATCTGCATTACTCACCTAACACTCAGCATTTATCTACATGCTGATGCTATTCATAGCACTTAGCTTGCAAGTATTTTACCCATAAGGAGACACATTAGATGTTCCCTCTCTTTTCATTAAAGACGTCCCCAGCAACCATACTGTACTATACTATAACAGGAATAATTACTGTGGGGGATTATACCATTTGATCTGGAATAAAGGGAAAATATTGTGGAAAGAGTTCTGTAAGTGTATTATATGTAGAACTATTGCCAGGTTCTGACATTTGTCAAGTGAATTACTAATATACATTCAACTAATATTACATAGTGTCCAGTAATTCAGTATCAGACTAATTGATATAGTCAATTTGGATCAATAATAAAGACACAACACAGGTAGCGAACCTTGATATTAATAAATGTATTTCCATTTATTATATATGGTAATTACATTATACAAACTTATTGTACTTTATTTCGTGTTTAGACAATTTTAACGAATTTATTAAAAGTTAATTTTTAAATCATCATTTGTGCGCCAGCAAAAGAGACATTCTTTTCTCTTCTCCTTTCCTGCATAACATTACTTGTCTCTGGTAGCACCCCCGAACGTCCTACAATTAATATTTAATATAACTGATGGACATTTATTGGGGCCTCTTCTTACAAATATTTAGAATTTAATAGCTGGTGCAGAACACATCCCCTTCCCCCCATTCCCTGTATATCTGGATTCACCAAGGAAATGCTGATGCTGACTCCAAGAAGAAAGGGAGTCTCTTCCCTATGAAGGTGAAGCCTTGTTTGGCGACGGCCTAGTTAATTTGATCTCGGCAGCTCCCGCAGGTAAGTCAACCTTCTTGCACTATGTTCCCTCTCAACGGATAAAGACGCATCATTATCTGATGCAGTCATTTCGGCCCAATAGATATGCAAGAAGTTAAGATTCCCCTTTCTTTGCAGGTAGAGGAAGGAGAAGAGGGAAGAGGTCTGTAGCCTCTTCAAGATTGCAGGAGCAGAGATTGTCCTCTGCTTCTGCCAAATCCACTGCATGACGCTAGGGCTTTCTTGCAGGAGCCCGCACCAGTGGGGGCACGTCTAAAACTCTTCAGTCAGTTCTGGATTCATTCGGACCTGGACTCGTGGGTTTTATAAATAGTGTCCCAAGGGTACAAACTGGGGTTTCAAGACGTTCCCCCTCACCGATTGTTCAAATCAGCCTTAGTCAGCAGGGAGAAGGTTTTTATTCAAGCCTCTTCGTGGTCCCGAAGCCGGACGGCTCAGTCAGACCAATCTGAAATCTGAAATCCCTTAATTTCTACCTAAAGAAATTCAATTTCAAGATGGAATCTCTCACGGTAGTGATCTCCAGTCCGGAGGAAGGAGATTTCATGGTTTTGGTAAACTTAAAGGATGCCTACTTACATGTTCCCATTTAGCCACTGCATCAAGCTACCTGAGGTTTGCAATTCAGGATTGTCATTATTAATTTCAGATGTTGCCATTTGGTCTGTCCACGGCTCCGAGGATTTTCACCAGGGTGATGGCGGAAATGATGGTTCTCCTTCGCAAGCAAGGAGTCACAATTATCCCGTACTTGGATGTTCTCCTGATAAAGGCGAGATCCAGGGACCAGTTGGTGCAAAACATTGCACTCTCCCTGACAGTTCTTCAACAACATGGTTGGCTCCTAAACTTGCCAAAATCGCAGTTGGTCCCAATGACGCGGTTGTTGTTTTTGGGAGTGATACTGGACACAGAAGAGGTTTTCCTCCAGTGGAAAGGCTATGGAGATCCAGAGTCTGGTCAAACAAATTCTGAAACCAGCAAGAGTGTTAATCCATCAATGCATTCGGTTGCTGGGGAAGATGGTTTTGGCCTACGAGGCCATTCAGTTTGGCAGGTTCCATGCCAGAGTGTTCCAGTGGGACCTGTTGGACAAGTGGTCCGGATCCCACCTACACATGCACCGGAGGATAATCCTGTCTTCCAAGACCAGAATATCACTCCATTGGTGGCTGCACAGTTCTCACCTCCTAGAGGGGCGATGGTTCGGGATCCAGGACTGGATTCTAGGGACCACGGATGCAACCCTTTCGAGGTGGGGAGCAGTCACACAGGGGGAAAACGTCCAAGGAAGATGGTCAAGTCAGGAAAGTTGTCTCCACATAAATGTTCTGGAGTTAAGGGCTGCGGAGCCCGTCTATCCCCATGGTCCTTACGGAGTCCCCAGCATCCTCTAGGACGTAAGGACGTAAGCAGACAGGAGAAGTCAGGATAGTGCGCAAGGGCATAGAAGGGAGCGGCTCAAGAATAGAGAAGTGGAAACAGACAGCAAACTAGGCTGGAGAGAGACCTGAGACAAAGAGATCTGAATTATACGAGAGCCGACCAGGGGAAACACAAATTATGCAGTCAAGTTTCCCACATTTGGGGAAATCGCAGGAGCAGCACACCCAGAGTGCAATGGGTGAGCCTTGCCCTGGGAGAAGCACCTTCATGATCAAAGTATCTCACCTGGCAGGTAAGTAGGAGTTGGGCTAGAGCTGGGGAGGGTCGCTGCTCAGGCACCCCCCTGTCAAGTGAAGGAGATCCAACTGAGGCAGCACAAGGAAACTCTCGAAAGAAGAACAAGGCTAGAGGAAGATCTGAGACAAAGAAATCTGACTTTTACCAGAGCTGACCAGAGGAAAGCACAAACACAGTCCCCCACTACCACAAATAATGCAGTCAAGTTACCCACATTTGGGGAAATCACAGGGGTCAGCATACCCAGAATGCAATGAATGAACCTCACCCTGGGAGAACAATCTTCATGACCATGGTATCTCCTATGCAAAATAAGTATGATTTGGGATAGGGCTGGGGAGGGCCGCTGCTCAGGCACATCTCTGTCAAGTAAAGGAGATTCAACTGAGGCAGCACAAGGGAACTCTCATCTGGGGACAACAACTGCAGGGAGAACACATATTTTCAGATGAACATGGGAGGGCAGAAGGCTGACTAATACTGAAGCACCACTAAACAACAAACCAAATGCAACAACTAGTACAAGCATTCCTGGGGGAAGGTCTGCAGAAGACGGATTTGCATACGGTGATGTCATCCAAGCAGTGTGCCAAAGTTGGCTGGAACCCTCAACTGCATATGAAAAGAGAAAAGGGGTATGCAGGGCATGGCGGCCTTCTGCGGCGCTTGGATGACCCCTAGTTTGCATTAAACACCCCCACCCTCCTTCGGTGTGGGGCTCATGTTGGCCATGCCCCAGCCCCTGAAGCATTCAAGCTGATTTCTTGCAGCAGCTGGGCACTGTAACAGCTCCAGAGCTGCTCTGTAAGGCAAGTAAAAGGGTGTGGGCCCTGCAGCACTACCTGTAGTTTGCATTGTGCATTGTAAGGCACTAAGTAAGCAGATAGGAGGAGAAGTCAGGATAGTGCACAAGGAAAAAAGAAGTGGAAACAGACAGCAAACTAGGCTGGAGAGAGACCTGAGACAAAGAGATCTGAATTATATGAGAGCTGACCAGGGGAAACACAAATTATGCAGTCAAGTTTCCCACATTTGGGGAAATCACAGGGGCAGCACACCCAGAGTGCAATGGGTGATCCTTGCCCTGGGAGAGGCAACTTCATGATCATAGTATCTCACCTGACAGGTAAGTAGGAGTTGAGCTAGAGCTGGGGAGGGTCGCTGCTCGGGCACCCCCCTGTCAAGTGAAGGAGATCCAACTGAGGCAGCACAAGGGAACTCTCGAAAGAAGAACAAGGCTAGAGGAAAATCTGAGACAAAGAAATCTGACTTTTACCAGAGCTGACCAGAGGAAAGCACAAACACAGTCCCCCACTACCACAAATAATGCAGTCGAGTTTGCCACATTTGGGGAAATCACAGGGGTCAGCATACCCAGAATGCAATGAATGAACCTCACCCTGGGAGAACAATCTTCATGACCATGGTATCGGCTATGCAAAATAAGTATGATTTGGGATAGGGCTGGGGAGGGCCGCTGCTCATGCACATCTCTGTCAAGTAAAGGAGATTCAACTGAGGCAGCACAAGGGAACTCTCATCTGGGGACAACAACTGCAGAGAGAACACATATTTTCAGATGAACATGGGAGGGCAGAAGGCTGCCTAATACTGAAGCACCCCCAAACAACAAACCAAATGCAACAACTAGTGCTAGCATTCCTGGGGGAAGGCTGCAGCAGATGGATTTGCATATGGTGATGTCATCCAAGCAGTGGGTCAAAGTTGGCTTCAACCCTCGTCTGCATATGAAAAGAGAAAAGGGGCGTGCAGGGCATGGCAGCCTTTTGCAGCACTTGGATGACCCCTAGTTCGCATTAAACATCTCCACCCTCCTTCGGTGTGGGTCTCATGTTGGCTATGCACCATCCCCTAAAGTATTCAAGCTGATTTCTTGCAGCAGCTGGGCACTGTAACAGCTCCAGAGCTGCTCTGTAAGGCAAATAAAAGGGTGCGGGACCTGCAGCACTACCTGTAGTTTGCATTGTGCATTGGAAGGCACAAAGTTAGCAGATGGGAGAAGTCAGGATAGTGCGCAAGGGCATAGAAGGGAGCGGCTCAAGAAAAGAGAAGTGTAAACAGACAGCAAACTAGGCTGGAGAGAGACCTGAGACAAAGAGATCTGAATTATACGAGAGCCGACCAGAGGAAACACAAATTATGCAGTCAAGTGTCCCACATTTGGGGAAATCACAGGAGCAGCACACCCAGAGTGCAATGGGTGAGCCTTGCCCTGGGAGAAGCACCTTCCTGATCATAGTATCTCACCTGGCAGGTAAGTAGGAGTTGGGCTAGAGCTGGGGAGGGTCGCTGCTCGGGCACCCCCATGTCAAGTGAAGGAGATCCAACTGAGGCAGCACAAGGGAACTCTCGAAAGAAGAACAAGGCTAGAGGAAGATCTGAGACAAAGAAATCTGACTTTTACCAGAGCTGACCAGAGGAAAGCACAAACACAGTCCCCCACTACCACAAATAATGCAGTCGAGTTTCCCACATTTGGGGAAATCACAGGGGTCAGCATACCCAGAATGCAATGAATGAACCTCACCCTGGGAGAACAATCTTCATGACCATGGTATCTTCTATGCAAAATAAGTATGATTTGGGATAGGGCAGGGGAGGGCCGCTGCTCAGGCACATCTCTGTCAAGTAAAGGAGATTCAACTGAGGCAGCACAAGTGAACTCTCATCTGGGGACAACAACTGCAGGGAGAACACATATTTTCAGATGAACATGGGAGGGCAGAAGGCTACCTAATACTGAAGCACCCCCAAACAACAAACCAAATGCAACAACTAGTGCAAGCATTCCTGGGGGAAGGCCTGCAGCAGATGGATTTGCATATGGTGATGTCATCCAAGCAGTGGGTCAAAGTTGGCTTCAACCCTCATCTGCATATGAAAAGAGAAACGGGGCGTGCAGGGCATGGCAGCCTTTTTCGGCGCTTGGATGACCCCTAGTTCGCATTAAACACCTCCACCCTCCTTCGGTGTGGGTCTCATGTTGGCTATGCCCCAGCCCCTGAAGCATTCAAGCTGATTCCTTGCAGCAGCTGGGCACTGTAAAAGCTCCAGAGCTGCTCTGTAAGGCAAATAAAAGGGTGTGGGACCTGCAGCACTACCTGTAGTTCGCATTGTGCGTTGGAAGGCACAAAGTAAGCAGACGGGAGAAGTCAGGATAGTGCGCAAGGGCATAGAAGGGAGCGGCTCAAGAAAAGAGAAGTGGAAACAGACAGCAAACTAGGCTGGAGAGAGACCTGAGACAAAAAGATCTGAATTATACGAGAGCCGACCAGGGGAAACACAAATTATGCAGTCAAGTTTCCCACATTTGGGGAAATCGCAGGAGCAGCACACCCAGAGTGCAATGGGTGAGCCTTGCCCTGGGAGAAGCACCTTCATGATCATAGTATCTCACCTGGCAGGTAAGTAGGAGTTGGGCTAGAGCTGGGGAGGGTCGCTGCTCGGGCACCCCCCTGTCAAGTGAAGGAGATCCAACTGAGGCAGCACAAGAGAACTCTCGAAAGAAGAACAAGGCTAGAGGAAAATCTGAGACAAAGAAATCTGACTTTTACCAGAGCTGACCAGAGGAAAGCACAAACACAGTCCCCCACTACCACAAATAATGCAGTCGAGTTTCCCCACATTTGGGGAAATCTCAGGGGTAAGCATACCCAGAATGCAATGAATGAACCTCACCCTGGGAGAACAATCTTCATGACCATGGTATCTCCTATGCAAAATAAGTATGATTTGGGATAGGGCTGGGGAGGGCCGCTGCTCAGGCACATCTCTGTCAAGTAAAGGAGATTCAACTGAGGCAGCACAAGGGAACTCTCATCTGGGGACAACAACTGCAGGGAGAACACATATTTTCAGATGAACATGGGAAGGCAGAAGGCTGCCTAATACTGAAGCACCCCCAAACAACAAACCAAATGCAACAACTAGTACAAGCATTCCAGGGGGAAGGTCTGCAGAAGACGGATTTGCATACGGTGATGTCATCCAAGCAGTGGGCCAAAGTTGGCTGGAACCCTCATCTGCATATGAAAAGAGAAAAGGAGTATGCAGGACATGGCGGCCTTTTGCGGCGCTTGGATGACCCCTAGTTTGCATTAAACACCCCCACCCTCCTTCGGTGTGGGGCTCATGTTGGCCATGCCCCAGCCCCTGAAGCATTCAAGCTGATTTCTTGCAGCAGCTGGGCACTGTAACAGCTCCAGAGCTGCTCTGTAAGGCAAGTAAAAGGGTGTGGGCCCTGCAGCACTACCTGTAGTTTGCATTGTGAATTGTAAGGCACAAAGTAAGCAGACGGGAGGAGAAGTCAGGATAGTGCACAAGGGTATAGAAGGGAGGGGCTCAAGAAAAAAGAAGTGGAAACAGACAGCAAACTAGGCTGGAGAGAGACCTGAGACAAAGAGATCTGAATTATATGAGAGCCGACCAGGGGAAACACAAATTATGCAGTCAAGTTTCCCACATTTGGGGAAATCACTGGGGTAGCACACCCAGAGTGCAATGGGTGATCCTTGCCCTGGGAGAAGCAACTTCATGATCATAGTATCTCACCTGGCAGGTAAGTAGGAGTTGGGCTACAGCTGGGGAGGGTCGCTGCTCGGGCACCCCCCTGTCAAGTGAAGGAGATCCAACTGAGGCAGCACAAGGAATCTCTCGAAAGAAGAACAAGGCTAGAGGAAGATCTGAGACAAATAAATCTGACTTTTACCAGAGCTGACCAGAGGAAAGAACAAACACAGTCCCCCACTACCACAAATAATGCAGTCGAGTTTCCCACATTTGGGGAAATCATACGGGTCAGCATACCCAGAATGCAATGAATGAACCTCACCCTGGGAGAACAATCTTCATGACCATGGTATCTCCTATGCAAAATAAGTATGATTTGGGATAGGGCTGGGGAGGGCCGCTGCTCAGGCACATCTCTGTCAAGTAAAGGAGATTCAACTGAGGCAGCACAAGGGAACTCTCATCTGGGGACAACAACTGCAGGGAGAACACATATTTTCAGATGAACATGGGAGGGCAGAAGACTACCTAATACTGAAGCACCCCCAAACAACAAACCAAAGGCAACAACTAGTGCAAGCATTCCTGGGGGAAGGCCTGCAGTAGATGGATTTGCATATGGTGATGTCATCCAAGCAGTGGGTCAAAGTTGGCTTCAACCCTCGTCTGCATATGAAAAGAGAAAAGGGGCGTGCAGGGCATGGCAGCCTTTTTCGGGGCTTGGATGACCCCTAGTTCGCATTAAACACCTCCACCCTCCTTCGGTGTGGGGCTCATGTTGGCTATGCCCCAGCCCCGAAGCATTCAAGCTGATTTCTTGCAGCAGTTGGGCACTGTAACAGCTCCAGAGCTGCTCTGTAAGGCAAGTAAAAGGGCGTGGGACCTTCAGCACTACCTGTAGTTCGCATTGTGCGTTGGAAGGCACAAATTAAGCAGACGGGAGAAGTCAGGATAGTGCGCAAGGGCATAGAAGGGAGCGGCTCAAGAAAAGAGAAGTGGAAACAGACAGCAAACTAGGCTGGAGAGAGACCTGAGACAAAGAGATCTGAATTATACGAGAGCCGACCAGGGGAAACACAAATTATGCAGTCAAGTTTCCCACATTTGGAGAAATCACAGGAGCAGCACACCCAGAGTGCAATGGGTGAGCCTTGCCCTGGGAGAAGCACCTTCATGATCATAGTATCTCACCTGGCAGGTAAGTAGGAGTTGGGCTACAGCTGGGGAGGGTCGCTGCTCGGGCACCCCCCTGTCAAGTGAAGGAGATCCAACTGAGGCAGCACAAGGAATCTCTCGAAAGAAGAACAAGGCTAGAGGAAGATCTGAGACAAATAAATCTGACTTTTACCAGAGCTGACCAGAGGAAAGAACAAACACAGTCCCCCACTACCACAAATAATGCAGTCGAGTTTCCCACATTTGGGGAAATCATACGGGTCAGCATACTCAGAATGCAATGAATGAACCTCACCCTGGGAGAACAATCTTCATGACCATGGTATCTCCTATGCAAAATAAGTATGATTTGGGATAGGGCTGGGGAGGGCCGCTGCTCAGGCACATCTCTGTCAAGTAAAGGAGATTCAACTGAGGCAGCACAAGGGAACTCTCATCTGGGGACAACAACTCCAGGGAGAACACACATTTTCAGATGAACATGGGAGGGCAGAAGGCTGCCTAATACTGAAGCACCCCCAAACAACAAACCAAATGCAACAACTAGTGCAAGCATTCCTGGGGGAAGGCCTGCAGCAGATGGATTTGAACATGGTGATGTCATCCAAGCAGTGAGTCAAAGTTGGCTTCAACCCTCGTCTGCATATGAAAAGAGAAATGGGGCGTGCAGGGCATGGCGGCCTTTTGCGGCGCTTGGATGACCCCTAGTTCGCATTAAACGCCTCCACCCTCCTTCGGTGTGGGGCTCATGTTGGCTATGCCCCAGCCCCTGAAGCATTCAAGCTGATTTCTTGCAGCAGCTGGGCACTGTAACAGCTCCAGAGCTGCTCTGTAAGGCAAGTAAAAGGGTGTGGGCCCTGCAGCACTACCTGTAATTCGCATTGTGCGTTGGAAGGCACAAATTAAGCAGACATGAGAAGTCAGGATAGTGCGCAAGGGCATAGAAGGGAGCGGCTCAAGAAAAGAGAAGTGGAAACAGACAGCAAACTAGGCTGGAGAGAGACCTGAGACAAAAAGATCTGAATTATACGAGAGCCGACCAGGGGAAACACAAATTATGCAGTCAAGTTTCCCACATTTGGGGAAATCACAGGAACAGCAAACCCAGAGTGCAATGGGTGAGCCTTGCCCTGGTAGAAGCACCTTCCTGATCATAGTATCTCACCTGGCAGGTAAGTAGGAGTTGGGCTAGAGCTGGGGAGGGTCGCTGCTCGGGCACCCCCCTGTCAAGTGAAGGAGATCCAACTGAGGCAGCACAAGGGAACTCTCGAAAGAAGAACAAGGCTAGAGGAAGGTCTGAGACAAAGAAATCTGACTTTTACCAGAGCTGACCAGAGGAAAGCACAAACACAGTCCCCCACTACCATAAATAATGCAGTCAAGTTTCCCACATTTGGGGAAATCACTGGGGTCAGCATACCCAGAATGCAATGAATGAACCTCACCCTGGGAGAACAATCTTCATGACCATGGTATCTCCTATGCAAAATAAGTATGATTTGGGATAGGGCTGGGGAGGGCCGCTGCTCAGGCACATCTCTGTCAAGTAAAGGAGATTCAACTGAGGCAGCACAAGGGAACTCTCATCTGGGGACAACAACTGCAGGGAGAACACATATTTTCAGATGAACATGGGAGGGCAGAAGGCTACCTAATACTGAAGCACCCCCAAACAACAAACCAAATGCAACAACTAGTGCAAGCATTCCTGGGGGAAGGCCTGCAGCAGATGGATTTGCATATGGTGATGTCATCCAAGCAGTGGGCCAAAGTTGGCTGGAACCCTCATCTGCATATGAAAAGAGAAAAGGAGTATGCAGGGCATGGCGGCCTTTTGCGGCGCTTGGATGACCCCTAGTTCGCATTAAACACCCCCACCCTCCTTCGGTGTGGGGCTCATGTTGGCCATGCCCCAGCCCCTGAAGCATTCAAGCTGATTTCTTGCAGCAGCTGGGCACTGTAACAGCTCCAGAGCTGCTCTGTAAGGCAAGTAAAAGGGTGTGGGCCCTGCAGCACTACCTGTAGTTTGCATTGTGAATTGTAAGGCACAAAGTAAGCAGACGGGAGGAGAAGTCAGGATAGTGCACAAGGGTATAGAAGGGAGGGGCTCAAGAAAAAAGAAGTGGAAACAGACAGCAAACTAGGCTGGAGAGAGACCTGAGACAAAGAGATCTGAATTATATGAGAGCCGACCAGGGGAAATACAAATTATGCAGTCAAGTTTCCCACATTTGGGGAAATCACTGGGGCAGCACACCCAGAGTGCAATGGGTGATCCTTGCCCTGGGAGAAGCAACTTCATGATCATAGTATCTCACCTGGCAGGTAAGTAGGAGTTGGGCTAGAGCTGGGGAGGGTCGCTGCTCGGGCACCCCCCTGTCAAGTGAAGGAGATCCAACTGAGGCAGCACAAGGAATCTCTCGAAAGAAGAACAAGGCTAGAGGAAGATCTGAGACAAATAAATCTGACTTTTACCAGAGCTGACAAGAGGAAAGAACAAACACAGTCCCCCACTACCACAAATAATGCATTCGAGTTTCCCACATTTGGGGAAATCATACGGGTCAGCATACCCAGAATGCAATGAATGAACCTCACCCTGGGAGAACAATCTTCATGACCATGGTATCTCCTATGCAAAATAAGTATGATTTGGGATAGGGCTGGGGAGGGCCGCTGCTCAGGCACATCTCTGTCAAGTAAAGGAGATTCAACTGAGGCAGCACAAGGGAACTCTCATCTGGGGACAACAACTGCAGGGAGAACACATATTTTCAGATGAACATGGGAGGGCAGAAGGCTACCTAATACTGAAGCACCCCCAAACAACAAACCAAATGCAACAACTAGTGCAAGCATTCCTGGGGGAAGGCCTGCAGCAGATGGATTTGCATATGGTGATGTCATCCAAGCAGTGGGTCAAAGTTGGCTTCAACCCTCGTCTGCATATGAAAAGAGAAAAGGGGCGTGCAGGGCATGGCAGCCTTTTTCGGCGCTTGGATGACCCCTAGTTCGCATTAAACACCTCCACCCTCCTTTGGTGTGGGGCTCATGTTGGCTATGCCCCAGCCCCGAAGCATTCAAGCTGAGTTCTTGCAGCAGCTGGGCACTGTAACAGCTCCAGAGCTGCTCTGTAAGGCAAATAAAAGGGTATGGGACCTGCAGCACTACCTGTAGTTCGCATTGTGCATTGGAAGGCACAAAGTAAGCAGACGGGAGAAGTCAGGATAGTGCGCAAGGGCATAGAAGGGAGCGGCTCAAGAAAAGAGAAGTGGAAACAGACAGCAAAGTAGGCTGGAGAGAGACCTGAGACAAAGAGATCTGAATTATACGAGAGCCGACCAGGGAAAACACAAATTATGCAGTCAAGTTTCCCACATTTGGGGAAATCACAGGAGCAGCACACCCAGAGTGCAATGGGTGAGCCTTGCCCTGGGAGAAGCACCTTCCTGATCATAGTATCTCACCTGGCAGGTAAGTAGGAGTTGGGCTAGAGCTGGGGAGGGTCGCTGCTCGGGCACCCCCCTGTCAAGTGAAGGAGATCCAACTGAGGCAGCACAAGGGAACTCTCGAAAGAAGAACAAGGCTAGAGGAAGATCTGAGACAAAAAAAATCTGACTTTTACCAGAGCTGACCAGAGGAAAGAACAAACACAGTCCCCCACTACCACAAATAATGCAGTCGAGTTTCCCACATTTGGGGAAATCACAGGGGTCAGCATACCCAGAATGCAATGAATGAACCTCACCCTGGGAGAACAATTTTCATGACCATGTTATCTCCAACGCAAAATAAGTATGATTTGGGATAGGGCTGGGGAGGGCCGCTGCTCAGGCACATCTCTGTCAAGTAAAGGAGATTCAACTGAGGCAGCACAAGGGAACTCTCATCTGGGGACAACAACTGCAGGGAGAACACATATTTTCAGATGAACATGGGAGGGCAGAAGGCTACCTAATACTGAAGCACCCCCAAACAACAAACCAAATGCAACAACTATTGCAAGCATTCCTGGGGGAAGGCCTGCAGCAGATGGATTTGCATATGGTGATGTCATCAAAGCAGTGGGTCAAAGTTGGCTTCAACCCTCGTCTGCATATGAAAAGAGAAAAGGGGCGTGCAGGGCATGGCAGCCTTTTTCGGCGCTTGGATGACCCCTAGTTCGCATTAAACACCTCCACCCTCCTTCGGTGTGGGGCTCATGTTGGCTATGCCCCAGCCCCTGAAGCATTCAAGCTGATTTCTTGCAGCAGCTGGGCACTGTAACAGCTCCAGAGCTGCTCTGTAAGGCAAGTAAAAGGGCGTGGGCCCTGCAACACTACCTGTAGTTCGCATTGTGCGTTGGAAGGCACAAATTAAGCAGACGGGAGAAGTCAGGATAGTGCGCAAGGGCATAGAAGGGAGCGGCTCAAGAAAAGAGAAGTGGAAACAGACAGCAAACTAGGCTGGAGAGAGACCTGAGACAAAGAGATCTGAATTATACGAGAGCCGACCAGGGGAAACACAAATTATGCAGTCAAGTTTCCCACATTTGGAGAAATCACAGGAGCAGCACACCCAGAGTGCAATGGGTGAGCCTTGCCCTTGGAGAAGCACCTTCATGATCATAGTATATCACCTGGCAGGTAAGTAGGAGTTGGGCTAGAGCTGGGGAGGGTCGCTGCTCGGGCACCCCCCTGTCAAGTGAAGGAGACCCAACTGAGGCAGCACAAGGGAACTCTCGAAAGAAGAACAAGGCTAGAGGAAAATCTGAGACAAAGAAATCTGACTTTTACCAGAGCTGACCAGAGGAAAGAACAAACACAGTCCCCCACTACCACAAATAATGCAGTCGAGTTTCCCACATTTGGGGAAATCATACGGGTCAGCATACTCAGAATGCAATGAATGAACCTCACCCTGGGAGAACAATCTTCATGACCATGGTATCTCCTATGCAAAATAAGTATGATTTGGGATAGGGCTGGGGAGAGTCGCTGCTCGGGCACCCCCCTGTCAAGTGAAGGAGATCCAACTGAGGCAGCACAAGGAATCTCTCGAAAGAAGAACAAGGCTAGAGGAAGATCTGAGACAAATAAATCTGACTTTTACCAGAGCTGACCAGAGGAAAGAACAAACACAGTCCCCCACTACCACAAACAATGCAGTCGAGTTTCCCACATTTGAGGAAATCATACGGGTCAGCATACCCAGAATGCAATGAATGAACCTCACCCTGGGAGAACAATCTTCATGACCATGGTATCTCCTATGCAAAATAAGTATGATTTGGGATAGGGCTGGGGAGGGCCGCTGCTCAGGCACATCTCTGTCAAGTAAAGGAGATTCAACTGAGGCAGCACAAGGGAACTCTCATCTGGGGACAACAACTGCAGGGAGAACACATATTTTCAGATGAACATGGGAGGGCAGAAGGCTACCTAATACTGAAGCACCCCCAAACAACAAACCAAATGCAACAACTAGTGCAAGCATTCCTGGGGGAAGGCCTGCAGCAGATGGATTTGCATATGGTGATGTCATCCAAGCAGTGGGTCAAAGTTGGCTTCAACCCTCGTCTGCATATGAAAAGAGAAAAGGGGCGTGCAGGGCATGGCAGCCTTTTTCGGCGCTTGGATGACCCCTAGTTCGCATTAAACACCTCCACCCTCCTTCGGTGTGGGGCTCATGTTGGCTATGCCCCAGCCCCGAAGCATTCAAGCTGAGTTCTTGCAGCAGCTGGGCACTGTAACAGCTCCAGAGCTGCTCTGTAAGGCAAATAAAAGGGTGTGGGACCTGCAGCACTACCTGTAGTTCGCATTGTGCATTGGAAGGCACAAATTAAGCAGACGGGAGAAGTCAGGATAGTGCGCAAGGGCATAGAAGGAAGCGGCTCAAGAAAAGAGAAGTGGAAACAGACAGCAAACTAGGCTGGAGAGAGACCTGAGACAAAGAGATCTGAATTATACGAGAGCCGACCAGGGGAAACACAAATTATGCAGTCAAGTTTCCCACATTTGGAGAAATCACAGGAGCAGCACACCCAGAGTGCAATGGGTGAGCCTTGCCCTGGGAGAAGCACCTTCATGATCATAGTATATCACCTGGCAGGTAAGTAGGAGTTGGGCTAGAGCTGGGGAGGGTCGCTGCTCGGGCACCCCCCTGTCAAGTGAAGGAGATCCAACTGAGGCAGCATAAGGGAACTCTCGAAAGAAGAACAAGGCTAGAGGAAGATCTGAGACAAAAAAATCTGACTTTTACCAGAGCTGACCAGAGGAAAGAACAAACACAGTCCCCCACTACCACAAATAATGCAGTCGAGTTTCCCACAATTGGGGAAATCACAGGGGTCAGCATACCCAGAATGCAATGAATGAACCTCACCCTGGGAGAACAATCTTCATGACCATGGTATCTCCTATGCAAAATAAGTATGATTTGGGATAGGGCTGGGGAGGGCCGCTGCTCAGGCACATCTCTGTCAAGTAAAGGAGATTCAACTGAGGCAGCACAAGGGAACTCTCATCTGGGGACAACAACTGCAGGGAGAACACATATTTTCAGATGAACATGGGAGGGCAGAAGGCTACCTAATACTGAAGCACCCCCAAACAACAAACCAAATGCAACAACTAGTGCAAGCATTCCTGGGGGAAGGCCTGCAGCAGATGGATTTGCATATGGTGATGTCATCCAAGCAGTGGGTCAAAGTTGGCTTCAACCCTCGTCTGCATATGAAAAGAGAAAAGGGGCGTGCAGGGCATGGCAGCCTTTTTCGGCGCTTGGATGACCCCTAGTTCGCATTAAACACCTCCACCCTCCTTCGGTGTGGGGCTCATGTTGGCTATGCCCCAGCCCCGAAGCATTAAAGCTGATTTCTTGCAGCAGCTGGGTACTGTAACAGCTCCAGAGCTGCTCTGTAAGGCAAGTAAAAGGGCGTGGGCCCTGCAGCACTACCTGTAGTTTGCATTGTGCGTTGGAAGGCACAAATTAAGCAGACGGGAGAAGTCAGGATAGTGCGCAAGGGCATAGAAGGGAGCGGCTCAAGAAAAGAGAAGTGGAAACAGACAGCAAACTAGGCTGGAGAGAGACCTGAGACAAAGAGATCTGAATTATACGAGAGCCGACCAGGGGAAACACAAATTATGCAGTCAAGTCTCCCACATTTTGAGAAATCACAGGAGCAGCACACCCAGAGTGCAATGGGTGAGCCTTGCCCTGGGAGAAGCACCTTCATGATCATAGTATATCACCTGGCAGGTAAGTAGGAGATGGGCTAGAGCTGGGGAGGGTCGCTGCTCGGGCACCCCCCTGTCAAGTGAAGGAGATCCAACTGAGGCAGCACAAGTGAACTCTCGAAAGAAGAACAAGGCTAGAGGAAGATCTGAGACAAAGAAATCTGACTTTTACCAGAGCTGACCAGAGGAAAGCAAAAACACAGTCCCCCACTACCACAAATAATGCAGTCGAGTTTCCCACATTTGGGGAAATCACAGGGGTCAGCATACCCAGAATGCAATGAATGAACCTCACCCTGGGAGAACAGTCTTCATGACCATGGTATCTCCTATGCAAAATAAGTATGATTTGGGATAGGGCTGGGGAGGGCCGCTGCTCAGGCACATCTCTGTCAAGTAAAGGAGATTCAACTGAGGCAGCACAAGGGAACTCATCTGGGGACAACAACTGCAGGGAGAACACATATTTTCAGATGAACATGGGAGGGCAGAAGGCTACCTAATACTGAAGCACCCCCAAACAACAAACCAAATGCAACAACTAGTGCAAGCATTCCTGGGGGAAGGCCTGCAGCAGATGGATTTGCATATGGTGATGTCATCCAAGCAGTGGGTCAAAGTTGGCTTCAACCCTCGTCTGCATATGAAAAGAGAAAAGGGGCGTGCAGGGCATGGCAGCCTTTTTCGGCGCTTGAATGACCCCTAGTTCGCATTAAACACCCCCACCCTCCTTCGGTGTGGGGCTCATGTTGGCTATGCCCCAGCCCCGAAGCATTCAAGCTGAGTTCTTGCAGCAGCTGGGCACTGTAACAGCTCCAGAGCTGCTCTGTAAGGCAAATAAAAGGGTGTGGGACCTGCAGCACTACCTGTAGTTCGCATTGTGCATTGGAAGGCACAAATTAAGCAGACGGGAGAAGTCAGGATAGTGCGCAAGGGCATAGAAGGGAGCGGCTCAAGAAAAGAGAAGTGGAAACAGACAGCAAACTAGGCTGGAGAGAGACCTGAGACAAAGAGATCTGAATTATACGAGAGCCGACCAGGGGAAACACAAATTATGCAGTCAAGTTTCCCACATTTGGAGAAATCACAGGAGCAGCACACCCAGAGTGCAATGGGTGAGCCTTGCCCTGGGAGAAGCACCTTCATGATCATAGTATATCACCTGGCAGGTAAGTAGGAGTTGGGCTAGAGCTGGGGAGGGTCGCTGCTCGGGCACACCCCTGTCAAGTGAAGGAGATCCAACTGAGGCAGCATAAGGGAACTCTCGAAAGAAGAACAAGGCTAGAGGAAGATCTGAGACAAAAAAATCTGACTTTTACCAGAGCTGACCAGAGGAAAGAACAAACACAGTCCCCCACTACCACAAATAACGCAGTCGAGTTTCCCACATTTGGGGAAATCACAGGGGTCAGCATACCCAGAATGCAATGAATGAACCTCACCCTGGGAGAACAATCTTCATGACCATGGTATCTCCTATGCAAAATAAGTATGATTTGGGATAGGGCTGGGGAGGGCCACTGCTCAGGCACATCTCTGTCAAGTAAAGGAGATTCAACTGAGGCAGCACAAGGGAACTCTCATCTGGGGACAACAACTGCAGGGAGAACACATATTTTCAGATGAACATGGGAGGGCAGAAGGCTACCTAATACTGAAGCACCCCCAAACAACAAACCAAATGCAACAACTAGTGCAAGCATTCCTGGGGGAAGGCCTGCAGCAGATGGATTTGCATATGGTGATGTCATCCAAGCAGTGGGTCAAAGTTGGCTTCAACCCTCGTCTGCATATGAAAAGAGAAAAGGGGCGTGCAGGGCATGGCAGCCTTTTTCGGCGCTTGGATGACCCCTAGTTCGCATTAAACACCTCCACCCTCCTTCGGTGTGGGGCTCATGTTGGCTATGCCCCAGCCCCGAAGCATTCAAGCTGATTTCTTGCAGCAACTGGGCACTGTAACAGCTCTAGAGCTGCTCTGTAAGGCAAATAAAAGGGTGTGTGACCTGCAGCACTACCTGTAGTTCGCATTGTGCGTTGGAAGGCACAAAGTAAGCAGATGGGAGAAGTCAGGATAGTGCGCAAGGGCATAGAAGTGAGCGGCTCAAGAAAAGAGAAGTGGAAACAGACAGCAAACTAGGCTGGAGAGAGACCCGAGACAAAGAGATCTGAATTATATGAGAGCCGACCAGGGGAAACACAAATTATGCAGTCAAGTTTCCCACATTTGGGGAAATCGCAGGAGCAGCACACCCAGAGTGCAATGGGTGAGCCTTGCCCTGGGAGAAGCACCTTCATGATCATAGTATCTCACCTGGCAGGTAAGTAGGAGTTTGGCTAGAGCTGGGGATGGTCGCTGCTCGGGCACCCCTCTGTCAAGTGAAGGAGATCCAACTGAGGCAGCACAAGGGAACTCTCGAAAGAAGAACAAGGCTAGAGGAAGATCTGAGACAAAGAAATCTGACTTTTACCAGAGCTGACCAGAGGAAAGCACAAACACAGTCCCCCACTACCACAAATAATGCAGTCGAGTTTCCCACAATTGGGGAAATCACAGGGGTCAGCATACCCAGAATGCAATGAATGAACCTCACCCTGGGAGAACAATCTTCATGACCATGGTATCTCCTATGCAAAATAAGTATGATTTGGGATAGGGCTGGGGAGGGCCGCTGCTCAGGCACATCTCTGTCAAGTAAAGGAGATTCAACTGAGGCAGCACAAGGGAACTCTCATCTGGGGACAACAACTCCAGGGAGAACACATATTTTCAGATGAACATGGGAGGGCAGAAGGCTGCCTAATACTGATGCACCCCCAAACAACAAACCAAATGCAACAACTAGTACAAGCATTCCTGGGGGAAGGTCTGCAGAAGACGGATTTGCATACGGTGATGTCATCCAAGCAGTGGGCCAAAGTTGGCTGGAACCCTCATCTGCATATGAAAAGAGAAAAGGGGTATGCAGGGCATGGCGGCCTTTTGCGGCGATTGGATGACCCCTAGTTCGCATTAAACACCCCCACCCTCCTTCGGTGTGGGGCTCATGTTGGCCATGCCCCAGCCCCTGAAGCATTCAAGCTGATTTCTTGCAGCAGCTGGGCACTGTAACAGCTCCAGAGCTGCTCTGTAAGGCAAGTAAAAGGGTGTGGGCCCTGCAGCACTACCTGTAGTTCGCATTGTGCGTTGGAAGGCACAAAGTAAGCAGACGGGAGGAGAAGTCAGGATAGTGCACAACGGTATAGAAGGGAGGGGCTCAAGAAAAAAGAAGTGGAAACAGACAGCAAACTAGGCTGGAGAGAGACCTGAGACAAAGAGATCTGAATTATATGAGAGCCGACCAGGGGTAACACAAATTACGCAGTCAAGCTTCACACATTTGGGGAAATCGCAGGATCAGCACACCCAGAGTGCAATGGGTGATCCTTGCCCTGGGAGAAGCACCTACATGATCATAGTATCTCACCTGGTAGGTAAGTAGGAGTTGGGCTAGAGCTGGGGAGGGTCGCTGCTCGGGCACCCCCCTGTCAAGTGAAGGAGATCCAACTGAGGCAGCACAAGGAAACTCTCGAAAGAAGAACAAGGCTAGAGGAAGATCTGAGACAAAGAAATCTGACTTTTACCAGAGCTGACCAGAGGAAAGAACAAACACAGTCTCCCACTACCACAAATAATGCAGTCGAGTTTCCCACATTTGTGGAAATCACAGGGGTCAGCATACCCAGAATGCAATGAATGAACCTCACCCTGGGAGAACAATCTTCATGACCATGGTATCTCATATGCAAAATAAGTATGATTTGGGATAGGGCTGGGGAGGGCCGCTGCTCAGGCACATCTCTGTCAAGTAAAGGAGATTCAACTGAGGCAGCACAAGGGAACTCTCATCTGGGGACAACAACTGCAGGGAGAACACATATTTTCAGATGAACATGGGAGGGCAGAAGGCTACCTAATACTGATGCACCCCCAAACAACAAACAAAATGCAACAACTAGTGCAAGCATTCCTGGGGGAAGGCCTGCAGCAGATGGATTTGCATATGGTGATGTCATCCAAGCAGTGGGTCAAAGTTGGCTTCAACCCTCGTCTGCATATGAAAAGAGAAAAGGGGCGTGCAGGGCATGGCAGCCTTTTGCGGCGCTTGGATGACCCCTAGTTCGCATTAAACACCTCCACCCTCCTTCGGTGTGGGGCTCATGTTGGCTATGCCCCAGCCCCTGAAGCATTCAAGCTGATTTCTTGCAGCAGCTGGGCACTGTAACAGCTCCAGAGCTGCTCTGTAAGGCAAATAAAAGTGTGTGGGACCTGCAGCACTACCTGTAGTTCGCATTGTGCGTTGGAAGGCACAAAGTAAGCAGACGGGAGAAGTCAGGATAGTGCGCAAGGGCATAGAAGGGAGCGGCTCAAGAAAAGAGAAGTGGAAACAGACAGCAAACTAGGCTGGAGAGAGACCTGAGACAAAGAGATCTGAATTATATGAGAGCTGACCAGGGGAAACACAAATTATGCAGTCAAGTTTCCCACATTTGGGGAAATCGCAGGAGCAGCACACCCAGAGTGCAATGGGTGATCCTTGCCCTGGGAGAAGCAACTTCATGATCATAGTATCTCACCTGGCATTTAAGTAGGAGTTGGGCTAGAGCTGGGGAGGGTCGCTGCTCGGGCACCCCCCTGTCAAGTGAAGGAGATCCAACTGAGGCAGCACAAGGGAACTCTCGAAAGAAGAACAAGGCTAGAGGAAGATCTGAGACAAAGAAATCTGACTTTTACCAGAGCTGACCAGAGGAAAGCACAAACACAGTCCCTCACTACCACAAATAATGCAGTCCAGTTTCCCACATTTGGGGAAATCACAGGGGTTAGCATACCCAGAATGCAATGAATGAACCTCACCCTGGGAGAACAATCTTCATGACCATGGTATCTCCTATGCAAAATAAGTATGATTTGGGATAGAGCTGGGGAGGGCCGCTGCTCAGGCACATCTCTGTCAAGTAAAGGAGATTCAACTGAGGCAGCACAAGGGAACTCTCATCTGGGGACAACAACTGCAGGGAGAACACATATTTTCAGATGAACATGGGAGGGCAGAAGGCTGCCTAATACTGAAGCACCCCCAAACAACAAACCAAATGCAACAACTAGTGCAAGCATTCCTGGGGGAAGGCCAGCAGCAGATGGTTTTGCATATGGTGATGTCATCCAAGCAGTGGGTCAAAGTTGGCTTCAACCCTCATCTGCATATGAATAGAGAAGAGGGGCGTGCAGGGCATGGCGGCCTTTTGCGGCGCTTGGATGACCCCTAGTTCGCATTAAACACCTCCACCCTCCTTCGGTGTGGGGCTCATGTTGGCTATGCCCCAGCCCCTGAAGCATTCAAGCTGATTTCTTGCAGCAGCTGGGCACTGTAACAGCTCCAGAGCTGCTCTGTAAGGCAAGTAAAAGGGTGTGGGCCCTGCAGCACTACCTGTAGTTCGCATTGTGCGTTGGAAGGCACAAAGTAAGCAGACGGGAGGAGAAGTCAGGATAGTGCACAACGGTATAGAAGGGAGGGGCTCAAGAAAAAAGAAGTGGAAACAGACAGCAAACTAGGCTGGAGAGAGACCCGAGACAAAGAGATCTGAATTATATGAGAGCCGAACAGGGGAAACACAAATTATGCAGTCAAGTTTCCCACATTTGGGGAAATCACAGGGGCAGCACACCCAGAGTGCAATGGGTGATCCTTGCCCTGGGAGAAGCAGCTTCATGATCATAGTATCTCACCTGGCAGGTAAGTAGGAGTTGGGCTAGAGCTGGGGAGGGTCGCTGCTCGGGCACCCCCCTGTCAAGTGAAGGAGATCCAACTGAGGCAGCACAAGGGAACTCTCGAAAGAAGAACAAGGCTAGAGGAAGATCTGAGACAAAGAAATCTGACTTTTACCAGAGCTGACCAGAGGAAAGCACAAACACAGTCCCCCACTACCACAAATAATGCAGTCGAGTTTCCCACATTTGGGGAAATCACAGGGGTCAGCATACCCAGAATGCAATGAATGAACCTCACCCTGGGAGAACAGTCTTCATGACCATGGTATCTCCTATGCAAAATAAGTATGATTTGGGATAGGGCTGGGGAGGGCCGCTGCTCAGGCACATCTCTGTCAAGTAAAGGAGATTCAACTGAGGCAGCACAAGGGAACTCTCATCTGGGGACAACAACTGCAGGGAGAACACATATTTTCAGATGAACATGGGAGGGCAGAAGGCTGCCTAATACTGATGCACCCCCAAACAACAAACCAAATGCAACAACTAGTACAAGCATTCCTGGGGGAAGGTCTGCAGAAGACGGATTTGCATACGGTGATGTCATCCAAGCAGTGGGCCAAAGTTGGCTGGAACCCTCATCTGCATATGAAAAGAGAAAAGGGGTATGCAGGGCATGGCGGCCTTTTGCGGCGATTGGATGACCCCTAGTTCGCATTAAACACCCCCACCCTCCTTCGGTGTGGGGCTCATGTTGGCCATGCCCCAGCCCCTGAAGCATTCAAGCTGATTTCTTGCAGCAGCTGGGCACTGTAACAGCTCCAGAGCTGCTCTGTAAGGCAAGTAAAAGGGTGTGGGCCCTGCAGCACTACCTGTAGTTCGCATTGTGCGTTGGAAGGCACAAAGTAAGCAGACGGGAGGAGAAGTCAGGATAGTGCACAACGGTATAGAAGGGAGGGGCTCAAGAAAAAAGAAGTGGAAACAGACAGCAAACTAGGCTGGAGAGAGACCTGAGACAAAGAGATCTGAATTATATGAGAGCCGACCAGGGGTAACACAAATTACGCAGTCAAGCTTCACACATTTGGGGAAATCGCAGGATCAGCACACCCAGAGTGCAATGGGTGATCCTTGCCCTGGGAGAAGCACCTACATGATCATAGTATCTCACCTGGCAGGTAAGTAGGAGTTGGGCTAGAGCTGGGGAGGGTCGCTGCTCGGGCACCCCCCTGTCAAGTGAAGGAGATCCAACTGAGGCAGCACAAGGAAACTCTCGAAAGAAGAACAAGGCTAGAGGAAGATCTGAGACAAAGAAATCTGACTTTTACCAGAGCTGACCAGAGGAAAGAACAAACACAGTCCCCCACTACCACAAATAATGCAGTCGAGTTTCCCACATTTGTGGAAATCACAGGGGTCAGCATACCCAGAATGCAATGAATGAACCTCACCCTGGGAGAACAATCTTCATGACCATGGTATCTCATATGCAAAATAAGTATGATTTGGGATAGGGCTGGGGAGGGCCGCTGCTCAGGCACATCTCTGTCAAGTAAAGGAGATTCAACTGAGGCAGCACAAGGGAACTCTCACCTGGGGACAACAACTGCAGGGAGAACACATATTTTCAGATGAACATGGGAGGGCAGAAGGCTACCTAATACTGAAGCACCCCCAAACAACAAACAAAATGCAACAACTAGTGCAAGCATTCCTGGGGGAAGGCCTGCAGCAGATGGATTTGCATATGGTGATGTCATCCAAGCAGTTGGTCAAAGTTGGCTTCAACCCTCGTCTGCATATGAAAAGAGAAAAGGGGCGTGCAGGGCATGGCAGCCTTTTGCGGCGCTTGGATGACCCCTAGTTCGCATTAAACACCTCCACCCTCCTTCGGTGTGGGGCTCATGTTGGCTATGCCCCAGCCCCTGAAGCATTCAAGCTGATTTCTTGCAGCAGCTGGGCACTGTAACAGCTCCAGAGCTGCTCTGTAAGGCAAATAAAAGTGTGTGGGACCTGCAGCACTACCTGTAGTTCGCATTGTGCGTTGGAAGGCACAAAGTAAGCAGACGGGAGAAGTCAGGATAGTGCGCAAGGGCATAGAAGGGAGCGGCTCAAGAAAAGAGAAGTGGAAACAGACAGCAAACTAGGCTGGAGAGAGACCTGAGACAAAGAGATCTGAATTATATGAGAGCTGACCAGGGGAAACACAAATTATGCAGTCAAGTTTCCCACATTTGGGGAAATCGCAGGAGCAGCACACCCAGAGTGCAATGGGTGATCCTTGCCCTGGGAGAAGCAACTTCATGATCATAGTATCTCACCTGGCAGGTAAGTAGGAGTTGGGCTAGAGCTGGGGAGGGTCGCTGCTCGGGCACCCCCCTGTCAAGTGAAGGAGATCCAACTGAGGCAGCACAAGGGAACTCTCGAAAGAAGAACAAGGCTAGAGGAAGATCTGAGACAAAGAAATCTGACTTTTACCAGAGCTGACCAGAGGAAAGCACAAACACAGTCCCTCACTACCACAAATAATGCAGTCCAGTTTCCCACATTTGGGGAAATCACAGGGGTCAGCATACCCAGAATGCAATGAATGAACCTCACCCTGGGAGAACAATCTTCATGACCATGGTATCTCCTATGCAAAATAAGTATGATTTGGGATAGAGCTGGGGAGGGCCGCTGCTCAGGCACATCTCTGTCAAGTAAAGGAGATTCAACTGAGGCAGCACAAGGGAACTCTCATCTGGGGACAACAACTGCAGGGAGAACACATATTTTCAGATGAACATGGGAGGGCAGAAGGCTGCCTAATACTGAAGCACCCCCAAACAACAAACCAAATGCAACAACTAGTGCAAGCATTCCTGGGGGAAGGCCAGCAGCAGATGGATTTGCATATGGTGATGTCATCCAAGCAGTGGGTCAAAGTTGGCTTCAACCCTCATCTGCATATGAATAGAGAAGAGGGGCGTGCAGGGCATGGCGGCCTTTTGCGGCGCTTGGATGACCCCTAGTTCGCATTAAACACCTCCACCCTCCTTCGGTGTGGGGCTCATGTTGGCTATGCCCCAGCCCCTGAAGCATTCAAGCTGATTTCTTGCAGCAGCTGGGCACTGTAACAGCTCCAGAGCTGCTCTGTAAGGCAAGTAAAAGGGTGTGGGCCCTGCAGCACTACCTGTAGTTCGCATTGTGCGTTGGAAGGCACAAAGTAAGCAGACGGGAGGAGAAGTCAGGATAGTGCACAACGGTATAGAAGGGAGGGGCTCAAGAAAAAAGAAGTGGAAACAGACAGCAAACTAGGCTGGAGAGAGACCTGAGACAAAGAGATCTGAATTATATGAGAGCCGACCAGGGGTAACACAAATTACGCAGTCAAGCTTCACACATTTGGGGAAATCGCAGGATCAGCACACCCAGAGTGCAATGGGTGATCCTTGCCCTGGGAGAAGCACCTACATGATCATAGTATCTCACCTGGCAGGTAAGTAGGAGTTGGGCTAGAGCTGGGGAGGGTCACTGCTCGGGCACCCCCCTGTCAAGTGAAGGAGATCCAACTGAGGCAGCACAAGGAAACTCTCGAAAGAAGAACAAGGCTAGAGGAAGATCTGAGACAAAGAAATCTGACTTTTACCAGAGCTGACCAGAGGAAAGAACAAACACAGTCCCCCACTACCACAAATAATGCAGTCGAGTTTCCCACATTTGTGGAAATCACAGGGGTCAGCATACCCAGAATGCAATGAATGAACCTCACCCTGGGAGAACAATCTTCATGACCATGGTATCTCATATGCAAAATAAGTATGATTTGGGATAGGGCTGGGGAGGGCCGCTGCTCAGGCACATCTCTGTCAAGTAAAGGAGATTCAACTGAGGCAGCACAAGGGAACTCTCATCTGGGGACAACAACTGCAGGGAGAACACATATTTTCAGATGAACATGGGAGGGCAGAAGGCTACCTAATACTGAAGCACCCCCAAACAACAAACAAAATGCAACAACTAGTGCAAGCATTCCTTGGGGAAGGCCTGCAGCAGATGGATTTGCATATGGTGATGTCATCCAAGCAGTGGGTCAAAGTTGGCTTCAACCCTCGTCTGCATATGAAAAGAGAAAAGGGGCGTGCAGGGCATGGCGGCCTTTTGCGGCGCTTGGATGACCCCTAGTTCGCATTAAACACCTCCACCCTCCTTCGGTGTGGGGCTCATGTTGGCTATGCCCCAGCCCCTGAAGCATTCAAGCTGATTTCTTGCAGCAGCTGGGCACTGTAAAAGCTCCAGAGCTGCTCTGTAAGGCAAATAAAAGTGTGTGGGACCTGCAGCACTACCTGTAGTTCGCATTGTGCGTTGGAAGGCACAAAGTAAGCAGACGGGAGAAGTCAGGATAGTGCGCAAGGGCATAGAAGGGAGCGGCTCAAGAAAAGAGAAGTGGAAACAGACAGCAAACTAGGCTGGAGAGAGACCTGAGACAAAGAGATCTGAATTATATGAGAGCTGACCAGGGGAAACACAAATTATGCAGTCAAGTTTCCCACATTTGGGGAAATCGCAGGAGCAGCACACCCAGAGTGCAATGGGTGATCCTTGCCCTGGGAGAAGCAACTTCATGATCATAGTATCTCACCTGGCAGGTAAGTAGGAATTGGGCTAGAGCTGGGGAGGGTCGCTGCTCGGGCACCCCCCTGTCAAGTGAAGGAGATCCAACTGAGGCAGCACAAGGGAACTCTCGAAAGAAGAACAAGGCTAGAGGAAGATCTGAGACAAAGAAATCTGACTTTTACCAGAGCTGACCAGAGGAAAGCACAAACACAGTCCCTCACTACCACAAATAATGCAGTCCAGTTTCCCACATTTGGGGAAATCACAGGGGTCAGCATACCCAGAATGCAATGAATGAACCTCACCCTGGGAGAACAATCTTCATGACCATGGTATCTCCTATGCAAAATAAGTATGATTTGGGATAGAGCTGGGGAGGGCCGCTGCTCAGGCACATCTCTGTCAAGTAAAGGAGATTCAACTGAGGCAGCACAAGGGAATTCTCATCTGGGGACAACAACTGCAGGGAGAACACATATTTTCAGATGAACATGGGAGGGCAGAAGGCTACCTAATACTGAAGCACCACCAAGCAACAAACCAAATGCAACAACTAGTGCAAGCATTCCTGGGGGAAGGCCTGCAGCAGATGGATTTGCATATGGTGATGTCATCCAAGCAGTGGGTCAAAGTTGGCTTCAACCCTCGTCTGCATATGAAAAGAGAAAAGGGGCATGCAGGGCATGGCAGCCTTTTTCGGCGCTTGGATGACCCCTAGTTCGCATTAAACACCTCCACCCTCCTTCGGTGTGGGGCTCATGTTGGCTATGCCCCAGCCCCTCGAAGCATTCAAGCTGATTTCTTGCAGCAACTGGGCACTGTAACAGCTCCAGAGCTGCTCTGTAAGGCAAATAAAAGGGTGTGTGACCTGCAGCACTACCTGTAGTTCGCATTGTGCGTTGGAAGGCACAAAGTAAGCAGATGGGAGAAGTCAGGATAGTGCGCAAGGGCATAGAAGTGAGCGGCTCAAGAAAAGAGAAGTGGAAACAGACAGCAAACTAGGCTGGAGAGAGACCCGAGACAAAGAGATCTGAATTATCTGAGAGCCGACCAGGGGAAACACAAATTATGCAGTCAAGTTTCCCACATTTGGGGAAATCGCAGGAGCAGCACACCCAGAGTGCAATGGGTGAGCCTTGCCCTGGGAGAAGCACCTTCATGATCATAGTATCTCACCTGGCAGGTAAGTAGGAGTTTGGCAAGAGCTGGGGATGGTCGCTGCTCGGGCACCCCTCTGTCAAGTGAAGGAGATCCAACTGAGGCAGCACAAGGGAACTCTCGAAAGAAGAACAAGGCTAGAGGAAGATCTGAGACAAAGAAATCTGACTTTTACCAGAGCTGTCCAGAGGAAAGCACAAACACAGTCCCCCACTACCACAAATAATGCAGTCGAGTTTCCCACAATTGGGGAAATCACAGGGGTCAGCATACCCAGAATGCAATGAATGAACCTCACCCTGGGAGAACAATCTTCATGACCATGGTATCTCCTATGCAAAATAAGTATGATTTGGGATAGGGCTGGGGAGGGCCGCTGCTCAGGCACATCTCTGTCAAGTAAAGGAGATTCAACTGAGGCAGCACAAGGGAACTCTCATCTGGGGACAACAACTCCAGGGAGAACACATATTTTCAGATGAACATGGGAGGGCAGAAGGCTGCCTAATACTGATGCACCCCCAAACAACAAACCAAATGCAACAACTAGTACAAGCATTCCTGGGGGAAGGTCTGCAGAAGACGGATTTGCATACGGTGATGTCATCCAAGCAGTGGGCCAAAGTTGGCTGGAACCCTCATCTGCATATGAAAAGAGAAAAGGGGTATGCAGGGCATGGCGGCCTTTTGCGGCGATTGGATGACCCCTAGTTCGCATTAAACACCCCCACCCTCCTTCGGTGTGGGGCTCATGTTGGCCATGCCCCAGCCCCTGAAGCATTCAAGCTGATTTCTTGCAGCAGCTGGGCACTGTAACAGCTCCAGAGCTGCTCTGTAAGGCAAGTAAAAGGGTGTGGGCCCTGCAGCACTACCTGTAGTTCGCATTGTGCGTTGGAAGGCACAAAGTAAGCAGACGGGAGGAGAAGTCAGGATAGTGCACAACGGTATAGAAGGGAGGGGCTCAAGAAAAAAGAAGTGGAAACAGACAGCAAACTAGGCTGGAGAGAGACCCGAGACAAAGAGATCTGAATTATATGAGAGCCGAACAGGGGAAACACAAATTATGCAGTCAAGTTTCCCACATTTGGGGAAATCACAGGGGCAGCACACCCAGAGTGCAATGGGTGATCCTTGCCCTGGGAGAAGCAGCTTCATGATCATAGTATCTCACCTGGCAGGTAATTAGGAGTTGGGCTAGAGCTGGGGAGGGTCGCTGCTCGGGCACCCCCCTGTCAAGTGAAGGAGATCCAACTGAGGCAGCACAAGGGAACTCTCGAAAGAAGAACAAGGCTAGAGGAAGATCTGAGACAAAGAAATCTGAATTTTACCAGAGCTGACCAGAGGAAAGCACAAACACAGTCCCCCACTACCACAAATAATGCAGTCGAGTTTCCCACATTTGGGGAAATCACAGGGGTCAGCATACCCAGAATGCAATGAATGAACCTCACCCTGGGAGAACAGTCTTCATGACCATGGTATCTCCTATGCAAAATAAGTATGATTTGGGATAGGGCTGGGGAGGGCCGCTGCTCAGGCACATCTCTGTCAAGTAAAGGAGATTCAACTGAGGCAGCACAAGGGAACTCTCATCTGGGGACAACAACTGCAGGGAGAACACATATTTTCAGATGAACATGGGAGGGCAGAAGGCTGCCTAATACTGATGCACCCCCAAACAACAAACCAAATGCAACAACTAGTACAAGCATTCCTGGGGGAAGGTCTGCAGAAGACGGATTTGCATACGGTGATGTCATCCAAGCAGTGGGCCAAAGTTGGCTGGAACCCTCATCTGCATATGAAAAGAGAAAAGGGGTATGCAGGGCATGGCGGCCTTTTGCGGCGATTGGATGACCCCTAGTTCGCATTAAACACCCCCACCCTCCTTCGGTGTGGGGCTCATGTTGGCCATGCCCCAGCCCCTGAAGCATTCAAGCTGATTTCTTGCAGCAGCTGGGCACTGTAACAGCTCCAGAGCTGCTCTGTAAGGCAAGTAAAAGGGTGTGGGCCCTGCAGCACTACCTGTAGTTCGCATTGTGCGTTGGAAGGCACAAAGTAAGCAGACGGGAGGAGAAGTCAGGATAGTGCACAACGGTATAGAAGGGAGGGGCTCAAGAAAAAAGAAGTGGAAACAGACAGCAAACTAGGCTGGAGAGAGACCTGAGACAAAGAGATCTGAATTATATGAGAGCCGACCAGGGGTAACACAAATTACGCAGTCAAGCTTCACACATTTGGGGAAATCGCAGGATCAGCACACCCAGAGTGCAATGGGTGATCCTTGCCCTGGGAGAAGCACCTACATGATCATAGTATCTCACCTGGTAGGTAAGTAGGAGTTGGGCTAGAGCTGGGGAGGGTCGCTGCTCGGGCACCCCCCTGTCAAGTGAAGGAGATCCAACTGAGGCAGCACAAGGAAACTCTCGAAAGAAGAACAAGGCTAGAGGAAGATCTGAGACAAAGAAATCTGACTTTTACCAGAGCTGACCAGAGGAAAGAACAAACACAGTCTCCCACTACCACAAATAATGCAGTCGAGTTTCCCACATTTGTGGAAATCACAGGGGTCAGCATACCCAGAATGCAATGAATGAACCTCACCCTGGGAGAACAATCTTCATGACCATGGTATCTCATATGCAAAATAAGTATGATTTGGGATAGGGCTGGGGAGGGCCGCTGCTCAGGCACATCTCTGTCAAGTAAAGGAGATTCAACTGAGGCAGCACAAGGGAACTCTCATCTGGGGACAACAACTGCAGGGAGAACACATATTTTCAGATGAACATGGGAGGGCAGAAGGCTACCTAATACTGATGCACCCCCAAACAACAAACAAAATGCAACAACTAGTGCAAGCATTCCTGGGGGAAGGCCTGCAGCAGATGGATTTCCATATGGTGATGTCATCCAAGCAGTGGGTCAAAGTTGGCTTCAACCCTCGTCTGCATATGAAAAGAGAAAAGGGGCGTGCAGGGCATGGCAGCCTTTTGCGGCGCTTGGATGACCCCTAGTTCGCATTAAACACCTCCACCCTCCTTCGGTGTGGGGCTCATGTTGGCTATGCCCCAGCCCCTGAAGCATTCAAGCTGATTTCTTGCAGCAGCTGGGCACTGTAACAGCTCCAGAGCTGCTCTGTAAGGCAAATAAAAGTGTGTGGGACCTGCAGCACTACCTGTAGTTCGCATTGTGCGTTGGAAGGCACAAAGTAAGCAGACGGGAGAAGTCAGGATAGTGCGCAAGGGCATAGAAGGGAGCGGCTCAAGAAAAGAGAAGTGGAAACAGACAGCAAACTAGGCTGGAGAGAGACCTGAGACAAAGAGATCTGAATTATATGAGAGCTGACCAGGGGAAACACAAATTATGCAGTCAAGTTTCCCACATTTGGGGAAATCGCAGGAGCAGCACACCCAGAGTGCAATGGGTGATCCTTGCCCTGGGAGAAGCAACTTCATGATCATAGTATCTCACCTGGCAGGTAACTAGGAGTTGGGCTAGAGCTGGGGAGGGTCGCTGCTCGGGCACCCCCCTGTCAAGTGAAGGAGATCCAACTGAGGCAGCACAAGGGAACTCTCGAAAGAAGAACAAGGCTAGAGGAAGATCTGAGACAAAGAAATCTGACTTTTACCAGAGCTGACCAGAGGAAAGCACAAACACAGTCCCTCACTACCACAAATAATGCAGTCCAGTTTCCCACATTTGGGGAAATCACAGGGGTCAGCATACCCAGAATGCAATGAATGAACCTCACCCTGGGAGAACAATCTTCATGACCATGGTATCTCCTATGCAAAATAAGTATGATTTGGGATAGAGCTGGGGAGGGCCGCTGCTCAGGCACATCTCTGTCAAGTAAAGGAGATTCAACTGAGGCAGCACAAGGGAACTCTCATCTGGGGACAACAACTGCAGGGAGAACACATATTTTCAGATGAACATGGGAGGGCAGAAGGCTGCCTAATACTAAAGCACCCCCAAACAACAAACCAAATGCAACAACTAGTGCAAGCATTCCTGGGGGAAGGCCAGCAGCAGATGGATTTGCATATGGTGATGTCATCCAAGCAGTGGGTCAAAGTTGGCTTCAACCCTCATCTGCATATGAATAGAGAAGAGGGGCGTGCAGGGCATGGCGGCCTTTTGCGGCGCTTGGATGACCCCTAGTTCGCATTAAACACCTCCACCCTCCTTCGGTGTGGGGCTCATGTTGGCTATGCCCTAGCCCCTGAAGCATTCAAGCTGATTTCTTGCAGCAGCTGGGCACTGTAACAGCTCCAGAGCTGCTCTGTAAGGCAAGTAAAAGGGTGTGGGCCCTGCAGCACTACCTGTAGTTCGCATTGTGCGTTGGAAGGCACAAAGTAAGCAGACGGGAGGAGAAGTCAGGATAGTGCACAACGGTATAGAAGGGAGGGGCTCAAGAAAAAAGAAGTGGAAACAGACAGCAAACTAGGCTGGAGAGAGACCCGAGACAAAGAGATCTGAATTATATGAGAGCCGAACAGGGGAAACACAAATTATGCAGTCAAGTATCCCACATTTGGGGAAATCACAGGGGCAGCACACCCAGAGTGCAATGGGTGATCCTTGCCCTGGGAGAAGCAGCTTCATGATCATAGTATCTCACCTGGCAGGTAAGTAGGAGTTGGGCTAGAGCTGGGGAGGGTCGCTGCTCGGGCACCCCCCTGTCAAGTGAAGGAGATCCAACTGAGGCAGCACAAGGGAACTCTCGAAAGAAGAACAAGGCTAGAGGAAGATCTGAGACAAAGAAATCTGACTTTTACCAGAGCTGACCAGAGGAAAGCACAAACACAGTCCCCCACTACCACAAATAATGCAGTCGAGTTTCCCACATTTGGGGAAATCACAGGGGTCAGCATACCCAGAATGCAATGAATGAACCTCACCCTGGGAGAACAGTCTTCATGACCATGGTATCTCCTATGCAAAATAAGTATGATTTGGGATAGGGCTGGGGAGGGCCGCTGCTCAGGCACATCTCTGTCAAGTAAAGGAGATTCAACTGAGGCAGCACAAGGGAACTCTCATCTGGGGACAACAACTGCAGGGAGAACACATATTTTCAGATGAACATGGGAGGGCAGAAGGCTGCCTAATACTGATGCACCCCCAAACAACAAACCAAATGCAACAACTAGTACAAGCATTCCTGGGGGAAGGTCTGCAGAAGACGGATTTGCATACGGTGATGTCATCCAAGCAGTGGGCCAAAGTTGGCTGGAACCCTCATCTGCATATGAAAAGAGAAAAGGGGTATGCAGGGCATGGCGGCCTTTTGCGGCGATTGGATGACCCCTAGTTCGCATTAAACACCCCCACCCTCCTTCGGTGTGGGGCTCATGTTGGCCATGCCCCAGCCCCTGAAGCATTCAAGCTGATTTCTTGCAGCAGCTGGGCACTGTAACAGCTCCAGAGCTGCTCTGTAAGGCAAGTAAAAGGGTGTGGGCCCTGCAGCACTACCTGTAGTTCGCATTGTGCGTTGGAAGGCACAAAGTAAGCAGACGGGAGGAGAAGTCAGGATAGTGCACAACGGTATAGAAGGGAGGGGCTCAAGAAAAAAGAAGTGGAAACAGACAGCAAACTAGGCTGGAGAGAGACCTGAGACAAAGAGATCTGAATTATATGAGAGCCGACCAGGGGTAACACAAATTACGCAGTCAAGCTTCACACATTTGGGGAAATCGCAGGATCAGCACACCCAGAGTGCAATGGGTGATCCTTGCCCTGGGAGAAGCACCTACATGATCATAGTATCTCACCTGGCAGGTAAGTAGGAGTTGGGCTAGAGCTGGGGAGGGTCACTGCTCGGGCACCCCCCTGTCAAGTGAAGGAGATCCAACTGAGGCAGCACAAGGAAACTCTCGAAAGAAGAACAAGGCTAGAGGAAGATCTGAGACAAAGAAATCTGACTTTTACCAGAGCTGACCAGAGGAAAGAACAAACACAGTCCCCCACTACCACAAATAATGCAGTCGAGTTTCCCACATTTGTGGAAATCACAGGGGTCAGCATACCCAGAATGCAATGAATGAACCTCACCCTGGGAGAACAATCTTCATGACCATGGTATCTCATATGCAAAATAAGTATGATTTGGGATAGGGCTGGGGAGGGCCGCTGCTCAGGCACATCTCTGTCAAGTAAAGGAGATTCAACTGAGGCAGCACAAGGGAACTCTCACCTGGGGACAACAACTGCAGGGAGAACACATATTTTCAGATGAACATGGGAGGGCAGAAGGCTACCTAATACTGAAGCACCCCCAAACAACAAACAAAATGCAACAACTAGTGCAAGCATTCCTGGGGGAAGGCCTGCAGCAGATGGATTTGCATATGGTGATGTCATCCAAGCAGTTGGTCAAAGTTGGCTTCAACCCTCGTCTGCATATGAAAAGAGAAAAGGGGCGTGCAGGGCATGGCAGCCTTTTGCGGCGCTTGGATGACCCCTAGTTCGCATTAAACACCTCCACCCTCCTTCGGTGTGGGGCTCATGTTGGCTATGCCCCAGCCCCTGAAGCATTCAAGCTGATTTCTTGCAGCAGCTGGGCACTGTAACAGCTCCAGAGCTGCTCTGTAAGGCAAATAAAAGTATGTGGGACCTGCAGCACTACCTGTAGTTCGCATTGTGCGTTGGAAGGCACAAAGTAAGCAGACGGGAGAAGTCAGGATAGTGCGCAAGGGCATAGAAGGGAGCGGCTCAAGAAAAGAGAAGTGGAAACAGACAGCAAACTAGGCTGGAGAGAGACCTGAGACAAAGAGATCTGAATTATATGAGAGCTGACCAGGGGAAACACAAATTATGCAGTCAAGTTTCCCACATTTGGGGAAATCGCAGGAGCAGCACACCCAGAGTGCAATGGGTGATCCTTGCCCTGGGAGAAGCAACTTCATGATCATAGTATCTCACCTGGCAGGTAACTAGGAGTTGGGCTAGAGCTGGGGAGGGTCGCTGCTCGGGCACCCCCCTGTCAAGTGAAGGAGATCCAACTGAGGCAGCACAAGGGAACTCTCGAAAGAAGAACAAGGCTAGAGGAAGATCTGAGACAAAGAAATCTGACTTTTACCAGAGCTGACCAGAGGAAAGCACAAACACAGTCCCTCACTACCACAAATAATGCAGTCCAGTTTCCCACATTTGGGGAAATCACAGGGGTCAGCATACCCAGAATGCAATGAATGAACCTCACCCTGGGAGAACAATCTTCATGACCATGGTATCTCCTATGCAAAATAAGTATGATTTGGGATAGAGCTGGGGAGGGCCGCTGCTCAGGCACATCTCTGTCAAGTAAAGGAGATTCAACTGAGGCAGCACAAGGGAACTCTCATCTGGGGACAACAACTGCAGGGAGAACACATATTTTCAGATGAACATGGGAGGGCAGAAGGCTGCCTAATACTAAAGCACCCCCAAACAACAAACCAAATGCAACAACTAGTGCAAGCATTCCTGGGGGAAGGCCAGCAGCAGATGGATTTGCATATGGTGATGTCATCCAAGCAGTGGGTCAAAGTTGGCTTCAACCCTCATCTGCATATGAATAGAGAAGAGGGGCGTGCAGGGCATGGCGGCCTTTTGCGGCGCTTGGATGACCCCTAGTTCGCATTAAACACCTCCACCCTCCTTCGGTGTGGGGCTCATGTTGGCTATGCCCTAGCCCCTGAAGCATTCAAGCTGATTTCTTGCAGCAGCTGGGCACTGTAACAGCTCCAGAGCTGCTCTGTAAGGCAAGTAAAAGGGTGTGGGCCCTGCAGCACTACCTGTAGTTCGCATTGTGCGTTGGAAGGCACAAAGTAAGCAGACGGGAGGAGAAGTCAGGATAGTGCACAACGGTATAGAAGGGAGGGGCTCAAGAAAAAAGAAGTGGAAACAGACAGCAAACTAGGCTGGAGAGAGACCTGAGACAAAGAGATCTGAATTATATGAGAGCCGACCAGGGGTAACACAAATTACGCAGTCAAGCTTCACACATTTGGGGAAATCGCAGGATCAGCACACCCAGAGTGCAATGGGTGATCCTTGCCCTGGGAGAAGCACCTACATGATCATAGTATCTCACCTGGCAGGTAAGTAGGAGTTGGGCTAGAGCTGGGGAGGGTCGCTGCTCGGGCACCCCCCTGTCAAGTGAAGGAGATCCAACTGAGGCAGCACAAGGAAACTCTCGAAAGAAGAACAAGGCTAGAGGAAGATCTGAGACAAAGAAATCTGACTTTTACCAGAGCTGACCAGAGGAAAGAACAAACACAGTCCCCCACTACCACAAATAATGCAGTCGAGTTTCCCACATTTGTGGAAATCACAGGGGTCAGCATACCCAGAATGCAATGAATGAACCTCACCCTGGGAGAACAATCTTCATGACCATGGTATCTCATATGCAAAATAAGTATGATTTGGGATAGGGCTGGGGAGGGCCGCTGCTCAGGCACATCTCTGTCAAGTAAAGGAAATTCAACTGAGGCAGCACAAGGGAACTCTCATCTGGGGACAACAACTGCAGGGAGAACACATATTTTCAGATGAACATGGGAGGGCAGAAGGCTACCTAATACTGAAGCACCCCCAAACAACAAACAAAATGCAACAACTAGTGCAAGCATTCCTTGGGGAAGGCCTGCAGCAGATGGATTTGCATATGGTGATGTCATCCAAGCAGTGGGTCAAAGTTGGCTTCAACCCTCGTCTGCATATGAAAAGAGAAAAGGGGCGTGCAGGGCATGGCGGCCTTTTGCGGCGCTTGGATGACCCCTAGTTCGCATTAAACACCTCCACCCTCCTTCGGTGTGGGGCTCATGTTGGCTATGCCCCAGCCCCTGAAGCATTCAAGCTGATTTCTTGCAGCAGCTGGGCACTGTAAAAGCTCCAGAGCTGCTCTGTAAGGCAAATAAAAGTGTGTGGGACCTGCAGCACTACCTGTAGTTCGCATTGTGCGTTGGAAGGCACAAAGTAAGCAGACGGGAGAAGTCAGGATAGTGCGCAAGGGCATAGAAGGGAGCGGCTCAAGAAAAGAGAAGTGGAAACAGACAGCAAACTAGGCTGGAGAGAGACCTGAGACAAAGAGATCTGAATTATATGAGAGCTGACCAGGGGAAACACAAATTATGCAGTCAAGTTTCCCACATTTGGGGAAATCACAGGAGCAGCACACCCAGAGTGCAATGGGTGAGCCTTGCCCTGGGAGAAGCACCTTCATGATCATAGTATATCACCTGGCAGGTAAGTAGGAGTTGGGCTAGAGCTGGGGAGGGTCGCTGCTCGGGCACCCCCCTGTCAAGTGAAGGAGATCCAACTGAGGCAGCATAAGGGAACTCTCGAAAGAAGAACAAGGCTAGAGGAAGATCTGAGACAAAAAAATCTGACTTTTACCAGAGCTGACCAGAGGAAAGAACAAACACAGTCCCCCACTACCACAAATAATGCAGTCGAGTTTCCCACATTTGGGGAAATCACAGGGGTCAGCATACCCAGAATGCAATGAATGAACCTCACCCTGGGAGAACAATCTTCATGACCATGGTATCTCCTATGCAAAATAAGTATGATTTGGGATAGGGCTGGGGAGGGCCGCTGCTCAGGCACATCTCTGTCAAGAAAAGGAGATTCAACTGAGGCAGCACAAGGGAACTCTCATCTGGGGACAACAACTGCAGGGAGAACACATATTTTCAGATGAACATGGGAGGGCAGAAGGCTACCTAATACTGAAGCACCCCCAAACAACAAACCAAATGCAACAACTAGTGCAATCATTCCTGGGGGAAGGCCTGCAGCAGATGGATTTGCATATGGTGATGTCATCCAAGCAGTGGGTCAAAGTTGGCTTCAACCCTCGTCTGCATATGAAAAGAGAAAAGGGGCGTGCAGGGCATGGCAGCCTTTTTCGGCGCTTGGATGACCCCTAGTTCGCATTAAACACCTCCACCCTCCTTCGGTGTGGGGCTCATGTTGGCTATGCCCCAGCCCCGAAGCATTAAAGCTGATTTCTTGCAGCAGCTGGGTACTGTAACAGCTCCAGAGCTGCTCTGTAAGGCAAGTAAAAGGGCGTGGGCCCTGCAGCACTACCTGTAGTTTGCATTGTGCGTTGGAAGGCACAAATTAAGCAGACGGGAGAAGTCATGATAGTGCGCAAGGGCATAGAAGGGAGCGGCTCAAGAAAAGAGAAGTGGAAACAGACAGCAAACTAGGCTGGAGAGAGACCTGAGACAAAGAGATCTGAATTATACGAGAGCCGACCAGGGGAAACACAAATTATGCAGTCAAGTCTCACACATTTTGAGAAATCACAGGAGCAGCACACCCAGAGTGCAATGGGTGAGCCTTGCCCTGGGAGAAGCACCTTCATGATCATAGTATATCACCTGGCAGGTAAGTAGGAGATGGGCTAGAGCTGGGGAGGGTCGCTGCTCGGGCACCCCCCTGTCAAGTGAAGGAGATCCAACTGAGGCAGCACAAGTGAACTCTCGAAAGAAGAACAAGGCTAGAGGAAGATCTGAGACAAAGAAATCTGACTTTTACCAGAGCTGACCAGAGGAAAGCAAAAACACAGTCCCCCACTACCACAAATAATGCAGTCGAGTTTCCCACATTTGGGGAAATCACAGGGGTCAGCATACCCAGAATGCAATGAATGAACCTCACCCTGGGAGAACAGTCTTCATGACCATGGTATCTCCTATGCAAAATAAGTATGATTTGGGATAGGGCTGGGGAGGGCCGCTGCTCAGGCACATCTCTGTCAAGTAAAGGAGATTCAACTGAGGCAGCACAAGGGAACTCATCTGGGGACAACAACTGCAGGGAGAACACATATTTTCAGATAAACATGGGAGGGCAGAAGGCTACCTAATACTGAAGCACCCCCAAACAACAAACCAAATGCAACAACTAGTGCAAGCATTCCTGGGGGAAGGCCTGCAGCAGATGGATTTGCATATGGTGATGTCATCCAAGCAGTGGGTCAAAGTTGGCTTCAACCCTCGTCTGCATATGAAAAGAGAAAAGGGGCGTGCAGGGCATGGCAGCCTTTTTCGGCGCTTGAATGACCCCTAGTTCGCATTAAACACCCCCACCCTCCTTCGGTGTGGGGCTCATGTTGGCTATGCCCCAGCCCCTGAAGCATTCAAGCTGATTTCTTGCAGCAGCTGGGCACTGTAACAGCTCCAGAGCTGCTCTGTAAGGCAAGTAAAAGGGTGTGGGCCCTGCAGCACTACCTGTAGTTTGCATTGTGCATTGTAAGGCACTAAGTAAGCAGACGGGAGGAGAAGTCAGGATAGTGCACAAGGGTATAGAAGGGAGTGGCTCAAGAAAAAAGAAGTGGAAACAGACAGCAAACTAGGCTGGAGAGAGACCTGAGACAAAGAGATCTGAATTATATGAGAGCTGACCAGGGGAAACACAAATTATGCAGTCAAGTTCCCCACATTTGGGGAAATCGCAGGAGCAGCACACCCAGAGTGCAATGGGTGATCCTTGCCCTGGGAGAAGCAACTTCATAATCATAGTATCTCACCTGGCAGGTAAATAGGAGTTGGGCTAGAGCTGGGGAGGGTCGCTGCTCGGGCACCCCCCTGTCAAGTGAAGGAGATCCAACTGAGGCAGCACAAGGGAACTCTCGAAAGAAGAACAAGGCTAGAGGAAAATCTGAGACAAATAAATCTGACTTTTACCAGAGCTGACCAGAGGAAAGCACAAACACAGTCCCCCCCTACCACAAATAATGCAGTCGAGTTTCCCACATTTGGGGAAATCACAGGGGTCAGCATACCCAGAATGCAATGAATGAACCTAACCCTGGGAGAACAATCTTCATGACCATGGTATCTCCTATGCAAAATAAGTATGATTTGGGATAGGGCTGGGGAGGGCCGCTGCTCAGAAACATCTCTGTCAAGTAAAGGAGATTCAACTGAGGCAGCACAAGGGAACTCTCATCTAGGGACAACAACTCCAGGGAGAACACACATTTTCAGATGAAAATGGGAGGGCAGAAGGCTGCCTAATACTGAAGCACCCCCAAACAACAAACCAAATGCAACAACTAGTGCAAGCATTCCTGGGGGAAGGCCTGCAGCAGATGGATTTGCATATGGTGATGTCATCCAAGCAGTGGGTCAAAGTTGGCTTCAACCCTCGTCTGCATATGAAAAGAGAAAAGGGGCGTGCAGGGCATGGCAGCCTTTTGCAGCACTTGGATGACCCCTAGTTTGCATTAAACATCTCCACCCTCCTTCGGTGTGGGGCTCATGTTGGCCATGCCCCAGCCCCTGAAGCATTCAAGCTGATTTCTTGCAGCAGCTGGGCACTGTAACAGCTCCAGAGCTGCTCTGTAAGGCAAGTAAAAGGGTGTGGGCCCTGCAGCACTACCTGTAGTTTGCATTGTGCATTGGAAGGCACAATGTAAGCAGACGGGAGGAGAAGTCAGGATAGTGCACAAGGGTATAGAAGGGAGGGGCTCAAGAAAAAAGAAGTGGAAACAGACAGCAAACTAGGCTGGAGAGTGACCTGAGACAAAGAGATCTGAATTATACGAGAGCCGACCAGGGGAAACACAAATTATGCAGTCAAGTTTCCCACATTTGCGGAAATCGCAGGGGCAGCACACCCAGAGTGCAATGGGTGAGAATTGCCCTGGGAGAAGCAACTTCATGATCATAGTATCTCACCTGGCAGGTAAGTAGGAGTTGGGCTAGAGCTGGGGAGGGTCGCTGCTCAGGCACCCCCCTGTCAAGTGAAGGAGATCCAACTGAGGCAGCACAAGGGAACTCTCGAAAGAAGAACAAGGCTAGAGGAAAATCTGAGACATAGAAATCTGACTTTTACCAGAGCTGATCAGAGGAAAGCACAAACACAGTCCCCCACTACCACAAATAATGCAGTCGAGTTTCCCACATTTGGGGAAATCACAGGGGTCAGCATACCCAGAATGCAATGAATGAACCTCACCCTGGGAGAACAATCTTCATGACCATGGTATCTCCTATGCAAAATAAGTATGATTTGGGATAGGGCTGGGGAGGGCCGCTGCTCAGGCACATCTCTGTCAAGTAAAGGAGATTCAACTGAGGCAGCACAAGGGAACTCTCATCTGGGGACAACAACTGCAGGGAGAACACATATTTTCAGATGAACATGGGAGGGCAGAAGGCTACCTAATACTGAAGCACCACCAAGCAACAAACCAAATGCAACAACTAGTGCAAGCATTCCTGGGGGAAGGCCTGCAGCAGATGGATTTGCATATGGTGATGTCATCCAAGCAGTGGGTCAAAGTTGGCTTCAACCCTCGTCTGCATATGAAAAGAGAAAAGGGGCATGCAGGGCATGGCAGCCTTTTTCGGCGCTTGGATGACCCCTAGTTCGCATTAAACACCTCCACCCTCCTTCGGTGTGGGGCTCATGTTGGCTATGCCCCAGCCCCTCGAAGCATTCAAGCTGATTTCTTGCAGCAACTGGGCACTGTAACAGCTCCAGAGCTGCTCTGTAAGGCAAATAAAAGGGTGTGTGACCTGCAGCACTACCTGTAGTTCGCATTGTGCGTTGGAAGGCACAAAGTAAGCAGATGGGAGAAGTCAGGATAGTGCGCAAGGGCATAGAAGTGAGCGGCTCAAGAAAAGAGAAGTGGAAACAGACAGCAAACTAGGCTGGAGAGAGACCCGAGACAAAGAGATCTGAATTATATGAGAGCCGACCAGGGGAAACACAAATTATGCAGTCAAGTTTCCCACATTTGGGGAAATCGCAGGAGCAGCACACCCAGAGTGCAATGGGTGAGCCTTGCCCTGGGAGAAGCACCTTCATGATCATAGTATCTCACCTGGCAGGTAAGTAGGAGTTTGGCAAGAGCTGGGGATGTTCGCTGCTCGGGCACCCCTCTGTCAAGTGAAGGAGATCCAACTGAGGCAGCACAAGGGAACTCTCGAAAGAAGAACAAGGCTAGAGGAAGATCTGAGACAAAGAAATCTGACTTTTACCAGAGCTGTCCAGAGGAAAGCACAAACACAGTCCCCCACTACCACAAATAATGCAGTCGAGTTTCCCACAATTGGGGAAATCACAGGGGTCAGCATACCCAGAATGCAATGAATGAACCTCACCCTGGGAGAACAATCTTCATGACCATGGTATCTCCTATGCAAAATAAGTATGATTTGGGATAGGGCTGGGGAGGGCCGCTGCTCAGGCACATCTCTGTCAAGTAAAGGAGATTCAACTGAGGCAGCACAAGGGAACTCTCATCTGGGGACAACAACTCCAGGGAGAACACATATTTTCAGATGAACATGGGAGGGCAGAAGGCTGCCTAATACTGATGCACCCCCAAACAACAAACCAAATGCAACAACTAGTACAAGCATTCCTGGGGGAAGGTCTGCAGAAGACGGATTTGCATACGGTGATGTCATCCAAGCAGTGGGCCAAAGTTGGCTGGAACCCTCATCTGCATATGAAAAGAGAAAAGGGGTATGCAGGGCATGGCGGCCTTTTGCGGCGATTGGATGACCCCTAGTTCGCATTAAACACCCCCACCCTCCTTCGGTGTGGGGCTCATGTTGGCCATGCCCCAGCCCCTGAAGCATTCAAGCTGATTTCTTGCAGCAGCTGGGCACTGTAACAGCTCCAGAGCTGCTCTGTAAGGCAAGTAAAAGGGTGTGGGCCCTGCAGCACTACCTGTAGTTCGCATTGTGCGTTGGAAGGCACAAAGTAAGCAGACGGGAGGAGAAGTCAGGATAGTGCACAACGGTATAGAAGGGAGGGGCTCAAGAAAAAAGAAGTGGAAACAGACAGCAAACTAGGCTGGAGAGAGACCCGAGACAAAGAGATCTGAATTATATGAGAGCCGAACAGGGGAAACACAAATTATGCAGTCAAGTTTCCCACATTTGGGGAAATCACAGGGGCAGCACACCCAGAGTGCAATGGGTGATCCTTGCCCTGGGAGAAGCAGCTTCATGATCATAGTATCTCACCTGGCAGGTAATTAGGAGTTGGGCTAGAGCTGGGGAGGGTCGCTGCTCGGGCACCCCCCTGTCAAGTGAAGGAGATCCAACTGAGGCAGCACAAGGGAACTCTCGAAAGAAGAACAAGGCTAGAGGAAGATCTGAGACAAAGAAATCTGAATTTTACCAGAGCTGACCAGAGGAAAGCACAAACACAGTCCCCCACTACCACAAATAATGCAGTCGAGTTTCCCACATTTGGGGAAATCACAGGGGTCAGCATACCCAGAATGCAATGAATGAACCTCACCCTGGGAGAACAGTCTTCATGACCATGGTATCTCCTATGCAAAATAAGTATGATTTGGGATAGGGCTGGGGAGGGCCGCTGCTCAGGCACATCTCTGTCAAGTAAAGGAGATTCAACTGAGGCAGCACAAGGGAACTCTCATCTGGGGACAACAACTCCAGGGAGAACACATATTTTCAGATGAACATGGGAGGGCAGAAGGCTGCCTAATACTGATGCACCCCCAAACAACAAACCAAATGCAACAACTAGTACAAGCATTCCTGGGGGAAGGTCTGCAGAAGACGGATTTGCATACGGTGATGTCATCCAAGCAGTGGGCCAAAGTTGGCTGGAACCCTCATCTGCATATGAAAAGAGAAAAGGGGTATGCAGGGCATGGCGGCCTTTTGCGGCGATTGGATGACCCCTAGTTCGCATTAAACACCCCCACCCTCCTTCGGTGTGGGGCTCATGTTGGCCATGCCCCAGCCCCTGAAGCATTCAAGCTGATTTCTTGCAGCAGCTGGGCACTGTAACAGCTCCAGAGCTGCTCTGTAAGGCAAGTAAAAGGGTGTGGGCCCTGCAGCACTACCTGTAGTTCGCATTGTGCGTTGGAAGGCACAAAGTAAGCAGACGGGAGGAGAAGTCAGGATAGTGCACAACGGTATAGAAGGGAGGGGCTCAAGAAAAAAGAAGTGGAAACAGACAGCAAACTAGGCTGGAGAGAGACCTGAGACAAAGAGATCTGAATTATATGAGAGCCGACCAGGGGTAACACAAATTACGCAGTCAAGCTTCACACATTTGGGGAAATCGCAGGATCAGCACACCCAGAGTGCAATGGGTGATCCTTGCCCTGGGAGAAGCACCTACATGATCATAGTATCTCACCTGGTAGGTAAGTAGGAGTTGGGCTAGAGCTGGGGAGGGTCGCTGCTCGGGCACCCCCCTGTCAAGTGAAGGAGATCCAACTGAGGCAGCACAAGGAAACTCTCGAAAGAAGAACAAGGCTAGAGGAAGATCTGAGACAAAGAAATCTGACTTTTACCAGAGCTGACCAGAGGAAAGAACAAACACAGTCTCCCACTACCACAAATAATGCAGTCGAGTTTCCCACATTTGTGGAAATCACAGGGGTCAGCATACCCAGAATGCAATGAATGAACCTCACCCTGGGAGAACAATCTTCATGACCATGGTATCTCATATGCAAAATAAGTATGATTTGGGATAGGGCTGGGGAGGGCCGCTGCTCAGGCACATCTCTGTCAAGTAAAGGAGATTCAACTGAGGCAGCACAAGGGAACTCTCATCTGGGGACAACAACTGCAGGGAGAACACATATTTTCAGATGAACATGGGAGGGCAGAAGGCTACCTAATACTGATGCACCCCCAAACAACAAACAAAATGCAACAACTAGTGCAAGCATTCCTGGGGGAAGGCCTGCAGCAGATGGATTTGCATATGGTGATGTCATCCAAGCAGTGGGTCAAAGTTGGCTTCAACCCTCGTCTGCATATGAAAAGAGAAAAGGGGCGTGCAGGGCATGGCAGCCTTTTGCGGCGCTTGGATGACCCCTAGTTCGCATTAAACACCTCCACCCTCCTTCGGTGTGGGGCTCATGTTGGCTATGCCCCAGCCCCTGAAGCATTCAAGCTGATTTCTTGCAGCAGCTGGGCACTGTAACAGCTCCAGAGCTGCTCTGTAAGGCAAATAAAAGTGTGTGGGACCTGCAGCACTACCTGTAGTTCGCATTGTGCGTTGGAAGGCACAAAGTAAGCAGACGGGAGAAGTCAGGATAGTGCGCAAGGGCATAGAAGGGAGCGGCTCAAGAAAAGAGAAGTGGAAACAGACAGCAAACTAGGCTGGAGAGAGACCTGAGACAAAGAGATCTGAATTATATGAGAGCTGACCAGGGGAAACACAAATTATGCAGTCAAGTTTCCCACATTTGGGGAAATCGCAGGAGCAGCACACCCAGAGTGCAATGGGTGATCCTTGCCCTGGGAGAAGCAACTTCATGATCATAGTATCTCACCTGGCAGGTAACTAGGAGTTGGGCTAGAGCTGGGGAGGGTCGCTGCTCGGGCACCCCCCTGTCAAGTGAAGGAGATCCAACTGAGGCAGCACAAGGGAACTCTCGAAAGAAGAACAAGGCTAGAGGAAGATCTGAGACAAAGAAATCTGACTTTTACCAGAGCTGACCAGAGGAAAGCACAAACACAGTCCCTCACTACCACAAATAATGCAGTCCAGTTTCCCACATTTGGGGAAATCACAGGGGTCAGCATACCCAGAATGCAATGAATGAACCTCACCCTGGGAGAACAATCTTCATGACCATGGTATCTCCTATGCAAAATAAGTATGATTTGGGATAGAGCTGGGGAGGGCCGCTGCTCAGGCACATCTCTGTCAAGTAAAGGAGATTCAACTGAGGCAGCACAAGGGAACTCTCATCTGGGGACAACAACTGCAGGGAGAACACATATTTTCAGATGAACATGGGAGGGCAGAAGGCTGCCTAATACTGAAGCACCCCCAAACAACAAACCAAATGCAACAACTAGTGCAAGCATTCCTGGGGGAAGGCCAGCAGCAGATGGATTTGCATATGGTGATGTCATCCAAGCAGTGGGTCAAAGTTGGCTTCAACCCTCATCTGCATATGAATAGAGAAGAGGGGCGTGCAGGGCATGGCGGCCTTTTGCGGCGCTTGGATGACCCCTAGTTCGCATTAAACACCTCCACCCTCCTTCGGTGTGGGGCTCATGTTGGCTATGCCCCAGCCCCTGAAGCATTCAAGCTGATTTCTTGCAGCAGCTGGGCACTGTAACAGCTCCAGAGCTGCTCTGTAAGGCAAGTAAAAGGGTGTGGGCCCTGCAGCACTACCTGTAGTTCGCATTGTGCGTTGGAAGGCACAAAGTAAGCAGACGGGAGGAGAAGTCAGGATAGTGCACAACGGTATAGAAGGGAGGGGCTCAAGAAAAAAGAAGTGGAAACAGACAGCAAACTAGGCTGGAGAGAGACCCGAGACAAAGAGATCTGAATTATATGAGAGCCGAACAGGGGAAACACAAATTATGCAGTCAAGTTTCCCACATTTGGGGAAATCACAGGGGCAGCACACCCAGAGTGCAATGGGTGATCCTTGCCCTGGGAGAAGCAGCTTCATGATCATAGTATCTCACCTGGCAGGTAAGTAGGAGTTGGGCTAGAGCTGGGGAGGGTCGCTGCTCGGGCACCCCCCTGTCAAGTGAAGGAGATCCAACTGAGGCAGCACAAGGGAACTCTCGAAAGAAGAACAAGGCTAGAGGAAGATCTGAGACAAAGAAATCTGACTTTTACCAGAGCTGACCAGAGGAAAGCACAAACACAGTCCCCCACTACCACAAATAATGCAGTCGAGTTTCCCACATTTGGGGAAATCACAGGGGTCAGCATACCCAGAATGCAATGAATGAACCTCACCCTGGGAGAACAGTCTTCATGACCATGGTATCTCCTATGCAAAATAAGTATGATTTGGGATAGGGCTGGGGAGGGCCGCTGCTCAGGCACATCTCTGTCAAGTAAAGGAGATTCAACTGAGGCAGCACAAGGGAACTCTCATCTGGGGACAACAACTGCAGGGAGAACACATATTTTCAGATGAACATGGGAGGGCAGAAGGCTGCCTAATACTGATGCACCCCCAAACAACAAACCAAATGCAACAACTAGTACAAGCATTCCTGGGGGAAGGTCTGCAGAAGACGGATTTGCATACGGTGATGTCATCCAAGCAGTGGGCCAAAGTTGGCTGGAACCCTCATCTGCATATGAAAAGAGAAAAGGGGTATGCAGGGCATGGCGGCCTTTTGCGGCGATTGGATGACCCCTAGTTCGCATTAAACACCCCCACCCTCCTTCGGTGTGGGGCTCATGTTGGCCATGCCCCAGCCCCTGAAGCATTCAAGCTGATTTCTTGCAGCAGCTGGGCACTGTAACAGCTCCAGAGCTGCTCTGTAAGGCAAGTAAAAGGGTGTGGGCCCTGCAGCACTACCTGTAGTTCGCATTGTGCGTTGGAAGGCACAAAGTAAGCAGACGGGAGGAGAAGTCAGGATAGTGCACAACGGTATAGAAGGGAGGGGCTCAAGAAAAAAGAAGTGGAAACAGACAGCAAACTAGGCTGGAGAGAGACCTGAGACAAAGAGATCTGAATTATATGAGAGCCGACCAGGGGTAACACAAATTACGCAGTCAAGCTTCACACATTTGGGGAAATCGCAGGATCAGCACACCCAGAGTGCAATGGGTGATCCTTGCCCTGGGAGAAGCACCTACATGATCATAGTATCTCACCTGGCAGGTAAGTAGGAGTTGGGCTAGAGCTGGGGAGGGTCACTGCTCGGGCACCCCCCTGTCAAGTGAAGGAGATCCAACTGAGGCAGCACAAGGAAACTCTCGAAAGAAGAACAAGGCTAGAGGAAGATCTGAGACAAAGAAATCTGACTTTTACCAGAGCTGACCAGAGGAAAGAACAAACACAGTCCCCCACTACCACAAATAATGCAGTCGAGTTTCCCACATTTGTGGAAATCACAGGGGTCAGCATACCCAGAATGCAATGAATGAACCTCACCCTGGGAGAACAATCTTCATGACCATGGTATCTCATATGCAAAATAAGTATGATTTGGGATAGGGCTGGGGAGGGCCGCTGCTCAGGCACATCTCTGTCAAGTAAAGGAGATTCAACTGAGGCAGCACAAGGGAACTCTCACCTGGGGACAACAACTGCAGGGAGAACACATATTTTCAGATGAACATGGGAGGGCAGAAGGCTACCTAATACTGAAGCACCCCCAAACAACAAACAAAATGCAACAACTAGTGCAAGCATTCCTGGGGGAAAGCCTGCAGCAGATGGATTTGCATATGGTGATGTCATCCAAGCAGTTGGTCAAAGTTGGCTTCAACCCTCGTCTGCATATGAAAAGAGAAAAGGGGCGTGCAGGGCATGGCAGCCTTTTGCGGCGCTTGGATGACCCCTAGTTCGCATTAAACACCTCCACCCTCCTTCGGTGTGGGGCTCATGTTGGCTATGCCCCAGCCCCTGAAGCATTCAAGCTGATTTCTTGCAGCAGCTGGGCACTGTAACAGCTCCAGAGCTGCTCTGTAAGGCAAATAAAAGTGTGTGGGACCTGCAGCACTACCTGTAGTTCGCATTGTGCGTTGGAAGGCACAAAGTAAGCAGACGGGAGAAGTCAGGATAGTGCGCAAGGGCATAGAAGGGAGCGGCTCAAGAAAAGAGAAGTGGAAACAGACAGCAAACTAGGCTGGAGAGAGACCTGAGACAAAGAAATCTGAATTATATGAGAGCTGACCAGGGGAAACACAAATTATGCAGTCAAGTTTCCCACATTTGGGGAAATCGCAGGAGCAGCACACCCAGAGTGCAATGGGTGATCCTTGCCCTGGGAGAAGCAACTTCATGATCATAGTATCTCACCTGGCAGGTAAGTAGGAGTTGGGCTAGAGCTGGGGAGGGTCGCTGCTCGGGCACCCCCCTGTCAAGTGAAGGAGATCCAACTGAGGCAGCACAAGGGAACTCTCGAAAGAAGAACAAGGCTAGAGGAAGATCTGAGACAAAGAAATCTGACTTTTACCAGAGCTGACCAGAGGAAAGCACAAACACAGTCCCTCACTACCACAAATAATGCAGTCCAGTTTCCCACATTTGGGGAAATCACAGGGGTCAGCATACCCAGAATGCAATGAATGAACCTCACCCTGGGAGAACAATCTTCATGACCATGGTATCTCCTATGCAAAATAAGTATGATTTGGGATAGAGCTGGGGAGGGCCGCTGCTCAGGCACATCTCTGTCAAGTAAAGGAGATTCAACTGAGGCAGCACAAGGGAACTCTCATCTGGGGACAACAACTGCAGGGAGAACACATATTTTCAGATGAACATGGGAGGGCAGAAGGCTGCCTAATACTAAAGCACCCCCAAACAACAAACCAAATGCAACAACTAGTGCAAGCATTCCTGGGGGAAGGCCAGCAGCAGATGGATTTGCATATGGTGATGTCATCCAAGCAGTGGGTCAAAGTTGGCTTCAACCCTCATCTGCATATGAATAGAGAAGAGGGGCGTGCAGGGCATGGCGGCCTTTTGCGGCGCTTGGATGACCCCTAGTTCGCATTAAACACCTCCACCCTCCTTCGGTGTGGGGCTCATGTTGGCTATGCCCTAGCCCCTGAAGCATTCAAGCTGATTTCTTGCAGCAGCTGGGCACTGTAACAGCTCCAGAGCTGCTCTGTAAGGCAAGTAAAAGGGTGTGGGCCCTGCAGCACTACCTGTAGTTCGCATTGTGCGTTGGAAGGCACAAAGTAAGCAGACGGGAGGAGAAGTCAGGATAGTGCACAACGGTATAGAAGGGAGGGGCTCAAGAAAAAAGAAGTGGAAACAGACAGCAAACTAGGCTGGAGAGAGACCTGAGACAAAGAGATCTGAATTATATGAGAGCCGACCAGGGGTAACACAAATTACGCAGTCAAGCTTCACACATTTGGGGAAATCGCAGGATCAGCACACCCAGAGTGCAATGGGTGATCCTTGCCCTGGGAGAAGCACCTACATGATCATAGTATCTCACCTGGCAGGTAAGTAGGAGTTGGGCTAGAGCTGGGGAGGGTCGCTGCTCGGGCACCCCCCTGTCAAGTGAAGGAGATCCAACTGAGGCAGCACAAGGAAACTCTCGAAAGAAGAACAAGGCTAGAGGAAGATCTGAGACAAAGAAATCTGACTTTTACCAGAGCTGACCAGAGGAAAGAACAAACACAGTCCCCCACTACCACAAATAATGCAGTCGAGTTTCCCACATTTGTGGAAATCACAGGGGTTAGCATACCCAGAATGCAATGAATGAACCTCACCCTGGGAGAACAATCTTCATGACCATGGTATCTCATATGCAAAATAAGTATGATTTGGGATAGGGCTGGGGAGGGCCGCTGCTCAGGCACATCTCTGTCAAGTAAAGGAAATTCAACTGAGGCAGCACAAGGGAACTCTCATCTGGGGACAACAACTGCAGGGAGAACACATATTTTCAGATGAACATGGGAGGGCAGAAGGCTACCTAATACTGAAGCACCCCCAAACAACAAACAAAATGCAACAACTAGTGCAAGCATTCCTTGGGGAAGGCCTGCAGCAGATGGATTTGCATATGGTGATGTCATCCAAGCAGTGGGTCAAAGTTGGCTTCAACCCTCGTCTGCATATGAAAAGAGAAAAGGGGCGTGCAGGGCATGGCGGCCTTTTGCGGCGCTTGGATGACCCCTAGTTCGCATTAAACACCTCCACCCTCCTTCGGTGTGGGGCTCATGTTGGCTATGCCCCAGCCCCTGAAGCATTCAAGCTGATTTCTTGCAGCAGCTGGGCACTGTAAAAGCTCCAGAGCTGCTCTGTAAGGCAAATAAAAGTGTGTGGGACCTGCAGCACTACCTGTAGTTCGCATTGTGCGTTGGAAGGCACAAAGTAAGCAGACGGGAGAAGTCAGGATAGTGCGCAAGGGCATAGAAGGGAGCGGCTCAAGAAAAGAGAAGTGGAAACAGACAGCAAACTAGGCTGGAGAGAGACCTGAGACAAAGAGATCTGAATTATATGAGAGCTGACCAGGGGAAACACAAATTATGCAGTCAAGTTTCCCACATTTGGGGAAATCGCAGGAGCAGCACACCCAGAGTGCAATGGGTGATCCTTGCCCTGGGAGAAGCAACTTCATGATCATAGTATCTCACCTGGCAGGTAAGTAGGAGTTGGGCTAGAGCTGGGGAGGGTCGCTGCTCGGGCACCCCCCTGTCAAGTGAAGGAGATCCAACTGAGGCAGCACAAGGGAACTCTCGAAAGAAGAACAAGGCTAGAGGAAGATCTGAGACAAAGAAATCTGACTTTTACCAGAGCTGACCAGAGGAAAGCACAAACACAGTCCCTCACTACCACAAATAATGCAGTCCAGTTTCCCACATTTGGGGAAATCACAGGGGTCAGCATACCCAGAATGCAATGAATGAGCCTCACCCTGGGAGAACAATCTTCATGACCATGGTATCTCCTATGCAAAATAAGTATGATTTGGGATAGAGCTGGGGAGGGCCGCTGCTCAGGCACATCTCTGTCAAGTAAAGGAGATTCAACTGAGGCAGCACAAGGGAACTCTCATCTGGGGACAACAACTGCAGGGAGAACACATATTTTCAGATGAACATGGGAGGGCAGAAGGCTGCCTAATACTGAAGCACCCCCAAACAACAAACCAAATGCAACAACTAGTGCAAGCATTCCTGGGGGAAGGCCAGCAGCAGATGGATTTGCATATGGTGATGTCATCCAAGCAGTGGGTCAAAGTTGGCTTCAACCCTCATCTGCATATGAATAGAGAAGAGGGGCGTGCAGGGCATGGCGGCCTTTTGTGGCGCTTGGATGACCCCTAGTTCGCATTAAACACCTCCACCCTCCTTCGGTGTGGGGCTCATGTTGGCTATGCCCCAGCCCCTGAAGCATTCAAGCTGATTTCTTGCAGCAGCTGGGCACTGTAACAGCTCCAGAGCTGCTCTGTAAGGCAAGTAAAAGGGTGTGGGCCCTGCAGCACTACCTGTAGTTCGCATTGTGCGTTGGAAGGCACAAAGTAAGCAGACGGGAGGAGAAGTCAGGATAGTGCACAACGGTATAGAAGGGAGGGGCTCAAGAAAAAAGAAGTGGAAACAGACAGCAAACTAGGCTGGAGAGAGACCCGAGACAAAGAGATCTGAATTATATGAGAGCCGAACAGGGGAAACACAAATTATGCAGTCAAGTTTCCCACATTTGGGGAAATCACAGGGGCAGCACACCCAGAGTGCAATGGGTGATCCTTGCCCTGGGAGAAGCAGCTTCATGATCATAGTATCTCACCTGGCAGGTAAGTAGGAGTTGGGCTAGAGCTGGGGAGGGTCGCTGCTCGGGCACCCCCCTGTCAAGTGAAGGAGATCCAACTGAGGCAGCACAAGGGAACTCTCGAAAGAAGAACAAGGCTAGAGGAAGATCTGAGACAAAGAAATCTGACTTTTACCAGAGCTGACCAGAGGAAAGCACAAACACAGTCCCCCACTACCACAAATAATGCAGTCGAGTTTCCCACATTTGGGGAAATCACAGGGGTCAGCATACCCAGAATGCAATGAATGAACCTCACCCTGGGAGAACAGACTTCATGACCATGGTATCTCCTATGCAAAATAAGTATGATTTGGGATAGGGCTGGGGAGGGCCGCTGCTCAGGCACATCTCTGTCAAGTAAAGGAGATTCAACTGAGGCAGCACAAGGGAACTCTCATCTGGGGACAACAACTGCAGGGAGAACACATATTTTCAGATGAACATGGGAGGGCAGAAGGCTGCCTAATACTGATGCACCCCCAAACAACAAACCAAATGCAACAACTAGTACAAGCATTCCTGGGGGAAGGTCTGCAGAAGACGGATTTGCATACGGTGATGTCATCCAAGCAGTGGGCCAAAGTTGGCTGGAACCCTCATCTGCATATGAAAAGAGAAAAGGGGTATGCAGGGCATGGCGGCCTTTTGCGGCGATTGGATGACCCCTAGTTCGCATTAAACACCCCCACCCTCCTTCGGTGTGGGGCTCATGTTGGCCATGCCCCAGCCCCTGAAGCATTCAAGCTGATTTCTTGCAGCAGCTGGGCACTGTAACAGCTCCAGAGCTGCTCTGTAAGGCAAGTAAAAGGGTGTGGGCCCTGCAGCACTACCTGTAGTTCGCATTGTGCGTTGGAAGGCACAAAGTAAGCAGACGGGAGGAGAAGTCAGGATAGTGCACAACGGTATAGAAGGGAGGGGCTCAAGAAAAAAGAAGTGGAAACAGACAGCAAACTAGGCTGGAGAGAGACCTGAGACAAAGAGATCTGAATTATATGAGAGCCGACCAGGGGTAACACAAATTACGCAGTCAAGCTTCACACATTTGGGGAAATCGCAGGATCAGCACACCCAGAGTGCAATGGGTGATCCTTGCCCTGGGAGAAGCACCTACATGATCATAGTATCTCACCTGGCAGGTAAGTAGGAGTTGGGCTAGAGCTGGGGAGGGTCGCTGCTCGGGCACCCCCCTGTCAAGTGAAGGAGATCCAACTGAGGCAGCACAAGGAAACTCTCGAAAGAAGAACAAGGCTAGAGGAAGATCTGAGACAAAGAAATCTGACTTTTACCAGAGCTGACCAGAGGAAAGAACAAACACAGTCCCCCACTACCACAAATAATGCAGTCGAGTTTCCCACATTTGTGGAAATCACAGGGGTCAGCATACCCAGAATGCAATGAATGAACCTCACCCTGGGAGAACAATCTTCATGACCATGGTATCTCATATGCAAAATAAGTATGATTTGGGATAGGGCTGGGGAGGGCCGCTGCTCAGGCACATCTCTGTCAAGTAAAGGAGATTCAACTGAGGCAGCACAAGGGAACTCTCACCTGGGGACAACAACTGCAGGGAGAACACATATTTTCAGATGAACATGGGAGGGCAGAAGGCTACCTAATACTGAAGCACCCCCAAACAACAAACAAAATGCAACAACTAGTGCAAGCATTCCTGGGGGAAGGCCTGCAGCAGATGGATTTGCATATGGTGATGTCATCCAAGCAGTTGGTCAAAGTTGGCTTCAACCCTCGTCTGCATATGAAAAGAGAAAAGGGGCGTGCAGGGCATGGCAGCCTTTTGCGGCGCTTGGATGACCCCTAGTTCGCATTAAACACCTCCACCCTCCTTCGGTGTGGGGCTCATGTTGGCTATGCCCCAGCCCCTGAAGCATTCAAGCTGATTTCTTGCAGCAGCTGGGCACTGTAACAGCTCCAGAGCTGCTCTGTAAGGCAAATAAAAGTGTGTGGGACCTGCAGCACTACCTGTAGTTCGCATTGTGCGTTGGAAGGCACAAAGTAAGCAGACGGGAGAAGTCAGGATAGTGCGCAAGGGCATAGAAGGGAGCGGCTCAAGAAAAGAGAAGTGGAAACAGACAGCAAACTAGGCTGGAGAGAGACCTGAGACAAAGAGATCTGAATTATATGAGAGCTGACCAGGGGAAACACAAATTATGCAGGCAAGTTTCCCACATTTGGGGAAATCGCAGGAGCAGCACACCCAGAGTGCAATGGGTGATCCTTGCCCTGGGAGAAGCAACTTCATGATCATAGTATCTCACCTGGCAGGTAAGTAGGAGTTGGGCTAGAGCTGGGGAGGGTCGCTGCTCGGGCACCCCCCTGTCAAGTGAAGGAGATCCAACTGAGGCAGCACAAGGGAACTCTCGAAAGAAGAACAAGGCTAGAGGAAGATCTGAGACAAAGAAATCTGACTTTTACCAGAGCTGACCAGAGGAAAGCACAAACACAGTCCCTCACTACCACAAATAATGCAGTCCAGTTTCCCACATTTGGGGAAATCACAGGGGTCAGCATACCCAGAATGCAATGAATGAACCTCACCCTGGGAGAACAATCTTCATGACCATGGTATCTCCTATGCAAAATAAGTATGATTTGGGATAGAGCTGGGGAGGGCCGCTGCTCAGGCACATCTCTGTCAAGTAAAGGAGATTCAACTGAGGCAGCACAAGGGAACTCTCATCTGGGGACAACAACTGCAGGGAGAACACATATTTTCAGATGAACATGGGAGGGCAGAAGGCTGCCTAATACTAAAGCACCCCCAAACAACAAACCAAATGCAACAACTAGTGCAAGCATTCCTGGGGGAAGGCCAGCAGCAGATGGATTTGCATATGGTGATGTCATCCAAGCAGTGGGTCAAAGTTGGCTTCAACCCTCATCTGCATATGAATAGAGAAGAGGGGCGTGCAGGGCATGGCGGCCTTTTGCGGCGCTTGGATGACCCCTAGTTCGCATTAAACACCTCCACCCTCCTTCGGTGTGGGGCTCATGTTGGCTATGCCCCAGCCCCTGAAGCATTCAAGCTGATTTCTTGCAGCAGCTGGGCACTGTAACAGCTCCAGAGCTGCTCTGTAAGGCAAGTAAAAGAGTGTGGGCCCTGCAGCACTACCTGTAGTTCGCATTGTGCGTTGGAAGGCACAAAGTAAGCAGACGGGAGGAGAAGTCAGGATAGTGCACAACGGTATAGAAGGGAGGGGCTCAAGAAAAAAGAAGTGGAAACAGACAGCAAACTAGGCTGGAGAGAGACCTGAGACAAAGAGATCTGAATTATATGAGAGCCGACCAGGGGTAACACAAATTACGCAGTCAAGCTTCACACATTTGGGGAAATCGCAGGATCAGCACACCCAGAGTGCAATGGGTGATCCTTGCCCTGGGAGAAGCACCTACATGATCATAGTATCTCACCTGGCAGGTAAGTAGGAGTTGGGCTAGAGCTGGGGAGGGTCGCTGCTCGGGCACCCCCCTGTCAAGTGAAGGAGATCCAACTGAGGCAGCACAAGGAAACTCTCGAAAGAAGAACAAGGCTAGAGGAAGATCTGAGACAAAGAAATCTGACTTTTACCAGAGCTGACCAGAGGAAAGAACAAACACAGTCCCCCACTACCACAAATAATGCAGTCGAGTTTCCCACATTTGTGGAAATCACAGGGGTCAGCATACCCAGAATGCAATGAATGAACCTCACCCTGGGAGAACAATCTTCATGACCATGGTATCTCATATGCAAAATAAGTATGATTTGGGATAGGGCTGGGGAGGGCCGCTGCTCAGGCACATCTCTGTCAAGTAAAGGAGATTCAACTGAGGCAGCACAAGGGAACTCTCATCTGGGGACAACAACTGCAGGGAGAACACATATTTTCAGATGAACATGGGAGGGCAGAAGGCTACCTAATACTGAAGCACCCCCAAACAACAAACAAAATGCAACAACTAGTGCAAGCATTCCTTGGGGAAGGCCTGCAGCAGATGGATTTGCATATGGTGATGTCATCCAAGCAGTGGGTCAAAGTTGGCTTCAACCCTCGTCTGCATATGAAAAGAGAAAAGGGGCGTGCAGGGCATGGCGGCCTTTTGCGGCGCTTGGATGACCCCTAGTTCGCATTAAACACCTCCACCCTCCTTCGGTGTGGGGCTCATGTTGGCTATGCCCCAGCCCCTGAAGCATTCAAGCTGATTTCTTGCAGCAGCTGGGCACTGTAAAAGCTCCAGAGCTGCTCTGTAAGGCAAATAAAAGTGTGTGGGACCTGCAGCACTACCTGTAGTTCGCATTGTGCGTTGGAAGGCACAAAGTAAGCAGACGGGAGAAGTCAGGATAGTGCGCAAGGGCATAGAAGGGAGCGGCTCAAGAAAAGAGAAGTGGAAACAGACAGCAAACTAGGCTGGAGAGAGACCTGAGACAAAGAGATCTGAATTATATGAGAGCTGACCAGGGGAAACACAAATTATGCAGTCAAGTTTCCCACATTTGGGGAAATCGCAGGAGCAGCACACCCAGAGTGCAATGGGTGATCCTTGCCCTGGGAGAAGCAACTTCATGATCATAGTATCTCACCTGGCAGGTAAGTAGGAATTGGGCTAGAGCTGGGGAGGGTCGCTGCTCGGGCACCCCCCTGTCAAGTGAAGGAGATCCAACTGAGGCAGCACAAGGGAACTCTCGAAAGAAGAACAAGGCTAGAGGAAGATCTGAGACAAAGAAATCTGACTTTTACCAGAGCTGACCAGAGGAAAGCACAAACACAGTCCCTCACTACCACAAATAATGCAGTCCAGTTTCCCACATTTGGGGAAATCACAGGGGTCAGCATACCCAGAATGCAATGAATGAACCTCACCCTGGGAGAACAATCTTCATGACCATGGTATCTCCTATGCAAAATAAGTATGATTTGGGATAGAGCTGGGGAGGGCCGCTGCTCAGGCACATCTCTGTCAAGTAAAGGAGATTCAACTGAGGCAGCACAAGGGAATTCTCATCTGGGGACAACAACTGCAGGGAGAACACATATTTTCAGATGAACATGGGAGGGCAGAAGGCTGCCTAATACTGAAGCACCCCCAAACAACAAACCAAATGCAACAACTAGTGCAAGCATTCCTGGGGGAAGGCCAGCAGCAGAAGGATTTGCATATGGTGATGTCATCCAAGCAGTGGGTCAAAGTTGGCTTCAACCCTCATCTGCATATGAATAGAGAAGAGGGGCGTGCAGGGCATGGCGGCCTTTTGCGGCGCTTGGATGACCCCTAGTTCGCATTAAACACCTCCACCCTCCTTCGGTGTGGGGCTCATGTTGGCTATGCCCCAGCCCCTGAAGCATTCAAGCTGATTTCTTGCAGCAGCTGGGCACTGTAACAGCTCCAGAGCTGCTCTGTAAGGCAAGTAAAAGGGTGTGGGCCCTGCAGCACTACCTGTAGTTCGCATTGTGCGTTGGAAGGCACAAAGTAAGCAGACGGTAGAAGTCAGGATAGTGCGCAAGGGCATAGAAGGGAGCGGCTCAAGAAAAGAAAAGTGGAAACAGACAGCAAACTAGGCTGGAGAGAGACCTGAGACAAAGACATCTGAATTATACGAGAGCCGACCAGGGGAAACACAAATTATGCAGTCAAGTTTCCCACATTTGGGGAAATCACAGGGGCAGCACACCCAGAGTGCAATGGGTGAGCCTTGCCCTGGGAGAAGCACCTACATGATCATAGTATCTCACCTGGCAGGTAAGTAGGAGTTGGGCTAGAGCTGGGGAGGGTCGCTGCTCGGGCACCCCCCTGTCAAGTGAAGGAGATCCAACTGAGGCAGCACAAGGGAACTCTCGAAAGAAGAACAAGGCTAGAGGAAGATCTGAGACAAAGAAATCTGACTTTTACCAGAGCTGACCAGAGGAAAGCACAAACACAGTCCCCCACTACCACAAATAATGCAGTCGAGTTTCCAACATTTGGGGAAATCACAGGGGTCAGCATACCCAGAATGCAATGAATAAACCTCACCCTGGGAGAACAATCTTCATGACCATGGTATCTCCTATGCAAAATAAGTATGATTTGGGGAGGGCCGCTGCTCATGCACATCTCTGTCAAGTAAATGCGATTCAACTGAGGCAGCACAAGGGAACTCTCATCTGGGGACAACAACTCCAGGGAGAACACAAATTTTCAGATGAACATGGGAGGGCAGAAGGCTGCCTAATACTGAAGCACCCCCAAACAACAAACCAAATGCAACAACTAGTGCAAGCATTCCTGGGGGAAGGCCTGCAGCAGATGGATTTGCATATGGTGATGTCATCCAAGCAGTGAGTCAAAGTTGGCTTCAACCCTCGTCTGCATATGAAAAGAGAAAAGGGGCGTGCAGGGCATGGCGGCCTTTTGCGGCGCTTGGATGACCCCTAGTTCGCATTAAACGCCTCCACCCTCCTTCGGTGTGGGGCTCATGTTGGCTATGCCCCAGCCCCTGAAGCATTCAAGCTGATTTCTTGCAGCAGCTGGGCACTGTAACAGCTCCAGAGCTGCTCTGTAAGGCAAGTAAAAGGGTGTGGGCCCTGCAGCACTACCTGTAGTTCGCATTGTGCGTTGGAAGGCACAAATTAAGCAGACGGGAGAAGTCAGGATAGTGCGCAAGGGCATAGAAGGGAGCGGCTCAAGAAAAGAGAAGTAGAAACAGACAGCAAACTAGGCTGGAGAGAGACCTGAGACAAAGAGATCTGAATTATACGAGAGCCGACCAGGGGAAACACAAATTATGCAGTCAAGTTTGCCACATTTGGAATAATCACAGGAGCAGCACACCCAGAGTGCAATGAGTGAGCCTTGCCCTGGGAGAAGCACCTTCATGATCATAGTATATCACCTGGCAGGTAAGTAGGAGTTGGGCTAGAGCTGGGGAGGGTCGCTGCTCGGGCACCCCCCTGTCAAGTGAAGGAGATCCAACTGAGGCAGCACAAGGAATCTCTCGAAAGAAGAACAACGCTAGAGGAAGATCCGAGACAAATAAATCTGACTTTTACCAGAGCTGACCAGAGGAAAGAACAAACACAGTCCCCCACTACCACAAATAATGCAGTCGAGTTTCCCACATTTGGGGAAATCATACGGGTCAGCATACCCAGAATGCAATGAATGAACCTCACCCTGGGAGAACAATCTTCATGACCATGGTATCTCCTATGCAAAATAAGTATGATTTGGGATAGGGCTGGGGAGGGCCGCTGCTCAGGCACATCTCTGTCAAGTAAAGGAGATTCAACTGAGGCAGCACAAGGGAACTCTCATCTGGGGACAACAACTGCAGGGAGAACACATTTTCAGATGAACATGGGAGGGCAGAAGGCTACCTAATACTGAAGCACCCCCAAACAACAAACCAAATGCAACAACTAGTGCAAGCATTACTGGGGGAAGGCCTGCAGCAGATGGATTTGCATATGGTGATGTCATCCAAGCAGTGGGTCAAAGTTGGCTTCAACCCTCGTCTGCATATGAAAAGAGAAAAGGGGCGTGCAGGGCATGGCAGCATTTTTCGGCGCTTGGATGACCCCTAGTTCGCATTAAACACCTCCACCCTCCTTCGGTGTGGGGCTTATGTTGGCTATGTCCCAGCCCCGAAGCATTCAAGCTGATTTCTTGCAGCAGCTGGGCACTGTAACAGCTCCAGAGCTGCTCTGTAAGGCAAGTAAAAGGGTGTGGGCCCTGCAGCACTACCTGTAGTTTGCATTGTTCATTGTAAGGCACTAAGTAAGCAGACGGGAGGAGAAGTCAGGATAGTGCACAAGGGTATAGAATGGAGGGGCTCAAGAAAAAAGAAGTGGAAACAGACAGCAAACTAGGCTGGAGAGAGACCTGAGACAAAGAGATCTGAATTATATGAGAGCTGACCAGGGGAAACACAAATTATGCAGTCAAGTTTCCCACATTTGGGGAAATTGCAGGAGCAGCATACCCAGAGTGCAATGGGTGAAACTTTCCCTGGGAGAAGCACCTTCGTGATCATAGTATCTCACCTCGCAGGTAAGTAGGATTTGGGATAGAGCTGGGGAGGGTCGCTGCTCGGGCACCCCCCTGTCAAGTGAAGGAGATCCAACTGAGGCAGCACAAGGAAACTCTCGATAGAAGAACAAGGCTAGAGGAAGATCTGAGACAAATAAATCTGACTTTTACCAGAGGAAAGAACAAACACAGTCCCCCACTACCACAAATAATGCAGTCGAGTTTCCCACATTTGGGGAAATCATAGGGGTCAGCATACCCAGAATGCAATGAATGAACCTCACCCTGGGAGAACAATCTTCATGACCATGGTATCTCCTATGCAAAATAAGTATGATTTGGGATAGGGCTGGGGAGGGCCGCTGCTCAGGCACATCTCTGTCAAGTAAAGGAGATTCAACTGAGGCAGCACAAGGGAACTCTCATCTGGGGACAACAACTGCAGGGAGAACACATATTTTCAGATGAACATGGTAGGGCAGAAGGCTGCCTAATACTGAAGCACCCCCAAACAACAAACCAAATGCAACAACTAGTGCAAGCATTCCTGGGGGAAGGCCTGCAGCAGATGGATTTGCATATGGTGATGTCATCCAAGCAGTGGGTCAAAGTTGGCTTCAACCCTCGTCTGCATATGAAAAGAGAAAAGGGGCGTGCAGGGCATGGCGGCCTTTTGCGGCGCTTGGATGACCCCTAGTTCGCATTAAACACCTCCACCCTCCTTCGGTGTGGGGCTATGCCCCAGCCCCTGAAGCATTCAAGCTGATTTCTTGCAGCAGCTGGGCACTGTAACAGCTCCAGAGCTGCTCTGTAAGGCAAGTAAAAGGGTGTGGGCCCTGCAGCACTACCTGTAGTTTGCATTGTGCGTTGGAAGGCACAAAGTAAGCAGACGAGAGAAGTCAGGATAGTGCGCAAGGGCATAGAAGGGAGCAACTCAAGAAAAGAGAAGTGGAAACAGACAGCAAACTAGGCTGGAGAGAGACCTGAGACAAAGAGATCTGAATTATACGAGAGCCGACCAGGGGAAACACAAATTATGCTGTCAAGTGTCCAACATTTGGGGAAACCGCAGGAGCAGCACACCCAGAGTGCAATGGGTGAGCCTTGCCCTGGGAGAAGCACCTTCATGATCATAGTATCTCACCTGGCAGGTAAGTAGGAGTTGGGCTAGAGCTGGGGAGGGTCCCTGCTCGGGCACCCCCCTGTCAAGTGAAGGAGATCCAACTGAGGCAGCACATGGAAACTCTCGAAAGAAGAACAAGGCTAGAGGAAGATCTGAGACAAATAAATCTGACTTTTACCAGAGCTGACCAGAGGAAAGCACAAACACAGTCCCCCACTACCACAAATAATGCAGTCGAGTTCCCACATTTGGTGAAATCACAGGGGTCAGCATACCCAGAATGCAATGAATGAACCTCACCCTGGGAGAACAATCTTCATGACCATGGTATCTCCTATGCAAAATAAGTATGATTTGGGATAGGGCTGGGAAGGGCCGCTGCTCAGGCACATCTCTGTCAAGAATTTATAAAGTCTATACATATATATAACCAAATGTCAATATATATATATATATAGAACCCAGCGCTCCTATCAAAACTTATCTATTTCACCAATTTGTTGCTTATTTAATCTTTATACATCTATTAATTTTCACCATATATTATAAAATGCTGCTCCCATAGGTAGTACTGTTCTACCAATAATAAACCAAATTTTAAAGATAATCACACTTGTTATCAAGGGAGCGCAAAAAATAAAATATACAAGCTCTTTATTTTTAAAAAATATATATAGACAGAAGAAACCCATATTCAATAAAATACAATGGAGTCAACATATATAGGCACCACTATCCATATCTAAATGTAATCAGGATCTATTTCATATTGCCCTTGATGAAAACGGAATGTTTATTAAAGTGTCGAAAAAATCCTCCTGGATACAGCTGTTGTTATTTAATCGTTACTTTCCAATTGTAATTGATACATTAAATTCCTTCTTGTGGATGAACAGCAACAGTTGTAACCAACGCCTCTTATTTACTGCAGTTAAAGTTCATATGTAACTCACGTGAGTAATGAAAGAAAACAGGGGGAGAGCGCTGTGATGGTTGGTGAAACACAGCGGTATGCTACGACCCCCGTTAACCGTGGCTGGATCTTATTGGCACTCGCGGTCGGGATATTTCTCCCTGCCGTGGGGTAGAGACCTCCTTTTGCTCGGTCTCAAATTGCTTTTTCCCCTTCACCGCTGCCTTTACATCAGACGTCCGCCATGATGTAGCTCGTTCATGAACGGGCTTATATCTCAGCAATCAGAGTGTCCGGTAATCACCTTTCTTACGCGTTTCTCCGCTGTTATCCAAGAGCGGTTTCGTCAGAGGATACATCAGCAGCCTAGCAGGCTCTTTTTAAAATGCACCGGACCAATAGCATTACTAATTAGTTGATTGGATACATACATGTACTAATTGGATGCATACATGTAATGACTCACATATGGAACAACTTTCTAATTGCAATTGCACATATAAAGGCATTTCATAATATAAAAATAAGCAACATGGTGATTAAAAATAATAATAAAATAAGCAACAAGGTGGTTTAAAAAATAACAGAAAATATATAATCTATATACAGATTAACCTATAATCTTTCAATCAATACCTCATATCTATAATCACATATACATAATTCAGAGACTCAGCACTAAGGATCCCCATTTACTTATATAAAACCTTTTAGGGTAACATAAATCCATGCCACTACTAAAGCAGTTCTTGTGGCGCAGGGGAAACATCACCTGCACTCTATGCAGCTAGTCCCATGTTCGAATCCAACCCGCTCAGCTTAACATCCATATTATTTATTTACTTTTAATGGGATCATTCGATCAATTCATTTTTACCTTTAATTTTTGTTAATATTATTTCTATATTTCATTATTTTAACCCCTGGAATAATTACATTGCTGTTTAAACAACAAAAAGAATTGAAGAAAAAATAAATATTAAACAGACAATTTAAGGATTCGAAGATTTAAAGATTTGAAGATTTTAAAATTTAAAACAGGGAGGGGGGGAGGGAGGGGGGCCTTTTGGGAGAATGAGGGGAAAAAAATAAAAGTAGAAAAAAAAAATATATATATAGAACCAAGAGAAAGTGTAAAAAGAGGATGGAGGAAGAAATCTGATGTTCATCATTACTAGTGGATTTTACTAAAGAACTTTAAAGGAACACACACAACAGGATTATACAGTTTCATCCTAAGAGGAAAGCTGTTTCCAAAATAGCTACTTCTAATAATTTTGTTTATTTATTAAACATACAATAAATGGATATTCAATAAATAATATATTAGGTAAATCAATAGATAAAATCTTCAGAGACTGCCAATGTTGTTCAGTTCGATGCTCTCATTCAGACCATCAGGTGTAAGGGTACCCAATGAAAAAATCCAAAATGCCTCCCTTGTCAAGTAAAGGAGATTCAACTGAGGCAGCACAAGGGAACTCTCATCTGGGGACAACAACTGCAGGGAGAACACATATTTTCAGATGAACATGGGAGGGCAGAAGGCTGCCTAATACTGAAGCACCCCCAAACAACAAACCAAATGCAACAACTAGTACAAGCATTCCTGGGGGAAGGCCTGCAGCAGATGGATTTGCATATGGTGATGTCATCCAAGCAGTGGGTCAAAGTTGGCTTCAACCCTCGTCTGCATATGAAAAGAGAAAAGGGGCGTGCAGGGCATGGCGGCCTTTTGCGGCGCTTGGATGACCCCTAGTTCGCATTAAACACCTCCACCCTACTTCGGTGTGGGGCTCATGTTGGCTATGCCCCAGCCCCTGAAGCATTCAAGCTGATTACTTGCAGCTGGGCACTGTAATAGCTCCAGAGCTGCTCTGTAAGGCAACTAAAAGGGTGTGGGCCCTGCAGCACTACCTGTAGTTCGCATTGTGCGTTGGAAGGCACAAAGTAAGCAGACGGGAGAAGTCAAGATAGTGCGCAAGGGCATAGAAGGGAGTGGCTCAAGAAAAGAGAAGTGTAAACAGACAGCAAACTAGGCTGGAGAGAGACATGAGACAAAGAGATCTGAATTATACGAGAGCCGACCAGGGGAAACACAAATTTTGCAGTCAAGTTTCCCACATTAGGGGAAATCACAGGGGCAGCACACCCAGAGTGCAATGGGTGAGCCTTGCCCTGGGAGTAGCACCTACATGATCATAGTATCTCACCTGGCAGGTAAGTAGGAGTTGGGCTAGAGCTGGGGAGGGTCGCTGCTCGGGCACCCCCCTGTCAAGTGAAGGAGATCCAACTGAGGCAGCACAAGGGAACTCTCGAAAGAAGAACAAGGCTAGAGGAAGATCTGAGACAAAGAAATCTGACTTTTACCAGAGCTGACCAGAGGAAAGCACAAACACAGTCCCCCACTACCACAAATAATGCTGTCAAGTTTACCACATTTGGGGAAATAACAGGGGTCAGCATACCCAGAATGCAATGAATGAACCTCACCCTGGGAGAACAATCTTCATGACCATGGTATCTCCTATGCAAAATAAGTATGATTTGGGATAGGGCTGGAGAGGGCCGCTGCTCAGGCACATCTCTGTCAAGTAAAGGAGATTCAACTGAGGCAGCACAAGGGAACTCTCATCTGGGGACAACAACTGCAGGAGGTACACATATTTTCAGATGAACATGGGAGGGCAGAACGCTGCCTAATATGGAAGCACCCCCAAACAACAAACCAAATGCATCAACTAGTACAAGCATTCCTGGGGAAGGCCTGCAGCAGATGGATTTGCATATGGTGATGTCATCCAAGCAGTGGGTCAAAGTTGGCTTCAACCCTCGTCTGCATATGAAAAGAGAAAATTGGCATGCAGGGCATGGCGGCCTTTTGCGGTGCTTGGATGACCCCTAGTTCGCATTAAACACCTCCACCCTCCTTCGGTGTGGGGCTCATGATGGCTATGCCCCAGCCCCTGAAGCATTCAAGCTGATTTCTTGCAGCAGCTGGGCACTGTAACAGCTCCAGAGCTGCTCTGTAAGGCAAGAAAAAGGGTGTGGGCCCTGCAGCACTACCTGTAGTTTGCATTGTGCGTTGGAAGGCACAAAGTAAGCAGACGGGAGAAGTCATGATAGTGCGCAAGGGCATAGAAGGGAGCAACTCAAGAAAAGAGAAGTGGAAACAGACTGCAAACTACGCTGGAGAGAGACCTGAGACAAAGAGATCTGAATTATACGAGAGCCGACCAGGTGAAACACAAATTTTGCAGTCAAGTTTCCCACATTTGGGGAAATCACAGGGGCAGCACACCCAGAGTGCAATGGGTGAGCCTTGCCCTGGGAGTATCACCTACATGATCATAGTATCTCACCTGGCAGGTAAGTAGGAGTTGGGCTAGAGCTGGGGAGGGTCGCTGCTCGGGCACCCCCCTGTCAAGTGAAGGAGATCCAACTGAGGCAGCACAAGGGAACTCTCGAAAGAAGAACAAGGCTAGAGGAAGATCTGAGACAAAGAAATCAGACTTTTACCAGAGCTGACCAGAGGAAAGCACAAACACAGTCCCCCACTACCACAAATAATGCAGTCGAGTTTCCAACATTTGGGGAAATCACAGAGGTCAGCATACCCAGAATGCAATGAATGAACCTCACCCTGGGAGAACAATCTTCATGACCATGGTATCTCCTATGCAAAATAAGTATGATTTGGGATAGGGCTGGGGAGGGCCGCTGCTCAGGCACATCTCTGTCAAGTAAAGGCGATTCAACTGAGGCAGCACAAGGGAACTCTCATCTGGGGACAACAACTGCAGGGAGAACACATATTTTCAGATGAACATGGGAGGGCAGAAGGCTGCCTAATACTGAAGCACCCCAAACAACAAACCAAATGCAACAACTAGTGCAAGCATTCCTGGGGAAGGCCTGCAGCAGATGGATTTGCATATGGTGATGTCATCCAAGCAGTGGGTCAAAGTTGGCTTCAACCCTCGTCTGCATATGAAAAGAAAAAAGGGATGTGCAGGGCATGGCGGCCTTTTGCGGCGCTTGGATGACCCCTAATTCGCATTAAACATCTCCACCCTCCTTCGGTGTGGGGATCATGTTGGCTATGCCCCAGCCCCTGAAGCATTCAAGCTGATTTCTTGCAGCAGCTGGGCACTGTAACAGCTCCAGAGCTGCTCTGTAAAGCATGTAAAAGGGTGTGGGCCCTGCAGCACTACCTGTAGTTTGCATTGTGCGTTGGAAGGCACAAAGTAAGCAGACAGGAGAGGTCAGAATAGTGTGCAAGGGCATAGAAGGGAGCGGCTCAAGAAAAGAGAAGTGGAAACAGACAGCAAACTAGGCTGGAGAGAGACCTGAGACAAAGAGATCTGAATTATACGAGAGCCGACCAGGGGAAACACAAATTATGCAGTCAAGTTTCCCACATTTGGGGAAATCACAGGGGCAGCACACCCAGAGTGCAATGGGTGAGCCTTGCCCTGGGAGAAGCACCTACATGATCATAGTATCTCACCTGGCAGGTAAGTAGGAGTTGGGCTAGAGCTGGGGAGGGTCGCTGCTCGGGCACCCCCTGTCAAGTGAAGGAGATCCAACTGAGGCAGCACAAGGGAACTCTCGAAAGAAGAACAAGGCTAGAGGAAGATCTGAGACAAAGAAATCTGACTTTTACCAGAGCTGACCAGAGGAGAGCACAAACACAGTCCCCCACTACCACAAATAATACAGTCAAGTTTCCCACATTTGGGGAAATCACAGGGGTCAGCATACCCAGAATGCAATGAATGAACCTCACCCTGGGAGAACAATCTTCATGACCATGGTATCTCCTATGCAAAATAAGTATGATTTGGGATAGGGCTGGGGAGGGCCGCTGCTCAGGCACATCTCTGTCAAGTAAAGAAGATTCAACTGAGGCAGCACAAGGGAACTCTCATCTGGGGACAACAACTGCATGGAGAACACATATTTTCAGATGAACATGGGAGGGCAGAAGGCTGCCTAATACTGAAGCACCCCCAAACAACAAACCAAATGCAACAACTAGTGCAAGCATTCCTGGGGGAAGGCCTGCAGCAGATGGATTTGCATATGGTGATGTCATCCAAGCAGTGGGTCAAAGTTGGCTTCAACCCTCGTCTGCATATGAAAAGATAAAAGGGGCGTGCAGGGCATGGCGGCCTTTTGCGGCGCTTGGATGACCCCTAGTTCGCATTAAACACCTCCACCCTCCTTCGGTGTGGGGCTCATGTTGGCTATGCCCCAGCCCCTGAAGCATTCAAGCTGATTTCTTGCAGTAGCTGGGCACTGTAACAGCTCCAGAGCTGCTCTGTAAGGCAAGTAAAAGGGTGTGGGCCCTGCAGCACTACCTGTAGTTCGCATTGTGCGTTGCAAGGCACAAAGTAAGCAGATGGGAGAAGTCAGAATAGTGCGCAAGGGCATAGAAGGGAGCGGCTCAAGAAAAGAGAAGTGGAAACAGACAGCAAACTAGGCTGGAAAGAGACCTGAGACAAAGAGATCTGAATTATACGAGAGCCGACCAGGGGAAACACAAATTATGCAGTCAAGTGTCCCACATTTGGGGAAATCGCAGGAGCAGCACACCCAGAGTGCAATGGGTGAGTCTTGCCCTGGGAGAAGCACCTTCATGATCATAGTATCTCACCTGGCAGGTAAGTAGGAGTTGGGCTAGAGCTGGGGGGGATCGCTGCTCAAGCACCCCCCTGTCAAGTGAAGGAGATCCAACTGAGGCAGCACAAGGGAACTCTCAAAAGAAGAATAAGACTAGAGGAAGAAATAAGACAAAGAAATCTGACTTTTACCAGAGCTGACCAGAGGAAAGCACAAACACAGTCCCCCACTACTACAAATCATGCAGTCAAGTTTCCCACATTTGGGGAAATCACAGGGGTCAGCATACCCAGAATGCAATGAATGAACCTCACCCTGGGAGAACAATCTTAATGACCATGGAATCTCCTATGCAAGATAAGTATGATTTGGGATAGGGCTGGAGAGGGCCGCTGCTCAGGCACATCTCTGTCAAGTAAAGGAGATTCAACTGAGGCAGCACAAGGGAACTCTCAAAAGAAGAATAAGACTAGAGGAAGAAATGAGACAAAGAAATCTGACTTTTACCAGAGCTGACCAGAGGAAAGCACAAACACAGTCCCCCACTACTACAAATCATGCAGTCAAGTTTCCCACATTTGGGGAAATCACAGGGGCAGCACACCCAGAGTGCAATGGGTGAGCCTTGCCCTGGGAGAAGCACCTACATGATCATAGTATCTCACCTGGCAGGTAAGTAGGAGTTGGGCTAGAGCTGGGGAGGGTCGCTGCTCGGGCACCCCCCTGTCAAGTGAAGGAGATCCAACTGAGGCAGCACAAGGGAACTCTCGAAAGAAGAACAAGGCTAGAGGAAGATCTGAGACAAAGAAATCTGACTTTTACCAGAGCTGACCAGAGGAAAGCACAAACACAGTCCCCCACTACCACAAATAATACAGTCAAGTTTCCCACATTTGGGGAAATCACAGGGGTCAGCATACCCAGAATGCAATGAATGAACCTCACCCTGGGAGAACAATCTTCATGACCATGGTATCTCCTATGCAAAATAAGTATGATTTGGGATAGGGCTGGGGAGGGCCGCTGCTCAGGCACATCTCTGTCAAGTAAAGAAGATTCAACTGAGGCAGCACAAGGGAACTCTCATCTGGGGACAACAACTGCATGGAGAACACATATTTTCAGATGAACATGGGAGGGCAGAAGGCTGCCTAATACTGAAGCACCCCCAAACAACAAACCAAATGCAACAACTAGTGCAAGCATTCCTGGGGGAAGGCCTGCAGCAGATGGATTTGCATATGGTGATGTCATCCAAGCAGTGGGTCAAAGTTGGCTTCAACCCTCGTCTGCATATGAAAAGATAAAAGGGGCGTGCAGGGCATGGCGGCCTTTTGCGGCGCTTGGATGACCCCTAGTTCGCATTAAACACCTCCACCCTCCTTCGGTGTGGGGCTCATGTTGGCTATGCCCCAGCCCCTGAAGCATTCAAGCTGATTTCTTGCAGTAGCTGGGCACTGTAACAGCTCCAGAGCTGCTCTGTAAGGCAAGTAAAAGGGTGTGGGCCCTGCAGCACTACCTGTAGTTCGCATTGTGCGTTGCAAGGCACAAAGTAAGCAGATGGGAGAAGTCAGAATAGTGCGCAAGGGCATAGAAGGGAGCGGCTCAAGAAAAGAGAAGTGGAAACAGACAGCAAACTAGGCTGGAAAGAGACCTGAGACAAAGAGATCTGAATTATACGAGAGCCGACCAGGGGAAACACAAATTATGCAGTCAAGTGTCCCACATTTGGGGAAATCGCAGGAGCAGCACACCCAGAGTGCAATGGGTGAGCCTTGCCCTGGGAGAAGCACCTTCATGATCATAGTATCTCACCTGGCAGGTAAGTAGGAGTTGGGCTAGAGCTGGGGGGGATCGCTGCTCAAGCACCCCCCTGTCAAGTGAAGGAGATCCAACTGAGGCAGCACAAGGGAACTCTCAAAAGAAGAATAAGACTAGAGGAAGAAATGAGACAAAGAAATCTGACTTTTACCAGAGCTGACCAGAGGAAAGCACAAACACAGTCCCCCACTACTACAAATCATGCAGTCAAGTTTCCCACATTTGGGGAAATCACAGGGGTCAGCATACCCAGAATGCAATGAATGAACCTCACCCTGGGAGAACAATCTTAATGACCATGGAATCTCCTATGCAAGATAAGTATGATTTGGGATAGGGCTGGAGAGGGCCGCTGCTCAGGCACATCTCTGTCAAGTAAAGGAGATTCAACTGAGGCAGCACAAGGGAACTCTCATCTGGGGACAACAACTGCAGGGAGAACACATATTTTCAGATGAACATGGGAGGGCAGAAGGCTGCCTAATACTGAAGCACCCCCAAACAACAAACCAAATGCAACAACTAGTGCAAGCATTCCTGGGGGAAGGCCTGCAGCAGATTGATTTGCATATGGTAATGCCATCCAAGCAGTGGGTCAAAGTTGGCTTTAACCCTCGTCTGCATATGAAAAGAGAAAAGGGGCGTGCAGGGCATGGCGGCCTTTTGCGGCGCTTGGATGACCCCTAGTTCGCATTAAACACCTCCACCCTCCTTCGGTGTGGGGCTCATGTTGGCTATGCCCCAGCCCCTGAAGCATTCAAGCTGATTTCTTGCAGCAGCTGGGCACTGTAACAGCTCCAGAGCTGCTCTGTAAGGCAAGAAAAAGGGTGTGGGCCCTGCAGCACTACCTGCAGTTTGCATTGTGCATTGGAAGGCACAAAGTAAGCAGACGGGAGAAGTCAGGATAGTGCGCAAGGGCATAGAAGGGAGCGGCTCAAGAAAAGAGAAGTGGAAACAGACAGCAAACTAGGCTGGAGAGCTCTTCTGTCTATATTTTGCAAACCTGCTCTTGTCCTCTCCAGCTGCTCCATGTAGATTTGACGTCTGGAAAGGTGCATAACCCACTGACAAGCAAACACACTCCTGCATGAGTTTTCTCTCTCACTAGCTGGATGATACACAATCATTTGCATGTGCTCCACCCCCGACACACCACCCACCCAACCACCCAGTGACCAGAGCCACCCACAAGCCAACTGGCTACGTGATTTAATTTGCACAGTGTAGTCATCCAGGCAGCATGTCCTTCTCAATGGAAGGATCTCTGGTTCCATGGAATCTTCCACATTGGAATGCTGCGGAACAAAAAGGATTTAAATATTCAGCTTGCTAGCATTCAATGTACCTGCGGCTTGGCTCTAGCACATGGGTCTTCATCCTGTGGCCCTCCAGCTGCTGTGAAACTACACATCCCAGCATGCCCTGCCACAATTTTGCTATTAAGGTATGCTAAAACTGAGGCAGGGCATGCTGGCATGTGTAGTTCCACAGCAGCTGGAGGGTCGCAGGTTGAAGACCCATGTTCTAGCATGCCTGTTCTATGATGCATGTACCGTGATGTCACAATCAGCTTGGAATGGGGTGTCTAGCAGGCATTTGCTGACAGCCACTTGAGGGAGACACACATCAGGAGATGCAGCATATCGGAGGTCTTCGATGCCTTTCCAGCAAATGCACACCACCTGCTGCTGGTCTGGACACAAAACAATACCCACAATCGAAGTCCCAAAATGCCCAACTACTGGATTCATGTAAGTAGTGAATTTAGGAATGAATTTAGAAGTAGGAAATTAAGTTAGTTCACAAGTACATTCAAATTCAGATCTAAAGTCTAGGTAGGCCTCACGTCCTGGCAGCCCCCAGCACTTAAAAATGCCTTGATTAGAGGTAGAGAATTAAATGTAGATAAAAAGTAGACACAAAATAAGACTCCACAGAGCAGTTATCAGGTGTCTTTATCAATTGTTGCATTTTAAAAATCAAGCAATTAGGGAACACAATGTTGCAACAATGTAACCCTATTTGCAAAATAGTACTAAATAAGTTTGTCGATGTAAGACATTTGCAAAGGCGCATCCAAAACACGCTGGAAAATGCAACTGAATCTGTTTTTGGAGGCTAGAATAGGAAATGTGCATCGGTCCTACAAGTACTGAAAGCTCTTCTACCATCTCCCTTTTCTGAAAAGCCATTTAATATATGGTTCCCAGATAGGGGACATATCAGATATTGCCTTTCAAAAGCAGCAAATATCATACCACTTCTATTGCCATCAAAGATAAAAATTGATTGTTTTCAGATATTGGATTGAAAAAGCAGTCTTTATTGACATAAAGAAGCAAAAAAACATACATAAACATTACACACATAAGTACTGTGTTGCAGCACAGATAAAACACAATACAAATGCTGTCGGTATAGTACAGTTCAAGAACTACAGCACAGGCCAGCCTACACTATAAATCATGAACTGCACTATACATTTAAACAATACAATAATACAACAGTTAATAAGGCTATGGGTGTGGAATGTAAGAGGGTGAGGGAATCACAAGCCCGAAGCTTTATTGAAAGACAGACACATATAAAGGGAGGATTAATAAATACAAAGATATCCTTTACTATAGAATGTAGTCCAATCCGGTCTTTCAACTCTTCCACAACTTAAAAACGGATAGTGTTCCCAAGCCTTGTATCCTGGAATATCTTCAGTCTCTCGCCAATGAAGAAAACAATCCCTCCAGCAGACTCTTCAACCACGATACAAGATCGCAGCCAAAAGGGCGAGAAGCAACTACACTTGCGTTTAACCAAAATAGCTAAAACTTAGTGGAGGAAAGTGCAGTGCACCAAAACATAAGCTGACACAATCATGGAGAATGCGCCAGCATATATGCTCTTCTATCTATATTTTGCAAACCTGCTCTTGTCCCCTCCAGCTGCTCCATGTAGATTTGACGTCTGGCAAGGTGCATAACCCACTGACAAGCAGGCACACTCCTGCATGAGTTTTCACTCTCACTAGCTGGATGATACACATTCATTTGCATGTGCTCCACCTCCGACACACCGCCCACCCAACCACCCAGTCACCAGAGCCACCCACAAGCCAACTGGCTCCGTGATTTTATTTGCACAGTGCAGTCATCCAGGCAGCATGTCCTTCTCAATGGAATAATCTCTGGTTCCATGGAATCTTCCGCATTGGAATGCTGCGGAACAAAAAGGATTTAGACATTCAGCTTGCTAGCATTCAATGTACCTGCGGCTTGGCTCTAGCACATGGGTCTTCATCCTGTGGCCCTCCAGCTGCTGTGAAACTACACATCCCAGCATGCCCTGCCACAGTTTTGCTATTAAGGTATGCTAAAACTGAGGCAGGGCATGTTGGGATGTGTAGTTCCACAGCAGCTGGAGGGTCGCAGGTTGAAGACCCATGTTCTAGCATGCCTGTTCTATGATGTATGTTCCGTGATGTCACAATCAGCTTGGAATGGGGTATCTAGCAGGCATTTGCTGACAGCCACTTGAGGGAGACACACATCAGGAGATGCAGCATATCGGAGGTCTTCGATGCCTTTCCAGCAAATGCACACCACCTGCTGCTGGTCTGGACACAAAACAATGCCCACAATCGAAGTCCCAAAATGCCCAGCTACAGGATTCATGTAAGTAGTGAATTTAGGAATGAATTTAGAAGTAGGAAATTCAGTTAGTTCACAAGTACATTCAAATTCAGATCTAAAGTCTAGGTAGGCCTCACGTCCTGGCAGCCCCCAGCATTTAAAAATGCCTTGATTAGAGGTAGGGAATTAAATGTAGATAAGAAGTAGACGCAAAATAAGACTCCACAGAGCAGTTATCAGGTGTCTTTATCAATTGTTACATTTAAAAAATCAAGCAATTAGGGAACACAATGTTGCAACAATGTAACCCTATTTGCAAAATAGTACTAAATAAGTTTGTCGGTGTAAGACATTTGCAAAGGCGCATCCAAAACACGCTGGAAAATGCAACTGAATCTGTTTTTGGAGGCTAGAATAGGAAATGTGCATCGGTCCTACAAGTACTGAAAGCTCTTCTACCATCTTCCTTTTCTGAAAAGCCATTTAATATATGGTTCCCAGATAGGGGACATATCAGATATTGCCTTTCAAAAGCAGCAAATATCATACCACTTCTATTGCCATCAAAGATAAACATTGATTGTTTTCAGATATTGGATTGAAAAAGCAGTCTTTATTGACATAAAGAAGCAAAAAAACATACATAAACATTACACACATAAGTACTGTGTTGCAGCACAGCCAAAACACAATACAAATGCTGTCGGTATAGTACAGTTCAAGAACTACAGCACAGGCCAGCCTACACTATAAATCATGAACTGCACTATACATTTAAACTATACAATAATACAACAGTTAATAAGGCTATGTGTGTGGAGTGTAAGAGTGTGAGGGAATCACAAGACCGAAGCTTTATTGTAACACAGACACATATAAGGGGAGGGGCAATAAATAGAAAGTGTAACACTGTAGGGGTGCAAGGCGCCTTTTCCTGGGGAATATGGTAGCACGCAGCAGCTGAGGAACAACACAAGTCCAGTTTCTGGTACAACTGACCCCGGCCAGTTTTATTGAAACAGAAAATAAAACAAACCCCAAAATAATAATACCTTGCCTGTCCGGCACTAACTAAACATAAGATATTCCTAACTGTCACTAAACAAAACACAGAGTTCTTCAGTACATACTGTATAGCTTACTTGCATCAGAAAACGTGTCTCTCACACACAGATCCCTCAGCCTTCCCAGGCAGTCTGCCCATACTAATCAGGTTAGCAGCACTATAACACACTTACACAGCTGAAACCCTGATTAGCCCTCTGTGAGGCCAAAGACCCGAACTGGGCCCAATGTCTAGAACTCGCCTTATCTCTCTCTCAGAGCCTTTACCCAGCTTTTACAGCAAACTGAAAAGGTTCAGACAAAACAAAAAGCATTTTTCCTAGAAGTTAACATTTTCTAAAACATGTAAGACAAGAACCTGGGACAAATATACCTGCCCTCAAACACTATCCCAGTGTTCTTGTCACATATCCCCCTCCCCTGTTTCGACCTAGGGGCCGGAACACTTGTAGCCCCCAAACAGAAGATGCGAGACAATGCATCTGCGTTGGCCAATTGTGTTCCCGGTCTATGTTCGACAGTAAACTTAAAGTCCTGCAACGCTAGAAACCATCTAGTTACACGAGCATTCTTGCCTCTATTTACATACATCCATTTTAAAGGGGCATGGTCTGTCACTAGTCTGAATTGTCTACCCAAGAGGTAATATCTCAAGGTATCTAGTGCCCACTTAATGGCCAAAGCCTCCTTTTCCACAATGGCATACCTTTTTTCATGCTCATTGAGTTTCCTACTCAAATAAATGATAGGGTGTTCGTCCCCATCTCTGGTTTGGGACAGCACAGCACCTATCCCTACCTCTGAGGCATCTGTCTGTACCACAAATTCTTTTGAAAAAATCTGGTGTTATCAACACCGGTTGTGAACACAAAGCCACTTTTAACGCTTGGAACGCCTTTTCTGCATCAGGGTTCCATTTCACCACATTTGACTGCTTCCCTTTGGTAAGGTCTGACAACGGCACCGCTGTGGTCGCAAAATTAGGAATAAACCGTCTATAGTACCCAGTAATTCCCAAAAAAGCCCTTACCTGTTTTTTATTCACTGGACGAGGCCAGTTTTGAATAGCATCAACTTTATTCAATTGGGGCCTAATCAGACCTCTGCCTATGGTGAAGCCCAAGTATTTGACCTCCTCCATTGCGAGGCAGCACTTCTTTGGGTTAGCAGTTAACCCTGCCTCTCTGATTGAGTCCAGTACTGCTTGTACTTTAACCAAATGGGACCCCCAGTCTGTACTGTGAATTACCACATCATCCAAATAGGCAGCTGCATATTTTCTATGGGGCCTCAAAATTTTATCCATCGCCCGTTGAAAGGTTGCTGGAGCCCCATGCAACCCAAAGGGTAACATCTTATACTGGTACAGCCCCTCCGGAACCGAAAAGGCTGTTTTTTCTTTGGCGCTATCAGATAAAGGTATTTGCCAGTAACCTTTGGTCAGGTCCAATGTGGTGAGAAACCTGGCTGTTCCCAGCCTTTCTACAAGCTCATCCACACGGGGCATGGGGTATGCGTCAAACTTGGACACCTCATTTAACTTACGAAAGTCATTACAGAAGCGTATGCTACCGTCGGGCTTCGGGATGAGCACTATGGGACTGGACCACTCACTGTTAGACTCCTCTATGACTCCAAGTTCTAACATGGTTTTAACTTCCTTAGAAATAGCTTCTCGCTGAGCTTCAGGAATCCTATATGGCTTTAAATGAACCCTGACCCCTGGTTCTGTGACAATGTCATGTTTTATTATGGTCGTTCGGCCAGGCAGCTCTGAAAATACCTCCCTATTTTGGATGAGAAATTCTTTAACCTGATTGTTCTGATCAGCTGATAATGTCTCTGACACCTTCACTGCGGGAAGCAACCGGGGTGAAGACACCGAAGGGCAAGGCTCCGCTGACAGAGACAACCTATCTTTCCAGGGTTTGATTAAGTTAACATGGTAAATCTGTTCGGGTTTTCTCTTTCCCGGCTGGTATACTTTGTAATTAACCTCATTCACTTTTTCCCTAATCTCAAATGGACCCTGCCATTTAGCTAGGAATTTGCTTTCCACAGTGGGTACCAAAACAAGAACTCTATCTCCAGGAGCAAATTCCCGTATCTTGGCACTCCGGTTATAGACCCTCTGTTGAGCACTTTGGGCCTGTTCCATGTGCTCTCTGACAACAGGTACCACGGCTGCAATCCTATCCTGCATTTGTGTTACATGCTCAATAACGCTTCTATAAGGAGTGGGCTGTCCTTCTCACGTCTCTTTGGCAATATCCAACAACCCTCTGGGGTGTCTACCATACAACAAATCAAACGGAGAAAACCCCGTAGAGGACTGAGGAACTTCTCTGATGGCCATTAACAAGTAGGGCAACAAACAATCCCAGTTTTTCCCATCTCTCTCAACAACCTTTTTTAACATACTTTTTAATGTTTTATTAAACCTTTCCACCAACCCGTCAGTTTGGGGATGGTAGATGGACGTCCTGAGGTGAGTGACCTTAAATAACTTGCACAATTCTTTCATGATCCTTGACATAAATGGAGTACCTTGGTCAGTCAAAATTTCTTTTGGTATTCCCACTCTACTAAATACCTGCACCAGCTCCTTAGCTATCGCCTTGGTTGTGATAGTGCGTAAAGGGACAGCCTCAGGATATCGAGTGGCATAGTCCATAATTACCAGGATATACTGATGGCCCCGAGCAGACTTTAACAAGGGCCCCACGAGATCCATGGCTATTCTGTCAAACGGGACCTCTATAATAGGCATGGGAACTAGTGGGCTCCTGAAATGGGGTCTAGGGGCATGATACTGGCATTCAGGACAGGAAGAACAATATTCAGACACTTCTTTATAAACCCCTGGCCAAAAGAACCTTTGTAAAACTCTTTCAGTGGTTTTTTCTGCCCCTAAATGTCCTGCGGTAACGTGACTATGAGCTAAATCTAGTACCGTTCTCCGATAAGGCTGGGGAACTACCAGCTGTTCTACCACATCCTCACCCCTTTTGACAATGTGGTACAAGAGCTCATTACAGATGGCCATGTGGGGATACGTAACCCTGTCACCTGGTACCACAGGTTCCCCATTAACAATCTTAACATTCTCTCTAGCCTTTATTAAGGTAGGATCCTTTAACTGTTCAGACGCAAACAGATCCTTCTTTACCTCCAGGTCAGGCACGCTTTCAGTTCTAACTACTATGTCTCTGTTCCCGGCAAGAGGGTCCTCACTGGACTCCCCATCTGTCACTTCCCCAGCCAAACTAGCAAAAGGCAAAGGGCCAGAAAGTTCCGAAGACCCACGTACATCCATAAAATCACCGGTATTATCAACTGGCTTTTTACTTCTCACATCTGTTGATAACCGTGATTCCCACAGTTTCCAAAAATGAGGAAAATCCCTCCCTATTATGGCCTCATGCACCAAGGTAGGGACCAGTCCCACTTTAACCATTGCTGACCCACAACAAGTTTCTATATTCACCTCAGCAGTGGCATAATGTTGGGTATCCCCATGTATGCAAGTTACCCCAATAGGTATTTGCTGGACCTTTAAGGGGTTCACTAACCCAGCTTTCACGAGGGTAACTAAACTTCCTGAATCTAGCAAGGCCTCTACCCGGTTACCCTCTAAGAACACATCACACATTTGTTTTTCCAGCTCAGGTGAAGGTACCACAGTACAGGCTAACCTAGCAAAGAAAGACATTCTGCGACATTCAAAGGCAGCATCACATTGCATGGGTTCTTGCATGACTGGGCAATTGGCAACAACATGACCTGGCATACCACATCTAAAACATTTAACCACACGATTATCAACCCGTTTGGGCAACATAGACCGTTCTAGCCCCATTGGCCTGTCTCCAGGGCCAGTGTTTACAGTCTCTCCAGCCTTGCGTTCTCTTAACCGCCCAGCAACATTTTCCCACGGAACAGTCTTACCAGTCTTTACTGAAGGGCGCTGTCGAGGATCTATGGGTTGCTGGGTGGTCATCAGTAGTTCCTCTGCTGCCAAATACCGCTCTACCATGTCTACTAATTGGTCAGCAGTACCCGGGTTTCCATGGCTCACCCACTTGCGCAGGACCATGGGCAAAGATCTCAAGTAGCGGTCCATGACGACTCTTTCAACCATCTGGGGACCAGTTAATGTCTCTGGCTGTAGCCATTTTTTTGTTAGCTGAATAAGGTCGTGCATCTGAGAGCGCGGAGGCTTCTCCATGGCGTACACCCAACGGTGCACCCGTTGTGCTCGTACTGACAGCGTGACTCCCAGGCGGGTCAGGATCTCAGTCTTTAGTTTATCATAGTCCCGAGCCTCAGCAGGGCTTAAATCAAAGTACGCTTTTTGGGGCTCACCTGACAGAAAAGGTGCCAGCAGACTGGCCCACTGTGCTTTTGGCCAGTTCTCACGCTCTGCAGTCCTTTCAAACGTGGTCAAGTAGGCCTCCACATCGTCAGCCTCTGTCATTTTCTGCAAGAAGTGACTGGCCCGTATAGAACTAGAGCTGGTCGGAGCACTGACGGCCACATCTCCAATCCGGGCTGCAAGGCTCTGCACCACTTCTGTTAAGGCCTCTCTATCCTGACGCTGTTGCCGGTAAAGTTCGTCAATAGCCACCTGCTGCTGTCTCCTATTTTCCTCCATTGCCACCTGCTGCTGTCGGTTGGCCTCCTGCTGAGCCGCTGTAGCTTGCAGCAAGGCTTTATGCAGATCCTCCATGTCGACAGATTTTTCAGGCGGCTTTGTAGCTGCTTTCACCCAAGACATATATCAAACCCTCAGGGGTGAGTCTCAGTAACTTCACACTGGGCTGTATCTGCATAAACCACCGTTTTCTGCAGGCCTCACAAAGCTGCTGCTTTCACTTATGCGCAGAACGGGGTTGCTCGCATTCTCCACCAAGTTGTAACACTGTAGGGGTGCAAGGCGCCTTTTCCTGGGGAATATGGTAGCACGCAGCAGCTGAGGAACAACACAAGTCCAGTTTATGGTACAACTGACCCCGGCCAGTTTTATTGAAACAGAAAATAAAACAAACCCCAAAATAAAAATACCTTGCCTGTCCGGCACTAACTAAACATAAGATATTCCTAACTGTCACTAAACAAAACACAGAGTTCTTCAGTACATACTGTATAGCTTACTTGCATCAGAAAACGTGTCTCTCACACACAGATCCCTCAGCCTTCCCAGGCAGTCTGCCCATACTAATCAGGTTAGCAGCACTATAACACACTTACACAGCTGAAACCCTGATTAGCCCTCTGTGAGGCCAAAGACCCGAACTGGGCCCAATGTCTAGAACTCGCCTTATCTCTCTCTCAGAGCCTTTACCCAGCTTTTACAGCAAACTGAAAAGGTTCAGACAAAACAAAAAGCATTTTTCCTAGAAGTTAACATTTTCTAAAACATGTAAGACAAGAACCTGGGACAAATATACCTGCCCTCAAACACTATCCCAGTGTTCTTGTCACAAAAGGTATCCTTTACTATAGAATGTAGTCCAATCCGACCTCTGTGCTCTTGCACAACTGAAAAACGGATAGTGTTCCCAAGCCTTCCATCCTGGAATATCTTTGGTCTTTCGCCAATGAAGAAAACAATCCCTCCCTCCAGCAGACCCTTCAACCACGATACAAGATCACAGCCAAAAGGCTGAGAAGCAACTACACTTGAGCTTAACAAAAATGGCTAAAACTTAGTGGAGGAAAGTGCAGTGCACCAAAACATAAGCTGACACAATCATGGAGAATGTGCCAGCATATATGCTCTTCTATCTGTATTTTGCAAACCTGCTCTTTTCCCCTCCAGCTGCTCCTCCGACACACCGCCCACCCAACCACCCAGTCACCAGAGCCACCCACAAGCCAACTGGCTCCGTGATTTTATTTGCACAGTGCAGTCATCCAGGCAGCATGTCCTTCTCAATGGAATAATCTCTGGTTCCATGGAATCTTCCGCATTGGAATGCTGCGGAACAAAAAGGATTTAAACATTCAGCTTGCTAGCATTCAATGTACCTGCGGCTTGGCTCTAGCACATGGGTCTTCATCCTGTGGCCCTCCAGCTGCTGTGAAACTACACATCCCAGCATGCCCTGCCACAGTTTTGCTATTAAGGTATGCTAAAACTGAGGCAGGGCATGCTGGGATGTGTAGTTCCACAGCAGCTGGAGGGTCGCAGGTTGAAGACCCATGTTCTAGCATGCCTGTTCTATGATGTATGTTCCGTGATGTCTCAATCAGCTTGGAATGGGGTATCTAGCAGGCATTTGCTGACAGCCACTTGAGGGAGACACACATCAGGAGATGCAGCATATCGGAGGTCTTCGATGCCTTTCCAGCAAATGCACACCACCTGCTGCTGGTCTGGACACAAAACAATGCCCACAATCGAAGTCCCAAAATGCCCAACTACAGGATTCATGTAAGTAGTGAATTTAGGAATAAATTTAGAAGTAGGAAATTAAGTTAGTTCACAAGTACATTCAAATTCAGATCTAAAGTCTAGGTAGGCCTCACGTCCTGGCAGCCCCCAGCATTTAAAAATGCCTTGATTAGAGGTAGGGAATTAAATGTAGATAAGAAGTAGACGCAAAATAAGACTCCACAGAGCAGTTATCAGGTGTCTTTATCAATTGTTGCATTTAAAAAATCAAGCAATTAGGGAACACAATGTTGCAACAATGTAACCCTATTTGCAAAATAGTACTAAATAAGTTTGTCGGTGTAAGACATTTGCAAAGGCGCATCCAAAACACGTTGGAAAATGCAACTGAATCTGTTTTTGGAGGCTAGAATAGGAAATGTGCATCGGTCCTACAAGTACTGAAAGCTCTTCTACCATCTTCCTTTTCTGAAAAGCCATTTAATATATGGTTCCCAGATAGGGGACATATCAGATATTGCCTTTCAAAAGCAGCAAATATCATACCACTTCTATTGCCATCAAAGATAAACATTGATTGTTTTCAGATATTGGATTGAAAAAGCAGTCTTTATTGACATAAAGAAGCAAAAAAACATACATAAACATTACACACATAAGTACTGTGTTGCAGCACAGCCAAAACACAATACAAATGCTGTCGGTATAGTACAGTTCAAGAACTACAGCACAGGCCAGCCTACACTATAAATCATGAACTGCACTATACATTTAAACTATACAATAATACAACAGTTAATAAGGCTATGTGTGTGGAGTGTAAGAGTGTGAGGGAATCACAAGACCGAAGCTTTATTGTAACATAGACATATATAAGGGGAGGGGCAATAAATAGAAAGGTATCCTTTACTATAGAATGTAGTCCAATCCGACCTCTGTGCTCTTGCACAACTGAAAAACGGATAGTGTTCCCAAGCCTTCCATCCTGGAATATCTTTGGTCTTTCGCCAATGAAGAAAACAATCCCTCCCTCCAGCAGACCCTTCAACCACGATACAAGATCACAGCCAAAAGGCCGAGAAGCAACTACACTTGAGCTTAACAAAAATGGCTAAAACTTAGTGGAGGAAAGTGCAGTGCACCAAAACAAAAGCTGACACAATCATGGAGAATGTGCCAGCATATATGCTCTTCTATATATATTTTGCAAACCTGCTCTTGTCCCCTCCAGCTGCTCTATGTAGATTTGACGTCTGGCAAGGTGCATAACCCACTGACAAGCAGGCACACTCCTGCATGAGTTTTCTCTCTCACTAGCTGGATGATACACAATCATTTGCATGTGCTTCACCTCTAACACACCACCCACCCAACCACCCAGTCACCAGAGCCACCCACAAACCAACTGGCTCCGTGATTTAATTTGCACAGTGTAGTCATCCAGGCAGCATGTCCTTCTCAATGGAAGGATCTCTGGTTCCATGGAATCTTCCGCATTGGAATGCTGCGGAACAAAAAGGATTTAAATATTCAGCTTGCTAGCATTCAATGTACCTGCGACTTGGCTCTAGCACATGGGTCTTCATCCTGTGGCCCTCCAGCTGCTGTGAAACTACACATCCCAGCATGCCCTGCCACAGTTTTGCTATTAAGGTATGCTAAAACTGAGGCAGGGCATGCTGGGATGTGTAGTTCCACAGCAGCTGGAGGGTCGCAGGTTGAAGACCCATGTTCTAGCATGTCTGTTCTATGATGTATGTTCCGTGATTTCACAATCAGCTTGGAATGGGGTATCTAGCAGGCATTTGCTGACAGCCACTTGAGGGAGACACACATCAGGAGATGCAGCATATCGGAGGTCTTCGATGCCTTTCCAGCAAATGCACACCACCTGCTGCTGGTCTGGACACAAAACAATGCCCACAATCGAAGTCCCAAAATGCCCAACTACAGGATTCATGTAAGTAGTGAATTTAGGAATGAATTTAGAAGTAGGAAATTCAGTTAGTTCACAAGTACATTCAAATTCAGATCTAAAGTCTAGGTAGGCCTCACGTCCTGGCAGCCCCCAGCATTTAAAAATGCCTTGATTAGAGGTAGGGAATTAAATGTAGATAAGAAGTAGACGCAAAATAAGACTCCACAGAGCAGTTATCAGGTGTCTTTATCAATTGTTGCATTTAAAAAATCAAGCAATTAGGGAACACAATGTTGCAACAATGTAACCCTATTTGCAAAATAGTACTAAATAAGTTTGTCGATGTAAGACATTTGCAAAGGCGCATTTAAAACACGCTGGAAAATGCAACTGAATCTGTTTTTGGAGGCTAGAATAGGAAATGTGCATCGGTCCTACAAGTACTGAAAGCTCTTCTACCATCTTCCTTTTCTGAAAAGCCATTTAATATATGGTTCCCAGATAGGGGACATATCAGATATTGCCTTTCAAAAGCAACAAATATCATACCACTTCTATTGCCATCAAAGATAAACATTGATTGTTTTCAGATATTGGATTGAAAAAGCAGTCTTTATTGACATAAAGAAGCAAAAAAACATACATAAACATTACACACATAAGTACTGTGTTGCAGCACAGCCAAAGCACAATACAAATGCTGTCGGTATAGTACAGTTCAAGAACTACAGCACAGGCCAGCCTACACTATAAATCATGAACTGCACTATACATTTAAACTATACAATAATACAACAGTTAATAAGGCTATGTGTGTGGAGTGTAAGAGTGTGAGGGAATCACAAGACCGAAGCTTTATTGTAACACAGACACATATAAGGGGAGGGGCAATAAATAGAAAGGTATCCTTTACTATAGAATGTAGTCCAATCCGACCTCTGTGCTCTTGCACAACTGAAAAACGGATAGTGTTCCCAAGCCTTCCATCCTGGAATATCTTTGGTCTTTCGCCAATGAAGAAAACAATCCCTCCCTCCAGCAGACCCTTCAACCACGATACAAGATCACAGCCAAAAGGCTGAGAAGTAACTACACTTGAGCTTAACAAAAATGGCTAAAACTTAGTGGAGGAAAGTGCAGTGCACCAAAACATAAGCTGACACAATCATGGAGAATGTGCCAGCATATATGCTCTTCTATCTGTATTTTGCAAACCTGCTCTTTTCCCCTCCAGCTGCTCTATGTAGATTTTACGTCTGGCAAGGTGCATAACCCACTGACAAGCAGGCACACTCCTGCATGAGTTTTCTCTCTCACTAGCTGGATGATACACAATCATTTGCATGTGCTTCACCTCCGACACACCACCCACCCAACCACCCAGTCACCAGAGCCACCCACAAACCATCTGGCTCCGTGATTTAATTTGCACAGTGTAGTCATCCAGGCAGCATGTCCTTCTCAATGGAAGGATCTCTGGTTCCATGGAATCTTCCACATTGGAATGCTGCGGAACAAAAAGGATTTAAATATTCAGCTTGCTAGCATTCAATGTACCTGCGGCTTGGCTCTAGCACATGGGTCTTCATCCTGTGGCCCTCCAGCTGCTGTGAAACTACACATCCCAGCATGCCCTGCCACAGTTTTGCTATTAAGGTATGCTAAAACTGAGGCAGGGCATGCTGGGATATGTAGTTCCACAGCAGCTGGAGGGTCGCAGGTTGAAGACCCATGTTCTAGCATGCCTGTTCTATGATGCATGTACCGTAATGTCACAATCAGCTTGGAATGGGGTGTCTAGCAGGCATTTGCTGACAGACACTTGAGGGAGACACACATCAGGAGATGCAGCATATCGGAGGTCTTCGATGCCTTTCCAGCAAATGCACACCACCTGCTGCTGGTCTGGACACAAAACAATGCCCACAATCGAAGTCCCAAAATGCCCAACTACAGGATTCATGTAAGTAGTGAATTTAGGAATGAATTTAGAAGTAGGAAATTAAGTTAGTTCACAAGTACATTCAAATTCAGATCTAAAGTCTAGGTAGGCCTCACGTCCTGGCAGCCCCCAGCATTTAAAAATGCATTGATTAGAGGTAGAGAATTAAATGTAGATAAGAAGTAGACACAAAATAAGACTCCACAGAGCAGTTATCAGGTGTCTTTATCAATTGTTGCATTTAAAAAATCAAGCAATTAGGGAACACAATGTTGCAACAATGTAACCCTATTTGCAAAATAGTACTAAATAAGTTTGTCGGTGTAAGACATTTGCAAAGGCGCATCCAAAACACGCTGGAAAATGCAACTGAATCTGTTTTTGGAGGCTAGAATAGGAAATGTGCATCGGTCCTACAAGTACTGAAAGCTCTTCTCCCATCTCCCTTTTCTGAAAAGCCATTTAATATATGGTTCCCAGATAGGGGACATATCAGATATTGCCTTTCAAAAGCAGCAAATATCATACCACTTCTATTGCCATCAAAGATAAACATTGATTGTTTTCAGATATTGGATTGAAAAAGCAGTCTTTATTGACATAAAGAAGCAAAAAAACATACATAAACATTACACACATAAGTACCGTGTTGCAGCACAGCCAAAACACAATACAAATGCTGTCGGTATAGTACAGTTCAAGAACTACAGTACAGGCCAGCCTACACTATAAATCATGAACTGCACTATACATTTAAACAATACAATAATACAACAGTTAATAAGGCTATGGGTGTGGAGTGTAAGAGGGTGAGGGAATCACAAGCCCGAAGCTTTATTGAAAGACAGACACATATAAAGGGAGGATTAATAAATACAAAGACTTTACTATAGAATGTAGTCCAATCCGGTCTTTCAACTCTTCCACAACTGAAAAACGGATAGTGTTCCCAAGCCTTCCATCCTGGAATATCTTCAATCTCTCGCCAATGAAGAAAACAATCCCTCCAGCAGACTCTTCAACCACGATACAAGATCACAGCCAAAAGGGCGAGAAGCAACTACACTTGCGTTTAACCAAAATGGCTAAAACTTAGTGAAGGAAAGTGCAGTGCACCAAAACATAAGCTGACACAATCATGGAAAATGCGCCAGCATATATGCTCTTCTATCTATATTTTGCAAACCTGCTCTTGTCCCCTCCAGCTGCTCCATGTAGATTTGACGCCTGGCAAGGTGCATAACCCACTGACAAGCAGGCACACTCCTGCATGAGTTTTCACTCTCACTAGCTGGATGATACACATTCATTTGCATGTGCTCCACCTCCGACACACCGCCCACCCAACCACCCAGTCACCAGAGCCACCCACAAGCCAACTGGCTCCGTGATTTAATTTGCACAGTGCAGTCATCCAGGCAGCATGTCCTTCTCAATGGAATAATCTCTGGTTCCATGGAATCTTCCGCATTGGAATGCTGCGGAACAAAAATGATTTAAACATTCAGCTTGCTAGCATTCAATGTACCTGCGGCTTGGCTCTAGCACATGGGTCTTCATCCTGTGGCCCTCCAGCTGCTGTGAAACTACACATCCCAGCATGCCCTGCCACAGTTTTGCTATTAAGGTATGCTAAAACTGAGGCTGGGCATGCTGGGATGTGTAGTTCCACAGCAGCTGGAGGGTCGCAGGTTGAAGACCCATATTCTAGCATGCCTGTTCTATGATGCATGTTCCGTGATGTCACAATCAGCTTGGAATGGGGTGTCTAGCATGCATTTGCTGACAGCCACTTGAGGGAGACACACATCAGGAGATGCAGCATATCGGAGGTCTTCGATGCCTTTCCAGCAAATGCACACCACCAGCTGCTGGTCTGGACACAAAACAATGCCCACAATTGAAGGCTCAAAATGCCCAACCACAGGATTAATGTAAGTAGTGAATTTAGGAATGAATTTAGAAGTAGGAAATTAAGTTAGTTCACAAGTACATTCAAATTCAGATCTAAAGTCTAGGTAGGCCTCACGTCCTGGCAGCCCCCAGCATTTAAAAATGCCTTGATTAGAGGTAGGGAATTAAATGTAGATAAGAAGTAGACACAAAATAAGACTCCACAGAGCAATTATCAGGTGTCTTTATCAATTGTTGCATTTAAAAAATCAAGCAATTAGGGAACACAATGTTGCGACAATGTAACCCTATTTGCAAAATAGTACTAAATAAGTTTGTCGATGTAAGACATTTGCAAAGGCGCAAACAAAACACGCTGGAAAATGCAACTGAATCTGTTTTTGGAGGTTAGAATAGATGCAGGATCAAGTAGCTCAATGGGTAGGGTGTTTGATTAGAATTCAACAGGTTATAGGTTTGAATCCTGGGTATGATAGTTTGAGGTGTTATTTAATAAAGTATGTTTATACAGGTTGAGTATCCCATATCCAAATATTCCGAAATACGGAATATTCCGAAATACGGACTTTTTTGAGTGAGAGTGAGATAGTGAAACCTTTGTTTTTTGATGGCTCAATGTACACAAACTTTATTAAAACACAGTAGTGTAAATTCCTGGCGCAAAAAGTTGTCAGCCCAATCTAAATCCTCTGCAGATCAGTCCAAATAACAGATCAAAACAATATTCAATGAAAAACAGATGAGAGGATAGATCAAAGGCGATAACAAATAAATACTTTTGATATACGTCACATAATATGGTGTCCTTTTGGATATTCAATCTCTCAATTTTCCCATGATATCCAGATGTCAAACATGCAAAAAAGAGAGATAATACACATGCATGGGTGGTATTGCTTTCAACAATTAATATAAGCAACCAATGAGTGTCCAGAAAATGAAGCCTGAAGTGCTGGACCCAACTTGATAGTAGATGAGAATAGTATCTCGCCACCAATTTATCAATATTTTACCACGTGATGTAACACAGAAAAAGAGCTATTTTAAGAGGGCGTACCCCACTCACTTTGGAGGGGGATTAATTCCACATATAAAGGTATCTTTCAGGTGAAAACCAGGTAGTGAGTTTTTCATTCTTTTTAGTTATATTTTTTACCTTTTGTTTTTATGAGATACCACTTTTGGAGTATATTCAACGTGACAGTACTGGTGTAAAACCGGATTACATCAGTTTTTTTGTCTACTACATCTGACCTGCATGTTTTGTACCAGAGAGTGGAAACTACTTAGAAAAACATCAGATTGCTGTTTTATGAACTTTTAATAAAAACCCTTTGATTAATTTTTTGATGTCATTCCTGATCCTGGCTTGAAAGATACCTTTATATGTGGAATTAATCCCCCTCCAAAGTGAGTGGGGTACGCCCTCTTAAAATAGCTCTTTTTCTGTGTTACATCACGTGGTAAATAGCAGTTTAAAGATACCTTTATACACCTGTTCCTACACATTTTAATGTGAGTTTCGGTACGTCCACAAAATATTGATAAATTGGTGGCGAGATACTATTCTCATCTACTATCAAGTTGGGTCCAGCACTTCAGGCTTCATTTTCTGGACACTCATTGGTTGCTTATATTAATTGTTGAAAGCAATACCACCCATGCATGTGTATTATCTCTCTTTTTTGCATGTTTGACATCTGGATATCATGGGAAAATTGAGAGATTGAATATCCAAAAGGACACCATATTATGTGACGTATATCAAAAGTATTTATTTGTTATCGCCTTTGATCTATCCTCTCATCTGTTTTTCATTGTACACAAACTTTGTTTAATACACAAAGTTATTAATAATATTGTATTAAATGACCTTCAGGCTGTGTATATAAGGTGTATATGAAACATAAATGAATTGTGTGAATGTAGACACACTTTGTTTAATGCACAAAGTTATAAAAAATATTGGCTAAAATTACCTTCATGCTGTGTGTATGAGGTGTATATGTAACATAAATGCATTCTGTGCTTAGATTTAGGTCCCATCACCATGATATCTCATTATGGTATGCAATTATTCCAAAATACGGAAAAATCCCATATCCAAAATACCTCTGGTCCCAAGCATTTTGGATAAGGGATACTCAACCTGTATATTAGTCACACATGGCTTACTTGTACAAATGGCATGTCACCAGTTAGTGCTGACTGCTGATATGCCATTTGCACAAACACGCCATGTGTGACTGTATATGCATTTAAGGAGGGCACCCCGGCAATACCACAAACCATTGAGTGTCAAGTATACTAGATATATCTTCATATCTCATGTGCTTTCTCTGAGACCAATCTTGTTATGCCCCTTCCCCACAAGGCATGCGCCTTTTGTCCATATTGCACAAATGGGGTGGGTGGGGGCATATAATTCTCTGTCACAGGGCACCAAAAAGTCTAGTTATGGCTCTGGTATGCATTATGTAATCTGGCAGACCATATCTCCAACACTGGCTGGTTGGAATAGAAATCCGGTTATCTATGTGAGCAAATGACCATCAACGATTTACTCTCAAACACTAGAAAATGGACAAAAATGGTCCCCTAAACAAATTGGTTAAATTTTGGGTTTAACCAATTTGTGTAATGACCATTTTTGACCACTTTTCTAGTGTTTGGGAGCAAATGGTTAATTGACATTTGCTACTATACATTACCAGATTTTCATTCCATCCATCCAGACTGGATAGATAGCCTGACAGATAATTGTGTAGTGTACGCCCAGGATAACTGTCAGTTGTGCTTTCTTTTATGACGGCACATAAATGGGTGGGCAGATCCAGAGCAAGCACTGCCCACTCATGCATAGTTGTCAAGTGATGTGAAGTTCCAGGGGGCAATCTCAGTTATAAAGAAAAGTATCTGGAAATTGTCCCTAGTTTAAAAAAAAAAAAAAAATTGATCAACTCCATTTATTTAGTATGATATCCCAGGTGATAGGATGCCGGCAGTCAGAACAACATACTTTATTAAATAACACATCTCAAACTACCATACCCAGGATTCAAACCTATAACCTGTTGAATTCTAATCAAACACCCTACCAATTGAACTATTTGATCCTGCATAAAAATTGTGAACATTATATGAAGCTATTGGTACTTTGAAAAAAAAAAGTATCAGCATTACAACGCAGCAGATCCATGCAGTTTGCAGCCACACACTACATGTATCTGCTCAGCCACAATGCTGACTATTTCTTCACAAAGTACAAGGTGAGCTCCAAACAGAATTCTCTAGCTTAGAATTATGCCAAACCTAGAAGTCGGGCCCCCCACCCTGGGATCCCCCAGAGGGTGGCCTGCACCGTCATGCGGCAGGCTTGTCCGTTTTGGAAGCAGGCTGATGGGCAGCCCAGGCTTGCTTCAGTCTGGGCTTGGCAGGTCTGGAAGCATGAGCTTGCTTTGGGTATGCCTGACCTTGGGTACGCTTTACCTTGAGGATGAAAGGGCCAAGGGAAAGTACTTTTAGCCTTCTGCGTGGTAGGAGTCATACTAGGTAGGCAAGCTGTTTTAGCAGTAGCCAGATCAGCTACAATCTTATTGAGGTCTTCTCCAAAGAGAGTGTCTCCCTTGAAAGGAAGCACCTCCAGGGTTTTCTTGGAATCCATATCCACCGACCAGGATCTCAACCAGCTGTATAAAGTATTACCTTGGAACTGGCTCTCCACTCCCCATTATCTGGTTATCATGGCTTCCTCCGCCAGTGTCCAGACTCGCTTGCTGAAGCTCGGCCACTTCTTCCTAGCAGCAGGCTCCTGGATCACTGGGCAGCAGAGGTGCTTGGGAGCCGGAAGGGGGTGGAGCAATCAGGCAGGCAGTTGCAGTGCTGCCCAGCTATCTGTGGTGTGAGAAGAAGCAGGGGCACCCCACCGCTGGCAGTGCTGCAGCTAGCGGTGGTGGCAGCGGCGAGGCTGCTGGGCTGGGTCTTGAAAAAGGTGGAAAGAAGGGTGTTACGGCATGGAATGTACAAACTGCGAGACCCTGCTGGTAGCGCCTTTGTCTATTTAGTAGGAAGGGCACGTAACAGCCGGAGGGCAATGGAGGAAGCCCCTTTAGGGCTGGAGCCCGGCGGCAACTGACTCCGTTGTCTCTGGCAGTTCCGCCCCAGGACTAGAGGAATGGTCAAGAACATGGCAACATTTAATGCCAAAAAATGCAAAATCATACACGTCTCAAAAATACAAAGGCTAACTATAATATTAAGGGCATTATAATGGCAAGAGGAAAGCTATCTAAGTATTACTATTTCAGGTGAGCAATGTAACAAAGCAATAGGAAAGGCAAGTCAGATGCTTGTTTGCATAGGTTAAAGAACCAGTAGCAGAAAAAAGTAATACAGGTTGAGTATCCCATATCCAAATATTCCGAAATACGGAATATTCCGAAATACGGACTTTTTTGAGTGAGACTGAGATAGTGAAACCTTATTGTATTAAATGAACTTCAGACTGTGTGTATAAGGTGTATATGACACATTAATGAATTCTGTGAATGTACACACACTTTGTTTAATGCACAAAGTTATAAAAAATATTGGCTAAAATGACCTTCAGGCTGTGTGTATATGGTATATATGAAACATAAATGCATTCTGTGCTTAGATTTAGGTCCCATCACCATAATATCTCGTTATGGTATGCAATTATTTCAAAATACAGAAAAATCCGATATCCAAAATTCCTCTGGTCCCAAGCATTTTGGATAAGGGATACTCAACCTGTAATGCCACTGTATAGGTCCTTGGTACAGCCACATTTAGAATCCTGTGTTCAGTTCCAGAAGCCATATCTCAAGCGCCTTGAGTCCTGTTGGAGAAAGAGCACTATATAAATAAATAGTATCAAAATTTGTTTCACGGCACCCCTAGGCCAAAGTTTTTTTTATTGAGAAATTCAGAAAAAAATATAAAATTAAGTAAATTGTGTTTATAGCATGTCATCCTCAGGTTCAGTTATGTTGTGAGGGAATGGTTTTGCCAATTTAATAAAGTATAAATAATTTTAATTGGTCCTGGACCACCAAACTATGCTACCAGTGCAAGAACCCCAGTTTGGAAACTACTGCCATAAAATAAACCTTTTTTGTTTTTTTTTAAACTACATGTAATACACCTTAGATCTCAGTTCCTAAAAGGTTTTAAACCCTTGCATACAGTAAACTACACATATTTAAAAATCCTACACCGGGCACAAGTGCTCACGGGCCAATTTCATGGCAGTCTCGGATAGGAGGGCATTGTGGATTCACCAAGGGAATGCTGATGCTGACTCCAAGAAGAAAGGGAGTCTCTTCCCTATGAAGGTAAAGCCTTGTTTGGCGACGGCCTAGTTAATTTGATCTCGGCAGCTCCCGCAGGTAAGTCAGCCTTCTTGCCCTATGTTCCCTCTCAACGGATGAAGACGCATCATTATCTGACGCAGTCATTTCGGCCCAATAGATATACAAGAAGTTAAGATTCCCCTTTCTTTGCAGGTAGAGGAAGGAAAAGAGGGAAGAGGTCTGTAGCCTCTTCAAGATCGCAGGAGCAGAGATCGTCCTCTGCTTCTGCCAAATCCACTGCATGACGCTGGGGCTCTCTTGCAGGAGCCCACACCAGTGGGGGGCACCAGGGGCGGAACTACTGGCAGGGCAGGCAGTGCATTGCACTGGGGCCCCGCCGCACTCAAGGGCCCACAGCCGCCGGCATTACAATGAGTCACAATGACTCATTGTATCATGCCGCAGCCGCACACCAGCGCTCCCGTCGGGTCTGCGTCCTGCGACTCCCGCCGCCCGCCCGTCGTAACGAACAGATCAGGCCAGGGCACTACGGGCAGCAGCCGCAGCACCAGACACGCTGCCGCCTCTGTAACACACGAAGAGGGAGGAGGGTCGCTTGGAGATGAGAGGAGCAGCGGCACGGGGGGGAGGAGGAGGAGGAGGGAGGTGAAGGAAGGAGCCGCAGCAGCGCTTTGTTACTGGTGGAGGCGCTGCTGTTGCTGCCCCTCTGCTTCACTATAGGCTGTCTTCCGAGAACAGCCTATAGTGAAGCAGAGGGGCAGCAGCAGCAGCGCCTCCACCAATAACACAGCGCTGCTGCGGCTCCCTCCTCCACCTCCCTCCTCCTCCTTCTCTACTGCCCGGGAATCGTCAAGCTGCACGAGGAGCCTGAGCCAGCGGAGAGGGTAAGTATAATTCTTCTTTCTTTCTTTCTTTCTTTCTTTCTTTCTTTCTTTCTTTCTTTCTTTCTTTCTTTCTTTCTTTCTTTCTTTCTTTCTTTCGTTCTTTCTTTCTTTCATCTCTTTCTTTCTTTGTTGGGACTGCCTGCCGCTATGTGTAAAAAGGGGGAATCTGCCTGCCGCTATGTGTAAAAAGGGGGAATCTGCCTGCCGCTATGTGTAAAAAGGGGGAATCTGCCTGCCGCTATGTGTAAAAGGGGGGAATCTGCCTGCAGCTATGTGTTAAAAGGGGGACTGCCTGCCGCAATGTGTAAAAAGGGGGAATCTGCCTGCCGCTATGTGTAAAAAGGGGGAATCTGCCTGCAGCTATGTGTAAAAAGGGGGACTGCCTGCCGCAATGTGTAAAAAGGGGGAATCTGCCTGCCGCAATGTGTAAAAAAGGGGGAAGCTGCTTGCCGCAATGTGTAAAAAGGGGGAATCTGCTTGCCGCAATGTGTAACAAGGGGGAATCTGCCTGCCGTAATGTGTAACAAGGGGGATGCTGTCTGCCGTAATGTGTAACAAGGGCACGCTGTCTGCCATAATGTGTAACAAGGGCAAGCTGTCTGCTGTAATGTGTAACAAGGGCAAGCTGTCTGCTGTAATGTGTAAAAAGTGTACGATGTCTGCCATTATGTGTAACAAGGGCAGGCTGACTGCTGTTATGTGAAAAAAGTGTACGCTGTCTGCCGCTATGTTTAACAAGGGCAGGCTGTCTGCCGTTATGTGTAAAAAGTGTACGCTGTCTGCCGCTATGTTTAACAAGGGCAGGCTGTCTGCCGTTATGTGAAAAAAATGTACGCTGTCTGCCGCTATGTGTAACAAGGGCACGCTGTCTGCCGTTGTGTAAAAAAGGGGGATGCTGTCTGCCGTAATGTGTAAAAAGGGGACGTTGTCTGCTGTAATGTGTAAAAAGAGGACGCTGTCTGCTGTAATGTGTAAAAAGAGGAATCTGTCCGCCGTAAGGTGTAAAAGGGTCTCTACCTGGTGTAGTGGTGCTACTGTGCGGCGTAATTTGAATAATGGAGACTACTGTGCACCGTTTATGAATTGGTATTATTTTGTGGCCACACCCCTTAACCACGAAGCCACGCCACTATGTATTTTTGCGCGCGCCTACGGCGCGCACTGCCCCTGTTTTGCATGCAGGGGTGGAGCTCCAATGCCGTTTCTTGTACACACTGCTAAAATGTCTAGTTACGGCACTGTTGCTAGGTATCCACTTCCCTGAGCAGGCGCCCCTCACCAGATCCTCTCCAGGGGTGAGGGGGTGGACTTGGATGGGATGGGATGGGGGGGGGCCCAAGCCATTTTGTCGCACATGGGCCCACTGCTCGCTAGTTCCGCCACTGGGGGGCACGTCTAAAACTCTTCAGTCAGTTCTGGATTAATTCGGACCTGGACTCGTGGGTTTTACAAATAGTGTCCCAAGGGTACAAACTGGGGTTTCAAGAAGTTCCCCCTCACCGATTGTTCAAATCCGCCTTAGTCAGCAGGGAGAAGGTTTTTATTCAAGCCTCTTCGTGGTCCCGAAGCCGGACGGCTCAGTCAGACCAATCTGAAATCTGAAATCCCTTAATTTCTACCTAAAGAAATTCAATTTCAAGATGGAATCTCTCAGGGTAGTGATCTCCAGTCCGGGGGATAAAGGAGATTTCATGGTTTTGGTAGACATAAAGGATGCCTACTTACATGGTCCCATTTAGCCACTGCATCAAGCTACCTGAGGTTTGCAATTCAGGATTGTCATTACCAATTTCAGACGTTGCCGTTTGGTCTGTCCACGGCTCCGAGGATTTTCACCAGGGTGATGGCGGAAATGATGGTTCTCCTTCGCAAGCAAGGAGTCACAATTATCCCGTACTTCGATGATCTCCTGATAAAGGCGAGATCCAGGTACCAGTTGGTGCAAAACATCTACTCTCCCTGACAGTTCTTTAACAACATGGTTGGCTCCTAAACTTGCCAAAATCGCAGTTGGTCCTAATGACGCGGTTGTTGTTTTTGGGAGTGATACTGGACACAGAAGAGGTTTTCTTCTAGTCGAATGGCTCTGGAGATCCAGAGTCTGGTCAAACAAATTCTGAAACCAGCAAGAGTGTTAATCCATCAATGCATTCGGTTGCTGGGGAAGATGGTTGCGGCCTACGAGGCCATTCAGTTTGGCAGGCTCCATGCCAGAGTGTTCCAGTGGGACCTGTTGGACAAGTGGTCCGGATTCCACCTACACATGCACCGGAGGATAATCCTGTCTTCCAAGACCAGAATCTCACTCCATTGGTGGCTGCACAGTTCTCACCACCTAGAGGGGCGATGGTTTGGGATCCAGGACGGGATCCTAGGGACCACGGATGCAACCCTCCGAGGCTGGGGAGCAGTCACACAGGGGGAAAACATCCAAGGAAGATGGTCAAGTCAGGAAAGTTTTCTCCACATAAATGTTCTGGAGTTAAGGGCCATTTAATAACTGCAGACACAGTACGCACTGGGACGGGTGCCCAGCATCCTCTACGGACTAAGAGAAAAGGATTTACCAGTAGGTATTAAAATCCTAGTTTCTCTAACGTCCTAGAGGATGCTGGGGACTCCGTAAGGACCATGGGGATAGACGGGCTCCGCAGGAGACATGGGCACTTTAAGAAAGACTTTAGTTCTGGGTGTGCACTGGCTCCTCCCTCTATGCCCCTCCTACAGACCTCAGTTTGATACTGTGCCCAGTGGAGACTGGGTGCTTTTCAGGAGCACTGCTGGCAACAGACTCCCTCATCGAGGGACTGAGGGGAGAGAAGCAGCCCTACTCTCTGAGTTGCAAGGTCCTGCTTCTTAGGCTACTGGACACCATTAGCTCCAGAGGGATTGGTACGCAGGATCTCACCCTCGCCGTCCGTCCCAGAGCCGCGCCGCCGTCCCCCTCGCAGAGCCGGAAGATAGAAGCCGGGTGAGTATGAGAAGAAAAGAAGACTTCAGAGGCGGCAGAAGACTTCATGATCTTCACTGAGGTAACGCACAGCACTGCAGCTGTGCGCCTTTGCTCCCATACACCTCACATACTCCGGTCACTGTAAGGGTGCAGGGCGCAGGGGGGGCGCCCTGGGCAGCAATATAAACCTCTTTCGCAAAAATATAACATATATACAGCTGGGCACTGTATATATGTATGAGCCCCCACCAATTTTACAGTTTAAGCGGGACAGAAGCCCGCCTCCGAGGGGGCGGGGCTTCTCCCTCAGCACTCACCAGCGCCATTTTTTCTCCACAGCACCGCTGAGAGGAAGCTCCCCGGACTCTACCCTGCTTATACCACGTCAGACAAGAGGGTTGAAAAGAGGGGGGCACATAATTCGCAAATTACATACAGCAGCACTACTGGGCAAACATTAAGTTACTGTTTTATTCCTGGGTTATATAGCGCTGGGGTGTGTGCTGGCATACTCTCTCTCTGTCTCTTCAAAGGGCCTTGTGGGGAAACTGTCTTCAGAAAAAGCATTCCCTGTGTGTGTGGTGTGTCGGTACACGTGTGTCGACATGTCTGAGGAAGAAGGCTATATTAGAGAGGAGCGGGAGCAAATGAATGTGGTGTCTCCACCGACAGCTGATTGGATGGATATGTGGAATGTTTTAAATGCTAGTGTAAACTCATTGCACAAAAGATTAGACAAGGCAGAAGCTTTGGGACAGTCAGGGTCTCAACCCATGCCTGATCCTATGTTGCAGGGACTGTCAGGGTCTCATAAGCGCCCACTATCCCAGTTTGTTGACACAGATACCGACACGGATTCTGACTCCAGTGTCGATTACGATGATGCAAAGTTACAGCCAAAATTGGCAAAATCCATTAGATTTATGATTATGGCAATAAAAGATGTTTTGCACATCACAGAGTAACCCCCTGTCGCTGACAAGAGGGTACATATGTACAAGGGAAAGAAGCCTGAGGTAACCTTTCCCCCCTCACACGAGCTGAACGAGTTATGTGAAAAAGCTTGGAAATCTCCAGATAAAAGACTGCAGATTTCCAAAAGGATTCTTATGGCGTATCCTTTCCCATCAATGGATAGGTTACGATGGGAATCCTCCCCTAGGGTGGACAAAGCATTAACACGCTTATCCAAGAAGGTAGCCCTCCCGTCCCAGGATACGGCTACCCTCAAAGAGTGTGCTGACCGCAAACAGGAGATTACCCTGAAGTCCATTTATACACATTCAGGTACCTTACTCAGACCGGCAATTGCGTCGACCTGGGTGTGTAGTGCTGTAGCGGCATGGATAAATGCCTTATTTGAGGGGATGGATAGCCTAGACAAGGATACTATTTTATTGACCCTGGGGCATATAAGAGATGCTGTCCTATATATTAGAGATGAGCGGGTTCGGTTTCTTTGAATCCGAACCCGCACGAACTTCACTTTTTTTTTCACGGGTCCGAGCGACTCGGATCTTCCCGCCTTGCTCGGTTAACCCGAGCGCGCCCGAACGTCATCATGACGCTGTCGGATTCTCGCGAGACTCGGATTCTATATAAGGAGCCGCGCGTCGCCGCCATTTTCACTCGTGCATTGAGATTGATAGGGAGAGGACGTGTCTGGCGTCCTCTCCATTAGAATAGAGATAGATAGATTAGATAGAGAGAGATTGTGCAGAGTCGCAGACAGAGTTAGTTTACCACAGTCAGTGACCAGTGCAGTTGCTAGTTAACTTTTATTTAATATAATATATCCGTTCACTTCTCTCTGCTATATCCGTTCTCTGCCTGAAAAAAAAAACGATACACAGCACAGTCAGTCACACAGTGTGACTCAGTCTGTGTGCACTCAGCTCAGCCCAGTGTGCTGCACAGTCATCAATGTATAAATTAAAAGCTTATAATTAATTGTGGGGGAGACTGGGGAGCACTGCAGGTTGTTAGCAGGAGCCAGGAGTACAATTATATTAATTAACAGTGCACACTTTTGCTGCAGGAGTGGTGACCAGTGCCTGACCACCAGTATAGTATTGTTGTATACTACTAATATCTCTTTAAATATCAACCAGTCTATATTAGCAGCAGACACAGTACAGTGCGGTAGTTCACGGCTGTGGCTACCTCTGTGTCGGCACACGGCAGGCAGTCCGTCCGACCAGAATTGTATTATTTATTATTATATACCTACCACCTAACCGTGGTTTTTTTTTCATTCTTTATACCGTCATAGTGTCATCCTAATTGTTACGAGTATACTACTATCTCTTTATCAACCAGTGTACAGTGCGGTAGTTCACGGCTGTGGCTACCTCTGTGTCGGCACACGGCAGGCAGTCCGTCCGACCAGAATTGTATTATTTATTATTATATACCTACCACCTAACCGTGGTTTTTTTTTCATTCTTTATACCGTCATAGTGTCATCCTAATTGTTACGAGTATACTACTATCTCTTTATCAACCAGTGTACAGTGCGGTAGTTCACGGCTGTGGCTACCTCTGTGTCGGCACACGGCAGGCAGTCCGTCCGACCAGAATTGTATTATTTATTATTATATACCTACCACCTAACCGTGGTTTTTTTTTCATTCTTTATACCGTCATAGTGTCATCCTAATTGTTACGAGTATACTACTATCTCTTTATCAACCAGTGTACAGTGCGGTAGTTCACGGCTGTGGCTACCTCTGTGTCGGCACACGGCAGGCAGTCCGTCCGACCAGAATTGTATTATTTATTATTATATACCTACCACCTAACCGTGGTTTTTTTTTTCATTCTTTATACCGTCATAGTGTCATCCTAATTGTTACGAGTATACTACTATCTCTTTATCAACCAGTGTACAGTGCGGTAGTTCACGGCTGTGGCTACCTCTGTGTCGGCACACGGCAGGCAGTCCGTCCGACCAGAATTGTATTATTTATTATTATATACCTACCACCTAACCGTGGTTTTTTTTTCATTCTTTATACCGTCATAGTGTCATCCTAATTGTTACGAGTATACTACTATCTCTTTATCAACCAGTGTACAGTGCGGTAGTTCACGGCTGTGGCTACCTCTGTGCCGGCACACGGCAGGCAGTCCGTCCGACCAGAATTGTATTATTTATTATTATATACCTACCACCTAACCGTGGTTTTTTTTTCATTCTTTATACCGTCATAGTGTCATCCTAATTGTTACGAGTATACTACTATCTCTTTATCAACCAGTGTACAGTGCGGTAGTTCACGGCTGTGGCTACCTCTGTGTCGGCACACGGCAGGCAGTCCGTCCGACCAGAATTGTATTATTTATTATTATATACCTACCACCTAACCGTGGTTTTTTTTTCATTCTTTATACCGTCATAGTGTCATCCTAATTGTTACGAGTATACTACTATCTCTTTATCAACCAGTGTACAGTGCGGTTTTTTTATACCGTGGTTTTTTTATACCGTGGTTTTTATACCGTGGTTTTTTTATACCGTGGTTTTTTTATACCACCTAACCGTGGCAGTCCGTCCATAATTGTATATATAGTATACTAGTATCCAATCCATCCATCTCCATTGTTTACCTGAGGTGCCTTTTAGTTCTGCCTATAAAATATGGAGAACAAAAAAGTTGAGGTTCCAAAATTAGGGAAAGATCAAGATCCACTTCCACCTCGTGCTGAAGCTGCTGCCACTAGTCATGGCCGAGACGATGAAATGCCAGCAACGTCGTCTGCCAAGGCCGATGCCCAATGTCATAGTACAGAGCATGTCAAATCCAAAACACCAAATATCAGAAAAAAAAAGACTCCAAAACCTAAAATAAAATTGTCGGAGGAGAAGCGTAAACTTGCCAATATGCCATTTACCACACGGAGTGGCAAGGAACGGCTGAGGCCCTGGCCTATGTTCATGGCTAGTGGTTCAGCTTCACATGAGGATGGAAGCACTCAGCCTCTCGCTAGAAAAATGAAACGACTCAAGCTGGCAAAAGCACAGCAAAGAACTGTGCGTTCTTCGAAATCCCAAATCCACAAGGAGAGTCCAATTGTGTCGGTTGCGATGCCTGACCTTCCCAACACTGGATGTGAAGAGCATGCGCCTTCCACCATTTGCACGCCCCCTGCAAGTGCTGGAAGGAGCACCCGCAGTCCAGTTCCTGATAGTGAGATTGAAGATGTCAGTGTTGAAGTCCACCAGGATGCGGAGGATATGGGTGTTGCTGGCGCTGGGGAGGAAATTGACCAGGAGGATTCTGATGGTGAGGTGGTTTGTTTAAGTCAGGCACCCGGGGAGACACCTGTTGTCCGTGGGAGGAATATGGCCGTTGACATGCCAGGAGAAAATACCAAAAAAATCAGCTCTTCGGTGTGGAGGTATTTCACCAGAAATGCGGACAACAGGTGTCAAGCCGTGTGCTCCCTTTGTCAAGCTGTAATAAGTAGGGGTAAGGACGTTAACCACCTCGGAACATCCTCCCTTATACGTCACCTGCAGCGCATTCATAATAAGTCAGTGACAAGTTCAAAAACTTTGGGTGACAGCGGAAGCACTCCACTGACCAGTAAATCCCTTCCTCTTGTAACCAAGCTCACGCAAACCACCCCACCAACTCCCTCAGTGTCAATTTCCTCCTTCCCCAGGAATGCCAATAGTCCTGCAGGCCATGTCACTGGCAATTCTGACGAGTCCTCTCCTGCCTGGGATTCCTCCGATGCATCCTTGCGTGTAACGCCTACTGCTGCTGGCGCTGCTGTTGTTGCTGCTGGGAGTCGATGGTCATCCCAGAGGGGAAGTCGTAAGACCACTTTTACTACTTCCACCAAGCAATTGACTGTCCAACAGTCATTTGCGAGGAAGATTAAATATCACAGCAGTCATCCTACTGCAAAGCGGATAACTGAGGCCTTGACATCCTGGGTGGTGAGAAACGTGGTTCCGGTATCCATCATTACTGCAGAGCCAACTAGAGACTTGTTGGAGGTACTGTGTCCCCGGTACCAAATACCATCTAGGTTCCATTTCTCTAGGGTTGCGATACCGAAAATGTACACAGACCTCAGAAAAAGAGTCACCAGTGTCCTAAAAAATGCAGCTGTACCCAATGTCCACTTAACCACGGACATGTGGACAAGTGGAGCAGGGCAGGGTCAGGACTATATGACTGTGACAGCCCACTGGGTAGATGTATGGACTCCCGCCGCAAGAACAGCAGCGGCGGCACCAGTAGCAGCATCTCGCAAACGCCAACTCGTTCCTAGGCAGGCTACGCTTTGTATCACCGGTTTCCAGAATACGCACACAGCTGAAAACCTCTTACGGCAACTGAGGAAGATCATCGCGGAATGGCTTACCCCAATTGGACTCTCCTGTGGATTTGTGGCATCGGACAACGCCAGCAATATTGTGCGTGCATTACATCTGGGCAAATTCCAGCACGTCCCATGTTTTGCACATACCTTGAATTTGGTGGTGCAGAATTTTTTAAAAAACGACAGGGGCGTGCAAGAGATGCTGGCGGTGGCCAGAAAAATTGCGGGACACTTTCGGCGTACAGGCAGCACGTACAGAAGACTGGAGCACCACCAAAAACGCCTGAACCTGCCCTGCCATCATCTGAAGCAGGAGGTGGTAACGAGGTGGAATTCAACCCTCTATATGCTTCAGAGGTTGGAGGAGCAGCAAAAGGCCATTCAAGCCTATACAACTGACCACGATATAGGAGGTGGAATGCACCTGTCTCAAGCGCAGTGGAGAATGATTTCAACGTTGTGCAAAGTTCTGATGCCCTTTGAACTTGCCACACGTGAAGTCAGTTCAGACACTGCCAGCCTGAGTCAGGTCATTCCCCTCATCAGGCTTTTGCAGAAGAAGCTGGAGACATTGAAGGAGGAGCTAAGACAGAGCGATTCCGCTAGGCATGTGGGACTTGTGGATGGAGCCCTTAATTCGCTTAACAAGGATTCACGGGTGGTCAATCTGTTGAAATCAGAGCACTACATTTTGGCCACCGTGCTCGATCCTAGATTTAAAACCTACCTTGGATCTCTCTTTCCGGCGCACACAAGTCTGCTGGGTTTAAAAGACCTGCTGGTGAGAAAATTGTCAAGTCAAGCGGAACGCGACCTGTCAACATCTCCTCCTTCACATTCTCCCGCAACTGGGGGTGCGAGGAAAAGGCTCAGAATTCCGAGCCCACCCGCTGGCGGTGATGCAGGGCAGTCTGGAGCGACTGCTGATGCTGACATCTGGTCCGGACTGAAGGACCTGACAACCATTACGGACATGTCGTCTACTGTCACTGCATATGATTCTATCACCATTGATAGAATGGTGGAGGATTATATGAGTGACCGCATCCAAGTAGGCACGTCACACAGTCCGTACTTATACTGGCAGGAAAAAGAGGCAATTTGGAGGCCCTTGCACAAACTGGCTTTATTCTACCTAAGTTGCCCTCCCACAAGTGTGTACTCCGAAAGAGTGTTTAGTGCCGCCGCTCACCTTGTCAGCAATCGGCGTACGAGGTTACATCCAGAAAATGTGGAGAAGATGATGTTCATTAAAATGAATTATAATCAATTCCTCCGTGGAGACATTGACCAGCAGCAATTGCCTCCACAAAGTACACAGGGAGCTGACATGGTGGATTCCAGTGGGGACGAATTGATAATCTGTGAGGAGGGGGATGTACACGGTGATATATCGGAGGATGATGATGAGGTGGACATCTTGCCTCTGTAGAGCCAGTTTGTGCAAGGAGAGATTAATTGCTTCTTTTTGGGTGGGGGTCCAAACCAACCCGTCATTTCAGTCACAGTCGTGTGGCAGACCCTGTCACTGAAATGATGGGTTGGTTAAAGTGTGCATGTCCTGTTTTGTTTATAGTTACAACATAAGGGTGGGTGGGAAGGGCCCAAGGACAATTCCATCTTGCACCTCTTTTTTCTTTTATTTTTCTTTGCGTCATGTGCTGTTTGGGGAGGGTTTTTTGGAAGGGACATCCTGCGTGACACTGCAGTGCCACTCCTAGATGGGCCCGGTGTTTGTGTCGGCCACTAGGGTCGCTTATCTTTCTCACACAGTCAGCTACCTCATTGCGCCTCTTTTTTTCTTTGCGTCATGTGCTGTTTGGGGAGGGTTTTTTGGAAGGGACATCCTGCGTGACACTGCAGTGCCACTCCTAGATGGGCCCGGTGTTTGTGTCGGCCACTAGGGTCGCTTATCTTTCTCACACACACAGTCAGCTACCTCATTGTGCCTCTTTTTTTCTTTGCGTCATGTGCTGTTTGGGGAGGGTTTTTTGGAAGGGACATCCTGCGTGACACTGCAGTGCCACTCCTAGATGGGCCCGGTGTTTGTGTCGGCCACTAGGGTCGCTTATCTTTCTCACACAGTCAGCTACCTCATTGCGCCTCTTTTTTTCTTTGCGTCATGTGCTGTTTGGGGAGGGTTTTTTGGAAGGGACATCCTGCGTGACACTGCAGTGCCACTCCTAGATGGGCACGGTGTTTGTGTCGGCCACTAGGGTCGCTTATCTTTCTCACACACACAGTCAGCTACCTCATTGTGCCTCTTTTTTTCTTTGCGTCATGTGCTGTTTGGGGAGGGTTTTTTGGAAGGGACATCCTGCGTGACACTGCAGTGCCACTCCTAGATGGGCACGGTGTTTGTGTCGGCCACTAGGGTCGCTTATCTTACTCACACAGCGACCTCGGTGCAAATTTTAGGACTAAAAATAATATTGTGAGGTGTGAGGTGTTCAGAATAGGCTGAAAATGAGTGGAAATTATGTTTTTTGAGGTTAATAATACTTTGGGATTAAAATTACCCCCAAATTCTATGATTTAAGCTGTTTTTTAGTGTTTTTTGAAAAAAACACCCGAATCCAAAACACACCCGAATCCGACAAAAAAAACCCGGTGAGGTTTTGCCAAAACGCGGTCGAACCCAAAACACGGCCGCGGAACCGAACCCAAAACCAAAACACAAAACCCGAAAAATTTCCGGCGCTCATCACTACTATATATGTGTGTATGCAAACTACCGGTGGTGCTGCAGGGCCCACACCCTTTTACTTGTCTTGTAGAGCAGCTCTGAAGCTGTTACAGTGCCCAGCTGCTGCAAGAAATCAGCTTGAATGCTTCAGGGGCTTGGGCATGGCCAACATGAGCCCCACACCGAAGGAGGGTGGGGGTGTTTAATGCAAACTTGGGGTTATCCAAGCGCCGCAAAAGACCGCCATGCCCCGCATGCCCCTTTTCTCTTTTCATATACAGATGAGGGTTCCAGCCAACTTTGGCCCACTGCTTGGATGACATCACCGTATGCAAATCCGTCTGCTGCAGACCTTCCCCCAGGAATGCTTGCAATAGTTGTTGCATATGGTTTAATGTCTGAGGGTGCTTCAGTATTAGGCAGCCTTCCGCCCTCCCATGTTCATCTGAAAAGATGTGGTCTCCCTGCAGTTGTTGTCCCCAGACGAGAGTTCCCTTGTGCTTCCTCAGTTAAATCTCCTTAACTTGACGGGGGTGTGCCCGAGCAGCCACCCTCCCCAGCCCTATCCCAACACATACTTATCTTGCATATGAGATCTCTTGATCATGAAGATAGTTCTCACAGGTTGAGGTTCATCCTGGCCCCGCTCCCCGCTGGAGAGCGCTGATGGGGACAGCAGCGGGGCTTCAGCAGAAGGGTGAGTACGTGTGGCCAGAGACCTCCCTTCCCATGTGCAGGCCTGCAGAGTCTGCCGCGCAGGATGGGGCATGTGGCACTCTCCCTCCCAGGGGCTCTTCCAGATGTAGCTCCTCAGCAGTATTTTTCCCGGGCTGCGCGGCGCTCTCCCCGACTGGCATCCGCCCTGGAACACTGCCTTCCTCAACGCAACATCAGCAGGGGGCCCTGGCCTCATCACCATCCCAGGTCTTTCTCATGTATGTATCATGTATGTGTGTGTGATATATGTATGAATCATATATGTTTGTGATATATATATATATATATGTATCTATCTCTATCTATCTATCTATCTATCTATCTATCTATCTATCTATCTATCTATCTATCTATCTATCTATCGTATGTGTGTGTATATATATGTATGTATGTATCTATCTATCTATCTATCTATCTATCTATCTATCTATCGTATGTGTGTGTATATATATGTATCTATCATGTATGTATGTATGTATCTATCTTGTATGTATGTGTTCTATCTATCTATCTATCTATCTATCTATCTATCTATCGTGTGTGTGATATATGTATGTATCTATCATGTATGTGTTATATGTATGTATCACACCTTCCTCTATACATATACATACATACATACATACACACACACACACCTATATCTGTACGTACACTGACATACACACACCAACATCTATACATTAACACGCTGACCCCTAAACGTACACCAACGTACCCACACCTGCATCTATACCTACACATGCTGACACGTGGACGTACACCGGCTTACCCACATGTGAATCTATACATACATGTGCTGACACCTGGACATACACTGATGTACCCACACCTAACATCTATACATACACATGCTAACACCTGGACGTATACAGACGTACCCACATTTGCATCCATGCATATATAGATGTAGGTGTGTGTACGTCAGTGTACGTCCAGGTGTCAACGCGTGTATGTATAGATGCAGGTGTGGGTACGTCTGTGTATGTCCAGGTGTCAGAATGTGTATGTATAGATGCAGGTGTGGGAAGGTCAGTGTAGGTTCAGGTGTCAGCGCGTGTATGTATAGATGCAGGTGCTTGTATGTCCAGATGTCAGTGCATGTATGTATAGATGCAAGTGTGGGTACGTCGGTGTATGTCCATTTGTCAGCGCGTGTATATATAGATGCAGGTGCTTGTATGTTGGTGTATGTCCAGGTGTCAGCATGTGTATGTATAGATGCAGGTGTGGGAATGTTGGTGTATGTCCAGGTGTCAGGGCGTGTATGTATGGATATTAGGTGTGGGTACATCAGTGTATGTCCAGGTGTTAGCGCATGTATGTATAGATGTATATATACACACACATACGATAGATAGATAGATAGATAGATAGATAGATAGATAGATAGATATTATAAGGGCACGGTCGTGCCCTTATATTAAGGCTGAATCGAACAAACGGAATTCTCCCATAGGGAACTTCTGAGATGGGGGCATGGTGTTTGAGGGGCTACACCTCAAAACTGATTGGACGTACTGAGCTGAAATTTGGCATGGGCGTGTAGAATCGTCACCCGGTGCTGCATGCCAAATTTCAGGGCAAAATAATAAAAAATGAGGAATTGGGAGTAACCTAAAATTCCAACTGTCAGTTTTTTTCTGTGACTTCTTTGTGGCTTTTTGACACCGTTTTCCTATAGAGTGAATTAGATATTTTTTGGGAAGGCATAACTCCGGATAGAGGACGAATTAAGACTTGGGGTTTGTTTTACTAGATAGAGTATGCCCCAGTGTAGTGCCTTTTGGGGTTGTGGTTTTTCAGAAAGTTATAGGGTTTTTTTAATTAAGAGAAATATGCCCCATTATAGAGATAGGGCTTTTCAATTTGTTGCGGCTGCGCAGTGGCCGCCAGGAGAGCGAGAGTGAGTGAGGGAAGGGGTCTCGTGCAGGCTGAGGTTATAAAAATAAGATTTTACTTACCGATAAATCTATTTCTCGTAGTCCGTAGTGGATGCTGGGGACTCCGTCAGGACCATGGGGATTAGCGGCTCCGCAGGAGACAGGGCACAAAACTAAAGCTTTAGGATCAGGTGGTGTGTACTGGCTCCTCCCCCTATGACCCTCCTCCAAGCCTCAGTTAGGATACTGTGCCCGGACGAGCGTACACAATAAGGAAGGATATTGAATCCCGGGTAAGACTCATACCAGCCACACCAATCACACCGTATAACTTGTGATCTAAACCCAGTTAACAGTATGACAAACGTAGGAGCCTCTGAACAGACGGCTCACAACAATAACAACCCAATTTTTTTGTAACAATAACTATGTACAAGTATTGCAGACAATTCGCACTTGGGATGGGCGCCCAGCATCCACTACGGACTACGAGAAATAGATTTATCGGTAAGTAAAATCTTATTTTCTCTGACGTCCTAAGTGGATGCTGGGGACTCCGTCAGGACCATGGGGATTATACCAAAGCTCCCAAACGGGCGGGAGAGTGCGGATGACTCTGCAGCACCGAGTGAGAGAACTCCAGGTCCTCCTCAGCCAGGGTGTGCCCCTGACCAAGTAGCAGCTCGGCAAAGTTGTAAAGCCGAGACCCCTCGGGCAGTCGCCCAAGATGAGCCCCCTTCCTTGTGGAATGGGCATTTATATATTTTGGCTGTGGCAGTCCTGCCACAGAATGTGCAAGCTGAATTGTACTACACATTCAACTAGCAATCTTCTGCTTAGAAGCAAGAGCACCCAGTTTTTTGGGTGCATACAGGATAACAGCAAGTCAGTTTTCCTGACTCCAGCCGTCCTGGAAATCTATATTTTCAGGGCCCTGACAACATCTAGCAACTTGGAGTCCTCCAAGTCTCTAGTAGCCGCAGGTACCACAATAAGCTGGTTCAGATGAAACGCTGACACCAACTTAGGGAGAAACTGGGGACGAGTCCGCAGCTCTGCCCTGTCCGAATGGACAATCAGATATGGGCTTTTGTGAGACAAAGCCGCCAATTCTGACACTCGCCTGGCCGAGGCCAGGGCCAACATCATGGTCACTTTCCATGTGAGATATTTCAAATCCACAGATTTGAGCGGTTTAAACCAACGTGATTTGAGGAATCCCAGGACTACGTTGAGATCCCACAGTGCCACTGGAGGCACAAAAGGGGGTTGTATATGCAGTACTCCCTTGTCAAATTTCTGGACTTCAGGAACTGAAGCCAATTTTTTCTGGAAGAAAATCGACAGGGCCGAAATTTGAACCTTAATGGACCCCAATTTGAGGCCCATAGACACTCCTGTTTGCAGGAAATGCAGGAATCGACCGAGTTGAAATTTCTTCGTGGGGCCTTCCTGGCCTCACACCACGCAACATATTTTCGCCACATGTGGTGATAATGTTGTGCGGTCACCTCCTTCCTGGCTTTGACCAGGGTAGGAATGACCTCTTCCGGAATGCCTTTTTCCCTTAGGATCCGGCGTTCAACCGCCATGCCGTCAAACGCAGCCGCGGTAAGTCTTGGAACAGACATGGTACTTGCTGAAACAAGTCCCTTCTTATCGGCAGAGGCCCTGAGTCCTCTGTGAGCATCTCTTGAAGTTCCGGGTACCAAGTCCTTCTTGGCCCATCCGGAGCCACGAGTATAGTTCTTACTCCTCTACGTCTTATAATTCTCAGTACCTTTGGTATGAGAAGCAGAGGAGGGAACACATACACCGACTGGTACACCCCTGGTGTTACCAGAACGTCCACAGCTATTGCCTGAGGGTCTCTTGACCTGGCGCAATACCTGTCCAGTTTTTTGTTCAGGCGGGACGCCATCATGTCCACCTTTGGTCTTTCCCAACGGTGCACAATCATGTGGAAAAAACTTCTCGATGAAGTCCCCACTCTCCCGGGTGGAGGTCGTGCTGAGGAAGTCTGCTTCCCAGTTGTCCACTCCCGGAATGAAAACTGCTGACAGTGCTATCACATGATTTTCCGCCCAGCGAAGAATCCTTGCAGTTTCTGCCATTGTCCTCCTGCTTCTTGTGCCGCCCTGTCTGTTTACGTGGGCGACTGCCGTGATGTTGTCCCACTGGATCAATACCGGCTGACCTTGAAGCAGAGGTCTTGCTAAGCTTAGAGCATTGTAAATTGCTCTTAGCTCCAGTATATTTATGCGGAGAGAAGTCCCCAGACTTGATCACACTCCCTGGAAATTTTTTTCCCTGTGTGACTGCTCCCCAGCCTTTCAAGCTGGAATCCGTGGTCACCAGGACCCAGTCCTGAATGCATAACATCCACTGCATGACACTGGGGCTTTCTTGCAGGAGCCCACACCAGTGGGGGCACGTCTAAAACTCTTCAGTCAGTTCTGGATTCATTCGGACCTGGACTCGTGGGTTTTACAAATAGTGTCCCAAGGGTACAAACTGGGGTTTCAAGACGTTCCCCCTCACCGATTGTTCAAATTGGCCTTAGTCAGCAGGGAGAATGTTTTTATTCAAGCCTCTTCGTGGTCCCGAAGCCGGACGGCTCAGTCAGACCAATCTTAAATCTGAAATCCCTCAATTTCTTCCTAAAGAAATTCAATTTCAAGATGGAATTTCTCAGGGCAGTGATCTCCAGTCCGGAGGACGGAGATTTCATGGTTTTGGTAGACATAAAGGATGCCTACTTACATGTTCCCATTTAGCCACTGCCTCAAGCTACCTAAGGTTTGCAATTCAGGATTGTCATTACCAATTTCAGACATTGCCGTTTGGTCTGTCCACGGCTCCGAGGATTTTCACCAGGGTGATGGCGGAAATTATGGTTCTCCTTCGCAAGCAAGGAGTCACAATTATCCCGTACTTGGATGATCTCCTGATAAAGGCAAGATCCAGGGACCAGTTGGTGCAAAACATCTACTCTCCCTGACAGTTCTTCAACAACATGGTTGGCTCCTAAACTTGCCAAAATCGCAGTTGGTCCCAATGACGCGGTTGTTGTTTTTGGGAGTCATACTGTTAGGCGCCGGGGTCCGCTTGATGGTCTGCGCGGCCCGGCGCCTAGCAACTAGAGACGCCGTGCACGTACTGCCGCCGGCTCCCTAGCAACGCTAGACGCCGGGCGCGCTGAGCCGCACGGACCCTAGCAACGGGGACGCCACTGGCGGACCGCGTTCCCCGTTGCTAGGCTTTAGGAAATTAAGATATTCACCTGCTCTCTGGCCGTGCAGCAAGGCAGCTGCACGGCATTTATTCTAATCAGCCTTTAGCAGCTGATTGGAGGACTCCTTGTTAAATACACTCCCAGGGCTTCTCACAGACGCCGGTAATAGCTTCCTGCATGCTGCCTTTGTTTGCTGAGAGTCTGTTTCCAGTCCTGCTGTATCCGGTCATTCCAGTCCGCAGAAGTCCGGTATTCGGGAGTTGTCATCTCATCCCAAGAGGTCGTTTGGTTCCCTGGAGTCCTGACTGATCACCGTTTTATATCCAGTGGTGTTCGTGAGTTGCGGCTCTGCCGTGTGTTGCGGCTCAGCCGCTTTACCTTTTATATTTTGTGTTTGGAGCATTTGCGGAGGGTTCCGCTTCCACAAGTCCTCTCTGGTACTTGGCGGTGCCGGGTAGGAGAATTGGACAAGTGGATATTTTGGTTGTCCTTTTTCCTGGCGGTTTCTCCGCACATATTATAGTTTTGAGTTTGCTTAGCCCCTGGCCTGGTTGTTTAGTTAGAGGGCCTCTTGTTATCACCCTGTCTCGGGTTTCCCTTTGTCTCTCATTAAGACCGGGGGGCATCGAAGTTGGGCAGACATAATCCGCCCTTCAAACGCGGCTGCCAAGGGCTCAAGAAACCATAGTCTCGCAGGGGATTTCTGACAACACGGGTGAGACAACAGAGTTAGGGCGCCAGGGGCTATTTTCCTGTCCTGCTCCCTTCCCCAGCATTCCGTTCCAGTGCTCCAGTCCTTGCCATAAGATCTTCTCTGACCAGAGTGCTGGAATCATAACATTATTACCGGCCATACCAAAACTTAAAATTAAACGGGGTTTAATTTTTTCTCATTCAGTTTTGTGAGAGTTTATCGGCCTCATGAATCCAACAGGTTTAGGGCCAAATCCTGGTCAGCTCTTAGTCAGCCAGATTCAAGAACTTACTCAGATGGTTCAGGATCTTTCTCTTCGGGTGAAGTCGCAGGAAGATCTTTTGCGAGCTTCCCCAAGGGTAGTCCCTGAACCAAAGATGCATTTGCCTGACCGTTTTTCTGGTGATAGAAAAGAGTTTTTTAATTTTAAAGAATCCTGTAAACTTTATTTTCGTTTAAGACCGACTTCCTCGGGTACTGAATCTCAGCGGGTCGGGTTTATTATTTCTTTGCTCCAGGGGGATCCTCAGACCTGGGCATTTGGTTTAAGAGCAGAGGATCCGGCATTGTTGTCAGTTGACGCTTTTTTTGAGTCTTTAGGGCTCTTGTATGATGACCCTGATAGAGAGGCGTCCGCTGAAAGTCAGTTGCGCGCTCTCAGACAGGGTAGAAATCCTGCAGAGGTTTATTGTACGGAGTTTCGCCGTTGGTCGAACGACTGTGGCTGGAATGACCCAGCCCTGCGCAGTCAGTTTCGCCTCGGCTTATCAGAGTCTATAAAAGACAGTCTCCTTCAGTACCCCGCTCCTGAGACTCTCGATAAACTCATGGAGCTTTCTATTAAGATTGATCGTCGTCTCAGAGAGCGGAGGGCTGAAAAAGGAGCACCTGTAAGGTCAAGTCCGTGTGTATATTCCATTCCTGAAGACGTAGAGGAGACCATGCAGATGGGTCTCTCCCGGCTGTCTCCTGAAGAAAGAGCCAGAAGGCAAAATTCTGGTCTTTGTCTGTACTGTGGGGGTAAGGGACATTTTGCTCGTAATTGTCCGAACAAGTCGGGAAACGCTTTGACCAGGTGAATTGTGAGGGGGTTCACCTAGGTCTGCAGCTTATCTCCTCGAATAACTCCCTTTTAGTCCCAGTTAAAGTTTCCTTTGGCAGCCTCAGTTCTTCGGTGTCGGCTTTTGTTGACAGTGGAGCTGTAGGAAACTTTATGGATTTAACTTGGGCTAAGGCCTTAGGCATTCCTCAGTTACCTTTGGGTAGGTGTGTCACCATGCATGGCTTAGATGGGAGTCCGCTGTCTAATGGGATTATTTCTCTCCGTACACCCCCTGTACTACTTACAGTAGGAGCTCTACATTCCGAGAAAATTGAGTTCTTTCTTACACATTGCCCAGCAGTTCCAGTTGTTCTGGGTCACCCTTGGCTGGCCTTTCATAATCCCACCATTGATTGGCGGTCGGGGGAGATTTCACATTGGGGTACTTTTTGTGATAAGGAATGTATCACGTTTCCAGTCAGAGTAGCAGCTATCATTCCAGAACTCATTCCGGTGGAATACCAGGAGTTTGCTGATGTTTTCTCCAAAGGCAATGCGGACATTCTGCCTCCCCATCGGCCTTATGATTGTGCTATTGAGTTAATTCCTGGTGCCGCATTGCCAAAGGGAAGATTATATGCATTATCCGGGCCAGAAACTGCGGCTATGAATGATTATGTAAAGGAGAGCCTTGAGAAAGGATTTATTAGACCATCAAAATCTCCTTTAAGTGCAGGCTTCTTCTTTGTGGAGAAAAAGGATGGCTCGCTTAGACCTTGCATTGATTTTAGAGCCCTGAATAAGATCTCAGTTAAAAACACCTATCCTTTGCCGTTGATTTCTGTACTCTTTGATCAGTTACGTTCTGCTGTGATTTTTTCTAAAATTGACCTTAGAGGAGCGTACAACCTCATCCGAATTAAATCTGGAGATGAGTGGAAAACGGCCTTCAGTACTCAGTCGGGTTACTACGAATACCTGGTGATGCCGTTCGGCCTGTCCAATGCTCCGGCAGTTTTTCAAGACCTCATTAACGATGTGCTCCGTGACTTCCTAGGGAAATTCGTGGTCGTTTACTTAGACGACATCCTGATTTTTTCTAAATCAATGGAACAACATGTTACCCAGGTGCGTCTGGTTCTTCAAAAGTTATGTGAGAATCATTTATATGCCAAGCTGGAGAAGTGTGAGTTTCATGTCACGGAAGTATCTTTTTTAGGGTACATAATTTCCCCTCAGGGATTTTCCATGGAACCAAAGAAACTCCAGGCCATCCTTAGTTGGGCGCAACCCACCAATTTAAAAGCAATTAAGCGTTTTTTAGGGTTTGCGAATTATTATAGGAGGTTCATTCATTCTTTTTCTGACCTGGTTGCTCCCATTGTAGCTCTGACAAAGAAAGGAGCGGATCCTACCAACTGGTCGCGTGAAGCTGAGTTGTCCTTCCGGGCCTTGAAACAAGCCTTTGTCTCGGCTCCAGTCCTCAGACATCCTAATCCGGAATTGCCCTTTGTGGTGGAGGTTGATGCCTCGGAGGTTGGAGTGGGGGCTATCCTTTCTCAAAAGGATCCGGAGACTCTGGAGTTACATCCTTGTGCCTTTATGTCCAGGAAATTCTCCTCCGCTGAATCCAACTATGACGTTGGTAATCGGGAGTTACTGGCGGTAAAATGGGCTTTCGAGGAGTGGAGGCATTGGCTGGAGGGAGCAAAACATACTATTTCGGTATTGACTGACCATAAGAACCTGCAATACATTGAATCGGCTAAGCGGCTTAATGCCCGGCAGGCACGTTGGGCATTATTTTTTACGCGTTTCAAATTTATAATCACTTTCAGGCCTGGTTCCAAGAATACTAAGGCTGATGCCCTGTCACATAGCTTTCTTCCGGTTCACAATAACAATCCTGTTACCCCCATACTTCCATCTTCGGTCATCTGGGCGGGCCTCACACAAGATTTATTTACCCAGTTAAAACAGCTTCAACACCAAGCTCCTAGAATTACTCCTGCTGGTCGTCTTTACGTCCCTGAGTTTTTGAGAGTTACTGTTTTAACGGAATTCCATGATAACAAAGTTTCAGGGCATCCAGGAGTCTCTAAGACATTGGAGTTAGTCTCTCGCTCAGTATGGTGGCCTGGTCTTTCTAAAGACGTCAAGGAATTTGTTTATTCATGTCAGGTTTGTGCACAGCATAAGGTTCCCCGTTCCTTGCCCATCGGGCAACTTATGCCCTTAAATGTTCCTCTCAGGCCGTGGTCTCATATTTCCATGGATTTTGTGGTTGACCTTCCCCTTTCAGCCGGATTCCGAGTCATATGGGTGGTAGTGGACCGTTTTAGTAAAAAGGCTCATTTTATTGCTCTTCCCCGATTGCCTTCTGCCCAAGGGTTGGCAGTTTTATTTCTCCGCCATGTATTCAGGCTTCATGGGTTGCCTACTGATATTGTTTCTGATCGGGGTCCACAATTCATCGCACAATTCTGGAAATGTTTTTGTGCCTCATTGAAGATGAAATTGTCGTTAACATCCGGTTACCACCCACAATCCAACGGGCAAACCGAACGAGTTAACCAATCATTGAAACAATATTTGCGCTTGTATTCAGCCAAACTCCAGAATGATTGGTCCGAGTTTCTTCCGTTGGCTGAATTTGCTTACAATAATTCTTGTCATTCCTCCACTAAAGAGTCTCCATTCTTTTCAGTTTTTGGTTTTCACCCCAGAGCTAATTCTTTTTTTCATCATTCCTCAGTCTCCTCGCTTACCTTAACCTCCCATCTCAGAGCCATTTGGAAAAAGATGCACCTTGCTCTCAGAAAAGCGGCCTTTCGAGAGAAGAAATTTTCTGACAGGCTCCGACGTCCTTGCACTTTTAAGGTGGGAGATAGGGTGTGGTTGTCGACTCGCAACATCAGGCTTCGACAATCCTCAGCTAGACTGGGACCCAAATTTATTGGGCCATTTCTTATTATTAAAAGAGTCAACCCAGTTGCCTTTCGGTTACGTTTACCAAGATCTCTCAGGATTGGAAATACGTTTCATTGTTCCCTGTTGAAACAATACGTTTCTTCCAGTAGATTTCCTCGGAAGATCTCTCAGGGTAGATCTCCAGTGGATGTACAGGGACAACAGGAGTTCTTGGTAGAGAAGGTTCTCGATTCCAAATTGTCCCGGGATCGGCTGTATTTTCTGGTTCACTGGAAAGGCTATGGTCCGGAGGAAAGGTCTTGGGTCCTGGATAAGGATCTTCATGCCCCGAGGCTCAAGAGGGCATTTTTTCGGGAATTTCCTCAGAAACCTGGCTTTAGGGGTTCCTTGACCCCTCCTCAAGGGGGGGGTACTGTTAGGCGCCGGGGTCCGCTTGATGGTCTGCGCGGCCCGGCGCCTAGCAACTAGAGATGCCGTGCACGTACAGCCGCCGGCTCCCTAGCAACGCTAGACGCCGGGCACGCTGAGCCGCACGGACCCTAGCAACGGGGACGCCACTGGCGGACCGCGTTCCCCGTTGCTAGGCTTTAGGAAATTAAGATATTCACCTGCTCTCTGGCTGTGCAGCAAGGCAGCTGCACGGCATTTATTCTAATCAGCCATTAGCAGCTGATTGGAGTACTCCTTGTTAAATACACTCCCAGGGCTTCTCTCAGATGACGGTAATAGCTTCCTGCATGCTGCCTTTGTTTGCTGAGAGTCTGTTTCCAGTCCTGCTGTATCCGGTCATTCCAGTCCGCAGAAGTCCGGTATTCGGGAGTTGTCATCTCATCCTAAGAGGTCGTTTGGTTCCCTGGAGTCCTGACTGATCACCGTTTTATATCCAGTGGTGTTCGTGAGTTGCGGCTCTGCCGTGTGTTGCGGCTCAGCCGCTTTACCTTTTATATTTTGTGTTTGGAGCATTTGCGGAGGGTTCCGCTTCCACAAGTCCTCTCTGGTACTCGGCGGTGCCGGGTAGGAGAATTGGACAAGTGGATATTTTGGTTGTCCTTTTTCCTGGCGGTTTCTCCGCACATATTATAGTTTTGAGTTTGCTTATCCCCTGGCCTGGTTGTTTAGTTAGAGGGCCTCTTGTTATCACCCTGTCTCGGGTTTCCCTTTGTCTCTCATTAAGACCGGGGGGCATCGAAGTTGGGCAGACATAATCCGCCCTTCAAACGCGGCTGCCAAGGGCTCAAGAAACCATAGTCTCGCAGGGGATTTCTGACAACACGGGTGAGACAACAGAGTTAGGGCGCTAGGGGCTATTTTCCTGTCCTGTTCCCTTCCCCAGCATTCCGTTCCAGTGCTCCGGTCCTTGCCATAAGATCTTCTCTGACCAGAGTGCTGGAATCATAACACATACTGGACACAGAAGAGGTTTTCTTCCAGTGGAAAGGCTATGGAGATCCAGAGTCTGGTCAAACAAATTCTGAAACCAGCAAGAGTGTTAATCCATCAATGCATTCAGTTGCTGGGGAAGATGGTTGTGGCCTACGAGGCCATTCAGTTTGGCAGGTTCCATGCCAGAGTGTTCCAGTGGGACCTGTTGGACAATTGGTCCGGATCCCACCTACACATGCACCGGAGGATAATCCTGTCTTCCAAGACCAGAATCTCACTCCATTGGTGGCTGCACAGTTCTCACCTCCTAGAGGGGCGATGGTTCGGGATCCAGGACTGGATCCTAGGGACCACAGATGCAACCCTCCGAGGCTGGGGAGCAGTCACACAGGGGGAAAATGTCCAAGGAAGATGGTCAAGTCAGGAAAGTTGTCTCCACATAAATGTTCTGGAGTTAAGGGCCATTTAATAACTGCAGACACAGTACACACTGGGACGGGTGCCCAGCATCCTCAACAGACTAAGAGAAAAGGATTTACCGGTAGGTATTAAAATCCTAGTTTCTCTAACGTCCTAGAGGATGCTGGGGACTCCGTAAGGACCATGGGGATAGACGGGCTCCACAGAGTTCATGATCTTCACTGAGGTAGCGTACAGCACTGCAGCTGTGCGCCATTGCTCCCATACACCTCACATACTCCGGTCACTGTAAGGGTGCAGGGCGCAGAGGGGGCGCCCTGGGCAGCAATATAAACCTCTTTTTGGCAAAAATATAACATATATACAGCTGGGCACTGTATATATGTATGAGCCCCCACCAATTTTACAGTTTAAGCTGGACAGAAGCCCGCCGCTGAGGGGGCGGGGCTTCTCCCTCAGCACTCACCAGCGCCATTTTTTCTCCACAGCACCGCTGAGAGGAAGCTCCCCGGACTCTCCCCTGCTTATACCACGGTAGAGAAGAGGGTTGAAAAGAGAGGGGGGGCACATAATTCGGCGCAAATTACATACAGCAGCGCTACTGGACAAACATTAAGTTACTGTGTTATTCCTGGGTTATATAGCGCTGGGGAGTGTGCTGGCATACTCTCTCTCTGTCTCTCCAAAGGGCCTTGTGGGGAAACTGTCTTCAGAAAAAGTATTCCCTGTGTGTGTGGTGTGTCGGTACACGTGTGTCGACATGTCTGAGGAAGAAGGCTATATTAGAGAGGAGCGGGAGCAAATGAATGTGGTGTCTCCGCTGACACCTGATTGGATGGATATGTGGAATGTTTTTAATGCTAGTGTAAACTCATTGTACAAAAGATTAGACAAGGCTGAAGCTTTGGGACAGTCAGGGACTCAACCCATGCCTGATCCTATGTTGCAGGGACTGTCAGGGTCTCATAAGCGCCCACTATCCCAGATTGTTGACACAGATACCGACACGGATTCTGACTCCAGTGTCGATTACGATGATGCAAAGTTACAGCCAAAATTGGCAAAATCCATTCGATATATGATTATGGCAATAAAAGAAGTTTTGCACATCACAGAGGAACCCCCTGTCCCTGACAAGAGGGTACATATGTACAAGGGAAAGAAGCCTGAGGTAACCTTTGAGGGGGTCACACGAGCTGAACGAGTTATGTGAAAAAGCTTGGGAATCTCCAGATAAAAGACTGCAGATTTCCAAAAGGATTCTTATGGCGTATCCTATTCCATCAACGGATAGGTTACGATGGAAATCCTCCCGTAGGATGGACAAAGCATTAACACGCACAGCTACAGTTGGAAAATCAAATTTTTTACCTTATGTTCCCTCACATCAAATGCAGTCCTTTCAGTCACAAAGAAACAAGAAAGTGCGAGGTGCGTCCTTTCTTGCCAGAGGTAGGGGCAGAGGAATAAAGCTGCACAACACAGCTAGTTCCCAGGAACAGAAGTCCTCCCCGGCCTCTACAAAATCTACCTCATGACGCTGGGGCTCCACTGGCAGAGTCCGGCCCATGTGATGTCATGCAGCTGCTCTGACCACGCCCCCTGTTTCTCCGTTGCCGACCCCATTTTGAAACCGTGCCCCCGCACCGCTCCATCTCCGACTTGGAAATGGAGTGTTGTTGACCCCCCTCCCCCCCCCCCCCCCCTTCACCGATTCACAGGCAGAGGTGATCGCATTATCTGCGGGGTGCCGCAGAAAATGCAGGCGTATGCTCTTAGCAGTTTTTGCAGTTGGATTGCGATCCAACCTGAATCAGGCCCCATTACCTATCACAATGCACTGCGGGTAGTACAAAATGGGGTTAATATAGGAGAAAAAACCCCAGAGCTGTGCTCCTTAACTGTCCCTGGTGGCTAGTGGAGCGGCTGCCCAGTAATCAGTGTCCACGCCAGTGCGCACACGGCCTGCCCCCATCAGCGGCCTCGTGATCCCGGAGGGCGGTGTGTGTGTGACTGACCTTAGGAAGAAACCGGAGCCTCCGCTGCAGTGACCCAGCAACCGGGGCACGGGAGTATACTGCGCCACTGGGAGTGATGGAGATGCAGTAAAGAGGTCTATTAGACCTAGCCTGCTGCAGCCCTTGTAGATTCTTATAAAAAAAAGTTCTTCTTTTCTTGCCAAAATTAATAGCTAAGAATAGGCTGCCTGAGGCAGCCCCCTGTTAAGTGGCCTGCTACTGAAGGCACCAACTACAAACTGAGCTCCCTGTTCATGGAAGCGAGGTTATAGAGGAGGGGGCGCTGAGCATCTTGGGAACAGTCAAAAGCTTTGAGCCTGTTGGTGCCTCAGATCAAGATCCTACTCTGGTGTACATATACAATGTGAATCCTTGTGGAGTCCAGTGTACCCCACAGAAGAAATGAATGCGTCACACCCATTGGCAGCAACATTAGAATAGCTGCTGATGGGCACAATTGAGAAAGGAAGGGGGGAAAACATTTGAATCCAGCACATATATGTAATTTGAATATGTAATTTGTACCTTCCTACTTTAAAATGTAATGGATGAACCTCACCCTGTGAGAACTATCTTCATGATCAAGAGATCTCATATGCAAGATAAGTATGTGTTGGGATAGGGCTGTGGAGGGCGGCTGCTCGGGCACACCCCTGTCAAGTTAAGGAGATTCAACTGAGGAAGCACAAGGGAACTCTCATCTGGGAACAACAACTGCAGGGAGAACACATTTTCAGACGAATGTGGGAGGGCAGAAGGCTGCCTAATACTGAAGCACCCCCAAACAAAAAAACCAAATGCAACAACTACTGCAAGCATTCCTGGGGGAAGGCCTGCAGCAGATGGATTTGCATATAGTGATGTCATCCAAGCAGTGGGCATAGTTGGCTGCAACCCTCGTCTGCATATGAAAAGAGAAAAGGGTCACGCAGGGCATGGCGGCCTTTGTGGGGTTGCGCTTGGATGACCCCTAAATCGCTTTATACACCCCCACCCCCCATCAGTGTGGGCTCATGTTGGCCATGCCCCAGCCCCTGAAGCATTCAAGCTGATTTCTTGCAGCAGCTGGACCCAGAAACAGCTCCAGAGTTGCTCTACAAGACAAGTAAAAGGGTGTGAGCCCTGCAGCACCACCTGTAGTTTGCATACACACATACCGTATATACTCGAGTATAAGCCGACTTTTTCAGCACTTTTTTTTGTGCTGAAAAAGCCACCTCGGCTTATACTCGAGTCAGTGTCAGTGCAGTGTGACAGGCAGAGCAGTGTGAAGGAGGGACACTTAGCGCACAGCGCGCGGCTCTCCTGTGTCCCTCCTGCATCTCCGGCGGCAGCGGTGGGTCTATTAAAGGAAGTACCCGTTCATGACCTCTGATCACGAACCAGCACTTCCTTTAATAGACCCACCGCGGCCGCCGGAGATGCAGGAGGGACACAGGAGAGGCGCGCGCTGTGCGCTCCGTGTCCCTCCTTCAGAAGACAGCACGGGATCGACGGAGGGGTAAGTAACAGGCACTGGGGGAGCATATTTGGCACTTGGGGAGGGGGCATATGTGGCAGCATGAGGGGCATATGTTGCAGCATGAGGGGCATATGTGGCAACATGAGGGGCATATGTGGCAGCATGAGGGGCATATCTGGCAGCATGAGGGCCATATCTGGCAGCATGAGGGCATATCTGGCACTGTGGGGCATATCTGGCAGCATGAGGGCATATCTGGCACCTCTGGCACTGTGGGGCATATTTGGCAGCATGAGGGCATATCTGGCACATCAGGCTCTGTGGGGCATATCTGGCAGTATGAGGGCATATCTGGCACTGTGGGGCATATCTGGCACTATGAGGGCTGTGTACGGCTAGAGCTGCATTTCTCACCCTAGACTTATACTCGAGTAAATAAGTTTTCCCAGGTTTTTGTGGTAGAATTTGGTGCCTCGGCTTATATTCGAGTCGACTTATACTCGAGTATATACGGTATATAGGACAGCATCTCTTATATGCCCCAGGGTCAATAAAATAGTATCCTTATCTAGGGTATCCATCCCCTCAGATAAGGTATCCGTCCATGCCGCTACAGCACTACACACCCAGGCAGACGCAATTGCCGGTCTGAGTAAGGTACCTGAATGTGTATAAATGGACTTCAGGGAAATCTCCTGTTTGCGGTCAGCAGACTCTTTGAGGGTAGCCGTATACTGGGACGGGAGGGCTACCTTCTTGGATAAGCGTGTTAATGCTTTGTCCACCCTAGGGGAGGATTCCCATCGTAACCTATCCATTGATGGGAAAGGATACGCCATAAGAATCCTTTTGGAAATCTGCAGTCTTTTATCTGGAGATTCCCAAGCTTTTTCACATAACTCGTTCAGCTCGTGTGACCCCCTCAAAGGTTACCTCAGGCTTTTTCACCTTGTACATATGTACCCTCTTGTCAGGGACAGGGGGTTCCTCTCTGATGTGCAAAACATCTTTTATTGCCATAATCATATATCGAATGGATTTTGCCAATTTTGGCTGTAACTTTGCATCATCGTAATCGACACTGGAGTCAGAATCCATGTCTGTATCTGTGTCAACAATCTGGGATAGTGGGCGCTTATGAGACCCTGACAGTCCCTGCAACATAGGATCAGGCATGGGTTGAGCCCCTGACTGTCCCAAAGCTTCAGCCTTGTCTAATCTTTTGTGCAATGAGTTTACACTAGCATTTAAAACATTCCACATATCCATCCAATCAGCTGTCGGCGGAGACACCACATTCTTTTGCTCCTGCTCCTCTCTAATATAGCCTTCTTCCTCAGACATGTCGACACACGTGTACCGACACACCACACACACAGGGAATGCTTTTTCTGAAGACAGTTTCCCCACAAGGCCCTTTGGAGAGACAGAGAGAGAGTATGCCAGCACACACCCCAGCGCTATATAACCCAGGAATACACAGTAACTTAATGTTTGCCCAGTAGTACTGCTGTATGTAATTTGCGCCAAATTTTGTGCCCCCCCCCCCCCCCCCCTCTTTTCAACTCTCTTGTCTACCGTGGTATAAGCAGGGGAGAGTCCGGGGAGCTTCCTCTCAGCGGTGCTGTGAAGAAAAAATGGCGCTATTGAGTGCTGAGGGAGAAGCCCCGCACCCTCGGCGGCAGGCTTCTGTCCCGCTTAAACTGTAAAATTGGCGGGGGCTCATACATATATACAGTGCCCCGCTGTATATGTGTTATATTTTTGCCAAAAAGAGGTTTATATTGCTGCCCAGGGTGCCCCCCCCCCCCCCCCCCCCTGCGCCCTGCACCCTTACAGTGACCGGAGTGTGTGAGGTGTATGGGAGCAATGGCGCACAGCTGCAGTGCTGTGCGTTACTTCAGTGAAGATCATGAAGTCTTCTGCCGCCTCTGAAGTCTTCTTTTCTTCTCATACTCACCCGGCTTCTATCTTCCGGCTCTGCAAGGGGGACGGAGGCGCGGCTCTGGGACGGACGGCGAGGGTGAGATCCTGCGTACCAATCCCTCTGGAGCTAATGGTGTCCAGTAGCCTAAGAAGCTGGACATTGCAACTCAGAGAGTAGGGCTGCTTCTCTCCCCTCAGTCCCTCGATGAGGGAGTCTGTTGCCAGCAGTGCTCCCTGAAAATTAAAAACCTAATAAAATACTTTCTGTCAGAAAGCTCAGGAGAGCTCCTGAAAAGCACCCAGTCTCCACTGGGCACAGTATCAAACTGAGGTCTGGAGGAGGGGCATAGAGGGAGGAGCCAGTGCACACCCAGAACTAAAGTCTTTCTTAAAGTACCCATGTCTCCTGCGGAGCCTATCTATCCCCATGGTCCTTACGGAGTCCCCAGCATCCTCTAGGACGTTAGAGAAAATAGGATTTTAATACCTACTGGTAAATCCTTTTCTCTTAGTCCGTAGAGGATGCTGGGCACCCGTCCCAGTGCGTACTGTGTCTGCAGTTATTAAATGGCCCTTAACTCCAGAACATTTATGTGGAGAAAACTTTCCTGACTTGACCATCTTCCTTGGATGTTTTCCCCCTGTGTGACTGCTCCCCAGCCTCGGAGGGTTGCATCCATGGTCCCTAGGATCCAGTCCTGGATCCCGAACCATCGCCCCTCTAGGAGGTGAGAACTGTGCAGCCACCAATGGAGTAAGATTCTGGTCTTGGAAGACAGGATTATCCTCCGGTGCATGTGTAGGTGGGATCCGGACCACTTGTCCAACAGGTCCCACTGGAACACTCTGGCATGGAACCTGCCAAACTGAATGGCCTCGTAGGCCGCAACCATCTTCCCCAGCAACAGAATGCATTGATGGATTAACACTCTTGCTGGTTTCAGAATTTGTTTGACCAGACTCTGGAACTCCATAGCCTTTCCACTGGAAGAAAGCCTCTTCTGTGTCCAGTATGACTCCCAGAAACAACAACCGCATCTTTGGGACCAACTGCGATTTTGGCAAGTTTAGGAGCCAACCATGTTGTTGAAGAACTGTCAGGGAGAGTAGATGTTTTGCACCAACTGGTCCCTGGATCTTGCCTTTATCAGGAGATCATCCAAGTACGGCATAATTGTGACTCCTTGCTTGCGAAGGAGAACCATCATTTCCACCATCACCCTGGTGAAAATCCTCGGAGCCGTGGACAGACCAAACGGCAACGTCTGAAATTGGTAATGACAATCCTGAATTGCAAACCTCAGGTAGCTTGATGCAGTGGCTAAACGGGAACATGTAATTAGGCATCCTTATGTCTACCAAAACCATGAAATCTCCTTCCTCCGGACTGGAGATCCCTACCCTGAGAGATTCCATCTTGAAATTGAATTTCTTTAGGTAGAAATTGAGGGATTTCAGATTTAAGATTGGTCTGACTGAGCCGTCCGGCTTCGGGAGCACGAAGAGGCTTGAATAAAAACCTTCTCCCTGCTGACTAAGGCCGATTTGAACAATCGGTGAGGGGGAACGTCTTGAAACCCCAGTTTGTACCCTTGTGACACTATTTGTAAAACCCACGAGTCCAGGTCCAAATTAATCCAGAACTGACTGAAGTGTTTTAGACGTGCCCCCACTGGTGTGGGCTCCTGCAAGAGAGCCCCAGCGTCATGCAGTGGATTTGGCAGAAGCAGAGGACGATCTCTGCTCCTGCGATCTTGAAGAGGCTACAGACCTCTTCCCTCTTCTCCTTCCTCTACCTGCAAAGAAAGGGGAATCTTAACTTCTTGCATATCTATTGGGACAAAATGACTGCGTTAGACAATGATGCGTCTTCATCCGTTGAGAGGGAACATAGGGCAAGAAGGTTGACTTACCTGCGGGAGCTGCCGAGATCAAATTAACTAGGCCGTTGCCAAACAAGGCTTCACCTTCATAGGGAAGAGACTCCCTTTCTTCTTGGAGTCAGCATCAGCATTCCCTTGGTGAATCCACAATGCCCTCCTATCCGAGACTGCCATGAAATTGGCCCGTGAACTCAAGAGTCCTATATCCCTTGCAGTCGTAAGTATGCTGCAGTGTCCTTGATATGATCCAACGTAAGGAGTATCCCATCTCTCCAAGATATCTATATCGGAAGACAAGGTATTCGACCAATTCTTGAATACTACTACTCACCCATGCGCATGTAATGGCAGGTCTAAGTAATGTACCCGTGGTTACATAACTAGAAATAATGTAGCTTCCTGCATACGATCCGCTGGATTTGTGACAGGGCCCCGTGCAGAACAGGGGGTGACTCCCACTTTATTCTGTCCGCAGCAGGAAATGAATAAACAATCGGAAACCTTTTGGGGATTTGAAACCATCTTGTCGAGCTGGCCCAGACTTTCTCAAACAGAGATGGAGGAACGTTACATCAGCTTTCATTATATATCTATATATACATACATATAGACCCCTTTGTCAGGAACAGCAGGGTCCTCAGTGATGTTAATATGTCCTTAATATCCACAATCATGTACTGAATGCTCTTTGCCAATATTGGATCTAATCAGGAAATATTATGGTCGACATAGGAATCAGTATCCGAGTCAGTATCAGTGTGTAGTAACATTTTTGCGGGCCTGAGGGAAAAGAAGCATAGCCATGAACATCACATCTATTCTCTACGTCTGTGTCTGGGACACAGATTTATCCAACCTCACTCTGATATTATTGAAACTTTCACCCAGTCAGTTATTGGTGGTGCCAACAGGGCCACCATCATACGTCTGCATTCCTAATATAGTTTCCTCTTGGGAAAAACATTCAGCCACCGACATGTTGACACACATGTACCAAGTACCCACAGACACATCGGCTTATGGGGGATAGACCTACAGTAAATCTGTCAGAGGGACAGAGAGGATTTTTTAGCTCACAACCCAGCGCCAAAAGTACACAGTCTGGGAAATAATAAACTCTATAGTGATAGACTTGTAACGCTCTATAGATGTGCTGGTGAGGTGAGGAAAAAGCCCCGCCGCTGTAATGGCACGCTACTGTCCCGCTCAGAAACAAATAATTAATTACGCTGGCGGGGTAAGGACAGTGCCCAGGCACTAATGTCCACTTTTGCCAGCCTTTTGTGAGGAATTTATGCTGCCCAGGGTGCCCCCCCCCACCCACCCACATGCCCTGCACCCTGCAGTGCCTGTGTTTGTGTGGAAGCATGGCGCACAGCATTCCGCTCGCTGCGTGGTACCTCAGAATGCCGTCACTGGAGAAGAAGTCTTCTGTTCTTCTGCTACTCGCCTGTCTTCTGACTTCTGGCTCTGTAAGGGGGTGATTAGAGATGAGCGCCTGAAATTTTTCGGGTTTTGTGTTTTGGTTTTGGGTTCGGTTCCGCGGCCGTGTTTTGGGTTCGAACGCGTTTTGGCAAAACCTCACCGAATTTTTTTTGTCGGATTCGGGTGTGTTTTGGATTCGGGTGTTTTTTTCAAAAAACACTAAAAAACAGCTTAAATCATAGAATTTGGGGGTCATTTTGATCCAAAAGTATTATTAACCTCAAAAACCATAATTTACACTCATTTTCAGTCTATTCTGAATACCTCACACCTCACAATATTATTTTTAGTCCTAAAATTTGCACCGAGGTCGCTGTGTGAGTAAGATAAGTGACCCTAGTGGCCGACACAAACACCGGGCCCATCTAGGAGTGGCACTGCAGTGTCACGCAGGATGTCCCTTCCAAAAAACCCTCCCCAAACAGCACATGACGCAAAGAAAAAAAGAGGCGCAATGAGGTAGCTGTGTGAGTAAGATTAGCGACCCTAGTGGCCGACACAAACACCGGGCCCATCTAGGAGTGGCACTGCAGTGTCACGCAGGATGGCCCTTCCAAAAAACCCTCCCCAAACAGCACATGACGCAAAGAAAAAAAGAGGCGCAATGAGGTAGCTGTGTGAGTAAGATTAGCGACCCTAGTGGCCGACACAAACACCGGGCCCATCTAGGAGTGGCACTGCAGTGTCACGCAGGATGTCCCTTCCAAAAAACCTTTCCCAAACAGCACATGACGCAAAGAAAAAAAGAGGCGCAATGAGGTAGCTGTGTGAGTAAGATTAGCGACCCTAGTGGCCGACACAAACACCGGGCCCATCTAGGAGTGGCACTGCAGTGTCACGCAGGATGGCCCTTCCAAAAAACCCTCCCCAAACAGCACATGACGCAAAGAAAAAAAGAGGCGCAATGAGGTAGCTGTGTGAGTAAGATTAGCGACCCTAGTGGCCGACACAAACACCGGGCCCATCTAGGAGTGGCACTGCAGTGTCACGCAGGATGTCCCTTCCAAAAAACCCTCCCCAAACAGCACATGACGCAAAGAAAAAAAGAGGCGCAATGAGGTAGCTGTGTGAGTAAGATTAGCGACCCTAGTGGCCGACACAAACACCGGGCCCATCTAGGAGTGGCACTGCAGTGTCACGCAGGATGTCCCTTCCAAAAAACCCTCCCCAAACAGCACATGACGCAAAGAAAAAAAGAGGCGCAATGAGGTAGCTGACTGTGTGAGTAAGATTAGCGACCCTAGTGGCCGACACAAACACCGGGCCCATCTAGGAGTGGCACTGCAGTGTCACGCAGGATGTCCCTTCCAAAAAACCCTCCCCAATCAGCACATGATGCAAAGAAAAAGAAAAGAAAAAAGAGGTGCAAGATGGAATTGTCCTTGGGCCCTCCCACCCACCCTTATGTTGTATAAACAAAACAGGACATGCACACTTTAACCAACCCATCATTTCAGTGACAGGGTCTGCCACACGACTGTGACTGATATGACGGGTTGGTTTGGACCCCCCCCAAAAAAGAAGCAATTAATCTCTCCTTGCACAAACTGGCTCTACAGAGGCAAGATGTCCACCTCATCTTCACCCTCCGATATATCACCGTGTACATCCCCCTCCTCACAGATTATCAATTCGTCCCCACTGGAATCCACCATCTCAGCTCCCTGTGTACTTTGTGGAGGCAATTGCTGCTGGTCAATGTCTCCGCGGAGGAATTGATTATAATTCATTTTAATGAACATCATCTTCTCCACATTTTCTGGATGTAACCTCGTACGCCGATTGCTGACAAGGTGAGCGGCGGCACTAAACACTCTTTCGGAGTACACACTTGTGGGAGGGCAACTTAGGTAGAATAAAGCCAGTTTGTGCAAGGGCCTCCAAATTGCCTCTTTTTCCTGCCAGTATAAGTACGGACTGTGTGACGTGCCTACTTGGATGCGGTCACTCATATAATCCTCCACCATTCTATCAATGTTGAGAGAATCATATGCAGTGACAGTAGACGACATGTCCGTAATCGTTGTCAGGTCCTTCAGTCCGGACCAGATGTCAGCATCAGCAGTCGCTCCAGTCTGCCCTGCATCACCGCCAGCGGGTGGGCTCGGAATTCTGAGCCTTTTCCTCGCACCCCCAGTTGTGGGAGAATGTGAAGGAGGAGATGTTGACAGGTCGCGTTCCGCTTGACTTGACAATTTTGTCACCAGCAGGTCTTTCAACCCCAGCAGACCTGTGTCTGCCGGAAAGAGAGATCCAAGGTAGGCTTTAAATCTAGGATCGAGCACGGTGGCCAAAATGTAGTGCTCTGATTTCAACAGATTGACCACCCGTGAATCCTTGTTAAGCGAATTAAGGGCTGCATCCACAAGTCCCACATGCCTAGCGGAATCGCTCCCTTTTAGCTCCTTCTTCAATGCCTCCAGCTTCTTCTGCAAAAGCCTGATGAGGGGAATGACCTGACTCAGGCTGGCAGTGTCTGAACTGACTTCACGTGTGGCAAGTTCAAAGGGCATCAGAACCTTGCACAACGTTGAAATCATTCTCCACTGCACTTGAGACAGGTGCATTCCACCTCCTATATCGTGCTCAATTGTATAGGCTTGAATGGCCTTTTGCTGCTCCTCCAACCTCTGAAGCATATAGAGGGTTGAATTCCACCTCGTTACCACTTCTTGCTTCAGATGATGGCAGGGCAGGTTCAGTAGTTTTTGGTGGTGCTCCAGTCTTCTGTACGTGGTGCCTGTACGCCGAAAGTGTCCCGCAATTTTTCTGGCCACCGACAGCATCTCTTGCACGCCCCTGTCGTTTTTTAAAAAATTCTGCACCACCAAATTCAAGGTATGTGCAAAACATGGGACGTGCTGGAATTTGCCCATATTTAATGCACACACAATATTGCTGGCGTTGTCCGATGCCACAAATCCACAGGAGAGTCCAATTGGGGTAAGCCATTCCGCGATGATCTTCCTCAGTTGCCGTAAGAGGTTTTCAGCTGTGTGCGTATTCTGGAAAGCGGTGATACAAAGCGTAGCCTGCCTAGGAAAGAGTTGGCGTTTGCGAGATGCTGCTACTGGTGCCGCCGCTGCTGTTCTTGCGGCGGGAGTCCATACATCTACCCAGTGGGCTGTCACAGTCATATAGTCCTGACCCTGCCCTGCTCCACTTGTCCACATGTCCGTGGTTAAGTGGACATTGGGTACAACTGCATTTTTTAGGACACTGGTGAGTCTTTTTCTGACGTCCGTGTACATTCTCGGTATCGCCTGCCTAGAGAAGTGGAACCTAGATGGTATTTGGTAACGGGGGCACACTGCCTCAATAAATTGTCTAGTTCCCTGTGAACTAACGGCGGATACCGGACGCACGTCTAACACCAACATAGTTGTCAAGGCCTCAGTTATCCGCTTTGCAGTAGGATGACTGCTGTGATATTTCATCTTCCTCGCAAAGGACTGTTGAACAGTCAATTGCTTACTGGAAGTAGTACAAGTGGGCTTACGACTTCCCCTCTGGGATGACCATCGACTCCCAGCGGCAACAACAGCAGCGCCAGCAGCAGTAGGCGTTACACGCAAGGATGCATCGGAGGAATCCCAGGCAGGAGAGGACTCGTCAGAATTGCCAGTGACATGGCCTGCAGGACTATTGGCATTCCTGGGGAAGGAGGAAATTGACACTGAGGGAGTTGGTGGGGTGGTTTGCGTGAGCTTGGTTACAAGAGGAAGGGATTTACTGGTCAGTGGACTGCTTCCGCTGTCACCCAAAGTTTTTGAACTTGTCACTGACTTATTATGAATGCGCTGCAGGTGACGTATAAGGGAGGATGTTCCGAGGTGGTTAACGTCCTTACCCCTACTTATTACAGCTTGACAAAGGGAACACACGGCTTGACACCTGTTGTCCGCATTTCTGGTGAAATACCTCCACACCGAAGAGCTGATTTTTTTGGTATTTTCACCTGGCATGTCAACGGCCATATTCCTCCCACGGACAACAGGTGTCTCCCCGGGTGCCTGACTTAAACAAACCACCTCACCATCAGAATCCTCCTGGTCAATTTCCTCCCCAGCGCCAGCAACACCCATATCCTCCTCATCCTGGTGTACTTCAACACTGACATCTTCAATCTGACTATCAGGAACTGGACTGCGGGTGCTCCTTCCAGCACTTGCAGGGGGCGTGCAAATGGTGGAAGGCGCATGCTCTTCACGTCCAGTGTTGGGAAGGTCAGGCATCGCAACCGACACAATTGGACTCTCCTTGTGGATTTGGGATTTCGAAGAATGCACAGTTCTTTGCTGTGCTGCTTTTGCCAGCTTGAGTCTTTTCATTTTTCTAGCGAGAGGCTGAGTGCTTCCATCCTCATGTGAAGCTGAACCACTAGCCATGAACATAGGCCAGGGCCTCAGCCATTCCTTGCCACTCCGTGTGGTAAATGGCATATTGGCAAGTTTACGCTTCTCCTCCGACAATTTTATTTTAGGTTTTGGAGTCCTTTTTTTTCTGATATTTGGTGTTTTGGATTTGACATGCTCTGTACTATGACATTGGGCATCGGCCTTGGCAGACGACGTTGCTGGCATTTCATCGTCTCGGCCATGACTAGTGGCAGCAGCTTCAGCACGAGGTGGAAGTGGATCTTGATCTTTCCCTAATTTTGGAACCTCAACATTTTTGTTCTCCATATTTTAATAGGCACAACTAAAAGGCACCTCAGGTAAACAATGGAGATGGATACTAGTATACAATTATGGACTGCCTGCCGACTGCAGACACAGAGGTAGCCACAGCCGTGAACTACCGTACTGTACTGTGTCTGCAGCTAATATAGACTGGTTGATAAAGAGAAGATGTCTATGTAACTATGTATGTATAAAGAAGACTGAAAAAAATCCACGGTTAGGTGGTATACAATTATGGACGGACTGCCTGCCGAGTGCAGACACAGAGGTAGCCACAGCCGTGAACTACCGTACTGTACTGTGTCTGCAGCTAATATAGACTGGTTGATAAAGAGAAGATGTCTATGTAACTATGTATGTATAAAGAAGAATGAAAAAAATCCACGGTTAGGTGGTATTACAATTATGGACGGACTGCCTGCCGAGTGCAGAGACACAGAGGTAGCCACAGCCGTGAACTACCGTACTGTGTCTGCTGCGACTGGATGATAAATGATATAAAAAATATATATATATCACTACTGCAGCCGGACAGGTATATATTATATATTATATAATGACGGACCTGCTGGACACTGTCTGTCAGCAGAATGAGTTTTATTTTTATAGAATAAAAAAAAAAAAACACACAAGTGAAGTCACACGACGAGTGTTTAACTTTTTCAGGCAATCACAATATAAGTATACTACTAACTATACTGGTGGTCAGTGTGGTCAGGTCACTGGTCAGTCACACTGGCAGTGGCACTCCTGCAGCAAAAGTGTGCACTGTTTAATTTTAATATAATATGTACTCCTGGCTCCTGCTATAACCTATAACTGGCACTGCAGTAGTGCTCCCCAGTCTCCCCCACAATTATAAGCTGTGTGAGCTGAGCAGTCAGACAGATATATATAATATTATATATAGATAATAGATGATGCAGCACACTGGCCTGAGCCTGAGCAGTGCACACAGATATGGTATGTGACTGACTGAGTCACTGTGTGTATCGCTTTTTTCAGGCAGAGAACGGATATATTAAATAAACTGCACTGTGTGTCTGGTGGTCACTCACTATATAATATATTATGTACTCCTGGCTCCTGCTATAACCTATAACTGGCACTGCAGTAGTGCTCCCCAGTCTCCCCCACAATTATAAGCTGTGTGAGCTGAGCAGTCAGACAGATATATATAATATTATATATAGATAATAGATGATGCAGCACACTGGCCTGAGCCTGAGCAGTGCACACAGATATGGTATGTGACTGACTGAGTCACTGTGTGTATCGCTTTTTTCAGGCAGAGAACGGATATATTAAATAAACTGCACTGTGTGTCTGGTGGTCACTCACTATATAATATATTATGTACTCCTGGCTCCTGCTATAACCTATAACTGGCACTGCAGTAGTGCTCCCCAGTCTCCCCCACAATTATAAGCTGTGTGAGCTGAGCAGTCAGACAGATATATATAATATTATATATAGATAATAGATGATGCAGCACACTGGCCTGAGCCTGAGCAGTGCACACAGATATGGTATGTGACTGACTGAGTCACTGTGTGTATCGCTTTTTTCAGGCAGAGAACGGATATATTAAATAAACTGCACTGTGTGTCTGGTGGTCACTCACTATATAATATATTATGTACTCCTGGCTCCTGCTATAACCTATAACTGGCACTGCAGTAGTGCTCCCCAGTCTCCCCCACAATTATTAGCTGTGTGAGCTGAGCAGTCAGACAGATATATATAATATTATATATAGATAATAGATGATGCAGCACACTGGCCTGAGCCTGAGCAGTGCACACAGATATGGTATGTGACTGACTGAGTCACTGTGTGTATCGCTTTTTTCAGGCAGAGAACGGATATATTAAATAAACTGCACTGTGTGTCTGGTGGTCACTCACTATATAATATATTATGTACTCCTGGCTCCTGCTATAACCTATAACTGGCACTGCAGTAGTGCTCCCCAGTCTCCCCCACAATTATAAGCTGTGTGAGCTGAGCAGTCAGACAGATATATATAATATTATATATAGATAATAGATGATGCAGCACACTGGCCTGAGCCTGAGCAGTGCACACAGATATGGTATGTGACTGAGTCACTGTGTGCTGTGTATCGCTTTTTTCAGGCAGAGAACGGATTATAAAGTAAACTGCACTGTCCTCACTAGTAAACTCTCTCCACTCAGTCTCTACACTTCTACAGTAACAGTACTCCTCCTAGTCAGCTCCAGTAAATCTCTCTCAGTCTCTTATAATCTAAATGGAGAGGACGCCAGCCACGTCCTCTCCCTATCAATCTCAATGCACGTGTGAAAATGGCGGCGACGCGCGGCTCCTTATATAGAATCCGAGTCTCGCGATAGAATCCGAGCCTCGCGAGAATCCGACAGCGTCATGATGACGTTCGGGCGCGCTCGGGTTAACCGAGCAAGGCGGGAAGATCCGAGTCGCTCGGACCCGTGAAAAAAAACATGAAGTTCTGGCGGGTTCGGATTCAGAGAAACCGAACCCGCTCATCTCTAGGGGTGATGGCAGGCTACGGGAGTGGGCATCTAGGCGTACCCAGCGATCAGCACCCTCAGGAGCTAATGGTGTCCTGTCAGCCAGAAGCAGAGCCATTGAACTCACTAGAAGTTGGTCATACTTCTCTCCCCTAAGTTCCACGAAGCAGGGAGACTGTTGCCAGCAGCCTCCCTGAAAATAAGAAAAACTAACATAAGTATTTTCAGAGAAACTCAGTAGAGCTCCCCTGTAGTGCATCCAGTCTCACTGGGCACAATTCTAAAACTGGAGTCTGGAGGAGGGGCATAGAGGGAGGAGACAGTTCACACCCTTTGAAAGTCTTAAAGTGCCCATGTCTCCTGCGGATCCCGTCTATACCCCATGGTTCTTAATGTGATCCCAGCATCCTCTAGGACGTATGAGAAAACAAATAACGCACACACGAGGAGGAGAGAACAAAGGAAGCTATAAGGAGGGGAGGGGAGGGGAGTGGGGGGGGAGGTAAGGTAGTAAAGGGATATTGGATAAACTACAACCTTATACATATTCATTAATGTACCAGTAGTTAGAAGTAGAAGAGCTCTAACAGAAACCACAAAGCTTATCTAAAGCCACACCACACTGGATATGCCCAATCTCATTTGATCTTTGAAGCAAAGCAGTATTGGACTTTGCTACTACCAAGCAGTCTCCCATCCATGTATTATCAGATTCTTTAGGTGTTTTTAAACTACCAACACCCTTTTCTTGGTACTGTACATTTAATTTTTACACATATTCTTTTATGTACCAGAAGTTAGAAGTAGAAGAGCTCTAACAGAAACCACGAGCTCATCTACAGCCACAGCACACTGGATTTGCCCAATCTCTCCTGATCATGGAAGCTGAGCAGTGTTGGTCCTGGTTTTAGTACTTGGATGGGAGACCACCAGGAAATACCAGGAGCTGTGTGTATTTTTACAATACCAACACCGTTCTCTTGATGCATTCCATTTTGAAACATTGGGGCAGATCTATTAAGCCTGGTGAACTGATAAAGTGCAAGGTGATAAAGTACCAGCCAGTCAGCTCCTAACTGTCATTTTTCAAACCCAGCCTGTGACATGGCAATTAGGAGCTGATTGGCTGGTACTTTATCACCATGCAAATTATCATTTCACCAGGTTTAATAAATCGTCCGCTTATTCATTTATGTACGAGTAGTTAGAAGTAGAAGAACTCTAACAGAAACCACTAAGCTCATCTACAGCCACACCACACTGTATATGCCCAATATCACCTGATCTTAGGCCTGGTTTGTTCTTGGATGTGAGACCACCTGGGAATACCAGGTGCTGTAGGTAGTTTTATACTACCAACACCGTTCTCTTGATGCATTCTATTTTGAAACTTATTCATTGATGTAGAAGTTAGAAACAGCAAAAATCATCTACAGCCGCATCACACTGGATATGTCCAATCCAGTGGCGTAACTAGAAATTTTTCTCCCCCAAGCCAAAAAATTCTTCGGCGCCCCCCCCCCCCCCCTTCATGCTCCATAATTGGGAGCAAGAAAGGGATAAATATGCGCGCGCCTAAGGCGCGCGCGTCAAAAAAGGGGCGTGGTTTTGTTGGAGTGGGCGTGGTTTCACATAAAGGGGCGTGGCATTGCAGGAAAAGACTACCTTATACCCCAGTTTTGCAACCTGCACGCCCATACGTTGGCCACCACAGGAAAGAAAAATAATCCTGATTCATGCCCCTTACATTATTTGTCATTTTTCCTCCTTATAGTAATGCCCAGTATACATTATGCCACATACTGCAATGGCCCTTAGACATTATGCCGCACACAATAATGCACGACACAATATGCACACACTGTAATGCCCCCGACACATTATGCCACACACCGTAATGTCTGTGACACATTATGCCACACACCGTAATGCCTGTGACACATTATGACAGGAATCGCAATGCCCGTTATACATTATGCTACACACTGCAATGCCCCTGATACATTATAGCACATACAATGTCTGTGACACATTATGACACACACCGCAATGTCCGTGATACATTATGCCACACACTGCAATGCCCGATACATTATAGCACATACAATGCCTGTGACACATTATGCCACACACTGCAATGACCTTGAGACATTATACCACAATGCCCGTGATATAGTATACCATACACCGTAATGCCTGTGACACATACCGCAATGCCCTGCCCGTTATACCCTATGCCACACATCGCAATGCCCGTTATGTATTATGCCACACTGCAATGACCCTGAGACATTATACCACATACCACAATGCCCGTGATATAGTATACCACACACCGTAATGCCTGACACATTATGACACACACCGCAATGTCCGTGATACATTATGCCACACACTGCAATGACCCTGAGACATTATACCACATATCACAATGCCCGCGATATAGTATACCATACACCGTAATGCCTGCGACACATTATGACACACACCGCAATGTCCGTGATACATTATGCCACACACCGTAATGCCCATTACACATTAAGTCCTACAGTAAGGCTTCTAATTACTTTTCAATTACCTGCTCGTTGTCAGGGGTTTCATGCACTGGGTGTCATGCTCGTTGCCAGGGGTTTCATGCTCTTGGTTCCATGCACGGTGCCAGGGGTTTTCATGCTCAGGGTGTCATGCTCGTTGCCAGGGGTTTCATGCACTGGGTGTCATGCTCGTTGCCAGGTGTTTCATGCACTGGGTGTTATGCTCGTTGCCAGATGTTTCATGCACTGGGTGTCATGCTCGTTGCTAGGAGGTAGTCCTTGTTGCTAGGGCTGTGCTCCCAGTGCCACATATGTCCCCAGTGCCAGATATTCCCCCACGGTGCCAGGTACTTACATGCCCCAGTGCCAAATATAGTCGTCCCCCCCATGTGCCAGGTACACATATGCCCCCAGTGCCAGATATTCCCCCCCAGTGCCATATATGCCCCCAGTGCCAGATATTCCCCCCAGTGCCATATATGCCCCCCGTGCCATATATGCCCCCAGTGCCAGATACCCCCCCAGTGCCATATATGCCCCCAGTGCCAGATATTCCCCCCCAGTGCCATATATGCCCCAGTGCCAGATATCCCCCCCAGTGCCAGATATGCCCCCAGTGCCAGATATTCCCCCCAGTGCCAGAAATGCCCCAGTGCCAGATATTCCTCCCTCCCCCCCCCCGTGCCATATATGCCCCCAGTGCCAGATATTTACCCCCCCCCCGCCGTCGCTTTTTGGAGGGACACGGAGGGCACAGCTCGTCTCTCCTGTGTCCCTCCTGCTGCATCATCTCCGGCGGCCGCGGGTCTAATAGGGGGAAGTGCCGGTTCGTGAGCCAATTAGAGCTCACGGACGGCACTTCCCCCTATTAGACCCGCGGCCGCCGGAGATGATGCAGCAGGAGGGACACAGGGAGGCGCGCTGTGTGCCCTCCGTGTCCCTCCAAAAAGCAGTGGAGGGAAGGAGACTGCAGACTGACATGCGGACGCTCGTCCGCATGTCAGTCTGCTGTAAATCAGTGGCGCCCCCGCAGCCCCTCGCCCCCAAGCCACCGCGAGGACTGCGGGGGCAGTAGTTACGCCACTGGTCCAATCTCATCTGATGATGGAAGCTAAGCAGTGTTGTGCCTGGTTTGTTTTTGGATTTCAAGTCCTGCCTTCTGGTTTGGCCACGGCACCTCGGATATTCATGGCCGTGATGACGACCCTTCACCATCAGAGAATCAGGATCCTGCCAAATCTGGACGACTTGCTGATCCTGGTGAACTCCCAAGAGGTTCTCCACAGTTATCTGGAACTGGCGGTCCAATTCCTAAAAGTCCACGGGTGGCTCATCAACTGAAAAAAGTCCTCGCTGGTCCCTGCTCGGAACATTGTGCACCTAGGGGCACTGCTGGACACACACAGCCAACAATTGTTTCTGTCTCCAGAGAAAGTCCTGAAAATTCAGGACAGTATCGTCCTCTCTCGCCCAAGAGTGTTGATACACACGGCGATGCAAGTACTAGACCTCATGGTGTCGGCTTTCGATATGGTAGAGTACGCTCAATTTCATTACCGCCCTCTGCAGAGGTTAATCCTCTCCAAGTGGGACGGCCTGCCTCATCGGATGATGTCTCAAATGATCTCCTTGACTCCGGAGGTTCGTCTGACACTGAGCTGGTGGCTACAGGACCAACAGTTGAGCAGGGGCCATCCCTTCTGGATCTCCAACTGTGTCCTCCTGACAATGGATGCCAGTCTTTTGGGCTGGGCCATGGTGTTGGAGCAACACTTTCTCCAGGGTCGGTGGACCAGGGAGGAATCTCTCCTCCTGATATACATTCTGGAATTGCAGGCAGTGTTCAATTAATTGACACTGGCCCTGCCTCTAGTACAGAACAGGCCTGTTCAAGTACAATCTGACAACGCCACCACGGTAGTGTACACAAATCATCAAGGCGGCACTCGAAACTGCATGGCAAAGCTGGAAGTATCAAAAATCCTCCGTTGGGTAGAAAGTCATCTGACAGCAATATCGGCAGTGTTCATTCCCGGAGTCCTCAACTAGGAAGCGGATTTCCTCAGTCGTCAGGACGTTCACGCTGGAGAGTGGAGAGGCCGCAGCAGAAATGTCTGCACTGGTGTCAGTAGGTGACTGAGGCAGGGATGACTGGGAGATAGTGGGTGACTGAAGCATGTATGAGTGGGAGATAGTGGGTGACTGAGGCCGGGGTGACTGGGAGATAGTGGGTGACAGGGAGATAGTGGGTTACTGAGGGAGGGGTGATAGGAAGGGGTTGGGTAAGTATGGGAAGAAAGTGGGTGACAGGTATAATAAATGACTAAGGCAGGGGTGATAGGGAGATAGTGGATGACTGTGGCAGGGGTGACAGGGACAGTAAGAGACTGAGGCAGGGGTGACAGGGATAGTGGCTGACTGAGGCAGGGGTGACTGGGAGATAGTGGGTGACTGAGGCAGGGTTGACAGGGATAGTGGGTGACTGAAGCAGGGGTGATAGGGTGACAGTGGGTGACTAAAGCAGGGGTGACTGGTATAGTGGGTGACTGAGGCAGGGATCGCAGATATAGTGGTTGACTGAGGCAGCGGTGACTGGGAGATAGTGGGTAACTGAGGCAGGGGTGACAGGGAAAGTGTGTGACTCAGGCAGGGGTGATAGGGAGATAGTGGGCTGCATATCTCTGCCTCACTGCAGCAGCACATTCCTGCTTCAATGACAGCAGCACATCCCTACCTCACTTATAGCAGCACATCCCTGCCTCGCTGACAGCAGCACATCCCTGCCTCGCTGACAGCAGCACATCCCTGCCTCGCTGACAGCAGCACATCCCTGCTTCGCTGACAGCAGCACATCCCTGCTTCGCTGACAGCAGCACATCCCTGCTTCGCTGACAGCAGCACATCCCTGCCTCGCTGACAGCAGCACATCCCTGTCTCGCTGACAGCAGCACAGCACTGCTTCGCTGACAGCAGCACATCACTGCTTCACTACCAGCAGCACATCCCTGCCTCACTGGCAGCAGCACATCCCTGCCTTACTGACAGCTGTATATAGGGCCTAATTCAGACCTGATCCCTGCTGTGCATATTCACACAACAGGAGATCAGGTCTGAAGTGCGTGTGTGCTGGTGCCGCAGTGCACCGGCACATGCCAGAGATGCGATCAGCATCTCTGCCCAGTGAGCGCCTCTGCCTGATTGACAGGCAGAGGCGGTCACTGGGCAGGAGGAGTCGGGCCAGCGGCGTTGTGCCGCCATTTTGGGGGCACAGTCAGGACAACGCAGATATGACCGGACCGTATGGGGGCGGGCCGTGACGGCTGCGTGACCCGGACAGCAACGGGCCTTATTTACTAAAATCTCAGATAAATTTTATGGCATTTATGTGCAGTCTAGTTTGCACAGTTGATAGAGTGTTGATCTTGCACTATCAATGTAAGCCTCACATAGGTTTGATACACATGTAAGTTTGTTTTTATTTTACTACATTGTGGTTTGTGGCTCTATACCATGTAATGCATGTCTTTTAACAGTAGTCAAGTCTTCCAATGTGCTTGTTAGTGAAACCCAATAGATAGCTTTATTTTATTTTGTTTCTTCAAATATTGAATGCATATGTCTTATAACTTTTTTTTTTTTTCAATATACAGGTTGAGTATCTGTATATACATTTTTATTATAAGATTTTCAATGACACAAGTACATCCAAGTTGCAGATTATGGATTGTGAAGGACAAATCAACCATATAAACAATTTAAGCAATTTAAATTGCATGCAGGTAGTAGAATATCAAACTCCTTGGATGAGAGTTGGTCGTAATAAACTAGGATAGAAAAGAATAAAGTAGAAAATAAGATTTTAAACCTACCGGTAAATCTTTTTCTCGTAGTCCGTAGAGGATGCTGGGGACTCCGTAAGGACCATGGGGATAGACGGGCTCCACAGGAGACATGGGCACTTTAAGAAAGACTTTAGTTCTGGGTGTGCACTGGCTCCTCCCTCTATGCCACAGTTAGAGAAACTGTGCCCAGAGGAGACGGACAGTATGAGGAAAGGATTTTGTTAATCCAGGGCAAGATTCATACCAGCCACACCAATCACACCGTATAACTTGTGATAAACTACCCAGTTATCAGTATGAAAAAACAACATAGCATCAGTGCAGGACCGATGCAACTATAACATAACCCTTATTGAAGCAATAACTATATACAAGTATTGCAGAAGTAGTCCGCACTTGGGACGGGCGCCCAGCATCCTCTACGGACTACGAGAAAAAGATTTACCAGTAGGTTTAAAATCTTATTTTCTCTAACGTCCTAGAGGATGCTGGGGACTCCGTAAGGACCATGGGGATTATACCAATGCTCCAAAACGGGCGGGAGAGTGCGGATGACTCTGCAGCACCGATTGAGCAAACATGAGTTCCTCCTCAGCCAGGGTATCAAACTTATAGTATTTTGCAAAGGTGTGTGAACCCGACCAAGTAGCAGCTTGACACAGCTGTAGTGCCGAGACCCCTCGGGCAGCCGCCCAAGAAGAGCCCACTTTCCTCGTGGAATGGGCCTTGACCGATTTCAGTAACTGCAATCCAGCCATAGAATGCGCTTGCTGAATCGTGTTACAAATCCGGCGAGCAATAGCCTGCTTTGAAGCAGGGGCACCAATCTTGTTGGTTGCATACAGGACAAACAGCGCTTCAGTTTTCCTGACTCTAGCCGTCCTGGCCACGTAAATTTTCAAAGCCCTAACCACATCAAGTAACTCGGAATCCTCCAAGTCACGCGTAGCCACAGGCACCACAATAGGTTGGTTCATATGAAAAGATGAGACCACTTTTGGTAGGAATTGAGGACGGGTCTGCAATTCCGCTCTATCCACATGGAATACCAAATATGGGCTTTTATGTGACAAAGCCGCTAATTCCGACACTCGCCTAGCCGAAGCCAAGGCTAATAACATGACCACCTTCCATGTGAGATATTTTAACTCCACTGTTTTAAGTGGTTCAAACCAGTGTAATTTTAGAAAACTTAACACCACGTTAAGGTCCCAAGGTGCCACCGGAGGCACAAAAGGAGGCTGAATATGCAGCACTCCTTTTACAAAAGTCTGAACTTCTGGAAGAGAAGCCAATTCTTTTTGAAAGAAAATGGATAAGGCCGAAATCTGGACCTTAATAGAGCCTAATTTTAGGCCCAAATTCACTCCAGTTTGTAGGAAGTGAAGGAAACGGCCCAGATGGAATTCTTCCGTAGGAGCATTCCTGGCCTCACACCAAGAAACATAATTTCGCCATATACGGTGTAATGTTTTAACGTTACATCCTTCCTAGCCTTTATCAGCGTAGGGATGACCTCAACCGGAATGCTAGGATCCGGCATTCAACCGCCATGCCGTCAAACGCAGCCGCGGTAAGTCTTGGAACAGACAGGGCCCCTGATGCAACAGGTCCTGTCTTAGAGGGAGAGGCCACAGATCTTCTGTGAGCATTTCCTGCAGATCCGGATACCAGGTCCTCCGTGGCCAATCTGGAACAATGAGGATTGTTCTCACTCCTCTTTGTCTTATTATCCTCAACACCTTGGGTATGAGAGGAAGAGGAGGAAATACATAGACCGACCGGAACACCCACGGTGTCACTAGGGCGTCTACAGCTACTGCCTGAGGGTCTCTTGACCTTGCGCAATACCTCTGTAGCTTTTTGTTGAGCCGGGACGGCATCATGTCTATCTGTGGCAGTTCCCACCGACTTGTAATCTGTGCAAAGACTTCCTGATGAAGTCCCCACTCTCCCGGATGTAGGTCGTGTCTGCTGAGGATGTCTGCTTCCCAGTTGTCCACTCCCGGAATGAACACTGCTGACAGTGCGCTTGCGTGATTCTCCACCCAGCGAAGAATTCTGGTGGCTTGTGCCATCGCCACTCTGCTTCTTGTGCCGCCTTGGCGGTTTACATGAGCCACTGCGGTGACGTTGTCTGACTGGATCAGAACCGGTTGGTCGCAAAGTAAGGTCTCCGCTTGACGTAGGGCATTGTATATGGCCCTTAGTTCCAGGATGTTGATGTGAAGACAAGTCTCTTGACTTGACCAAAGACCTTGGAAATTTCTTCCCTGTGTGACTGCTCCCCAACCTTGGAGGCTTGCGTCTGTGGTCACCAGGATCCAGCCCTGAATGCTGAATCTGCGTCCCTCGAGAAGGTGAGCACTCTGCAGCCACCACAAGAGTGATACCCTGACCCTGGGGGACAGGGTGATCAACCAATGCATCTGTAAATGTGACCCGGACCACTTGTCCAGTAGGTCCCATTGGAAAGTCCTCGCATGGAACCTGCCGAATGGAATGGCCTCGTATGATGCCACCATCTTTCCCAGGACTCGAGTGCAGTGATGCACTGACACCTGTTTTGGTTTCAAATAGGTTCCTGACAAGAGTCATGAGTTCCTGGGCCTTTTCTATCAGGAGATAAACCCTCTTCTGGTCTGTGTCCAGAATCATGCCCAAGAAAGACAGACGAGTAGTAGGAATCAACTGCGACTTCGGGATATTGAGAATCCAGCCGTGTTGCTGTAACACTTTCAGTGAAAGTGATACGCTGTTCAGCAACTGCTCTCTTGATCTCGCTTTTATGAGATCGCCCAAGTACGGGATAATTGTGACACCTTGCTTGCACAGGAGCACCATCATTTCCGCCATTACCTTGGTGAAAATTCTCAGGGCCATGGAGAGACCAAACAGCAACGTCTGAAATTGGCAATGACAGTCCTGTACCGCAAATCTGAGTTACGCCTGATGAGGTGGATAAATGGGGACATGAAGGTATGCATCCTGTACACAAATGCGGACAACAGGTGTCAAGCCGTGTGTTGCCTTTGTCAAGCTGTAATAAGTAGGGATAAGGACGTTAACCACCTCGGAACATCCTCCCTTATATGTCACCTGCAGCGCATTCATCATAAGTCAGTGACAAGTTCAAAAACTTTGGATGACAGCGGAAGCAGTCTACTAACCACTAAATCCCTTCCTCTTGTAACCAAGCTCCTGCAAACCACACCACCAACTCCCTCAGTGTCAATTTCCTCCTTAGACAGGAGAGCCAATAGTCCTGCAGGCCATGTCACTGGCAAGTCTGACGAGTCCTCTCCTGCCTGGGATTCCTCCGATGCATCCTTGAGTGTAACGCCTACTGCTGCTGGCGCTGCTGTTGTTGCTGCTGGGAGTCGATCGTCATCCCAGAGGGGAAGTCGGAAGACCACTTGTACTTCTTCCAGTAAGCAATTGACTGTCCAACAGTCCTTTGCGAGGAAGATGAAATATCACAGCAGTCATCCTGCTGCAAAGCGGATAACTCAGGTCTGGGTGGTGAGAAACGTGGTTCCGGTATCCATCGTTAATTTAGAGGCAACTAGAGACTTGATTGAGGTACTGTGTCCCCGGTACCAAATACCCTCTAGGTTCCATTTCTCTAGGCAGGCGATACCGAAAATGTACACAGACCTCAGAAAAAGAGTCACCAGTGTCCTAAAAAATGCAGTTGTACCCAATGTCCACTTGTCTGTGGTTAAGTGGAGCAGGGCAGACTCAGGACTATATGACTGTGACAGCCCACTGGGTAGATGTATTGCCTCCCGCAGCAAGAACAGCAGCGGCGGCACCAGTAGCAGCATCTCGCAATTGCCAACTCGTTCCTAGGCAGGCTACGCTTTGTATCACCGCTTTCCATAAGAGGCACACAGCTGACAACCTCTTACGGAAACTGAGGAACATCATCGCAGAATGGCTTACCCCAATTGAACTCTCCTGGGGATTTGTGACATCGGACAACGCCACCAATATTGTGCGTGCATTACATCTGGGCAAATTCCAGCACGTCCCATGTTTTGCACATACATTGAACTTGGTGGTGCAGAATTATTTAAAAAACGACAGGGGCGTGCAAGAGATGCTGTCGGTGGCCCGAAGAATTGCGGGCCACTTTCTGCATTCAGCCACCGCATGCCGAAGACTGGAGCACCACCAAACATTCCTGAACATGCCCTGCCATCATCTGAAGCAAGAGGTGGTAACGAGGTGGAATTCAACCCTCTATATGCTTCAGAGGATGGAGGAGCAGCAAAAGGCCATTCAAGCCTATACATCTGCCCACGATATAGGCAAAGGAGGGGGAATGCACCTGACTCAAGCGCAGTGGAGAATGATTTCAACGTTGTGCAAGGTTCTGCAACCCTTTGAACTTTCCACACGTGAAGTCAGTTCAGACACTGCCAGCCTGAGTCAGGTCATTCCCCTCATCAGGCTTTTGCAGAAGAAGCTGGAGACATTGAAGGAGGAGCTAAAACAGAGCGATTCAACTAGGCATGTGGGACTTGTGGATGGAGCCCTTAATTTGCTTAACCAGGATTCAATCTGTTGAAATCAGAGCACTACATTTTGGCCACCGTGCTCGATCCTAGATTTAAAACCTACATTGTATCTCTCTTTCCGGCAGACACAAGTCTGCAGAGGTTCAAAGACCTGCTGGTGAGAAAATTGTCAAGTCAAGCGGAACGTGACCCGTCAACAGCTCCTCCTTCACATTCTCCCGCAACTGGGGGTGCGAGGAAAAGGCTAAGAATTCCGAGCCCACCCGCTGGCGGTGATGCAGGGCAGTCTGGAGTGAGTGCTGACATCTGGTCCAGACTGAAGGACCTGGCAACGATTACTGACATGTCGTCTACTGTCACTGCATATGATTCTGTCACCTTTGAAAGAATGGTGGAGAAAAAGAGGCAATTTGGAGGCCCTTGCACAAACTGGCTTTATTCTACCTAAGTTGCCCTCCCTCCAGTGTGTACTCCGAAAGAGTGTTTAGTGCGGCCGCTCACCTTGTCAGCAATCGGCGTACAAGGTTACTTCCAGAAAATGTGGAGAAGATGATGATCATCAAAATTAATTATAATCAATTCCTCCGTGGAGACATTCACCAGCAATTGCCTCCAGAAAGTACACAGGGATCTGAGATGGTGGATTCCAGTGGGGACGAATTAATAATCTGTGAGGAGGGGGATGTACACAGTGAAAGGGGTGAGGAATCGGAGGATGATAAGGTGGACATCTTGCCTCTGTAGAGCCAGTTTGTGCAAGGAGAGATTGATTGATTCTTTTTTGGTGGGGGCCCAAACCAACCAGTCATTTCAGTCAGTCGTGTGGCAGACCCTGTCGCTGAAATGATGGGTTCGTCAATGTTTTTCTTTTCAATCTAAGCCCCTGCAGTTTTCTGTAAGCATCTGCTTCGCTATGATGATCAACAAGTCACAAGGGAAAACACTCAGGGTTGGAGGCGTAGATCTTAGGACCAGCTGCTGCAAGCATGGCAGAGGTGTCACTATCACTGGTGACACCCAGAGAGGCGGCGAGGGAGATTGTAATGCAGTGCGCGCAGATAAGCAGCGCAATGGTAAAAAGGAGGCATGGTCTCATAGGTAGGGGCGTGGCCTGAATCACCATTTTGTTGCTGCGGGTATCCCGGGGGTTGGGGGCTGTACCCGGGGACTAGTGTGTGAGTGGTGCTGGCTCCTGCACAGTGACAGAAACTGGGTGTTGCACGTAATGTCACAGTGAAACACCCATATTCTGTCACTGAAGAAGAGCCGGCACTTTGGTGTCACCCCACTTGGCGGGTGACACTCGGGTGTGTGCCGCAACCCCGTTGTGATGCCACTGACCCATGGGAAGCTTTACGTGGCTTACCCATGTGTTAGTAGCCCCAAGCATCTTTTGTGTTAGTCCCTGAAGAAAAACTTCAAATATTGTTTACAATTTTGTAATCAATGGCCTAATTCAGTAAGGATTGCAAATTCTGCTAAGTAACAGAATTTGCAATCCTTTGGTTCGCATGCTGGGGCCACCCATCACAGGGCATGGCCACCCAGCATGCCACCTCCCTTCTTGACCACGCTGAAATTGCAGTCTCAGTGCAGTTCAGCGTGATCATAAAAAATGGGTTAGCCTCCTGTTGGTGCAGACTGTACGTGTGCGCAGGAAGCCGCCACCATTTTTGTGATCGCAACGGCTGCATGTGATGTCATGCAGCCGCTCTGACCACGCCTCCTGTTTCTCCGTTGAAGCCCTGCCCCCGCACCGCTCCATCTCCGACTTTGAAATGGAGTGTTGCTGACCCCCCGCACCGATTGACAGTCACAGAAAATGCAGGCGCATGCGTATGCTCTTAGCAATTTTTGCAGTTGGATTGCTTATTGTGATTGCAATCCAACCTGAATCAGGCTCTATTACCTATCACAATGCACTGCAGGTAGTACAAAATGGGGTTAATATAGGAGAAAAACCCCCAGAGCTGTGCTCCTTAACTGTCCCTGGTGGCTAGTGGAGCGGCTGCCCAGTAATCAGTGTCCACGCCAGTGCGCACACGGCCCGCCACCTACTGCCACGCTGGATCACGGTATAGTGTGGGCACAGAAGCCCCTTACCTCCCTTTCATCAGCGGCCTCGTGATCCCGGAGGGCGGTGTGTGTGTGACTGACCTTAGGAAGAAACCGGAGCCTCCGCTGCAGTGACCCAGCAACCAGGGCACGGGAGTATACTGCGCCGCTGGGAGAGATGGAGCTGCAGTAAAGATGTCTATTAGACCTAGCCTGCTGCAGCCCTTGTACATTCTTATAAAAAAAGTTCTTCTTTTCTTGTCAAAATTAATAGCTAAGAATAGGCTGCCTGAGGCAGCCCCCTGTTAAGTGTCCTGCTACTGAAGGCACCAACTACAAACTGAGCTCCCTGTTCATGGAAGCGAGGTTATAGAGCAGGGGGCGCTGAGCATCTTGGGAACAGTCAAAAGCTTTGAGCCTGTTGGTGCCTCAGATCAAGATCCTACTCTACACCCCAATGTGAATCCTTGTGGAGTCCAGTGTACCCCACAGAAGAAATGAATGTGTCACATCCATTGGCAGCAACATTAGAATAGCTGCTGATGGGCACAATTGAGAAAGGAAGGGGGGAAAACATTTGAATCCAGCACATATATGTAATTTGAATATGTAATTTGTACCTTCCTACTTTAAAATGTAATGGATGAACCTCACCCTGTGAGAACTATCTTCATGATCAAGAGATCTCATATGCAAGATAAGTATGTGTTGGCAGAGGCGCTCACTGGGCAGAGATGCTGATCGCACTGCGGCACCAGCACACACACACACACACTTCAGACCTGATCTCCTGTTGTGTGAATATGCACAGCAGAGATCAGGTCTGAATTAGGCCCTATATACAGCTGTCAGTAAGGCAGGGATCTGCTGCTGCCAGTGAGGCAGGGATGTGCTGCTGTCAGTGAAGCAGTGATCTGCTGCTGCCAGTGAGGCAGGGATCTGCTGCTGCCAGTGAGGCAGGGATGTGCTGCTATAAGTGAGGCAGGTATGTGCTGCTGTCAATGAGGCAGGGGTGTGCTGCTGTCAGTGAAGCAGGGATGTGCTGCTGTCAGCGAGGCAGTGATCTGCTGCCCACTATCTCCCTATCACCCCTGCCTGAGTCACACACTTTCCCTGTCACCCCTGCCCCAGTTACCCACTATCTCCCAGTCACCGCTGCCTCAGTTAACCACTATACCTGCGACCCCTGCCTCAGTCACCCACTATACCAGTCACCCCTGCTTTAGTCACCCACTATCTCTGTCACCCCTGCCTCAGTCAACCACTATCTCCATATCACCCCTACCTCAGTCACCCACTATCCCTGTCACCTCTGCCTCAGTCACCCACTGTCACCCTATCACCCCTGCCTCAGTCACCCACTATCCCTGTCACCCCTGCCTCAGTCTCCTACTGTCCCTGTCACCCCTGCCACAGTCATCCACTATATCCCTATCACCCCTGCCTTAGTCACTGACTATTTCCCAGTCACCCCGGCCTCAGTCACCCACTATCTCCCAGTCATACATGCTTCAGTCACCCACTATCTCCCAGTCATCCCTGCCTCAGTCACCTACTGACACCAGTGCAGACATTTCTGCTGCGGCCTCTCCACTCTCCAGCGTGAACGTACTGACGACTGAGGAAATCCGCTTCCCAGTTGAGGACTCCGGGAATGAACACTGCCGATATTGCTGGCAGATGACGTTCTACCCAACTGAGGATTTTTGATACTTCCAGCTTTGCCATGCAATTTCGAGTGCCGCCTTGATGATTTGTGTACACTACCGTGGTGTCGTTGTCCGATTGTACTTGAACAGGCCTGTTCTGTACTAGAGGCAGGGCCAGTGTCAATGAATTGAACACTGCCCGCAATTCCAGAATGTTTATCGGGAGGAGAGATTCCTCCCTGGTCCACCGATGGTGAAGGGTCGTCATCACGGCCATGACCTTGGTGAATTTCCGAGGTGCCGTGGCCAAACCAGAAGGCAGGACCTGAAATCCAAAAACTAACCAGGCACAACACTGCTTAGCTTCCAACATCAGATGAGATTGGACATATCCAGTGTGATGCGGCTGTAGATGATTTTTGCTGTTTCTAACTTCTACTTCTAACTACTGGTACATCAATGAATAAGTTTCAAAATATAATGCATCAAGAGAACGGTGTTGGTAGTATAAAACTACCTACAGCACCTGGTATTCCCAGGTGGTCTCACATCCAAGAACAAACCAGGCCTAAAATCAGGTGATATTGGGCATATACAGTGTGGTGTGGCTGTAGATGAGCTTAGTGGTTTCTGTTAGAGTTCTTCTACTTCTAACTACTCGTACATAAATGAGTAAGCAGCCGATTTATTAAACCTGGTGAAATGATAATTTGCATGGTGATAAAGTACCAGCCAATCAGCTCCTAATTGCCATGTCACAGGCTTGGTTTGAAAAATGACAGTTAGGAGCTGACTGGCTGGTACTTTATCACCTTGCACTTTATCAGTTCACCAGGCTTAATAGATCTGCCCCAATGTTTCAAAATGGAATGCATCAAGAGAACGGTGTTAGTATTGTAAAAATACACACAGCTCCTGGTATTTCCTTGTGGTCTCCCATCCAAGTACTAAAACCAGGACCAACACTGCTCAGCTTCCATGATCAGGAGAGATTGGGCAAATCCAGTGTGCTGTGGCTGTAGATGAGCTGGTGGTTTCTGTTACAGCTCTTCTACTTCTAACTTCTGGTACATAAAAGAATACATGTAAAAATTAAATGTACCAAGAAAATGGTGTTGGTAGTTTAAAAACACCTAAAGAATCTGATACTACCAAGCAGTCTCCCATCCATGTATTAACAAAGTCCAATACTGCTTTGCTTCAAAAATCAAATGAGATTGGGCATATCCAGTGTGGTGTGGCTTTAGATAAGCTTTGTGGTTTCTGTTAGAGCTCTTCTACTTCTAACTACTGGTACATTAATGAATATGTATAAGGTTGTAGTTTATCCAATATGCCTTTACTACCTTACCTTTCAACCCCCCCTCCCTCCCCTCTTCTCCTTATAGCTTCCTTAGTTCTCTCCTCCTCGTGTGTGCGTTATTTGTTTTCTCATACGTCCTAGAGGATGCTGGGGTCACATTAAGAACCATGGGGTATAGACGGGATCCGCAGGAGACATGGGCACTTTAAGACTTTCAAAGGGTGTGAACTGTCTCCTCCCTCTATGCCCCTCCTCCAGACTCCAGTTTTAGTATTGTGCGCAGTGATACTGGATGCACTACAGGGGAGCTCTACTGAGTTTCTCTGAAAAGACTTGTTAGTTTTTTTTATTTTCAGGGAGGCTGCTGGCAACAGTCTCCCTGCTTCGTGGGACTTAGGGGAGAGAAGTATGACCAACTTCTAGTGAGTTCAATGGCTCTGCTTCAGGCTGACAGGACACCATTAGCTCCTGAGGGTGCTGATCGCTGGGTACGCCTAGATGCACACTCCCGCAGCCTGCCGTCACCCCCTTACAGAGCCAGAAGACAGGTGAGTAGCAGAAGAACAGAAGACTTCTTCTTCAGTGACGGCATTCTGAGGTACCGAGCAGCGAGCGGAACGCTGCGCGCCATGCTCCCACACAAACACAGGCACTGCAGGGTGCAGGGCACGGGGGGGGGGGGGCACCCTGGGCAGCATAAATTCCTCACAAAAGGCTGGAAAAAGTGGACATTAGTGCCTGGGCACTGTCCTTACCCCGCTAGCGTAATTAATTATTTCTGAGCGGGACAGATACGCGCCATTACAGCGGCGGGGCTTCTTCCTCACCTCACCAGAACATCTTTAGAGCATTACAAGTCTATCACTATAGAGTTTATTATTTCCCAGACTGTGTACTTTTGGCGCTGGATTGTGAGCTGAAAAATCCTCTGTGTCCCTCTGACAGATTTACTGACGGTCTGTCCCCCATAAGCCGGTGTGTCTGTGGGTACTTGGTATATGTGTGTCAACATGTCGGTGGCTGAATGTTTTCCCCAAGAGGAAACTATATTAGGAATGCAGACATATGATGGTGGCCCTGTTGGCACCACCAATAACTGACTGGGTAAATGTTTCAGTAATATCAGAGTAAGGTTGGATAAATCTGTGTCCCAGACACAGACGTAGAGAATAGATGTGATATTCATGGCTATGTTTCTTTTCCCTCAGGCCCCGCTGGGTCGCAAAAATGTTATTTTGCCCAGTTTCTACACACTGATACTGACACGGATACTGATACTTATGTCGACCATAATGTTTCCTGATTAGATCCAATATTGGCAAGGAGCATTCAGTACATGATTGTGGATATTAAGGACATATTAAAATCACTGAAGACCCTGCTGTTCCTGACAAAGGGGTCTATATGTATGTATATATAGATATATAATGAAAGCTGATGTAACGTTCCTCCATCTCTGTTTGAGAAAGTCTGGGCCAGCTCGACAAGATGGTTTCAAATCCCCAAAAGGATTCTGGTTGTTTATTCATTTCCCGCCGCGGACAGAATAAAGTGGGAGTCACCCCCTGTTCTGCACGGGGCCCTGTCACAAATCCAGCGGATCGTATGCAGGAAGCTACATTATTTCTAGTTATGTAACCACGGGTACATTACTTAGACCTGCCATTACATGTGCATGGGTGAGTAGTAGTATTCAAGAATTGGTCGAATACCTTGTCATTCGATATAGATACCCTGGAGAGATGGGATACTCCTTACGTTGTATCATATCAAGGACACTGCAGCATACTTACGTGAGACTGCAAGGGATATAGGACTCTTGAGTTCACGGGCCAATTTCATAGCAGTGTCGGATAGGAGGGCATTGTGGATTCACCAAGAGAATGCTGATGCTGACTCCAAGAAGAAAGGGAGTCTCTTCCCTATGAAGGTGAAGCCTTGTTTGGTGACTGCCTAGTTAATTTGATCTCGGCAGCTCCCGCAGGTAAGTCAACCTTCTTGCCCTATGTTCCCTCCCAACGGATGAAGACGCATCATTATCTGATGCAGTCATTTCGGCCCAATAGATATGCAAGAAGTTAAGATTCCCCTTTCTTTGCAGGTAGAGGAAGGAGAAGAGAGAAGAGGTCTGCATCCTCTTCAAGATCGCAGGAGCAGAGATCATCCTCTGCTTCTGCCAAATCCACTGCATGACGCTGGGGCTCTCTTGCAGGAGCCCGCACCAGTGGGGGCACGTCTAAAACTCTTCAGTCAGTTCTGGATTCATTCGGACATGGACTCGTGTGTTTTACAAATAGTGTCCCAAGGGTACAAACTGGGGTTTCAAGATGTTCCCCCTCACCGATTGTTCAAACATTAAGTTACTGTGCTATTCCTGGGTTATATAGCGCTGGGGTATGTGCTGGCATACTCTCTCTCTGTCTCTCCAAAGGGCCTTGTGGGGGAAATGTCTTCAGTAAAAGTATTCCCTGTGTGTGTGGTGTGTCGGTACGCGTGTGTCGACATGTCTGAGGAAGAAGGCTATATTAGAGAGGAGCGGGAGCAAATGAACGTGGTGTCTCCGCCGACACCTGATTGGATGGATATGTGGAATGTTTTAAATGCTAGTGTAAACTCATTGCACAAAAGATTAGACAAGGCAGAAGCTTTGGGACAGTCAGGGTCTCAACCAATGCCTAATCCTATGTCGCAGGGACTGTCAGGGTCTCATAAGCGCCCACTATCCAGATTGTTGACACAGATACCGACACGGATTCTGACTCCAGTGTCGATTACGATGATGCAAAGTTACAGCCAAAATTGGCAAAATACATTTGATATATGATTATGGCAATAAAAGATGTTTTGCACATCACAGAGGAGCCCCCTATCCCTGACAAGAGGGTACATATGTACAAGGGAAAGAAGCCTGAGGTAACCTTTCCCCCCTCACACGAGCTGAACGAGTTATGTGAAAAAGCTTGGGAATCTCCTGCAGATTTCCAAAAGGATTCCCCTTTCCCATCAACGGATAGGTTACGATGGGAATCCTCCCCTTGGGTGGACAAAGCATTAACACGCTTATCCAAGAAGGTAGCCCTCCCGTCCCAGGATACGGCTACCCTCAAAGAGTCTGCTGACCGCAAACAGGAGATTACCCTGAAGTCCATTTATACACATTCAGGTACCTTACTCAGACCGGCAATTGCGTCGGCCTGGGTGTGTAGTGCTGTAGCGGCATGGACGGATACCCTAGATAAGGCTACTATTTTATTGCCCCTGGGGCATATAAGAGATGCTGTCCTATATATGTGTGTATGCAAACTACAGGTGGTGCTGCAGGGCTCACACCCTTTTACTTGTCTTGTAGAGCAACTCTGGAGCTGTTACTGGGTCCAGCTGCTGCAAGAAATCAGCTTGAATGCTTCAGGGGCTTGGGCATGGCCAACATGAGCCCCACACTGATGGGGGTGTATAAAGCGATCTAGGGGTCATCCAAGCGCAACCCCACAAAGGCCACCATGCCCTGCGTGACCATTTTCTCTTTTCATATGCAGACGAGGGTTGCAGCCAACTATGCCCATTGCTTGGATGACATCACCGTATGCAAATCCGTCTGCTGCAGACCTTTCCCCAGGAATGCTTGTACTAGTTGTTGCATATGGTTTGATGTTTGAGGGTGCTTCAGTATTAGGCAGCCTTCCGCCCTCTCATGTTCATCTGAAAATATGTGGTCTCCCTGCAGTTCCCTTGTGCTTCCTCAGTTGAATCTCCTTAACATGACGGGTGTGTGCCCGAGCAGCCGCCCTCCACAGCCCTATCCCAGCACATGCTTTTCTTGCGTATGAGATCTCTTGATCATGAAGATAGTTCTCACAGGGTGAGGTTCATCCATTACATTTTAAAGTAGGAAGGTACAAATTACATATTCAAATTACATATATGTGCTGGATTCAAATGTTTTCCCCCCTAACTTTCTCAATTGTGCCCATCAGCAGCTATTCTAATGTTGCTGCCAATGGGTGTGACACATTCATTTCTTCTGTGGGGTACACTGGACTCCACAAGGATTCACATTGGGGTGTAGAGTAGGATCTTGATCTGAGGCACCAACAGGCTCAAAGCTTTTGACTGTTCCCAAGATGCTCAGCGCCCCCTCCTCTATAACCTCGCTTCCATGAACAGGGAGCTCAGTTTGTAGTTGGTGCCTTCAGTAGCAGGCCACTTAAGAGGGGGCTGCCTCAGGCAGCCTATTCTTAGCTATTAATTTTGACAAGAAAAGAAGAACTTTTTTTTATAAGAATCTACAAGGGCTGCAGCAGGCTAGGTCTAATAGACATCTTTACTGCAGCTCCATCACTCCCAGCGGCGCAGTATACTCCCGCGCCCTGGTTGCTGGGTCACTGCAGCGGAGGCTCCGGTTTCTTCCTAAGGTCAGTCACACACACACCGCCCTCCGGGATCACGAGGCCGCTGATGAAAGGGAGGTAAGGGACTTCTGTGCCCACACTATACCGTGATCCAGCGTGGCTGTAGGGGGCGGGCCATGTGCGCACTGGCGTGGACACTGATTACTGGGCAGCTGCTCCACTAGCCACCAGGGACAGTTAAGGAGCACAGCTCTGGGGGGTTTTCTCTTATATTAACCCCATTTTGTACTACCCGCAGTGCATTGTGATAGGTAATAGAGCCTGATTCAGGTTGGATTGCAATCGCAATAAGCAGTCCAACTGCAAAAATTGCTAAGAGCATACGCATGCGCCTGCATTTTCTGCGGCACCCCGCAGTTAATGCGATCGCCTCTGACTGTCAATCGGTGCTGGGGGGGGGGTCAGCAACACTCCATTTCCAAGTCGGAGATGGAGCGGTGCGTGGGCAGAGCTTCAAAATGGGGTCGGCAACGGAGAAACAGGAGGCGTGGTCAGAGCGGTTGCATGACATCACATGCAGCAGCTGCGATCACAAAAATGGTGGCGGCTTCCTGTGCACACATACAGTCTGCACCAACAGGAGGCTAACCCATTTTTTATGATCACGCTGAACTGCACTGCGACTGCAATCTCAGCGTGGTCAAGAAGGGAGGCGGCATGCTGGGTGGCCCCAGCATGCGAACCAAAGGATTGCAAATTCTGTTACTTAGCAGAATTTGCAATCCTTACTGAATTAGGCCCATTGATTACAAAATTTATTTGTAAATATTTGAAGTTTTTCTTCAGGGACTAACACAAAAGATGCTTGGGGCTACTAACACATGGGTAAGCCACGTAAAGCTTCCCATGGGTCAGTGGCATCACAACGGGGTTGCGGCCCACACCCGAGTGTCACCCGCCAAGGGGGGTGACACCAAAGTGCCGGCTCCTCTTCAGTGACAGAATATGGGTGTTTCACTGTGACATTACGTGCAACACCCAGTTTCTGTCACTGTGCAGGAGCCAGCACCACTCACACACTAGTCCCCGGGTGCAGCACTCAACCCCCGGGATACCCGGAGCAACAAAATGGAGATTCAGGCCAACAGGCCACACCCCTACCTATGAGACCATGCCTCCATTTTACCATTGCGCTGCTTATCTGCGCGCACTGCATTACAATCTCCCTCGCTGCCTCTCTGGGTGTCACAAATGATAGTGACACCTTTGCCATGCTTGTAGCAGCTGGTCCTAAGATCTACGCCTCCAGCCCTGAGTGTTTGCCCTTGTGACTTGTTGATCATCATAGCGAAGCAGATTCTTACAGAAAACTGCAGGGGCTTAGATTGAAAAGAAAAACATTGACGAACCCATCATTTCAGCAACAGGGTCTGCCACACGGCTGACTGAAATGACTGGTTGGTTTGGACCCCCACCAAAAAAGAAGCAATCAATCTCTCCTTGCACAAACTGGCTCTACAGAGGCAAGATGTCCACCTCATCATCCTCCGATTCCTCACCCCTTTCACTGTGTACATCGCCCTCCTCACAGATTATTAATTCGTCCCCACTGGAATCCACCATCTCAGATCCCTGTGTACTTTCTGGAGGCAATTGCTGGTGAATGTCTCCACGGAGGAATTGATTATAATTCATTTTGATGATCATCATCTTCTCCACATTTTCTGGAAGTAACCTCGTACGCCGATTGCTGACAAGGTGAGCGGCTGCACTAAACACTCTTTTGGAGTACACACTGGAGGGAGGGCAACTTAGGTAGAATAAAGCCAGTTTGTGCAAGGGCCTCCAAATTGCCTCTTTTTCCTGCCAGTATACATACGGACTGTCTGACGTGCCTACCTGGATGCGGTCACTCATATAATCCTCCACCATTCTTTCAAAGGTGACAGAATCATATGCAGTGACAGTAGACGACATGTCAGTAATCGTTGCCAGGTCCTTCAGTCCGGACCAGATGTCAGCACTCACTCCAGACTGCCCTGCATCACCGCCAGCGGGTGGGCTCGGAATTCTTAGCCTTTTCCTCGCACCCCCAGTTGCGGGAGAATGTGAAGGAGGAGCTGTTGACGGGTCACGTTCCGCTTGACTTGACAATTTTCTCACCAGCAGGTCTTTGAACCTCTGCAGACTTGTGTCTGCAGGAAAGAGAGATACAATGTAGGTTTTAAATCTAGGATCGAGCACGGTGGCCAAAATTTATTGCTCTGATTTCAACAGATTGAATCCTGGTTAAGCGAATTAAGGGCTCCATCCACAAGTCCCACATGCCTAGCGGAATCGCTCTGTTTTAGCTCCTCCTTCAATGTCTCCAGCTTCTTCTGCAAAAGCCTGATGAGGGGAATGACCTGACTCAGGCTGGCAGTGTCTGAACTGACTTCACGTGTGGCAAGTTCAAAGGATTGCAGAACCTTGCACAACGTTGAAATCATTCTCCACTGCGCTTGAGTCAGGTGCATTCCCCCTCCTTTGCCTATATCGTGGGTAGATGTATAGGCTTGAATGGCCTTTTGCTGCTCCTCCATCCTCTGAAGCATATAGAGGGTTGAATTCCACCTCGTTACCACCTCTTGCTTCAGAGGATGGCAGGGCAGGTTCAGGAATGTTTGGTGGTGCTCCAGTCTTCGGCACGCGGTGGCTGAATGCAGAAAGTGGCCCGCAATTCTTCGGGCCACCGACAGCATCTCTTGCACGCCCCTGTCGTTTTTTAAATAATTCTGCACCACCAAATTCAATGTATGTGCAAAACATGGGACGTGCTGGAATTTGCCCAGATGTAATGCACGCACAATATTGGTGGCGTTGTCCGATGTCACAAATCCCCAGGAGAGTCAAATTGGGGTAAGCCATTCTGCGATGATGTTCCTCAGTTTCCGTAAGAGGTTGTCAGCTGTGTGCCTCTTATGGAAAGCGGTGATACAAAGCGTAGCCTGCCTAGGATCGAGTTGGCATTTGCGAGATGCTGCTACTGGTGCCGCCGCTGCTGTTCTTGCTGCGGGAGGCAATACATCTACCCAGTGGGCTGTCACAGTCATATAGTCCTGAGTCTGCCCTGCTCCACTTAACCACGGACATGTGGACTAGTGGACATTGGGTACAACTGCATTTTTTAGGACACTGGTGACTCTTTTTCTGAGGTCTGTGTACATTTTCGGTATCGCCTGCCTAGAGAAATGGAACCTAGATGGCATTTGGTACCGGGGACACAGTACCTCAATCAAGTCTCTAGTTGCCTCTGAATTAACGATGGATACCGGAACCACGTTTCTCACCACCCAGGCTGACAAGACCTGAGTTATCCGCTTTGCAGCAGGATGACTGCTGTGATATTTCATCTTCCTCGCAAAGGACTGTTGGACAGTCAATTGCCTACTGGAAGTAGTACAAGTGGTCTTCCGACTTCCCCTCTGGGATGACGATCGACTCCCAGCAGCAACAACAGCAGCGCCAGCAGCATTAGGCGTTACACTCAAGGATGCATCGGAGGAATCCCAGGCAGGAGAGGACTCGTCAGACTTGCCAGTGACATGGCCTGCAGGACTATTGGCTCTCCTGTCTAAGGAGGAAATTGACACTGAGGGAGTTGGTGGTGTGGTTTGCAGGAGCTTGGTTACAAGAGGAAGGGATTTAGTGGTCAGTGGACTGCTTCCGCTGTCATCCAAAGTTTTTGAACTTGTCACTGACTTATGATTAATGTGCTGCAGGTGACGTATAAGGGAGGATGTTCTGAGGTGGTTAACGTCCTTACCCCTACTTATTACAGCTTGACAAAGGCAACACACGGCTTGACACCTGTTGTCCGCATTTGTGTACAGGATGCATACCTTCATGTCCAAATTTATCCATCTCATCAGTCGTACCTCAGATTTGCGGTACAGGACTGTCATTGCCAATTTCAGACGTTGCTGTTTGGTCTCTCCACGGCCCAGAGAATTTTCACCAAGGTAATGGTGGAAATGATGGTTCTCCTGCGCAAGCAATGTGTCACAATTATCCCGTACTTGAGCGATCTCATAAAAGCGAGATCAAGAGAGCAGTTGCTGAACAGCGTATCACTTTCACTGAAAGTGTTACAGCAACACGGCTGGATTTTCAATATCCCAAAGTCGCAGTTGGTTCCTACGACTCGTCTGTCTTTCTTGGGCATGATTCTGGACACAGACCAGAAGAGGGTTTATCTCCCGATAGAAAAGGCCCAGGAACTCATGACTCTTGTCAGGAACCTATTGAAACCAAAACTTGTGTCAGTGCATCACTGCACTCGAGTCCTGGGAAAGATGGTGGCATCATACAAAGCCATTCCATTCGGCAGGTTCCATGCGAGGACTTTCCAATGGGACCTACTGGACAAGTGGTCTGGGTCACATTTACAGATGCATTGGTTGATCACCCTGTCCCCCAGGGTCAGGGTATCACTCCTGTGGTGGCTGCAGAGTGCTCACCTTCTCGAGTGACGCAGATTCGGCATTCAGGACTGGATCCTGGTGACCACAGATGCAAGCCTCCAAGGTTGGGGAGCAGTCACACAGGGAAGAAATTTCCAAGGTCTTTGGTCAAGTCAAGAGACTTGTCTTCACATCAACATCCTGAAACTAGGGGCCATATACAATGCCCTACGTCAAGCGGAGACCTTACTTTGCGACCAACCGGTTCTGATCCAGTCAGACAACGTCACCGCAGTGGCTCATGTAAACCGCCAAGGCGGCACAAGGAGCAGAGTGGCGATGGCACAAGCTACCTTTGCATTTTTCTCCCAAACGAAGGACACTAGAATGAAAATTTTAAAGCCTCCTGTTAGTGCTTCATCTACACGGTATAGCCCTGAATTTTCCAATGCGTAGCTCTTTGCAAAAGAGAGATATTGGCAAGGAAAAGCTGTCTTGTACCTTTGCATTTTTCTCCCAAACGAAGGACACTAGAAAGAAAATTTTAAAGCCTCCTGTTAGGCCATCATCTACACGGCATAGCCCTGAATTTTCCAATGCGTAGCTCTTTGCAAAAGAGAGATATTGGCAAGGAAAAGCTGTCTTGTACCTTTGCATTTTTCTCCCAAACGAAGGACACTAGAAAGAAAATTTTAAAGCCTCCTGTTAGGCCATCATCTACACGGCATAGCCCTGAATTTTCCAATGTGCAGCTCTTTGCAAAAGAGAGATATTGGCAAGGAAAAGCTGTCTTGTACCTTTGCATTTTTCTCCCAAACGAAGGAAACTAGAATGAAAATTTTAAAGCCTCCTGTTAGTGCTTAATCTACACGGTATAGCCCTGAATTTTCCAATGCGTAGCTCTTTGCAAAAGAGAGATATTGGCAAGGAAAAGCTGTCTTTCAACTCTTCCACAACTGAAAAACAGATAGTGTTCCCAAGCCGTCCATCCTGTAATATCTTCAGTCTCTCGTCAATGAAGAAAACAATCCCTCCAGCAGACTCTTCAACCACGATACAAGATCACAGCCAAAAGGGCGAGAAGCAACTACACTTGCGTTTAACCAAAATGGCTAAAACTTAGTGGAGGAAAGTGCAGTGCACCAAAACATAAGCTGACACAATCATGGAGAATGCGCCAGCATATATGCTCTTCTATCTATATTTTGCAAACCTGCTCTTGTCCCCTCCAGCTGCTCCATGTAGATTTGACGCCTGGCAAGGTGCATAACCCACTGACAAGCAGGCACACTCCTGCATGAGTTTTCACTCTCACTAGCAGGATGATACACATTCATTTGCATGTGCTCCACCTCTGACACACCGCCCACCCAACCACCCAGTCACCAGAGCCACCCACAAGCCAACTGGCTCCGTGATTTAATTTGCACAGTGCAGTCATCCAGGCAGCATGTCCTTCTCAATGGAATAATCTCTGGTTCCATGGAATCTTCCGCATTGGAATGCTGCGGAACAAAAAGGATTTAAACATTCAGCTTGCTAGCATTCAATGTACCTGCGGCTTGGCTCTAGCACATGGGTCTTCATCCTGTGGCCCTCCAGCTGCTGTGAAACTGCACATCCCAGCATGCCCTGCCACAGTTTTGCTATTAAGGTATGCTAAAACTGAGGCAGGGCATGCTGGTATATGTAGTTCCACAGCAGCTGGAGGGTCGCAGGTTGAAGACCCATATTCTAGCATGCCTGTTCTATGATGCATGTTCCGTGATGTCACAATCAGCTTGGAATGGGGTGTCTAGCATGCATTTGCTGACAGCCACTTGAGGGAGACACACATCAGGAGATGCAGCATATCGGAGGTCTTCGATGCCTTTCCAGCAAATGCACACCACCAGCTGCTGGTCTGGACACAAAACAATACCCACAATTGAAGGCTCAAAATGCCCAACTACAGGATTAATGTAAGTAGTGAATTTAGGAATGAATTTAGAAGTAGGAAATTAAGTTAGTTCACAAGTACATTCAAATTCCGATCTAAAGTCTAGGTAGGCCTCACGTCCTGGCAGCCCCCAGCATTTAAAAATGCCTTGATTAGAGGTAGGGAATTAAATGTAGATAAGAAGTAGACACAAAATAACACTCCACAGAGCAATTATCAGGTGTCTTTATCAATTGTTGCATTTAAAAAATCAAGCAATTAGGGAACACAATGTTGCGACAATGTAACCCTATTTGCAAAATAGTACTAAATAAGTTTGTCGATGTAAGACATTTGCAAAGGCGCAAACAAAACACGCTGGAAAATGCAACTGAATCTGTTTTTGGAGGTTAGAATAGATGCAGGATCAAGTAGCTCAATGGGTAGGGTGTTTGATTAGAATTCAACAGGTTATAGATTTGAATCCTGGGTATGATAGTTTGAGGTGTTATTTAATAAAGTATGTTTATATATTAGTCACACATGGCTTACTTTTACAAATGGCATGTCACCAGTTAGTGCTGACTGCTGATATGCCATTTGCACAAACACCCCATGTGTGACTGTATATGCATTTAAGGAGGGCACCCCGGCAATACCACAAACCATTGAGTGTCAAGTATACTAGATATATCTTCATATCTCATGTGCTTTCTCTGAGACCAATCTTGTTATGCCCCTTCCCCACAAGGCATGCGCCTTTTGTCCATATTGCAAAAATGGGGAGGGGAGGGGGGGGGCATATAATTCTCTGTCACAGGGCACCAAAAAGTCTAGTTATGGCTCTGGTATGCATTATGTAATCTGGCAGACCATATCTCCAACACTGGCTGGTTGGAATAGAAATCCGGTTATCTATGTGAGCAAATGACCATCAACGATTTACTCTCAAACACTAGAAAATGGACAAACATGGTCCCCTAAACAAATTGGTTAAATTTTGGGTTTAACCAATTTGTGTAATGACCATTTTTGACCACTTTTCTAGTGTTTGGGAGCAAATGGTTAATTGACATTTGCTACTATACATTACCAGATTTTCATTCCACCCATCCAGACTGGATAGATAGCCTGACAGATAATTGTGTAGTGTACGCCCAGGATAACTGTCAGTTGTGCTTTCTTTTATGACGGCACATAAATGGGTGGGCAGATCCAGAGCAAGCACTGCCCACTCATGCATAGTTGTCAACTGATGTGAAGTTCCAGGGGGCAATCTCAGTTATAAAGAAAAGTATCTGGAAATTGTCCCTAGTTTAAAAAAAAAAATAAAAAAAAAATTGATCAACTCCATTTATTTAGTATGATATCCCAGCAGTCAGAACAACATACTTTATTAAATAACACATCTCAAACTACCATACCCAGGATTCAAACCTATAACCTGTTGAATTCTAATAAAACACCCTACCTATTGAGCTATTTGATCCTGCATAAAAATTGTGAACATTATATGAAGCTATTGGTACTTTGCAAAAAAAAAGTATCAGCATTACAACGCAGCAGATCCATGCAGTTTGCAGCCACACACTACATGTATCTGCTCAGCCACAATGCTGATTATTTCTTCACAAAGTACAAGGTGAGCTCCAAACAGAATTCTCTAGCTTAGAATTATACCTTTCTATGCCAAACCTAGAAGTCGGGCCCCCCACCCTGGGATCCCCCAGAGGGAGGCCTGCACCGTCATGCGGCAGGCTTGTCCGTTTTGGAAGCAGGCTGATGGGCAGCCCAGGCTTGCTTCAGTCTGGGCTTGGCAGGTCTGGAAGCATGAGCTTGCTTTGGGTATGCCTGACCTTGGGTACGCTTTACCTGAGGGATGAAAGGGCCAAGGGAAAGTACTTTTAGCCTTCTGCGTGGTAGGAGTCATACGAGGTAGGCAAGCTGTTTTAGCAGTAGCCAGATCAGCTACAATCTTATTGAGGTCTTCTCCAAAGAGAGTGTCTCCCTTGAAAGGAAGCACCTCCAGGGTTTTCTTGGAATCCATATCCACCGACCAGGATCTCAACCAGCTGTATAAAGTATTACCTTGGAACTGGCTCTCCACTCCCCATTATCTGGTTATCATGGCTTCCTCCGCCAGTGTCCAGACTCGCTTGCTGAAGCTCGGCCACTTCTTCCTAGCAGCAGGCTCCTGGATCACTGGGCAGCAGAGGTGCTTGGGAGCCGGAAGGGGGCGGAGCAATCAGGCAGGCAGTTGCAGTGCTGCCCAGCTATCTGTGGTGTGAGAAGAAGCAGGGGCACCCCACCGCTGGCAGTGCTGCAGCTAGCGGTGGTGGCAGCGGCGAGGCTGCTGGGCTGGGTCTTGAAAAAGGTTGAAAGAAGGGTTTTACGGCATGGAATGTACAAACTGCGAGACCCTGCTGGTAGCGCCTTTGTCTATTTAGTAGGAAGGGCACGTAACAGCCGGGGGGCAATGGAGGAAGCCCCTTTAGGGCTGGAGCCCCTTCAGGGCTGGAGCCCGGTGGCAACTGACTCCGTTGTCTCTGGCAGTTCTGCCCCTGGACTAGAGGAATGGTCAAGAACATGGCAACATTTAATGCCAAAAAATGCAAAATCATACACGTCTCAAAAATGCAAAGGCTAACTATAATATTAAGGGCATTATAATGGCAAGAGGAAAGCTATCTAAGTATTACTATTTCAGGTGAGCAATGTAACAAAGCAATAGGAAAGGCAAGTCAGATGCTTGTTTGCATAGGTTAAAGAACCAGTAGCAGAAAAAAGTAATACAGGTTGAGTATCCCATATGCAAATATTCCGAAATACGGAATATTCCGAAATACGGACTTTTTTGAGTGAGACTGAGATAGTGAAACCTTTGTTTTTTGATGGCTCAGTGTACACAAACTTTGTTTAATACTCAAAGTTATTAAAAATATTGTATTAAATGAACTTCAGACTGTGTGTATAAGGTGTATATGACACATGAATGAATTCTGTGAATGTACACACACTTTGTTTAATGCACAAAGTTATAAAAAATATTGGCTAAAATGACCTTCAGGCTGTGTGTATAAGGTGTATATGAAACATAAATGCCTTCTGTGCTTAGATTTAGGTCCCATCACCATAATATCTCGTTATGGTATGCAATTATTCCAAAATACAGAAAAATCCGATATCCAAAATTCCTCTGGTCCCAAGCATTTTGGAAAAGGGATACTCAACCTGTAATGCCACTTTATAGGTCCTTGGTACAGCCACATTTAGAATCCTGTGTTCAGTTCCAGAAGCCATACAGTATCTCCAGAAGGCTGTAAATACATTAGGGCAACTAAAATTGTGCATGGCCTACATCACAAAACTTACCTGGAAATACTAAAAAATGTTGATGTGTATAGTTTGGAGAAGGGAAGAGGGAACATACAGTAATAGAAACATTTAAATATATAGGGAGGAATGTAATAGGGTGTGAGAATCAGAAAGTGAGAGATTTTGTGTTTTTTCCTGTTGTTGTTTTTTTTTTTTATTGTTTGTTTTTTAAAGTGGCAATCCTTTACATGGCAAAACCAGGTTGATATTTGCCACCGTGGGCATGTGTAGAAGGGGCACTGCTACTGTTGGCATTATGTGTGTAAGCTGCACTGATATGGTGGTTATGTGTATAAAGGGCACTGCGACTGTGGGTATTATTATTATTATTATTATTATTACATGCGGTGTAATGACAATAAGATAGTGCTACTGTGTGGCGTATTTTGATTTGGGGTGCTATTGTGTGGCCATGCCCCTTCCTTGTGATACCACACCTTCTTTTTTTAAGGAGCGCACTGTCCCTTTATTAAGTATTGGAGAGAGGGCCCAAATTAATAGTTTGCAGGGAGGCGCCAAACACCCTAGCACTGGCCCTTTGGTAGGGGACAGGATTTGCTTCTGCTTGTGCACATATGTTATGATTGCCAGCAAACAGCACTGGTTTTGCCTATAACACTAACTATAAATATTTTGAATTGGTCCTGGACCACCAATCCAAGGCACCCCTGCAAGTGTCCTGAGGCACCCCAGGGTGCAGTTTGAGAACCACTGGTCTAATGAGTACCCAGGATAATTATTGTAGCTGGTCTGCGGGTAACAGCTCTCAGATCCACTTCTAGAAAAAATGCAGCAATGTAATTTGAGTGACAAACTGCAGAGATGAACCCTTTCTGTGACTGCTGCACAGGGATCACACAAACTCTATTCATAGGGCTGACTTCACTTAGGGGAGATGTTCTCACCCCGCAAAGAAGTGCGAGTATATACCGCACTTACGGTACCATTGGATTTACAGATATTTTCTTGCAATACACTATGGGGGTCATTCTGAGTTGATTGCTCGCTAGCAGTTTTTAGCAGCCATGCAAACGCATTGTCGCTGCCCACTGGAGAGTGTATATTCACTTTGGAGAAGTGCGAACACTTGAGCAGCCGAGCGCCTGCAAAATCGTTTCAAAATAAGACCAGCACTGTAGTTACACTTCGTGTGCGTTGATTCTAACAACCGAGGGACGGCTTTTGATGTCACACACCCATCCAGCGAATGCCCAGCCATGTCTGCATTTCTTCTGCCACGCCTGCATTTTTCCAAGCACTCCCTGAAAACGGTCAGTTGACACCCAGAAACGCCCTCTTTCTGTCAATCTCCGTGTGGCCTGTTCTGTGATTGGAATAATCGCTAGAACTAGTGCAAAACCACAATGGACTTTGTACCCGTACGATGCGCATGCACATTACGGAGCATGCGCATGCACAGATTAGCCATTTTTTTTCAACTGATTGCTACGCAGCGAACAACGGCAGCAAGCGATCAACTCGGAATGACCCCCTATATACATAGAAACATGGATTTTTACTGCAGGAATTATGGTTAGTTTAGGGGTATTGGTTAGGGTCAACAGAGGTGTAGCTAGGGGTCCAAGCGCCCCTGGCAAAGTAAGGGACTGGCGCCCCCCCTTTCGATAAAGCATTGCAGTCCATTGGCGGTTACCATGTTGGAGCCACAGCAACTGACCCCCTCCCCCACACGCTGCCCTACATCATCGGCTGGGATTCACTGTTGGTGTGAAGCCACTGGGAACATTCTGGTAGCATTAGCAGCAGTCTGTGTCATAGATAGGGAAGGCAGAAGGTTAACTAGCTAATAGCAGTCTGTTGGCAGCAGAGGCTGGGCGGGGGGCTGAGAATGAGCCAACGCTGATCAGTGTCCAGTCTGCTCAGACAAAAATATTTTGTGATCAGGGCTGGTTCTAGACCAAAGGAGCCAATGGCAAAAATTTCCTTTGGCACCCCCCCCCCCCACACACACACACACATACACACACACACACACACACACACACACACACACACAAACACACACACACGCACACACACACCAAAAAAGAACATATCCCAGTTTAACATAACGCTATGTGGTGCAAGGTGTGGAGCTGGTCACTTGTATCAGACCTCTGACATTTGCCTTTTCACCCATATTGCATACTTTTTCTTGCAGGTTGTGTCTTAATTCAAGAAGTGTTCTAAGTACTTCAGCTTAGTATCTTTACTGACCCCTCTTTACCCCACACTACATAACTGACCCCTCTATACCCTACACTACATCACTGACCTTTCTATAACCATCACTGCATTACTGACCCCTCTATACAGTACACTGACCTCTATATACCTGCTAGTACATCCCTGATGCCTATATTCCCTAAGCTAAATCCCTGACGCCTCTATTCCCTACGCTACATCCCTGACGCCTCTATTCCCTATGCTACATCCCTGACGCCTCTATACCCTACGCTACATCCCTGATGACTCTATTCCCTACGCTACATTCCTGATGCCTCTATAACCTACGCTACATCCCTGACGCCTCTATACTCTACGCTACATCCCTGACGCCTCTATACAGTACAATGCATTACTGATCCCTCTAGACCATACATCCTCATTACATCAGAGAGATAGTGAAACACTGGAAAAAATAAGGATAAAGTGGACTACAGAAACTGATGCTCTAAACAAAGGAGAGAGAGAGAAAAGCACAAGGGAAAGTGGGCAATCGGAACACCATAGAGAGAGGAGAGATAGAAATGCCTGAAAAAGTAAAGGGGGTTGGGTATGGCATCCGGCGCTCGGGATTCCAGCAGTCACATGATACCTAATCCTAATCCTAACCCTCTGGGGGGGTGGCGGATAGGGCTAACCCTCAGGGGGTGGCAGCTAGGACTAACCCCCCCCCCCCTCCTAGTGCCTTCCCTAACACCCCCTCCCCCGGTCCTAACCCTCCCTCCAATACTCGCCTTCGGGATGTTGGCTGTCTGTGTGCCGGCACCAGTTTCCCAAGTGGTGTCAGGATTCCAACATCGGTCAAATGACCGCCGGTATATCGTCTGCCGGGATGGTAAATGTATCCTGAGGACAGGTAGTGAGTGTGGAGGGATAGGTGGTTCAGTAAAATGTAACAGCTCAAACTGCGATCATTCACTGATAAATTGATTTATAGCTCTCCCTTTTTAACCATTGCAGTCATAAAAGCAATGTTTTTTAAACTTTTAAATAAAGCTTGTTAGCATCCCCAGCACACTGTATATGCTGGGAGATGTAGTTCTCAATATGAAAACATTTAATTACTGTATGAACTCTAATTCCCCAACTGAAACCTCTCACAAACACACACTCCTAAATCTAGTACACACACACACACACACATTTCCCCAGTACTGACAACTCTCATCACTTCCACACACTGACAACTCCCTCCTGCTCCTCTCCCCACTGACACTGACAGCTCCCTCACAGTCACACACATCCTCCACCCCCCCCCCCCCCCCACACACACACTGATAGCACACATGCACAAATCCCCCCCTCCTCGACACTAACTGTCACGGACTGCTTGGGCAGCAGGGGGCAGGCTCTGACTTGAAGTGCTGAAATTCAACAGCTCTCTCGAACTTGCAAGGCATGGCTGTGCAGCTGTCTCCAGCCATCTCCTTGCCCACTGTGTAATTTGTGGCGTTCTCTGATGTTCCCCGCTCTGCCTCTACAACCGGCACATAATGTACAGCAGTGGTGACTCCTGAGTATGGGCCTGGAGAACTCCGCCTACCGGGGGGTAGGGATTAATAATTTCAAAGGGGCAGAGCTAGGAGTGAAGCAGTGGACAGCAGTTGAGGGGCGTTTCAAACTGTAACAGGGTTGGGACAATTTCAGTATCCTTCCCTCACCGTCTAATTGGTCAGTCCCACGCTGATTGCCATAGCGCCCTTTCGAGACTGCAGAACTCTATCCCTTAGCCACGGTTGGCACAGCTGGATGGTGCCCCTGGCAAGTGCCATCCTGGCCAAGGGGTAGATACGCCCCTGAGGGTCAGGGCCAGAAACAGAAATCTCGGGGCCCAGTACACTGATATCTCTGGGGCCCCCTCAACCCCCCCTTAACTTGGCAGAGGGATCTTTAAAAAAAAATGGAGCCTTTGACTCGGACCGTCAGTGAGGCCGGCAGGTGGTTTTCATACTGGGCTATCCAGCTCTTCGGTGGCGGTGGCAGGGACATTCAGAAAAGGGCCAGCACAGCAACATGCATAATAATGGCAATACAGTATGGACCACAGGGACTGGACAAAGTGATGGGGTAAAAGGAGGGGGGAGGGTTTAGTTGGCCTGTTAATTGTTTTCCTGCTTAAATTGAGCAGTTGGTGGATACACTTTAAAAAGCAATATTGGCACTGTGGCCCCATTATTTCTGTTCTTAATACTTGGAGCCCTGAACAAGTGTCCCCTTTGTCCCCCCTGTCACCGGGCCTGTTCAGGCGTTACCTATGGAGAAGCTGCGACATGACATCCTAGGACACGATACTGCACCATGCATCACCATTATATTTCAGTGTGCCTTGTCAATATTTAAATCTTGTTCTGTGTGACGTGAGTTGTAAATGGTTGAAAATCTCTGTGCTACAGTATCGTCACCATGTAGTTATAACAACACCGCAAAACCACCAAAAGACGTGTTTTGGTAGAGGGACTGCTGGAGGGGCCCATTGGGGCCCCCAGTTTGCTACCCCACCCCAGTATACCTGTGCTGTAGCCAGTGGAAGGGGCACTATCTTCCCGGTGATCTCTTCGGGAAGATGGTGCCGCACATAAAAAGCAAAGACTCTGGCTGCACTCTCCAGCCCTCGCTCTAAGCAAGGTGATCGGGCCACAAAAGGACCCCTGTCGGACCCCTGCCGGACCCCGGCCTGTGGGCCACAAAAGGATGCATTGGGGGCGGCATGCGGCCCATGGGTTTGACACCCCTGCCCTAGAGTATCAAAATTTGTTTCACGGCACCCCTAGGCCAAAGTTTTTTTTATTGAGAAATTCAGAAAAAAATATAAAATTAAGTAAATTGTGTTTATAGCATGTCATCCTCAGGTTCAGTTATGTTGTGAGGGAATGGTTTTGCCAATTTAATAAAGTATAAATAATTTTAATTGGTCCTGGACCACCAAACTATGCTACCAGTGCAAGAACCCCAGTTTGGAAACTACTGCCATAAAATAAACCTTTTTTGTTTTTTTTAAACTACATGTAATACACCTTAGAGCTCAGTTCCTAAAAGGTTTTAAACCCTTGCATACAGTAAACTACACATATTTAAAAATCCTACACCGGGCACAAGTGCTCACGGGCCAATTTCATGGCAGTCTCGGATAGGAGGGCATTGTGGATTCACCAAGGGAATGCTGACTCCAAGAAGAAAGGGAGTCTCTTCCCTATGAAGGTGAAGCCTTGTTTGGCGACGGCCTAGTTAATTTGATCTCGGCAGCTCCCGCAGGTAAGTCATCCTTCTTGCCCTATGTTCCCTCTCAACGGATGAAGACGCATCATTATCTGACGCAGTCATTTCGGCCCAATAGATATGCAAGAAGTTAAGATTCCCCTTTCTTTGCAGGTAGAGGAAGGAAAAGAGAGAAGAGGTCTGTAGCCTCTTCAAGATCGCAGGAGCAGAGATCGTCCTCTGCTTCTGCCAAATCCACTGCATGACGCTGGGGCTCTCTTGCAGGAGCCCGCACCAGTGGGGGGCACGTCTAAAACTCTTCAGTCAGTTCTGAATTCATTCGGACCTGGACTCGTGGGTTTTACAAATAGTGTCCCAAGGGTACAAACTGGGGTTTCAAGACGTTCCCCCTCACCGATTGTTCAAATCAGCCTTAGTCAGCAGGGAGAAGGTTTTTATTCAAGCCTCTTCGTGGTCCCGAAGCCGGACGGCTCAGTCAGACCAATCTTAAATCTGAAATCCCTTAATTTCTACCTAAAGAAATTCAATTTCAAGATGGAATCTCTCAGGGTAGTGATCTCCAGTCCGGGGGATAAAGGAGATTTCATGGTTTTGGTAGACATAAAGGATGCCTACTTATATGTTCCCATTTAGCCACTGCATCAAGCTACCTGAGGTTTGCAATTCAGGATTGTCATTACCAATTTCAGACGTTGCCGTTTGGTCTGTCCACGGCTCCGAGGATTTTCACCAGGGTGATGGCGGAAATGATGGTTCTCCTTCGCAAGCAAGGAGTCACAATTATCCCGTACTTGGATGATCTCCTGATAAAGGCGAGATCCAGGGACCAGTTGGTGCAAAACATCTACTCTCCCTGACAGTTCTTCAACAACATGGTTGGCTCCTAAACTTGCCAAAATCGCAGTTGGTCCCAATGACGCGGTTGTTGTTTTTGGGAGTGATACTGGACACAGAAGAGGTTTTCTTCTAGTGGAAAGGCTCTGGAGATCCAGAGTCTGGTCAAACAAATTCTGAAACCAGCAAGAGTGTTAATCCATCAATGCATTCAGTTGCTGGGGAAGATGGTTGCGGCCTACGAGGCCATTCAGTTTGGCAGGTTCCATGCCAGAGTGTTCCAGTGGGACCTGTTGGACAAGTGGTCCGGATCCCACCTACACATGCACCGGAGGATAATCCTGTCTTCCAAGACCAGAATCTCACTCCATTGGTGGCTGCACAGTTCTCACCACCTAGAGGGGCGATGGTTCGGGATCCAGGACGGGATCCTAGGGACCACGGATGCAACCCTCCGAGGCTGGAGAGCAGTCACACAGGGGGAAAACATCCAAGGAAGATGGTCAAGTCTTCCTTGGATGTTTTCATCTCCACATAAATGTTCTGGAGTTAAGGGCCATTTAATAACTGCAGACACAGTACGCACTGGGACGGGTGCCCAGCATCCTCTACGGACTAAGAGAAAAGGATTTACCGGTAGGTATTAAAATCCTATTTTCTCTAACGTCCTAGAGGATGCTGTGGACTCCGTAAGGACCATGGGGATAGACGGGCTCCGCAGGAGACATGGGCACTTTAAGAAAGACTTTAGTTCTGGGTGTGCACTGGCTCCTCCCTCTATGCCCCTCCTCCAGAACTCAGTTTGATACTGTACCCAGTGGAGACTGGGTGCTTTTCAGGAGCTCTCCTGAGCTTTCTGACAGAAAGTATTTTGTTAGGTTTTTAATTTTCAGGGAGCACTGCTGGCAACAGACTCCCTCATCGAGGGACTGAGGGGAGAGAAGCAGCCCTACTCTCTGAGTTGCAAGGTCCTGCTTCTTAGGCTACTGGACACCATTAGCTCCAGTGGGATTGGTACGCAGGATCTCACCCTCGCCGTCCGTCCCAGAGCCGCGCCGCCGTCCCCCTCGCAGAGCCGGAAGATAGAAGCCGGGTGAGTATGAGAAGAAAAGAAGACTTCAGAGGCGGCAGAAGACTTCATGATCTTCACTGAGGTAACGCACAGCACTGCAGCTGTGCGCCTTTGCTCCCATACACCTCACATACTCCGGTCACTGTAAGGGTGCAGGGCGCAGGGGGGGCGCCCTGGGCAGCAATATAAACCTCTTTCGCAAAAATATAACATATATACAGCTGGGCACTTTATATATGTATAAGCCCCCACCAATTTTACAGTTAAAGCGGGACAGACGCCCGCCTCCGAGGGGGCGGGGCTTCTCCCTCAGCACTCACCAGCGCCATTTTTTCTCCACAGCACTGCTGAGAGGAAGCACCCCGGACTCTACCCTGCTTATACCACGTTAGACAAGAGGGTTGAAAAAAGGGGTGGGGGGGGCACATAATTCGCAAATTACATACAGCAGCACTACTGGGCAAACATTAAGTTACTGTTTTATTCCTGGGTTATATAGCGCTGGGGGGTGTGCTGGCATACTCTCTCTCTGTCTCTCCAAAGGGCCTTGTGGGGAAACTGTCTTCAGAAAAAGCATTCCCTGTGTGTGTAGTGTGTCGGTACACGTGTGTCGACATGTCTGAGGAAGAAGGCTATATTAGAGAGGAGCGGGAGCAAATGAATGTGGTGTCTCCGCCGACAGCTGATTGGATGGATATGTGGAATGTTTTAAATGCTAGTGTAAACTCATTGCACAAAAGATTAGACAAGGCAGAAGCTTTGGGACAGTCAGGATTTAAACCCATGCCTGATCCTATGTTGCAGGGACTGTCAGGGTCTCATAAGCGCCCACTATCCCAGATTGTTGACACAGATACCGACACGGATTCTGACTCCAGTGTCGATTACGATGATGCAAAGTTACAGCCAAAATTGGCAAAATCCATTCGATTTATGATTATGGCAATAAAAGATGTTTTGCACATCACAGAGGAACCCCCTGTCGCTGACAAGAGGGTACATATGTACAAGGGAAAGAAGCCTGAGGTAACCTTTCCCCCCTCACACGAGCTGAACGAGTTATGTGAAAAAGCTTGGGAATCTCCAGATAAAAGACTGCAGATTTCCAAAAGGATTCTTATGGCGTATCCTTTCCCATCAACGGATAGGTTACGATGGGAATCCTCCCCTAGGGTGGACAAAGCATTAACACGCTTATCCAAGAAGGTAGCCCTCCCGTCCCAGGATACGGCTACCCTCAAAGAGTGTGCTGACCGCAAACAGGAGATTACCCTGAAGTCCATTTATACACATTCAGGTACCTTACTCAGACCGGCAATTGCGTCGGCCTGGGTGTGTAGTGCTGTAGCGGCATGGACAAATACCTTATCTGAGGGGATGGATAGCCTAGACAAGGATACTATTTTATTGACCCTGGGGCATATAAGAGATGCTGTCCTATATATGTGTGTATGCAAACTACAGGTGGTGCTGCAGGGCCCACACCCTTTTACTTGTCTTGTAGAGCAGCTCTGAAGCTGTTACAGTGCCCAGCTGCTGCAAGAAATCAGCTTGAATGCTTCAGGGGCTTGGGCATGGCCAACATGAGCCCCACACCGAAGGAGGGTGGGGGTGTTTAATGCAAACTTGGGGTTATACAAGCGCCGCAAAAGGCCGCCATGCCCTGCATGCCCCTTTTCTCTTTTCATATACAGATGAGGGTTCCAGCCAACTTTGGCCCACTGCTTGGATGACATCACCGTATGCAAATCCGTCTGCTGCAGACCTTCCCCCAGGAATGCTTGCAATAGTTGTTGCATATGGTTTAATGTCTGAGGGTGCTTCAGTATTAGGCAGCCTTCCGCCCTCCCATGTTCATCTGAAAAGATGTGGTCTCCCTGCAGTTGTTGTCCCCAGACGAGAGTTCCCTTGTGCTTCCTCAGTTAAATCTCCTTAACTTGACGGGGGTGTGCCCGAGCAGCCGCCCTCCCCAGCCCTATCCCAACACATACTTATCTTGCATATGAGATCTCTTGATCATGAAGATAGTTCTCACAGGTTGAGGTTCATCCTGGCCCCGCTCCCCGATGGAGAGCGCTGATGGGGACAGCAGCGGGGCTTCAGCAGAAGGGTGAGTATGTGTGGCCAGAGACCTCCCTTCCCATGTGCAGGCCTGCAGAGTCTGCCACGCAGGATGGGGCATGTGGCACTCTCCCTCCCAGGGGCTCTTCCAGATGTAGCTCCTCAGCAGTATTTTTCCCGGGCTGCGCGGCGCTCTCCCCGACTGGCATCCGCCCTGGAACACTGCCTTCCTCAACGCAACATCAGCAGGGGGCCCTGGCCTCATCACCATCCCAGGTCTTTCTCATGTATGTATCATGTATGTGTGTGTGATATATGTATGAATCATATATGTTTGTGATATATCTATCTATCTATCTATCTATCTATCTATCTATCTATCTATCTATCTATCTATCTATCTATCTATCGTATGTGTGTGTATATATATGTATCTATCATGTATGTATGTATGTATGTATCTCTCTTGTATGTATGTGTTCTATCTATCTATCTATCTATCTATCTATCTATCTATCGTGTGTGTGATATATGTATGTATCTATCATGTATGTGTTAAATGTATGTATCACACCTTCCTCTATACATATACATACATACATACATACATACATACATACATACACACACCTATATCTGTACGTACACTGACATACACACACCAACATCTATACATAAACACGCTGACCCCTAAACGTACACCAACGTACCCACACCTGCATCTATACCTACACATGCTGACACGTGGACGTACACCGGCTTACCCACATGTGAATCTATACATACATGTGCTGACACCTGGACATACACTGATGTACCCACACCTAACATCTATACATACACATGCTAACACCTGGACGTATACAGACGTACCCACATTTGCATCCATGCATATATAGATGTAGGTGTGTGTACGTCAGTGTACGTCCAGGTGTCAACGCGTGTATGTATAGATGCAGGTGTGGGTACGTCTGTGTATGTCCAGGTGTCAGAATGTGTATGTATAGATGCAGGTGTGGGAACGTCAGTGTAGGTTCAGGTGTCAGCGCGTGTATGTATAGATGCAGGTGCTTGTATGTCCAGATGTCAGTGCATGTATGTATAGATGCAAGTGTGGGTACGTCGGTGTATGTCCATTTGTCAGCGCGTGTATATATAGATGCAGGTGATTGTATGTTGGTGTATGTCCAGGTGTCAGCATGTGTATGTATAGATGCAGGTGTGGGAATGTTGGTGTATGTCCAGGTGTCAGGGCGTGTATGTATGGATATTAGGTGTGGGTACATCAGTGTATGTCCAGGTGTTAGCGCATGTATGTATAGATGCAGGATAATAATCACACAGCGTGCCCCCCACCAACCACAAACCTCCCCCACCCCCCTGTATGACATAAACACCGCTAATTCCACTTACACACAATAATTTCAGTTTGCGACCAGGAGCCGGCAATGTATGTGCACCCAAATGAAGCCACTGTACATGCCCTGCAGGCTGCTATGTACTGCACAGGTGCAACAAAAGTAAATGCCCTATCTTTAAAATGGGGCATATTTTACTAAATTAAAAAAACCTGTAACTTTCTGTAAAACCTTAACCCCAAAAGGCACTACACTAACATCGGGGTGTAGAGTTGGATCTTGATCCAAGGCACCAACAGGCTAAAGCTTTGACTGTTCCCAGGATGCCTTGCACCGCCTCCTCTATAACCCTGCCCAGTGGCGTAACTAGACCTTTGTGGGCCCCATAGCAAAATTCTGAATGGGCCCACCAGCACTCAACAAGAATGAGTGGCGTTTGGGGTCAGAAAAGTAGAGGGGAAGGGGTCTGACAGAGTAGGGGGCAGGACATGAATGAATAGAAACTGAGGTGTCCATTATATAAAGAAATACAGTATGTGTGTCTGTGTGTATATCACACACACACACATATAAGGGAAATTCAAATGCCCTCAATTATTGCGCACATTACACTCTGGTTTAGGTGCACAAAGCACCTAAACCTGAATAAAGTAATGGGCGCGATCATGAAAAGACACCGTTTGGTTGCCCAAATGGGTCTCTTTGCACACATTTCAGCTTGTTTCCCCTGGGGGTAGCGAGCTGAAATAAACATGTCGCACCCGTTGTCAGCAACATTAGAATAGCTGCTGACGGGCACGATTGAGGGAGGAAAGGGACATTTGAATCCAGCCCATAGATGCAATGTGAATATGTAATTTGTACCTTCCTATCTTAAAATGTATATAGTAGTGTTTACACTAGAGGTCTTTCCGAACCCCCTAATCCTAACATTGTAATTTGCTTTAGGGCGCACCTCCAATTAGTCTAGTGTTTCGTATTTTCACATTAAATACTTTCTTGCATTGGTTGGTTAAAGATTAGATCGTATATTTTTCTAGATATAGCTGTGCATAGTCTACAAGGCTACATGCTTCTCCCCTAACTAGAGATGTGCAGCGGGCATTTTTCGTGTTTCATGTTTTGGTTTTGGTTTCGGATCCGCAGTTGTGTTTTGGATACGGACGCGTTTTGGCAAAACCACCCTTTCGGGTTTTGTATTCGGGTGATTTTTTTTTAAAACCTCAAACAGCTAAAATCATAGAATTTGGGGGTAATTTTGATCCTATAGTATTAAGCTCAATAACCATAATTTCTACTCCTTTCCAGTCTATTCTGAACACCTCACACCTCCCAATATTATTTTTAGTCCTAAAATTTGCACCAAGGTCCCTGGATGACTAAGCTAAGCGACCCAAGTGGGCAGCACAAACACCTGGCCCATCTAGGAGTGGCACTGCAGTGTCAGACAGGATGGCACTTAAAAAAATAGCCCCAAACAGCACATGATGCAAAGATAAATAAAAAAAGAGGCGCAAGATGAAATTGTAGTGTGTCTCTCCTGCTCAGTGTCAGTTCTCAGTAGTATCCTCATCAGTGCTCAGTATCACTGCTCATTGTCTTGTGCTGCAATGTGGTGCTCAGTATACTAGAGTACATTACTAATAGTCCAGTGCTGCATCTTGCTGCTCAGTGTCAGTTCTAGTATCCTCATCAGTGCTCAGTATCACTGCTCATTGTCTTGTGCTGCATTGTGGTGCTCAGTATACTACAGAACATTACTAATAGTCCAGTGCTGCATCTGGCTGCTCAGTGTCAGTTCTAGTAATCTCATCAGTGCTCCGTATCACTGCTCATTGTCTTGTGGTGCTCAGTATACTACAGTACATTACTAATACTCCAGTGTCTTGTGCCGCATATGGCTGCTGTAGGGTGCTGTGGTAGTGTCCTGTCACTGTGCATATGTCATCATTCCAGTCACAGTGATATCTGGTATCTATCTAGTGGTATCTAATTCCAGACATTACCACCGTCTAATTCCAGATATATTACTGGCATATAATTCCACACATTAAAAAATGGAGAACAAAAAGGTGGAGGGTAAAATAGGGAAAGATCAAGATCCACTTCCACCTAGTGCTGAAGCTGCTGCCACTAGTCAAGGCAGAGACAATTCAATGCCATCAACATTATGTAATGATTATACGATACATTATATATCATATCATTGTATGGTTGTAAAATACAACTTAAAAACTTTAATGAATAAATACATAAAGTAGCTTTTATGTAACCTTTTTAAACCTATTAGCATAGACCGAATCTCATCGTGTGTATAGGCCTTTAGTTCAACAACAGCATGGGACCAGTTAGTGTGTTTTGACCACTGCACAGCACCTGGTGTTATATAGTAAGCACCACTATGGCATAGTATACAGCATTATGGGCCTGATATGAGTGTGACCAGCGGTGATGTGGAATGCAGTAGGAGGTGCTGTTTAGCAAGCACCACTTCTATATTCACCATGCAGTATATTGTGTGAATATAGAAGTGTTGGCTGTGTTATGTATTAGAGTAATTATTGCAGCTCCCAGCTAAAATTGCAACAATGTAATTTAGTGACAAGCTGCAGAGATTAACCCTTTCTGTGGCTGCTGCACAACCTCTATTCATATCGCTGAATTCAATTAGGGAGATGTTCTCACCCCGCGAGCAAGCGCAGGTATATGCCACACTTAAATGTATGGGTATGGTCTCCATAAAATGAGCGTAGCCTTGCAGGCAAAGACTACCTTACACCCTAGTTCTTGACCCTGCACCAACAGACCTCGGCCACCACAGGGAAAAAAGTACAGTAATTTCCACCATGTTAAGCCCCACACATTAATGCCCTTTGGAACATATTATGTCACTCACCACAATATCTGTGATACACTATGCCCTACAGTAAAGCTTCTAATTACTTTTACAAAAACTGCTCAACGCCAAGAGTTTCACGTGCTGGGTGTCATGCTCATTGCCAGGGGTTTCACTCTCTGGGTGTCATGCTCATTGCCTGGGGGAACGCAGTAGGAGGTGTTATATAGTAAGCACCACTATGGCATAGTATATAGCATTATATATATTGTGAGCACTGGTGATGTTGAGTGCAGTAGAGCTGCTGCTGGGTAATTACAATTTACTACAACCACCAATATATTCTGCTGCACTATATATATGCAAAGCTAATTCTGCTGGGTAATTACAATTGACTACAACCACCAATATATCTGCTGCACTATATCTATATTTGCAAAGCTAATTCTGCTGGGTAATTACAATTGACTACAACCACCAATATATTCTGCTGCACTATATCTATATATGCAAAGCTAATTCTGCTGAGTAATTACAATTGACTACAACCACCAATATATTCTGCTGCACTATATCTATATATGCAAAGCTAATTCTGCTGGGTAATGCAAATTGAAACATTATTGCATAGTATGTTTATTTTTAAGTACTTTTTTAAAGTTTTGAATGATATAGACCCAGTTTAATCTTTGTGGAATGCCTGGTTGTTGTTTTTAAGGTAATTTATTGCCTGACATTTGAGGTGGGGGGGGTTTGGTTACAGATTTAAATTATTGGTTTTACTTGTAATAGTCTTCTACTTAAGTCAAATGGTGTAGGCTGTGCAAAGCCGTTTGGCTGCGCATTTATTGATTCAAGCGTGCATTTTTATCAAAGCGTGATAAAATTGACACATAACAGCAGCGTTCAATCAGCATTAATTTATCTTCAGCTGATATCGATTGTGAATTGACGTTTCTTCTCTTCTTGTCACCTACAGTTAATTACAATTGACTACAACCACCAATATATTCTGCTGCACTATATCTATATATGCAAAGCTAATTCTGCTGGGTAATGCAAATTGAAACATTATTGCATAGTATGTGATTTTGAAGTACTTTTTTAAAGTTTTGAATGATATAGACCCAGTTTAATCTTTGTGGAATGCCTGGTTGTTGTTTTTAAGGTAATTTATTGCCTGGCATTTGAGGGGGTGGGGTGTGGTTACAGATTTCAATTATTGGTTTCACTTGTAATAGTCTTCTACTTAAGTCCAATGGTGTAGGCTGTGCAAAGCCGTTTGGCTGTGCATTTATTGATCTAAGCGTGCATTTTTATCAAAGCGTGATAAAATTGACACATAACAGCAGTGTTCAACCAGCATTAATTTATCTTCAACTGATATCAATTGTGAATTGACGTTTCTTCTCTTCTTGTCACCTACAGGTAATTACAATTGACTACAACCACCAATATATTCTGCTGCACTATATCTATATATGCAAAGCTAATTCTGCTGGGTAATGCAAATTGAAACATTATTGCATAGTATGTGATTTTGAAGTACTTTTTTAAAGTTTTGAATGATATAGACCCAGTTTAATCTTTGTGGAATGCCTGGTTGTTGTTTTTAAGGTAATTTATTGCCTGGCATTTGAGGGGGTGGGGTGTGGTTACAGATTTCAATTATTGGTTTCACTTGTAATAGTCTTCTACTTAAGTCCAATGGTGTAGGCTGTGCAAAGCCGTTTGGCTGTGCATTTATTGATCTAAGCATGCATTTTTATTAAAGCGTGATAAAATTGACACATAACAGCAGTGTTCAATCAGCATTAATTTATCTTCAGCTGATATCGATTGTGAATTGACGTTTCTTCTCTTCTTGTCACCTCCAGGTAATTACAATTGACTACAACCACCAATATATTCTGCTGCACTATATCTATATATGCAAAGCTAATTCTGCTGGGTAATGCAAATTGAAACATTATTGCATAGTATGTGATTTTGAAGTACTTTTTTAAAGTTTTGAATGATATAGACCCAGTTTAATCTTTGTGGAATGCCTGGTTGTTGTTTTTAAGGTAATTTATTGCCTGGCATTTGAGGGGGTGGGGTGTGGTTACAGATTTCAATTATTGGTTTCACTTGTAATAGTCTTCTACTTAAGTCCAATGGTGTAGGCTGTGCAAAGCCATTTGGCTGTGCATTTATTGATCTAAGCGTGCATTTTTATCAAAGCGTGATAAAATTGACACATAACAGCAGTGTTCAATCAGCGTTCAATCGAAGTGAAAAAGAAGGAAAACAGAAGCACACCAATCTAACAAAACAAAGAAAACTGAAGAACTAATAACAAATGTGAGTCACTTACTCCTCAGATCACTCACCTCCTGATTGTTGCATCTGATTACATAGCACAGAACTACCTTACTTGGACATTTCATAAACCATCCATTTCACCTACAAATGCCTGTATCTGTATTATTGTAATTTTGTTTTTTAAGCACAGCTGCACCAATGCAATTTTACCTGCAAACACTTAAAACATCTAACATAATTACCATTGCTTCTTAAACCTCTCACAATCCTTTCATTTCTTACACTCCAAATACATTTCTGCACCCACTTTATCTACGCTTTTGACTCATTTCATACTAAATCTACACCCCTTGAGCCTACACTGCTTTTCTCACCTGCATTTCTGCAATTCTTCTGCTCGGATTGCCTTACAGTCTCCTCTCCTACTTCCACTACTTCAACCTATTTACCTACTTAACACTATGTCAAGGTTTTCTTATACTCCCCACATCACTCAGTGTCTACCTAATAATGTATCTTTATCCTTCCCCCACTAGTCTCCTCCACCTCCTCCTCTCTCCCCTCCTCTGTCTCCCCTCCATCCCTCTGTTTCCTTCCCCCACCTTTCCTGTTACCCCACTTTCATTCACCTCTGCCCCATGGCAGACCCTCCAACGTGACCCACCCCACTAGGTACAAAATGCTCTGTTCCTGGACTTCCCTCTTAATTTATGATTGCCATCACCTGTGTTGAACTAGTTCCATGATAAGAAAGCTGTTTCTTCACAGGTGATGGCAATAATAAATTAAGAGGGAAGTCCAGAAACAGAGCATTTTGTACCTAGTGGGGCGGGTCATGTTGGAGGGTATGCCATGGTCCTGCTACCCCACAACTCAGCCCTGCTCCCTCTCTCCCTTCCCTGTCACCTCCCCACACCCCCATCCACATCACACTGACCTCCCTCCCTGCCCACCTCCTGCAGTTTCCCCTCCTAGCTCAGGCACCCGTACCATCACTACTCTCTCATCATCCCTGCCCTCAAAGTTAATCCCACCTAATCGCTACAGCAACCCTGAAAATCTAATTCACATCTCTCCCACAAACTCATACCCCCTATCCTGTGCCCTCTGGAATGCCAGATCTGTTTGTAACAAACTGGTCCCCACTCATGACCTTTTCATTTCCAACTCCCTACACCTACTAGCCATTACTGAAACTTGGATTACGCCCTCTGACACTACTTCTGCTGCTGCTCTCTCTGCTGGGGGCCTTACATTCACACACACACCCCGACCTGGGGGTCGCCATGGGGGTGGTGTTGGGGTCCTTTTACCTTCTAGTTACTCCTACCAACTCATACCACCAGAACCATCCCTTATATTCTCTACATTTGAGGTCCACGCCATATGCCTCTTCCAACCAGTCCATCTTAGAGTAGCTGTCATTTACCGCCCCCCTGGCACTGCTTCCAAATTCATCGACAACTTTGCTTCCTGGCTTCCTCACTTCCTCTCTTCTGACATTCCCACCATTATCCTAGGCGATTTCAACATCCCTATTGACATCCCCACACAATCCCCTGCCTCTAAACTCCTTAACCTCACCTCTTCACTTGGTCTCTCCCAGTGGACCTCCTCACCCTCCCATGTGAATGGGAGCTCACTAGATCTGGTCTTCACTCACCGCTGTGATATTTCTGATTTTTCCAACTCCCCATTTCCCCTCTCTGACCACCACCTGCTCTCCTTCAACCTATCTCTCTCGACTTCCCCATCTCTACCTCCTAAGGCTACCATCACTAAGCGTAACATTGAAGCTATTGACACCACATTCCTTTCCTCCCTGTTTGACTCACTTCTCTCTCCTATTCTCTCTCTCTCATGCCCTGAACAAGCCACTTCCACATACAATGCTTCCCTTACTTCTGCTCTTGACTCTGTTGCTCCACCAACCACTATTCACCCTTGCAAATTAACACCTCAACCCTGGCACACCAAATGCACCAGATATCTGCAAAAATGCTCATGTACTGCTGAGCGACACTGGAGGAAATCACGCTCTAGGGCAGACTTCCTCCATTTCAAACTTATGCTCTCATCCTTCAGTGCTGCCCTTTCTCTTGCTAAACAGTCATACTTCAAGAACCTCATCTCCTCCCAGTCTTCCAACCCCCGGCGCCTCTTTGCCACTCTCAACTCACTCCTCTGCCCACCTCCACCTCGTCTCCCTTCCTCACTCTCTGCTCTTGACTTTGCCACTTACTTCACATCCAAAATTGACTCCATACGTCAGGACATCACATCACACCAGACTATCAGTAACCAGCCTTCTCCCATCCCTTACCAACCCTCCCCATCCCTCGCACCAACTCTGTCATCTTTCTCCCATGCATCTGGAGAGGAAGTCATGGCCCTCATTCGTTCCTGTCCCCTCACCACCTCCCCACTTGACCCTATCCCCCCCCGCCTCCTTTGCCACCTCTCTTCTTCTGCTTGTTCCCATCTTTCCCACCTTCTCAATCTCTCCCTCTCATCAGGCACTGTCCCCTCTGCCTTCAAGCATGCTCTCATCTCTCCTATTCTTAAAAAACCTACCCTTGATCCAAACACTCTCTCCAACTACCGACCCATCTCTCTCCTCCCCTTTGCCTCCAAACTCCTTGAGCGTATTGTCTACAACCGCCTTACTTCCTTTCTTTCCTCACACTCACTGCTTGACCCATTCCAGTCTGGCTTCCGTCCTCTCCACTCCACTGAAACTGCCCTTACAAAAGTATGCAATGACCTCCATGCTGCTAAATCTAAGAGACACTACTCTCTACTTATTCTACTTGATCTCTCTGCTGCTTTTGACACTGTGGACCATCCTCTCCTACTGCAAATCCTTCACTCCATTGGTCTGCGTAACACTGCCCTCTCTTGGTTGTCGTCCTACCTTTCTGACCGTTCATTCTCTGTCTCCTCTCATGACTCCACCTCCCCCTCACTTCCACTAACTGTAGAGGTACCCCAAGGTTCTGTCCTTGGTCCTCTTCTCTTCTCTCTCTATACGTCCTCACTAGGTAAGCTCATTAGTTCTTTTGGTTTCCAATATCATCTCTATGCTGATGACACTCAAATCTATCTTTCCTCTCCAGACCTCTCCCCTACTCTCCTCACTCGTATCTCCAACTGTCTCTCTGCTATCTCTTCCTGGATGTCCCAGCGCTTTCTTAAACTTAACATGTCTAAGACCGAGCTGATCATCTTCCCTCCCTCCCGCATAATCTCACCTACTACAATCTCATTATCTATTGATGGCACTACTATCTCCTCTACCCCCCAAGCGCGCTGTCTTGGAGTAATCCTTGACTCCTCCCTCTCCTTCAAACCACACATTCAGCACCTCTCACAAACCTGCCGTTTTCATCTAAAAAATATTTCCAGGATCAGACTTTTTCTGACCCAGGATGCTACTAAGACTCTTATCCACTCACTGGTCATCTCCAGACTGGACTGCTGTAATCTCTTCCTGACTGGCATTCCTGACAAATACCTCTCTCCACTCCAATCTATCCTCAATGCTGCTGCCCGGCTCATTTTCCTCACCAAACGCACTACGTCCACCTCTCCTCTCTTACTAGTCCTTCACTGGCTCCCCTTCCCTTTCAGAATCCATTTCAAGCTTCTCACACTTGCTTACAAAGCCCTCACCCACTCCTCTCCCATCTACATCTCTGATCTTATCTCGCTTTACACTCCCACCCGTCCTCTTCGCTCTGCTAATGCACACCGACTCTCCTGCCTACGGATTACTTCCTCCCACTCCTACCTCCAAGATTTTTCACGTGCTGCACCACTTCTCTGGAATTCCCTACCTCTCCCCCTCAGACTCTCCACCTCTCTACAAAACTTCAAACGGGCTCTCAAGACCCACTTCTTCACCAAACCCAGCCAAATCTCATCCTAAACCTCTGTTCCATGCTCTCTATGTACCCCATCTGTCTCACCCCTGTCTGTCTACTAGAGATGAGCGGGTTCGGTTTCTCTGAATCCGAACCCGCACGAACTTCATGTTTTTTTTCACGGGTCCGAGCGACTCGGATCTTCCCGCCTTGCTCGGTTAACCCGAGCGCGCCCGAACGTCATCATGACGCTGTCGGATTCTCGCGAGGCTCGGATTCTATCGCGAGACTCGGATTCTATATAAGGAGCCGCGCGTCGCCGCCATTTTCACACGTGCATTGAGATTGATAGGGAGAGGACGTGGCTGGCGTCCTCTCCGTTTAGACACTTGATTTACTAATTTTGGGGAGCATTAGGAGTACTCAGTAGTGTACAGTGCAGAGTTTTGCTGATAGTGACCAGTGACCACCACTTTTATTTATAATCCGTTCTCTGCCTGAAAAAAGCGATACACAGCACACAGTGACTCAGTCACATACATACCATATCTGTGTGCACTGCTCAGGCTCAGGCCAGTGTGCTGCATCATCTTATTATATATCTGTCTGACTGCTCAGCTCACACAGCTTATAATTGTGGGGGAGACTGGGGAGCACTACTGCAGTGCCAGTTATAGGTTATAGCAGGAGCCAGGAGTACATAATATTATATTAAAATTAAACAGTGCACACTTTTGCTGCAGGAGTGCCACTGCCAGTGTGACTAGTGACCAGTGACCTGACCACCAGTATATAATATTAGTAGTATACTATCTCTTTATCAACCAGTCTATATTAGCAGCAGACACAGTACAGTGCGGTAGTTCACGGCTGTGGCTACCTCTGTGTCGGCACTCGGCAGCCCGTACATAATTGTATATACCAGTGACCTAACCGTGGTTTTTTTTTCTTTCTTTATACATACATACTAGTTACGAGTATACTATCTCTTTATCAACCAGTCTATATATTAGCAGCAGACACAGTACAGTGCGGTAGTTCACGGCTGTGGCTACCTCTGTGTCGGCACTCCGCAGCCCGTCCATAATTGTATATACCAGTGACCTAACCGTGGTTTTTTTTTCTTTCTTTATACATACATACTAGTTACGAGTATACTATCTCTTTATCAACCAGTCTATATATTAGCAGCAGACACAGTACAGTGCGGTAGTTCACGGCTGTGGCTACCTCTGTGTCGGCACTCCGCAGCCCGTCCATAATTGTATATACCAGTGACCTAACCGTGTTTTTTTTTTCTTTCTTTATACATACATACTAGTTACGAGTATACTATCTCTTTATCAACCAGTCTATATATTAGCAGCAGACACAGTACAGTGCGGTAGTTCACGGCTGTGGCTACCTCTGTGTCGGCACTCCGCAGCCCGTCCATAATTGTATATACCAGTGACCTAACCGTGGTTTTTTTTTCTTTCTTTATACATACATACTAGTTACGAGTATACTATCTCTTTATCAACCAGTCTATATATTAGCAGCAGACACAGTACAGTGCGGTAGTTCATGGCTGTGGCTACCTCTGTGTCGGCACTCGGCAGCCCGTCCATAATTGTATATACCAGTGACCTAACCGTGGTTTTTTTTTCTTTCTTTATACATACATACTAGTTACGAGTATACTATCTCTTTATCAACCAGTCTATATATTAGCAGCAGACACAGTACAGTGCGGTAGTTCACGGCTGTGGCTACCTCTGTGTCGGCACTCCGCAGCCCGTCCATAATTGTATATACCAGTGACCTAACCGTGGTTTTTTTTTCTTTCTTTATACATACATACTAGTTACGAGTATACTATCTCTTTATCAACCAGTCTATATATTAGCAGCAGACACAGTACAGTGCGGTAGTTCACGGCTGTGGCTACCTCTGTGTCGGCACTCCGCAGCCCGTCCATAATTGTATATACCAGTGACCTAACCGTGGTTTTTTTTTCTTTCTTTATACATACATACTAGTTACGAGTATACTATCTCTTTATCAACCAGTCTATATATTAGCAGCAGACACAGTACAGTGCGGTAGTTCACGGCTGTGGCTACCTCTGTGTCGGCACTCCGCAGCCCGTCCATAATTGTATATACCAGTGACCTAACCGTGGTTTTTTTTTCTTTCTTTATACATACATACTAGTTACGAGTATACTATCTCTTTATCAACCAGTCTATATATTAGCAGCAGACACAGTACAGTGCGGTAGTTCACGGCTGTGGCTACCTCTGTGTCGGCACTCCGCAGCCCGTCCATAATTGTATATACCAGTGACCTAACCGTGGTTTTTTTTTCTTTCTTTATACATACATACTAGTTACGAGTATACTATCTCTTTATCAACCAGTCTATATATTAGCAGCAGACACAGTACAGTGCGGTAGTTCACGGCTGTGGCTACCTCTGTGTCGGCACTCGGCAGCCCGTCCATAATTGTATACTAGTATCCAATCCATCCATCTCCATTGTTTACCTGAGGTGCCTTTTAGTTGTGCCTATTAAAATATGGAGAACAAAAATGTTGAGGTTCCAAAATTAGGGAAAGATCAAGATCCACTTCCACCTCGTGCTGAAGCTGCTGCCACTAGTCATGGCCGAGACGATGAAATGCCAGCAACGTCGTCTGCCAAGGCCGATGCCCAATGGCATAGTACAGAGCATGTCAAAACCAAAACACCAAATATCAGTAAAAAAAGGACTCCAAAACCTAAAATAAAATTGTCGGAGGAGAAGCGTAAACTTGCCAATATGCCATTTACCACACGGAGTGGCAAGGAACGGCTGAGGCCCTGGCCTATGTTCATGGCTAGTGGTTCAGCTTCACATGAGGATGGAAGCACTCAGCCTCTCGCTAGAAAACTGAAAAGACTCAAGCTGGCAAAAGCACCGCAAAGAACTGTGCGTTCTTTGAAATCCCAAATCCACAAGGAGAGTCCAATTGTGTCGGTTGCGATGCCTGACCTTCCCAACACTGGACGTGAAGAGCATGCGCCTTCCACCATTTGCACGCCCCCTGCAAGTGCTGGAAGGAGCACCCGCAGTCCAGTTCCTGATAGTCAGATTGAAGATGTCAGTGTTGAAGTACACCAGGATGAGGAGGATATGGTTGTTGCTGGCGCTGGGGAGGAAATTGACCAGGAGGATTCTGATGGTGAGGTGGTTTGTTTAAGTCAGGCACCCGGGGAGACACCTGTTGTCCGTGGGAGGAATATGGCCGTTGATATGCCAGGTGAAAATACCAAAAAAATCAGCTCTTCGGTGTGGAGGTATTTCACCAGAAATGCGGACAACAGGTGTCAAGCCGTGTGTTCCCTTTGTCAAGCTGTAATAAGTAGGGGTAAGGACGTTAACCACCTCGGAACATCCTCCCTTATACGTCACCTGCAGCACATTCATAATAAGTCAGTGACAAGTTCAAAAACTTTGGGTGACAGCGGAAGCAGTCCACTGACCAGTAAATCCCTTCCTCTTGTAACCAAGCTCACGCAAACCACCCCACCAACTCCCTCAGTGTCAATTTCCTCCTTCCCCAGGAATGCCAATAGTCCTGCAGGCCATGTCACTGGCAATTCTGACGAGTCCTCTCCTGCCTGGGATTCCTCCGATGCATCCTTGCGTGTAACGCCTACTGCTGCTGGCGCTGCTGCTGTTGCCGCTGGGAGTCGATGGTCATCCCAGAGGGGAAGTCGTAAGCCCACTTGTACTACTTCCAGTAAGCAATTGACTGTTCAACAGTCCTTTGCGAGGAAGATGAAATATCACAGCAGTCATCCTACTGCAAAGCGGATAACTGAGGCCTTGGCATCCTGGGTGGTGAGAAACGTGGTTCCGGTATCCATCATTACTGCAGAGCCAACTAGAGACTTGTTGGAGGTACTGTGTCCCCGGTACCAAATACCATCTAGGTTCCATTTCTCTAGGCAGGCGATACCGAAAATGTACACAGACCTCAGAAAAAGAGTCACCAGTGTCCTAAAAAATGCAGCTGTACCCAATGTCCACTTAACCACGGACATGTGGACAAGTGGAGCAGGGCAGGGTCAGGACTATATGACTGTGACAGCCCACTGGGTAGATGTATGGACTCCCGCCGCAAGAACAGCAGCGGCGGCACCAGTAGCAGCATCTCGCAAACGCCAACTCTTTCCTAGGCAGGCTACGCTTTGTATCACCGCTTTCCAGAATACGCACACAGCTGAAAACCTCTTACGGCAACTGAGGAAGATCATCGCGGAATGGCTTACCCCAATTGGACTCTCCTGTGGATTTGTGGCATCGGACAACGCCAGCAATATTGTGTGTGCATTAAATCTGGGCCAATTCCAGCACGTCCCATGTTTTGCACATACCTTGAATTTGGTGGTGCAGAATTTTTTAAAAAACGACAGGGGCGTGCAAGAGATGCTGTCGGTGGCCAGAAGAATTGCGGGACACTTTCGGCGTACAGGCACCACGTACAGAAAACTGGAGCACCACCAAAAACTACTGAACCTGCCCTGCCATCATCTGAAGCAAGAAGTGGTAACGAGGTGGAATTCAACCCTCTATATGCTTCAGAGGTTGGAGGAGCAGCAAAAGGCCATTCAAGCCTATACAATTGAGCACGATATAGTAGGTGGAATGCACCTGTCTCAAGTGCAGTGGAGAATGATTTCAACGTTGTGCAAGGTTCTGATGCCCTTTGAACTTGCCACACGTGAAGTCAGTTCAGACACTGCCAGCCTGAGTCAGGTCATTCCCCTCATCAGGCTTTTGCAGAAGAAGCTGGAGGCATTGAAGGAGGAGCTAACACGGAGCGATTCCGCTAGGCATGTGGGACTTGTGGATGGAGCCCTTAATTCGCTTAACAAGGATTCACGGGTGGTCAATCTGTTGAAATCAGAGCACTACATTTTGGCCACCGTGCTCGATCCTAGATTTAAAGCCTACCTTGGATCTCTCTTTCCGGCAGACACAGGTCTGCTGGGGTTGAAAGACCTGCTGGTGACAAAATTGTCAAGTCAAGCGGAACGCGACCTGTCAACATCTCCTCCTTCACATTCTCCCGCAACTGGGGGTGCGAGGAAAAGGCTCAGAATTCCGAGCCCACCCGCTGGCGGTGATGCAGGGCAGTCTGGAGCGACTGCTGATGCTGACATCTGGTCCGGACTGAAGGACCTGACAACGATTACGGACATGTCGTCTACTGTCACTGCATATGATTCTCTCAACATTGATAGAATGGTGGAGGATTATATGAGTGACCGCATCCAAGTAGGCACGTCACACAGTCCGTACTTATACTGGCAGGAAAAAGAGGCAATTTGGAGGCCCTTGCACAAACTGGCTTTATTCTACCTAAGTTGCCCTCCCACAAGTGTGTACTCCGAAAGAGTGTTTAGTGCCGCCGCTCACCTTGTCAGCAATCGGCGTACGAGGTTACATCCAGAAAATGTGGAGAAGATGATGTTCATTAAAATGAATTATAATCAATTCCTCCGCGGAGACATTGACCAGCAGCAATTGCCTCCACAAAGTACACAGGGAGCTGAGATGGTGGATTCCAGTGGGGACGAATTGATAATCTGTGAGGAGGGGGATGTACACGGTGATATATCGGAGGGTGAAGATGAGGTGGACATCTTGCCTCTGTAGAGCCAGTTTGTGCAAGGAGAGATTAATTGCTTCTTTTTTGGGGGGGGTCCAAACCAACCCGTCATATCAGTCACAGTCGTGTGGCAGACCCTGTCACTGAAATGATGGGTTGGTTAAAGTGTGCATGTCCTGTTTTGTTTATACAACATAAGGGTGGGTGGGAGGGCCCAAGGATAATTCCATCTTGCACCTCTTTTTTCTTTTCTTTTTCTTTGCATCATGTGCTGATTGGGGAGGGTTTTTTGGAAGGGACATCCTGCGTGACACTGCAGTGCCACTCCTAGATGGGCCCGGTGTTTGTGTCGGCCACTAGGGTCGCTAATCTTACTCACACAGTCAGCTACCTCATTGCGCCTCTTTTTTTCTTTGCGTCATGTGCTGTTTGGGGAGGGTTTTTTGGAAGGGACATCCTGCGTGACACTGCAGTGCCACTCCTAGATGGGCCCGGTGTTTGTGTCGGCCACTAGGGTCGCTAATCTTACTCACACAGTCAGCTACCTCATTGCGCCTCTTTTTTTCTTTGCGTCATGTGCTGTTTGGGGAGGGTTTTTTGGAAGGGCCATCCTGCGTGACACTGCAGTGCCACTCCTAGATGGGCCCGGTGTTTGTGTCGGCCACTAGGGTCGCTAATCTTACTCACACAGCTACCTCATTGCGCCTCTTTTTTTCTTTGCGTCATGTGCTGTTTGGGGAGGGTTTTTTGGAAGGGACATCCTGCGTGACACTGCAGTGCCACTCCTAGATGGGCCCGGTGTTTGTGTCGGCCACTAGGGTCGCTAATCTTACTCACACAGCTACCTCATTGCGCCTCTTTTTTTCTTTGCGTCATGTGCTGTTTGGGGAGGGTTTTTTGGAAGGGACATCCTGCGTGACACTGCAGTGCCACTCCTAGATGGGCCCGGTGTTTGTGTCGGCCACTAGGGTCGCTTATCTTACTCACACAGCGACCTCGGTGCAAATTTTAGGACTAAAAATAATATTGTGAGGTGTGAGGTATTCAGAATAGACTGAAAATGAGTGTAAATTATGGTTTTTGAGGTTAATAATACTTTGGGATCAAAATGACCCCCAAATTCTATGATTTAAGCTGTTTTTTAGTGTTTTTGGAAAAAAACACCCGAATCCAAAACACACCCGAATCCGACAAAAATAATTCGGTGAGGTTTTGCCAAAACGCGTTCGAACCCAAAACACGGCCGCGGAACCGAACCCAAAACCAAAACACAAAACCCGAAAAATTTCAGGCGCTCATCTCTACTGTCTACCCCTCCCTTTTAGAATGTAAGCTCTCACGAGCAGGGCCCTCTTCCCTCATGTGCTTACTCTTTTCTTACTTTAATAATCTTCAGCTGCACCAAATCCAGCAGTCTTCTGCCACCTGATACTTATTCCAGTGTCATCTGCTGATGTAGCTATGTTTATTTACCCTGTACTTGTCCTATATTGTCGTCAACTGTAAGTTGCTGTTTTCCTGTTTGATTATTTGTTTATGTACTCTGTAATTGGGCACTGCGGAACCCTTGTGGCGCCATATAAATAAAGGATAATAATAATAATAATAATAAATAATATAATATATAGCATTACGGTACAGTAGGCCACTGCTCTACCTACCTCTGTGTCGTCAAGTATACTATCCATCCATACCTGTGGTGCATTTTAGAAAAAAACATGTCTCGGCAGAGCAATCTATAAATCCATCATTTTTCAGACAGCAACAGTGGGTATTGTAATAGTCACCCAATCCATCACTTTTATAGGGTTACATGCACCCACATGCTACAGCCTGTCTCAATAATTTTACTGTCACGCTGTGTGTGTTTGTGTTTTTATTTGGGTATTTTTTGTTGTTGTAGAACTACAGGTACCAGCAAGCCCGTTATTTCCCCGCCTGCTGGTACTTGAGGTTCTCCAAGTACCAGCAAGCGGGGGAGGCTTGCTGGGCCTTGTAGTTCCACAACAAAAAAACAATATTCTTTTTTTACACACATGGCTATCAGCCCGGCACCCACCACCCAGGGGTGCTGGGGACAGCCTCGGGCTTCACCCCTGGCCCTTGGGTGCCTCGAGGGGAGGAACCTCTTGATTTAAGGGGTCCCCACTCCTCCAGGGAACCCCGGCCAGGGGTGACTAGTTGGAGGGGTAATGCCAGGGCCGCAGGGACCTACATAAAAGTGTCCCCCGGCTGTGGCATAGTGGAGCCCGGTGCTGGTTTTAAAAATATGGGGGACCCCTACATCTATTGTCCCACGTATTTTTGGAACCTGGACCGGTCTAAGAGCCCGGTGCTAGTTGTCTAAATACGGGGAACCCCTGTCCAATTTTCCCCCCAGTATTTAAATAACCAGGACCGGCTCAAAGAGCCCGAGGCTGGTTATACTAAGGAGGGGGGACCTCACGCATTTTTTTTAACCCATTCAGACCCTTCTCCTTTAAGTTAATGGAAGCCCTGGACAACAAAATTGCATTCATGTCCTCCTCCCTCACCCTTCCCAGTCCCAAACACTCATTTTTTTTTTCTTTAAAAATGTATAATATATAACGAGAACAATGAGCAGGCAGGCAGCGGCCATTGGCGGCATCGGACTGAGATAGAAATTAGTGGTGGAGGGCTGGGTCAGTTGATTGTGGGCGAGTTTGTAAGCCATTGGCGGTGGCAGCGGGTATCGGCTCAGAGGCAGTAGCGGGCATTGGCTAAGGGTCATCGGCAGGATTCGGCGGACATTATGGCTGTAGTGCCTCACTAGCCACTGACCTCACCGCACGCAACTGTGGGACAGATGTAACATGCAGAGAGAGGTAGATTTGGGAGGGGGAATGTCCTAGCATAACTGTTAATTGCAGTGTAATACTGTAATTCAGCTGTGCAGCATTTGTGGCTAAATGTCAAAGAAGCCAGTATTTACAAGGTATGGAGCTGCTGTATAGTTACTCGCAAGTCAGTAGTTGTATGATGCTCACACCTGTTAAGCTGGATACACACAGAATGCCCTACACAGGGGGTGAAATGAGCGCCCCCCCCACCCCCCGTACGCTCAGCACACATCACGCTGTGCTGAGCGGGGGGAGAGATGTGTGCTGAGCAGTTCGCTCAGCACACATCTCTCCCCAAAATCGGGCCGTGAATACGGACCTTTAAACTGGATCCACACTTAGATTATCTGTCCAATTTTTTTTTCTAGTTGAAACAAAATTATGCTAATATGTGGCAGCAAATTACAATTGACCATTTGCTCACAAACACTGGAAAACATCCAAAAATGGTCATTTAGATAAATTGGTTAAATCCATTTCATTTAGCTAATTTATCCAAACTACCTTTATTGTATCTTTGTGGGTGAATGATGTGTGGGTCAGTGTTGAGGGTGGTGGAGGAGATGGGTAATAGGCACAGCAGGGTGTGGACAGTCAAATAGTGTGCTTAGAGGTTCAGAGTCATTGTATGAGACTCTGGCAACAGTGACTTGATGAGTCTGGTGTCCATAGGGTGGGACGCATTAACCTTTTTATGCTATTGAAATAGTTCTCCTCCTGACCGACGCAGTTCCTTGCTCCGAGGTTGGTGTATTGTCCTGTTGCAGCGCCTCTCCACTGTGGTCACAGTGAGCTGTGTGGTGTTGCTGGCGCATGCCAATCTCCCCCCAACCTCCCTCTTGCATTTCAGACCTACGTACGCATGATGGGATCTTGTATGATATGCGCGTGTGCTGTAGAGATGAAAGTGGGGGTGAGGAGGCAGATCGTGAGATGGGGAAACTTTGTGGACTGTTAGCGAAGGGGAGCACTGGGCAATCTGAGTTGCAAAGAGGGCAGCAGAAGAGGTTATTGCATGTGCACTGGTGACAGGTCCATCCTTGGTGGCCAGCCTCAGTGGTAAAGGGGTACATGAGCTAGTGTCCCTTGGCCAGCCATGTACCATGGCCACCTCCCTACCTCCTATATATTCTCCCTGATCTGTCACTTTGTTACGGTCTGCTGCTGGCACTGGTGTATCGTCCTGCAGTTGCCGTCTCCGCCCATTGCTGTGACTTCCCCCAGAGTTAGCCACACAGAGTGACAGATCTGGGAAAATATATAGGAGATCATTACTTTCACTTGCAGCCTACCTTATTTTTTGCAGCCTAGCATGCTCCTGACCCCTTCTCTCACTAATACTTATACAACATTCATGAACTCATCTTAAGGTTTCTTTATTATTCAGTCACACTGTCTTGGATCCAAACCATTTCCTGTGGCATTGCAGTCAAACAATTGAGCTATTTACCCTTGCATAGAAAGGTATAATCTAAGCTAGAGAATTCTATTTGGAGCTCACCTTGTACTTTGTGAAGAAATAATCAGCTTTGTGGCTGAGCAGATATATGGAGTGTGTGGCTGCACACTGCATTGATCTGCTGAGTTGCAATGCTAATAATTTTTTTTTTTGCAAAGTACCAATAGCTTCATTGTGAAGGTGGAAAGAAGGGCATGGAATGTACAAACTGCGAGACCCTGCTGGTAGCGCCTTTGTCTATTTAGTAGGAAGGGCACGTAACAGCCGGGGGCAATGGAGGAAGCCCCTTTAGGGCTGGAGCCCGGCGGCAACTGACTCCGTTGTCTCTGGCAGTTTCGCCCCTGGACTAGAGGAATGGTCAAGAACATGGCAACATTTAATGCCAAAAAATGCAAAATCATACACGTCTCAAAAATGCAAAGGCTAACTGTAATATTAAGGGCATTATAATGGCAAGAGGAAAGCTATCTAAGTATTACTATTTCAGGTAAGCAATGTAACAAAGCAATAGGAAAGGCAAGTCAGATGCTTGTTTGCATAGGTTAAAGAACCAGTAGCAGAAAAAAGTAATACAGGTTGAGTATCCCATATCCAAATATTCCGAAATACGGAATATTCCGAAATACGGACTTTTTTGAGTGAGACTGAGATAGTGAAACCTTTGTGTTTTGATGGCTCAGTGTACACAAACTTTGTTTAATACTCAAAGTTATTAAAAATATTGTATTAAATGAACTTCAGACTGTGTGTATAAGGTGTATATGAAACATAAATGAATTCTGTGAATGTACACACACTTTGTTTAATGCACAAAGTTATAAAAAATATTGGCTAAAATGACCTTCAGGCTGTGTGTATAAGGTGTATATGAAACATAAATGCCTTCTGTGCTTAGATTTAGGTCCCATCACCATAATATCTCGTTATGGTATGCAATTATTCCAAAATACAGAAAAATCCGATATCCAAAATTCCTCTGGTCCCAAGCATTTTGGATAAGGGATACTCAACCTGTAATGCCACTGTATAGGTCCTTGGTACAGCCACATTTAGAATCCTGTGTTCAGTTCCAGAAGCCATATCTCCAGAAGGCTGTAAATACATTAGGGCAACTAAAATTGTGCATGGCCTACATCACAAAACTTACCTGGAAATACTAAAAAATGTTGATGTGTATAGTTTGGAGAAGGGAAGAGGGAACATACAGTAATAGAAACATTTAAATATATAGGGAGGAATGTAATAGGGTGTGAGAATCAGAAAGTGAGAGATTTTGTGTTTTTTCCTGTTGTTTTTTTTTTTTTTTGTTTGATTGTTTGTTTTTAAAGTGGCAATCCTTTACATGGCAAAACCAGGTTGATATTTGCCATGTAAAGGATTGCCACCGTGGGCATGTGTAGAAGGGGCACTGCTACTGTTGGCATTATGTGTGTAAGCTGCACTGATATGGTGGTTATGTGTATAAAGGGCACTGCGACTGTGGGTATTATTATTATTATTATTATTATTATATGCGGTGTAATGACAATAAGATAGTGCTACTGTGTGGCGTATTTTGATTTGGGGTGCTATTGTGTGGCCATGCCCCTTCCTTGTGATACCACACCTTCTTTTTTTAAGGAGCGCACTGTCCCTTTATTAAGTATTGGAGAGAGGGCCCAAATTAATAGTTTGCAGGGAGGCGCCAAACACCCTAGCACTGGCCCTTTGGTAGGGGACAGGATTTGCTTCTGCTTGTGCACATATGTTATGATTGCCAGCCAACAGCACTGGTTTTGCCTATAACACTAACTATAAATATTTTGAATTGGTCCTGGACCACCAATCCAAGGCACCCCTGCAAGTGTCCTGAGGCACCCCAGGGTGCAGTTTGAGAACCACTGGTCTAGTGAGTACCCAGGATAATTATTGTAGCTGGTCTGCGGGTAACAGCTCTCAGATCCACTTCTAGAAAAAATGCAGCAATGTAATTTGAGTGACAAACTGCAGAGATGAACCCTTTCTGTGACTGCTGCACAGGGATCACACAAACTCTATTCATAGGGCTGACTTCACTTAGGGGAGATGTTCTCACCCCGCAAAGAAGTGCGAGTATATACCGCACTTACGGTACCATTGGATTTACAGATATTTTCTTGCAATACACTATGGGGGTCATTCTGAGTTGATTGCTCGCTAGCAGTTTTTAGCAGCCATGCAAACGCATTGTCGCTGCCCACTGGAGAGTGTATATTCACTTTGGAGAAGTGCGAACACTTGAGCAGCAGAGCGCCTGTAAAATCGTTTCAAAATAAGACCAGCACTGTAGTTACACTTCGTGTGCGTTGATTCTAACAACCGAGGGACGGCTTTTGATGTCACACACCCATCCAGCGAATGCCCAGCCACGTCTGCATTTCTTCTGCCACGCCTGCATTTTTCCAAGCACTCCCTGAAAACGGTCAGTTGCCACCCAGAAACGCCCTCTTTCTGTCAATCTCCTTGTGGCCTGTTCTGTGATTGGAATAATCGCTAGAACTAGTGCAAAACCACAATGGACTTTGTACCCGTATGATGCGCATGCACATTACGGAGCATGCGCATGCACAGATTAGCCATTTTTTTTCAACTGATTGCTACGCAGCGAACAACGGCAGCATGCGATCAACTCGGAATGACCCCCTATATACATAGAAACATGGATTTTTACTGCAGGAATTATGGTTAGTTTAGGGGTATCGGTGAGGGTCAACAGAGGTGTAGCTAGGGGTCCAAGCGCCCCTGGCAAAGTAAGGGACTGGCGCCCCCCCTTTCGATAAAGCATTGCAGTCCATTGGCGGTTACCATGTTGGAGCCACAGCAACTGACCCCCTCCCCCACACGCTGCCCTACATCATCGGCTGGGATTCACTGTTGGTGTGAAGCCACTGGGAACAGTCTGGTAGCATTAGCAGCAGTCTGTGTCATAGATAGGGAAGGCAGAAGGTTAACTAGCTAATAGCAGTCTGTTGGCAGCAGAGGCTGGGCGGGGGGCTGAGAATGAGCCAACGCTGATCAGTGTCCAGTCTGCTTAGACAAAAATATTTTGTGATCAGGGCTGGTTCTAGACCAAAGGAGCCAATGGCAAAAATTTCCTTTGACCCCCCCCCCACACACACATACACACACACACACACACACACACACACACACACACACACCAAAAAAGAACATATCCCAGTTTAACATAACGCTATGTGGTGCAAGGTGTGGAGCTGGTTACTTGTATCAGACCTCTGACATTTGCCTTTTCACCCATATTGCATACTTTTTCTTGCAGGTTGTGTCTTAATTCAAGAAGTGTTCTAAGTACTTCAGCTTAGTATCTTTACTGACCCCTCTTTACCCCACACTACATAACTGACCCCTCTATACCCTACACTACATCACTGACCTTTCTATAACCATCACTGCATTACTGACCCCTCTATACAGTACACTGACCTCTATATACCTGCTAGTACATCCCTGATGCCTATATTCCCTAAGCTAAATCCCTGACGCCTCTATTCCCTACGCTACATCCCTGACGCCTCTATTCCCTATGCTACATCCCTGACGCCTCTATACCCTACGCTACATCCCTGATGCCTCTATTCCCTACGCTACATTCCTGATGCCTCTTTAACCTACGCTACATCCCTGACGCCTCTATACCCTACGCTACATCCCTGACGCCTCTATACAGTACAATGCATTACTGATCCCTCTAGACCATACATCCTCATTACATCAGAGAGATAGTGAAACACTGGAAAAAATAAGGATAAAGTGGACTACAGAAACTGATGCTCTAAACAAAGGAGAGAGAGAGAAAAGCACAAGGGAAAGTGGGCAATCGGAACACCATAGAGAGAGGAGAGATAGAAATGCCTGAAAAAGTAAAGGGGGTTGGGTATGGCATCCGGCGCTCGGGATTCCAGCAGTCACATGATACCTAATCCTAACCCTCTGGGGGGGTGGCGGATAGGGCTAACCCTCAGGGGGTGGCAGCTAGGACTAACCCCCCCCCCCCTCCTAGTGCCTTCCCTAACACCCGCTCCCCCGGTCCTAACCCTCCCTCCAATACTCGCCTTCGGGATGTTGGCTGTCTGTGTGCCGGCACCAGTCTCCCAAGTGGTGTCAGGATTCCAACATCGGTCAAATGACCGCCGGTATACCGTCTGCCGGGATGGTAAATGTATCCTGAGGACAGGTAGTGAGTGTGGAGGGATAGGTGGTTCAGTAAAATGTAACAGCTCAAACTGCGATCATTCACTGATAAATTGATTTATAGCTCTCCCTTTTTAACCATTGCAGTCATAAAAGCAATGTTTTTTAAACTTTTAAATAAAGCTTGTTAGCATCCCCAGCACACTGTATATGCTGGGAGATGTAGTTCTCAATATGAAAACATTTAATTACTGTATGAACTCTAATTCCCCAACTGAAACCTCTCACAAACACACACTCCTAAATCTAGTACACACACACACACACACACACACACACACACACACACACACACACACACACACACACACACACACACACACACATTTCCCCAGTACTGACTCTCATCACTTCCACACACTGACAACTCCCTCCTGCTCCTCTCCCCACTGACACTGACAGCTCCCTCACAGTCACACACATCCTCCACCCCCCCCACACACACACTGATAGCACACATGCACAAATCCCCCCCTCCTCGACACTAACTGTCACGGACTGCTTGGGCAGCAGGGGGCAGGCTCTGACTTGAAGTGCTGAAATTCAACAGCTCTCTCGAACTTGCAAGGCATGGCTGTGCAGCTGTCTCCAGCCATCTCCTTGCCCACTGTGTAATTTGTGGCGTTCTCTGATGTTCCCCGCTCTGCCTCTACAACCGGCACATAATGTACAGCAGTGGTGACTCCTGAGTATGGGCCTGGAGAACTCCGCCTACCGGGGGGTAGGGATTAATAATTTCAAAGGGGCAGAGCTAGGAGTGAAGCAGTGGACAGCAGTTGAGGGGCGTTTCAAACTGTAACAGGGTTGGGACAATTTCAGTATCCTTCCCTCACCGTCTAATTGGTCAGTCCCACGCTGATTGCCATAGCGCCCTTTCGAGACTGCAGAACTCTATCCCTTAGCCACGGTTGGCACAGCTGGATGGTGCCCCTGGCAAGTGCCATCCTGGCCAAGGGGTAGATACGCCCCTGAGGGTCAGGGCCAGCAACAGAAATCTCGGGGCCCAGTGCACTGATATCTCTGGGGCCCCCTCAACCCCCCCCTTAACTTGGCAGAGGGATCTTTAAAAAAAATGGAGCCTTTGACTTGGACCGTCAGTGAGGCCGGCAGGTGGTTTTCATACTGGGCTATCCAGCTCTTCGGTGGCGGTGGCAGGGACATTCAGAAAAGGGCCAGCACAGCAACATGCATAATAATGGCAATACAGTATGGACCACAGGGACTGGACAAAGTGATGGGGTAAAAGGAGGGGGGAGGGTTTAGTTGGCCTGTTAATTGTTTTCCTGCTTAAATTGAGCAGTTGGTGGATACACTTTAAAAAGCAATATTGGCACTGTGGCCCCATTATTTCTGTTCTTAATACTTGGAGCCCTGAACAAGTGTCCCCTTTGTCCCCCCTGTCACCGGGCCTGTTCAGGCGTTACCTATGGAGAAGCTGCGACATGACATCCTAGGACACGATACTGCACCATGCATCACCATTATATTTCAGTGTGCCTTGTCAATATTTAAATCTTGTTCTGTGTGACGTGAGTTGTAAATGGTTGAAAATCTCTGTGCTACAGTATCGTCACCATGTAGTTATAACAACACCGCAAAACCACCAAAAGACGTGTTTTGGTAGAGGGACTGCTGGAGGGGCCCATTGGGGCCCCCAGTTTGCTACCCCACCCCAGTATACCTGTGCTGTAGCCAGTGGAAGGGGCACTATCTTCCCGGTGATCTCTTCGGGAAGATGGTGCCGCACATAGAAAGCAAAGACTCTGGCTGCACTCTCCTGCCCTCGCTCTAAGCAAGGTGATCGGGCCACAAAAGGACCCCTGTCGGACCCCGGCCTGTGGGCCACAAAAGGATGCATTGGGGGCAGCATGCGGCCCATGGGATTGACACCCCTGCCCTAGAGTATCAAAATTTGTTTCACGGCACCCCTAGGCCAAAGTTTTTTTTATTGAGAAATTCAGAAAAAAATATAAAATTAAGTAAATTGTGTTTATAGCATGCCATCCTCAGGTTCAGTTATGTTGTGAGGGAATGGTTTTGCCAATTTAATAAAGTATAAATAATTTTAATTGGTCCTGGACCACCAAACTATGCTACCAGTGCAAGAACCCCAGTTTGGAAACTACTGCCATAAAATAAACCTTTTTTGTTTTTTTTAAACTACATGTAATACACCTTAGATCTCAGTTCCTAAAAGGTTTTAAACCCGTGCATACAGTAAACTACACATATTTAAAAATCCTACACCGGGCACAAGTGCTCACGGGCCAATTTCATGGCAGTCTCGGATAGGAGGGCATTGTGGATTCACCAAGGGAATGCTGATGCTGACTCCAAGAAGAAAGGGAGTCTCTTCCCTATGAAGGTGAAGCCTTGTTTGGCGACGGCCTAGTTAATTTGATCTCGGCAGCTCCCGCAGGTAAGTCATCCTTCTTGCCCTATGTTCCCTCTCAACGGATGAAGACGCATCATTATCTGACGCAGTCATTTCGGCCCAATAGATATGCAAGAAGTTAAGATTCCCCTTTCTTTGCAGGTAGAGGAAGGAAAAGAGAGAAGAGGTCTGTAGCCTCTTCAAGATCGCAGGAGCAGAGATCGTCCTCTGCTTCTGCCAAATCCACTGCATGACGCTGGGGCTCTCTTGCAGGAGCCCGCACCAGTGGGGGGCACGTCTAAAACTCTTCAGTCAGTTCTAGATTCATTCGGACCTGGACTCGTGGGTTTTACAAATAGTGTCCCAAGGGTACAAACTGGGGTTTCAAGACGTTCCCCCTCACCGATTGTTCAAATCAGCCTTAGTCAGCAGGGAGAAGGTTTTTATTCAAGCCTCTTCGTGGTCCAGAAGCCGGACGGCTCAGTCAGACCAATCTTAAATCTGAAATCCCTTAATTTCTACCTAAAGAAATTCAATTTCAAGATGGAATCTCTCAGGGTAGTGATCTCCAGTCCGGGGGATAAAGGAGATTTCATGGTTTTGGTAGACATAAAGGATGCCTACTTATATGTTCCCATTTAGCCACTGCATCAAGCTACCTGAGGTTTGCAATTCAGGATTGTCATTACCAATTTCAGACGTTGCCGTTTGGTCTGTCCACGGCTCCGAGGATTTTCACCAGGGTGATGGCGGAAATGATGGTCCTCCTTCGCAAGCAAGGAGTCACAATTATCCCGTACTTGGATGATCTCCTGATAAAGGCGAGATCCAGGGACCAGTTGGTGCAAAACATCTACTCTCCCTGACAGTTCTTCAACAACATGGTTGGCTCCTAAACTTGCCAAAATCGCAGTTGGTCCCAATGACGCGGTTGTTGTTTTTGGGAGTGATACTGGACACAGAAGAGGTTTTCTTCTAGTGGAAAGGCTCTGGAGATCCAGAGTCTGGTCAAACAAATTCTGAAACCAGCAAGAGTGTTAATCCATCAATGCATTCAGTTGCTGGGGAAGATGGTTGCGGCCTACGAGGCCATTCAGTTTGGCAGGTTTCATGCCAGAGTGTTCCAGTGGGACCTGTTGGACAAGTGGTCCGGATCCCACCTACACATGCACCGGAGGATAATCCTGTCTTCCAAGACCAGAATCTCACTCCATTGGTGGCTGCACAGTTCTCACCACCTAGAGGGGCGATGGTTCGGGATCCAGGACGGGATCCTAGGGACCACGGATGCAACCCTCCGAGGCTGGAGAGCAGTCACACAGGGGGAAAACATCCAAGGAAGATGGTCAAGTCTTCCTTGGATGTTTTCATCTCCACATAAATGTTCTGGAGTTAAGGGCCATTTAATAACTGCAGACACAGTACGCACTGGGACGGGTGCCCAGCATCCTCTACGGACTAAGAGAAAAGGATTTACCGGTAGGTATTAAAATCCTATTTTCTCTAACATCCTAGAGGATGCTGGGGACTCCGTAAGGACCATGGGGATAGACGGGCTCCGCAGGAGACATGGGCACTTTAAGAAAGACTTTAGTTCTGGGTGTGCACTGGCTCCTCCCTCTATGCCCCTCCTCCAGAACTCAGTTTGATACTGTACCCAGTGGAGACTGGGTGCTTTTCAGGAGCTCTCCTAAACTTTCTGACAGAAAGTATTTTGTTAGGTTTTTAATTTTCAGGGAGCACTGCTGGCAACAGACTCCCTCATCGAGGGACTGAGGGGAGAGAAGCAGCCCTACTATCTGAGTTGCAAGGTCCTGCTTCTTAGGCTACTGGACACCATTAGCTCCAGTGGGATTGGTACGCAGGATCTCACCCTCGCCGTCCGTCCCAGAGCCGCGCCGCCGTCCTCCTCGCAGAGCCGGAAGATAGAAGCTGGGTGAGTATGAGAAGAAAAGAAGACTTCAGAGGCGGCAGAAGACTTCATGATCTTCACTGAGGTAACGCACAGCACTGCAGCTGTGCGCCTTTGCTCCCATACACCTCACATACTCCGGTCACTGTAAGGGTGCAGGGTGCAGGGTGGGCGCCCTGGGCAGCAATATAAACCTCTTTCGCAAAAATATAACATATATACAGCTGGGCACTTTATATATGTATAAGCCCCCACCAATTTTACAGTTTAAGCGGGACAGAAGCCCGCCTCCGAGGGGGCGGGGCTTCTCCCTCAGCACTCACCAGCGCCATTTTTTCTCCACAGCACCGCTGAGAGGAAGCTCCCCGGACTCTACCCTGCTTATACCACGTTAGACAAGAGGGTTGAAAAGAGGGGGGGGGGGGCACATAATTCGCAAATTACATACAGCAGCACTACTGGGCAAACATTAAGTTACTGTTTTATTCCTGGGTTATATAGCGCTGGGGGGTGTGCTGGCATACTCTCTCTCTGTCTCTCCAAAGGGCCTTGTGGGGAAACTGTCTTCAGAAAAAGCATTCCCTGTGTGTGTAGTGTGTCGGTACACGTGTGTCGACATGTCTGAGGAAGAAGGCTATATTAGAGAGGAGCGGGAGCAAATGAATGTGGTGTCTCCGCCGACAGCTGATTGGATGGATATGTGGAATGTTTTAAATGCTAGTGTAAACTCATTGCACAAAAGATTAGACAAGGCAGAAGCTTTGGGACAGTCAGGATTTAAACCCATGCCTGATCCTATGTTGCAGGGACTGTCAGGGTCTCATAAGCGCCCACTATCCCAGATTGTTGACACAGATACCGACACGGATTCTGACTCCAGTGTCGATTACGATGATGCAAAGTTACAGCCAAAATTGGCAAAATCCATTCGATTTATGATTATGGCAATAAAAGATGTTTTGCACATCACAGAGGAACCCCCTGTCGCTGACAAGAGGGTACATATGTACAAGGGAAAGAAGCCTGAGGTAACCTTTCCCCCCTCACACGCAACATCAGCAGGGGGCCCTGGCCTCATCACCATCCCAGGTCTTTCTCATGTATGTATCATGTATGTGTGTGTGATATATGTATGAATCATATATGTTTGTGATATATATATATATTCCATAGACAAAAAACCTTACGGTTTCACATGTCCCATTAAGGCTTCTTAGACATGATCGACATGGAATTTCATCGCTTTTTTTAAATTTATTTTTTTTATTCAGAAATGTAAAATTTCACTTAAAGAATAAACATTTGATTTTTTAAATGTTTAATGAAAATGTTCGTATAACATCACTGTTCTGTGCAAAATTATTTTATTAACCAAACCAAATTGCTTAAGGTCCGTACACACTTAACGATTTAATGAGCGACGTCGCTCATTTTATCGTTAAGTGTGTATGCAGCCAGCGACAAACGATGCGCGGCCCCGCGGGTCGGCAACAATCTTCGCTGTCGGTAGGGAATGCAGGAAGGATGTGGACTGTCGTCCACGACCTTCATGCAGGGCTGGCGGGGGCGTGATGTCACTGAGCGATATGAGCGGTCATATCGCTCAGTGTGTACAGTCGGCCGCCGGCCGGCCCGGGAGGGGAAACATTAGACGATGTAGCTCACAGAGCGACATCGTTTAATGTGTACGGGCCTTTAGACTTTGGTCAAAATATTTTGCTGCCTTTGCAGCTGATGCAGGGAGGGGGGTAGGCGGCAGCAGCCTGTAACTGAGGCTGGAGGTAGGCGTGAAATGCATTGCTTGTACGTGTGAGTGCGTGGTGTCAGGTGCTGCGCGTGTATATGTGTGTGTGTGTCAGGTGCTGCCTGTGTATGTGTGTGTCAGCTCCTGTGTGTATGTGTGTGTCAGGTGCTGCGTGTATATATGAGTGTGTCTGATGGTGCGTGTGTATGCGTCAGCTGCCGCACGTGTGTGTGTGTGTGTCAGGTGTTGCGGGTGTATATGTGTGTGAGTATCAGGTGCTCCGCGTGTGTACAAGTGTATGTCTGGTGCTGTGCATGAATACGTATGTCTGTGTCAGGTGATGCGCGTGTACATGAGTGTGCGTCAGGTGCTGCGCGTGTACATGAGTGTACATGAGTGTGCATTAGGTGCTGCGCGTGTACATGAGTGTGAGTCAGGTGCTGCGTGTGTACATGAGTGTGCGTCAGGTGCTGCGCATGTACATGTGTGTGCGTCAGGTGCTGCGCGTGTACATGTGTGTGCCTCAGGTGCTGCACGTGTCTTTGTGTGTGTGAGTAAGGCACTGCGTGTGTATGTGTGTGTCTGATGGTGTGCGTGTATATGTATGTGTCAGGTGCTGCGTGTATATGCATGTGTCAGGTGCTGCGTGTATATGCATGTGTCAGGTGCTGCGTGTATATGCATGTGTCAGGTGCTGCGTGTATATGCATGTGTCAGGTGCTGCGTGTATATGCATGTGTCAGGTGCTGCATGTTTATTTTATTGTGTCTGATGGTACGTGTGTGTGTCAGGTGCCGCACGTGTATATGTGTGTGTGTCAGGTGTTGCGCGTGTATGTGTGGGTCAGGTGCTGCATGTTTATTTTATTGTGTCTGATGCTACGTGTGTGTGTGTCAGGTGCCGCACGTGTATGTGTGGGTCAGGTGCTGCATGTTTATTTTATTGTGTCTGATGCTACGTGTGTGTGTGTGTCAGGTGCCGCACGTGTATGTGTGTGTGTGTCAGGTGTTGCGCGTGTATGTGTGTGTCATGTGCCGCGCGTGTATGTGTGTGTCAGGTGCCGTTCCCCTTCTTCCCATCCCAGCTCTCTCTGTAGAATACAGCTCTGCACCCAGAGAGAGGGAAAGACTAGGGGGCTGATCACTGCACTGCTCACTTTTTGGTCATGAGTTCGGCCTCCTGTTTCTTCCAGTGCTGTGTTCCTGCAGCCTAGCCCTCCCTGTTGTGCCAGAGAATCAGCCCTTCCTTCCCCTGACAGAGAGAGAGAGCCCGAGGCAGAGACACTCTTCCCGTAGCTGGCCTACCCCCAGTACTTCAGCACTGGCCATGCGGCAGTCAACAAAGGAGACCAGCAGGGGGTTCTGGCAGCATCAGCTGTGGCCGCAGCTGGATCGGGGAGGCCTGCAGTGTCTGAGGTGGGCAACACTTCCTCCGCCGCTGTCACCTTCCCCTGCCGGAGAGAAAGCCAGAGACATACCCTTCCCGCAGCTGGGATACCCCTAGTACCTCAGCGCTGGACAGGCAGAAGTCTATGGAGGGGACCGGCAGGGGTTTCGGGCCGCAGCAGTAGCAGCGGCCGCAGTCAGATCAGGGAGGCCTGCAGGGTCAGAACTGGGCAGCACTTCCACCAACACTGTCACCTCTGTGCTGGGCATGTACACCAGTCCGTACGGACGGAGGTGTCCACAACAGGCAGCAGTATAATGAGTCAGACAAACTCATTACACGCTGCCCACTGCTGCGCCGCATGCCCTCGATGGAGGAAGCCTAGATGCGGTCCCCAGCGGCAGCGAGGGAGAAGGGTGATCACATCACCCTTCAACCCGGCACCTCACAATCAGCTGGGGATCTGCAGTAGCTTCATCTCTCTCTTCCTCTCCCTCTCTGACAGCACAGCAGCCCCTCTGGGTCCCATGTAGCTCTGCCCCCCTGCTCACAGTTCACTCGGCCTCTCCTGATTAAAAAGAAAATAAGAGCCTGACCTGCTGCTCAGATGCGAGGGGACGGGCGGTAGTTCCTCTGTGAGTACACTACACAGTCAAAATTAACTCTGACTCCTCACAACAGTGTGGACTGCAGGCGACGTCAGATGCCAATTTGGGTGTGCTTGCCGCACTACCTGCCCATCAAGCCCAACGTGGCATTTTGTATTAGGAACCCTATAACAGCATTCCGACATCCCTCCCTATGACGCTGCCATCCATACACTGCCGCTCTCATACATCCGTACACCGCCACTCTCACACAACTGTACACTGTTGCTCTCATACATCCATACACTGCCGCTCTCATACATCCGTACAACCCCGCTCTCATACATCCGTACAACCCCGCTCTCATACATCCGTACAACTCCGCACTCTTACAGCCGTGCTCTTACAGCCGCACACTGCCGCACTCTTACAGCCGCACACCGCCGCACGCATACAGCCGCACACCATCGCACTCATACAGCCGCACACCGACGCAGTTATACAGCCGTACATTGCCGCTCTCATACATCCGCACACTGCCGCTCACATCTATACATACATAGCCTCCATACATCTACACATCCAACACTGAAATCACTATCACTTTTCCCCGGGGTGTGACCACAGCCAGCCACTACTCCGGCCACCTTCTTGTGACACCAAAATGCATCTTACCTATCATCAGGGTGGTGCTGCTGCTTGGGGCAGGTTGCTGCCTCAGTCTCCTAGTTGGTGCTTCGATTGGAGGGGGTACTGCTTCCCTGTGCTGCCACTGTCTCCCGGATCATCGTGCCGCTGGCTGAATTGCAGCTTGACGCTACTGCTGCCGGGAGTAACAGCTTCCTGACTGTTGTTGCTGGTGGCTGCCTACTGCTCATTGCCGCCGGAACACTGACCGGCTCGGCAGTGATGCTGGCGGAGGAGTAGTGGCGGTGGGGTGGTGCCTGCTCCCTTCCCTCGAGCATGCCGCAGTGTAAAAAAATAAATAATAGAGAGCATACCAGGGTGAGAGTCTGTATGGATCACAGTGATTACACGGGGCACAGCATAAGGACACCTTGCTGTGAGGGGCTCTGCCCACACAGATTGCTGCACCCTCTCTGATGTCAGCCGCTGCCCTCTCGTTCTCTGGGCGGCCAGTTCCAGTGTGAGGTAGGAGAGGAAGAGAACACACAGGTGTTAGGCGCCGTGGTCCGCGATGTCCTCGCGGCCCGGCGCCTAGCAACTAGGGACGCCGAGCGTGCTAGCCGCCGGCTCCCTAGCAACGCTAGGACGCCGGGCGCGCTGAGCCGCCTGGACCCTAGCAACGGGGACGCCACGGACGGACTGCGCTCCCCTTGCAGGGTCAATCAAGTGAACTACACACACACACTTGTCTTCTGGTCGTGCAGCAAGGCAGCTGCACGGCATTGTGCTAATCAGGCTCTGAACTACTGATTGAAGGACTCCCTGCTAAATACCTTCTCAGTGCTTCACACAGACGCCGGTAATAGCTTCCTGCATGCTGCTTTGGTTTGCTGACGTCTGTTCCAGTTCTGCTGTGTCCGGTCATTCCTGTCCTCAGAGTTCCTGAATCTTAGTGTTGTCATCTCTTCCCAAGGAGTCTTCCAGTCCTCATTTACCCGCAACAGTCGCTAGAGGATCTCGTGTGGTTTTCGTGAGTGGCGGCTCTGCCGCGTGCTGCGGCCTAGGCCGCTTTATTTTGTATTCTGTGTTGGTGCATTTGCGGAGGTTTACGCTCCCACACTCCTCTCCGGAACTCGCCGGTGCCGGGTAGAAGAGTGGACAAGTGGGTATTTTGGTTGTCCTTTTCCCTGGCGGTTTTCCGCACATACTCTAGTTTAAAGTTAGTTTTGAGCCCCTGGCTTTGTTGTTTAGTAGAGGGCCCCTTGTTATCACCCTGTCTCGGATTTCTCTTTGTCTCCCATTAAGACCTGAGGGGGCATCGGAGTTGGGCAGACGTAATCCGCCCTTCAAACGCGGCTGCCATGGGCCCAAGCAACCATAGTCTCGCAAGAGATTTCTGACAGCACGGGCGAGACAACGGAGATAGGGCGCCAGGGGCTATTCCCGTTCCCACTCCCTTTCCAAGCATTACGTTCCAGTACTCAGGTCCTTGCTATAAGATATCCCCAGACCAGAGTATTGGAATCATAACAGGAGAGCAGCCCTGATATATAACAGAGGTGGAAGTTCTATAGGCAGCAGAGACGGAGACCAGCCAGCCAGTCTCCCAGTGCCCTGATCACTACACGCCGCCAGCACAGCATTACAGGAGGGTCCTATAGTGCTGCCCTGAGCTAACAGGTGTGTGTACCAGTGTGCTGCGCCCTGGTGTCACTGAGAGGGGTGAGGTCACCGTGCCGCTTTAGTATATGGCTTTTCCTTAGTACTGTAAGTTACAGCCCTGCACTCGTAGTGGCAACTCTGCCCTATGTGAACCTGTGAGGTTATTTTCCTATTTACAGAATAACCGGGGAGAAGGCGGCCATATTGCGGCTCTCAAGAGAAGGCACTCTAGTACACCCCCTGCTGGCGGCCACTGCGCAGGCGCAACAAATTGAAATGCCCGATCTCTATAATGGGGCATATTTCTCTTAATTAAAAAAAAACCTGTAACTTTCTGAAAAACCACAACCCCAAAAGGCACTTCACAGGGACATGCTCTATCTAATAAAACAAACCCCAAGTCATATATATATATATATAATAAGATTTTACTCACCGGTAAATCTATTTCTCGTAGTCCGTAGTGGATGCTGGGACTCCGTAAGGACCATGGGGAATAGCGGCTCTGCAGGAGACTTGGCACAACTAAAGAGAGCTTTAGGACTACCTGGTGTGCACTGGCTCCTCCCCCTATGACCCTCCTCCAGACCTCAGTTAGGATACTGTGCCCGGAAGAGCTGACACTAAGGAAGGATTTTGAATCCCGGGTAAGACTCATACCAGCCACACCAATCACACCGTACAACTCGTGATATTATACCCAGTTAACAGTATGACAACAACGGAGCCTCTGCACAGATGGCTCTCAACAATAACCCTTTTGTTAACAATAACTATGTACAAGTACTTGGGATGGGCGCCCAGCATCCACTACGGACTACGAGAAATAGATTTACCGGTGAGTAAAATCTTATTTTCTCTGACGTCCTAAGTGGATGCTGGGACTCCGTAAGGACCATGGGGATTATATCAAAGCTCCCAAACGGGAGGGAGAGTGCGGATGACTCTGCAGCACCGAATGAGCGAACTCTAGGTCCTCCTCAGCCAGGGTGTCAAACTTGTAAAATCTTGCAAATGTGTTTGACCCCGACCAAGTAGCAGCTCGGCAAAGTTGTAAAGCAGAGACCCCTCGGGCAGCCGCCCAAGAAGAGCCCACCTTCCTCGTGGAATGGGCTTTTACTGATCTAGAATGCGGCAGTCCCGCCGCAGAATGACAGTCCTGTACCACAAATCTGAGGTACTCCTGGTGAGGAGAGTAAATGGGGACATGCAGGTAAGCATCCTTGATGTCCAGTGATACCATGTAATCCCCTTCCTCCAGGCTTGAGATAACCGCCCTGAGCGATTCCATCTTGAACTTGAACCGTTTTATATACGTGTTCAAAGATTTAAAATTTAAAATGGGTCTCACCGAACCGTCCGGTTTCGGTACCACAAACATCGTGGAATAGTAACCCCTTCCTTGTTGAAGGAGGGGTACCTTGACTATCACCTGCTGCAAATACAGCTTGTGAATTTGCCTCTATCACAGCCTCCCTGTCCAAGGGAGATGTTGGCAAGGCAGATTTTAGGAAACGGCGAGGGGGAGACGTCTCGAATTCCAGCTTGAATCCCTGAGACACTACTTGTAGAATCCAGGGATCCACCTGTGAGCAAGCCCACTGATTGCTGAAGCACTTGAGACGGGCCCCCACCGCACCTGGCTCCACCAGTGGAGCCCCAGCGTCATGCAGTGGACTTAGCGGAAGCGGGGGAGGACTTTTGTTCCTGGGAACTGGCTGTATGTGTATATATATATATATATATGCACACACACTCATGTATATACATGTATACACAAATACACGTATGTACATGTTTATGTATGTATAATACACTGAGTACATTATATTTATGAATTAATTGCTTCCCGATTCTGCAGCAGCATCATCAGCACCATCAGTGTTACTCACAGTCACTTCACACTGACTGCTGCACAACACATCACTTAATTTCCGGGCCGCCCGCCACCTGGTGAAGAGACATGGGAGATGAAGGACCAGCAGTGCCACGTTGAGCGGAAGTATTGTGAATTAGTTACCCACACACTCCTTGTGACACCTGCTCCCCGTCTGCCCTCCCACCCGCCGCCTGCCATCCGGAACCCGCACTGACAAGTAAGTCTCAGCAGAATGTGTCTGCCGGCGGCTCCCAGTCCCCCCTAGAGGAACACTGCCAGTGGTGTGGCAGCCGCGGCACACTAGGACTGAGAGACCGCAGCGGGAGGAAAGCACGGGTGGGCGGGAGGAGAGCATAGGCGGACATCACCACGTCACATTGCAAGGTGACACCAGTCCCCCCAGTGAGGCCGCCGACGAATGCACTCAGCATAGTATTAGCAGCAGGCAGAGGGGGGGCGGGCGCAACGGTGGTGGGAGGTACGGAAATGAGCTACAGGCTAGGCTCCACCGATCACACACTCAGCGATCACTGTGCCACAGCAAGCGTGGCGTGCAGCGGTGCTGGACATTAGGGAGTGCCTGTGCGCACCAGGCACCCCCTGTACGCACGCCTATGCGCTACCACCCCCCATATGCCACACTACATCACTATGCTATAGCCCTCCCATATGCTGCACTTCATAGTTACACTATACCCCCCATACAACATACTACATCACCACACTACACTACTCACAATAAAATTAAAACATCCCAGTTCCTCATTCTTAATGAGCTCACGTGAGTTCTCTCCCCAACGGAGCTCCAGACCAAGTAACAATGAAGACACCAGCAGCGTGTAGGGGGCAGGCCTGGTCCACTTGTCAGGAGAGAGCAGTCACTGGAGGGTAAGAAGGGGGCGGGGCCTAGTCCTACAGACGGGAGAGAGCACAGACAGGAGAGAGCAAGGTACAGGGGTAGAAGGGGACGGCTGATGTGAAGAAGGGGGCGGGGCCTATTCTTGCATCCTTTCAAAATTCGACTTTTTAAAATTCGACATTTGACAAATTCGACTTTTCTGCAATGGTACAAATGCGGCAATTCAACAAAAGTATATTCAATTGAAGTTTGTAAATTCGACAACAGTGCTTTTAAACAGTAAATTCGTCATTTTCAATCCGCCACACTTTGCAGGCGGAATCTAATAAAAAATAATATTTTTTGGGGGTAATAGCATATCTATTTATATTAGAAGGGATTAGGTACTTGGTTTGTCTTTTTTGGAGGCACAAGTATTATTTATATATTTTTTAAAAGATTATTATTATTATTTTTTTTTTTTAAATGGAATGTGAAAAACCCGGAAAAGAAAAATTGCGTGGGGTCCCCACTCCAAAGCATAACCAGCCTCGGGCTCTTCGAGCCGGTCCTGGTTCTAAAAATCCGGGGGAAAAACGGACAGGGGATCCCCCGTATTTTTAAAACCAGCTCCGGGCTCTGCGCCTGGTGCTGGTGCAAAAAATACGGGGGACAAAAAGAGTAGGATCCCCCATTATTTTTACACCAGCATCGGGCTTCACTAGCTGGACAGATAATGCCACAGCCGGGGGTCAATTTTATACAGTGCCCTGCGGCCGTGGCATTAAATATCCAACTAGTCACCCCTGGCCGGGGTACCCTGGGGGAGTGGGGACCCCTTCAATCAAGGGGCCCCCCCCCCAGCCACCCAAGGGCCAGGGGTGAAGCCCGAGGCTGTCCCCCCCATCCAAGGGCTGCGGATGGGAGGCTGATAGCCTTGAGAAAATTGAAAGAATATTGTTTTTTCCAGTAGTACTACAAGTCCCAGCAAGCCTCCCCCGCAATCTGGTACTTTGAGAACCACAAGTACCAGCATGCGGGAGAAAAACGGGCCCGCTGGTACCTGTAGTTCTACTGGGGAAAAAATACCCAAATAAAAACAGGACACAGACACCGTGAAAGTATAACTTTATTTCACACCTGCCGACACACACATACTTACCTATGTTGACACGAAGCAGTCGGTCCTCTTCTCCAAGTAGAATCCACGGGTACCTGAAAATAAAAGATAATTATACTCACCTGATCCAGGTTCCAGATTAACTCCACGTACTTGGCAAAACAACAAACCGAACACCCGGACCAGACGGACTGAAAGGGGTCCCATGTTTACACATGGGACCCCTTTCCACGAATGCAGACATCCGAATCTCGCGGGAATCCGACAGCGGGATGATGACGTTCGGGCGCGCTCGCGTTAGCCGAGCAAGGCGGGAAGGTTCGAACCTGCCTCAGACCCATGTAAAATGGGTGAAGTTCGGGGGGTCCGGATTCCGACGAACCGAACCCACTCATCACTAGTATGTACGTGTGTGTCAGGTGCCGCGCGCGTACGTACGTGTGTGTCAGGTGTCGTGCGTGTACGTGTGTGTGTGTCAGGTGGCGCGTACCTACATGTGTGTATGTCAGGTGCTGTGCATGTGTGTACGTACACGCGTGTATGTGTCAGGTGCCGCGCGTGTACGTGTGTGTGTGTGCCAGGAGCCACGCGTGTACATGCGTGAGGGTGTCAGGAGCCGCGCGTATACGTACATACGTGTAGGTTTCAGGTGCCGCGCGTATACATACGTGTGTGTGTCAGGAGCCGAGCGCGTACGTACATGTGTGTGTGTCAGGAGCAACGCGCGTGTGTGTCAGGAGCCACACGTGTGCATACGTGTGTGTGTCAGGTGCCACACATGTACGTACATACGTACGTACGTGTGTGTGTGTGTCAGGTGCCGCGCGTGTACGTGTGTGTGTCAAGTGCCGCGTGTGTACGTACGTATGTGTGTGCCTGGAGCCGCGCGTGTACATACATGTGTGTGTGTCTCAGGTGCTGTACGTGTATGTGTGTCTCAGGTGCTGCACGTGTATATGTGTGTATTTCAGGTGCTGCATTTGTATGCGTCAGCTGCCACGTGGGTGTCAGGTGTTGAGCGTGTATGTGTTTGTGTCAGCTGTCGCATCTGTATGTGTGTGACTGTCAGGTGCTGCGCGTGTATGTGTGTGTCAGGTGCTGTTCATGTATGTGGGAGTGGCAGGTGCTGCATGTGTATATATGTGTGAGTGGCAGGTGCTGCGTGTGTATACGAGTGTGTGTGAGGTGCTGCGAGTGTATGTGTGTGTTAGGTGCTCTGAGTGTATATGATTGTGTGTCAGGTGCTGTGCGTGTGTGCGTTAAATGCCACATGTATATATGTGTGTCAGGTGCTGCGTGTGTGTGTGTGTGTGTGTCAGGTGCTGCATGTTTGTATGTGTGTGTGTGTGTCAGGTGCTGCATGTCTGTATGTGTGTGTGTGTCAGGCGCTGCATGTCTGTGTGTGTGTGTGTGTGTGTGTGTCAGGTGCTGCATGTCTGTATATGTGTGTGGGTGTGTCAGGTGATGCATGTCTGTGTGTGTGGGTGTGTCAGGTGATGCATGTGTGTGTGTGTGTGTCAGGTGCTGCATGTCTGTGTGTGTGTGTGTGTGTGTGGGTGTGTGTGTGTCTGTCAGGTGCTGCATGTGTGTGTCAGGTGCTGCATGTCTGCGTGTGTGTGTCAGGCGCTGTATGTCTGCGTGTGTGTGTCAGGCGCTGCATATCTGTGTCAGGTGCTGTGTGTGTGTGTGTGTGTGTGCGTGTCTGTCAGGTGCTGCGTGTCTGCGTGTGTGTCAGGCGCTGCGTGTCTGCGTGTGTGTCAGGCGCTGCTTGTCTGCGTGTGTGTCAGGCGCTGCGTGTCTGCGTGTGTGTCAGGCGCTGCGTGTCTGCGTGTGTGTCAGGCGCTGCTTGTGTGTCAGGCGCTGCGTGTGTGTCAGGCGCTGCGTGTGTGTCCGCAACTGCGTGTGTGTCAGGCGCTGCGTGTCAGTGTGTGTGTCAGGCGCTGCGTGTCTGCGTGTGTGTCAGGCGCTGCGTGTGTGTCAGACTCTGCGTGTGTGTCAGGCGCTGCGTGTGTGTCAGGCGCTGCGTGTCTGCGTGTGTGTCAGGCACTGCGTGTCTGCGTGTGTGTCAGGCGCTGCGTGTCTGCGTGTGTGTCAGGCGCTGCGTGTCTGCGTGTTTGTGTGTCAGGCGCTGCGTGTGTGTGTCAGGTGCTGCGTGTGTGTGTGTCAGATGCTGCGTGTCTGCGTGTGTGTCAGGTGCTGCGTGTGAGTATGTCAGGTGCTGCGTGTGTCAGGAGCATGTGAGTGTCAGGTGCGTGTGTGTGTCAGGCGCTGCGTGTGTCAGGCGCTGTGAGTGTCAGGCGCTGCCTGTGCGTGTGTGTCAGGCGCTGCCTGTGCGTCAGGCGCTGCGTTTCTGTGTGTGTCAGGCGCTGCGTGTCTGTGTGTGTCAGGCGCTGCGTGTGTGCCAGGCGCTGCCTGTGCGTGTGTGCCAGGCGCTGCCTGTGCGTGTGTGCCAGGCGCTGCCTGTGCGTGTGTGCCAGGCGCTGCCTGTGCGTGTGTGCCAGGCGCCGCGTGTCTGTCAGGCGCCGCGTGTCTGTCAGGCGCCGCGTGTGCGTCAGGCGCCGCCTGTGCGTCAGGCGCCGCCTGTGCGTCAGGCGCCGCGTGTCTATGTGCGTCAGGCGCCGCGTGTGAGTGTGTGCGTGTGTGTCAGGTCCGTGTGAGTGTCAGGTGCTGCGTCTGTGTGTGCGTGTGTCAGGTGCTGCGTGTGTGTCAGGTGCTGCGTGTGAGTGTATGCGCGTGTGTCAGGTCCGTGTTAGTGTCAGGTGCTGTGTGTGTGTCAGGTGCTGTGTGTGTGCGTGTGTGTGTGTGTGTGTCAGGTGCTGTGTGTGTGCGTGTGTGTCAGGCGCTGCATATGCGTATGCGTGTCAGGCGTTGCATGTCTGTGTGTGTCAGGCGCTGCGTGTCTGGGGGGGGGTGGCCGGACACACAGCAGAGAGGGGGGGGGTGGCTGGACACACAGCAGAGAGGGGAGGGTGACCGGACACACGGCAGGGAGGGGAGGGGGTAGGGGGTAACCGAACACAGCAGGAAGAGGGGGGAGTTGCCGAACACACAGCAGGGGAGGGGAGGGGATGGTGGCCAGACAAACAGCAGGGGAGGGGAGGGGGGGGGGAGGGTAGGCCGGACACACAGCAGGTGAGGGGGGGGGTGGCTGGACACACAGCAGGGAGGGGGGGTAGGCAGGACACACAGGAGGGGAGGGGAGGGTGGCCGGACAAACAGCAGGGAGGGGGGGGGGTAGGCCGGACACACAGCAGGGGAGGGGGGGTGGCTGGACACACAGCAGGTGAGGGGGGGGCTGTACACACAGCAGGTGAGGGGGGGGCTGGACACACAGCAGGTGAGGGGGGGGGCTGGACACACAGCAGGTGAGGGGGGGGGGCTGGACACACAGCAGGTGAGGGGGGGGGGTGGACACACAGCAGGAGAGGGGGGGGGGCTGGACACACAGCAGGTGAGGGGGGGGGGGCTGGACACACAGCAGGTGAGGGGGGGGGCTGGACACACAGCAGGTGAGGGGGGGGGGCTGGACACACAGCAGGTGAGGGGGGGGGGCTGGACACGCAGCAGGTGAGGGGGGGGGGGCTGGACACACAGCAGGGGAGGGGGGGGTAGGCCGGACACACAGCAGGGGAGGGGAGGGTGGCCGGACACACAGCAGGGGAGGGGAGGGTGGCCGGACACACAGCAGGGGAGGGGAGGGTGGCCGGACAAACAGCAGGGAGGGGGGGGAGGTAGGCCGGACACACAGCAGGGGAGGAGGGGGGGGCTGGACACACAGCAGGTGAGGGGGGGGGGCTGGACACACAGCAGGTGAGGGGGGGGTAGGCCGGACACACAGCAGGGAGGGGGGGGTAGGCCGCCGGACACACAGCAGGGGAGGGGAGGGTGGCCGGACAAACAGCAGGGAGGGGGGGGTAGGCCGGACACACAGCAGGTGAGGGGGGGTGGGGTGGCTGGACACACAGCAGGTGAGGGGGGGGGTCTGGACACACAGCAGGGAGGGGGGGGGTAGGCCGGACAAACAGCAGGGAGGGGGGGGGGGGTAGGCCGGACACACAGCAGGGAGGGGGGGGGGGCTGGACACACAGCAGGGGGGGGGGTAGGCCAGACACACAGCAGGTGAGGGGGGGGTGGCCGGACACACAGCAGGCCCTTTAGTAGATGAGCACTCTGCAGCCACCACAGAAGAGACACCCTTGTCCTTGGAGACAGGGTTATCCGCTGATGCATCTGAAGATGCGATCCGGACTATTTGTCCAGCAGATCCCACTGAAAAGTTCTTGCGTGAAATCTGCCGAATGGAATCGCTTCGTAAGAAGCCACCATTTTTCCCAGAACCCTTGTGCAATGATGCACTGACACTTTTCCTGGTTTTTTGGAGGATCCTGACTAGCTCGGATAACTCCCTGGCTTTCTCCTCCGGGAGAAACACCTTTTTCTGGACTGTGTCCAGAATCATCCCTAGGGACAGCAGACGTGTCGTCGGAGACAGCTGCGATTTTGGAATATTTAGAATCCACCCGTGCTGTCGTAGAACTACTTGAGATAGTGCTACTCAGACCTCCAACTGTTCTCTGGACCTTGCCCTTATCAGGAGATCGTCCAAGTAAGGGATAATTAAGACGCCTTTTCTTTGAAGAAGAATCATCATTTCGGCCATTACCTTGGTAAAGACCCGGGGTGCCGTAGACAATCCAAACGGCAGCGTCTGAAACTGATAGTGACAGTTTTGTACCACGAACCTGAGGTACCCTTTGTGAGAAGGGCAAATTTGGACATGGAGGTAAGCATCCTTGATGTCCAGGGACACCATATAGTCCCCTTCTTCCTGGTTCGCTATCACTGCTCTGAGTGACTCCATTTAGAATAGGTCTCACCGAGCCGTCTGGCTTCAGTACCACAATATAGTGTGGAATAATACCCCTTTACTTGTTGTAGGAGGGGTACTTTGATTATCACCTGCTGGGAATACAGCTTGTGAATTGTTTCCAATACTGCCTCCCTGTCGTAGGTAGACGTTGGTAAAGCAAACTTCAGGAACCTGCGAGGGGGAGACGTCTCGAATTTCCAATCTGTACCCCTGGGATACTACTTGTAGGATCCAGGGGTCCACTTGCGAGTGAGCCCACTGCGTGCTGAAACTCTTGAGACGACCCCCCACCGCACCTGTTTGTACGGCCCCAGCGTCATGCTGAGGACTTGGCAGAAGCGGTGGAAGGCTTCTGTTCCTGGGAATGGGCTGCCTGCTGCAGTCTTCTTCCCTTACCTCTATCCCTGGGCAGATATTATGGGGACGAAAGGACTGAGGCTGAAAAGACTATGTCTTTTTCTGCTGAGATGTGACTTGGGGTAAAAAAGGTGGATTTTCTAGCTGTTGCCGTGGCCACCAGGTCCGATGGACCGACCCCAAATAACTCCTCCCCTTTATACGGCAATACTTCCATGTGCCGTTTGGAATCTGCATCACCTGACCACTGTCGTGTCCATAAACATCGTCTGGCAGATATGGACATCGCACTTACTCTTGATGCCAGAGTTTCGCATATATAGAAATGCATCTTTTAAATGCTCTATAGTCAATAAAATACTGTCCCTGTCAAGGGTATCAATATTTCCAGTCAGGGAATCCGACCAAGCCACCCCAGCGCTGCCCATCCAGGCTGAGGCGATCGCTGGTCGCAGTATAACACCAGTGTGTATATACTTTTTAGGATATTTTCCAACCTCCTATCAGTTGGCTCCTTGAGGGAGTCCGTATCTGGAGACGGTAACGCCACTTGTTTTTATAAGCGTGTGAGCGCCTTATCCACCCTAAGGTGTGTTTCCCAACGCGCCATAACTTCTGGCGGTAAAGGGTATACCGCCAATAATTTTCTATCGGGGGAAACCCACGCATCATCACACACTTCATTTAATTTATCTGATTCAGGAAAAACCACATGTAGTTTTTTCACACTCCACATAATACCCTTTTTTGTGGTACTTGTAGTATCAGCAATATGTAACATCTCCTTCATTGCCCTTAACAAGTAACGTGTGGCCCTAAAGGAAAATACGTTTGTTTCTTCACCGTCGACACTGGAGTCAGTGTCCGTGTCTGTGTCGACCGACTGAGGTAAAAAGGACGTTTTAACGCCCCTGACGGTGTTTTAGACGCCTGGACAGGTACTAATTGGTTTGCCGGCCGTCTCATGTCGTCAACCGACCTTGCAGCGTGTTGACATTATCACGTAATTCCTTAATTAAGCCATCCATTCCGGTGTCGACTCCCTAGAGAGTGACATCACCATTACCGGCAATTGCTCCGCCTCCTCACCAACATCGTCCTCATACATGTCGACACACAAGTACCGACACACAGAACACACACAGGGAATGCTCTGATAGAGGACAGGACCCCACTAGCCCTTTGGGGAGACAGAGGGAGAGTTTGCCAGCACACACCAAAAACGCTATATTATACAGGGACAACCTTTATATAAGTGTTTTTCCCTTATAGCATTTTAATATATATATACATATCGCCAAATAAGTGCCCCCCCTCTCTGTTTTAACCCTGTTTCTGTAGTGCAGTGCAGGGGAGAGCCTGGGAGCCTTCCCACCAGCATTTCTGTGAGGGAAAATGGCGCTGTGTGCTGAGGAGAATAGGCCCCGCCCCCTTTTCGGCGGGCTTCTTCTCCCGTTTTTCTGAGACCTGGCAGGGGTTAAATACATCCATATAGCCTCCAGGGGCTATATGTGATGTATTTTTAGCCAGAATAAGGTATTATACATTGCTGCCCAGGGCGCCCCAAGCAACGCCCTGCACCCTCCGTGACCGTTGGTGTGAAGTGTGTGACAACAATGGCGCACAGCTGCAGTGCTGTGCGCTACCTTCATGAAGACTGAAAAGCCTTCTGCCGCCGGTTTCTGGACCTTCAATCTTCAGCATCTGCAAGGGGGGTCGGCGGCGCGGCTCCGGGACGAACCCCAGGGTGAGACCTGTGTTCCGACTCCCTCTGGAGCTAATGGTGTCCAGTAGCCTAAGAAGCCAATCCATCCTGCACGCAGGTGAGTTGAACTTCTCTCCCCTAAGTCCCTTGATGCAGTGAGCCTGTTGCCAGCAGGACTCACTGAAAATAAGAAACCTAAAAACTTTTTCTAAGCAGCTCCTTAAGAGAGCCACCTAGATTGCACCCTGCTCGGACGGGCACAAAAACCTAACTGAGGCTTGGAGGAGGGTCATAGGGGGAGGAGCAAGTACACACCACCTGATCCTAAAGCTTTAGTTTTGTGCCCTGTCTCCTGCGGAGCCGCTAATCCCCATGGTCCTGACGGAGTCCCCAGCATCCACTTAGGACGTCAGAGAAAGTAGCTGCTGGCGGCGGGAGGAGAGCCAGCGGTTCCTGGGTGTGTGCACCTGCGGTCCCTTACAGACTGCAGCGACCCATTAGGACTGTGGAGGAGAGGGGTAGCGGCATAGCAGCCGCAGGCTTACCGAAAGTGCTCACTACTGAGCAATATGGTCCCCTTACCCGAAGTGGGAGCCGCAGCGGGAGGAATAGCTGGAGTTGCGCCGCAGGAGAAAGTCAGAGGACATCCAGAAGAGACATCCGGTGCAGCGCTGACTCCTGACTGACAGCGCTTGCCTACTGAGCGGTGTGGTACCCCCACACCTGAAGCGGGTGCGGGAGCGGCAGCGGCAGCCGGAGAAGACAGCTGTGCTGCACGGAAGAAGTCAGGCAGCAGCAGCAGCACCAGCGGGCTGAGGTGGGGAGGATCAGTATGGTCCCTTACGTGCGGCTCACATTCAGATCCATCCGGCTCCCTTCCCCTCCTCCCCTGCACCCTTAGCAGCCTGCCCCCACATCTCATTCACCCACCGCCGCAGACTCCTCCCCCACACGGTTATTATAATAAGGCCACCCCCCTACCCCCTTCCCTCCCTGCTGTGTATCCAGCCACCCCCCCCCTCACCTGCTGTGTGTCCGGCCTACCCCCCCCCTCACCTGCTGTGTGTCCAGCCCCCACCCTCACCTGCTGTGTGAACAGCCCCCCCCCTCACCTGCTGTGTGTCCAGCCCCCCCCCCTCACCTGCTGTGTGTCCGGCCTACCCCCCCTCACCTGCTGTGTGTCTGGCCTACCCCCCCCTGCTGTGTGTCCAGCCCCCCCCCCCCCTCCCTGCTGTGTGTCCGGCCTACCCCCCCCTCCCTGCTGTTTGTCCGGCCTACCCCCCCCCTCCCTGCTGTGTGTCCAGACCCCCCCCTCACCTGCTGTGTGTCCAGCCACCCCACCCCCCCTCACCTGCTGTGTGTCCGGCCTACCCCCCCCTCCCTGCTGTTTGTCCGGCCACCCTCCCCTCCCCTGCTGTGTGTCCGGCGGCCTACCCCCCCCCTCCCTGCTGTGTGTCCGGCCTACCCCCCCTCACCTGCTGTGTGTCCAGCCCCCCCCCCTCACCTGCTGTGTGTCCAGCCCCCCCCTCCTCCCCTGCTGTGTGTCCGGCCTACCTCCCCCCCCTCCCTGCTGTTTGTCCGGCCACCCTCCCCTCCCCTGCTGTGTGTCCGGCCACCCTCCCCTCCCCTGCTGTGTGTCCGGCCACCCTCCCCTCCCCTGCTGTGTGTCCGGCCTACCCCCCCCTCCCCTGCTGCGTGTCCAGCCCCCCCCCCTCACCTGCTGCGTGTCCAGCCCCCCCCCTCACCTGCTGTGTGTCCAGCCCCCCCCCCCCTCACCTGCTGTGTGTCCAGCCCCCCCCTCACCTGCTGTGTGTCCAGCCCCCCCCCCTCACCTGCTGTGTGTCCAGCCCCCCCCTCACCTGCTGTGTGTCCAGCCCCCCCCTCACCTGCTGTGTGTCCAGCCCCCCCCCCCTCACCTGCTGTGTGTCCAGCCCCCCCCCTCACCTGCTGTGTGTCCAGCCCCCCCCCTCACCTGCTGTGTGTCCAGCCCCCCCCTCACCTGCTGTGTGTCCAGCCCCCCCCCTCACCTGCTGTGTGTCCAGCCCCCCCCTCACCTGCTGTGTGTCCAGCCCCCCCCTCACCTGCTGTGTGTCCAGCCATCCCCCCTCCCCTGCTGTGTGTCCGGCCTACCCCCCCCCCCTCCCTGCTGTTTGTCCGGCCACCCTCCCCTCCCCTGCTGTGTGTCCTGCCTACCCCCCCTCCCTGCTGTGTGTCCAGCCACCCCCCCCCTCACCTGCTGTGTGTCCGGCCTACCCTCCCCGCCCCTCCCCTCCCCTGCTGTTTGTCTGGTCACCATCCCCTCCCCTCCCCTGCTGTGTGTTCGGCAACTCCCCCCTCTTCCTGCTGTGTTCGGTTACCCCCTACCCCCTCCCCTCCCTGCCGTGTGTCCGGTCACCCTCCCCTCTCTGCTGTGTGTCCAGCCACCCCCCCCCCTCTCTGCTGTGTGTCCGGCCACCCCCCCCCAGACACGCAGCGCCTGACACACACAGACATGCAACGCCTGACACGCATACGCATATGCAGCGCCTGACACACACGCACACACACAGCACCTGACACACACACACACACACGCACACACACAGCACCTGACACACACACAGCACCTGACACTAACACGGACCTGACACACGCGCATACACTCACACGCAGCACCTGACACACACGCAGCACCTGACACACGCACACACAGACGCAGCACCTGACACTCACACGGACCTGACACACACGCACACACTCACACGCGGCGCCTGACGCACATAGACACGCGGCGCCTGACGCACAGGCGGCGCCTGACGCACAGGCGGCGCCTGACGCACACGCGGCGCCTGACAGACACGCGGCGCCTGGCACACACGCACAGGCAGCGCCTGGCACACACGCACAGGCAGCGCCTGGCACACACGCACAGGCAGCGCCTGGCACACACGCACAGGCAGCGCCTGGCACACACGCAGCGCCTGACACACACAGACACGCAGCGTCTGACACACACAGACACGCAGCGCCTGACACACACAGAAACGCAGCGCCTGACGCACAGGCAGCGCCTGACACACACGCACACGCACAGGCAGCGCCTGACACACGCAGCGCCTGACACACGCAGCGCCTGACACACACACGCACCTGACACTCACATGCTCCTGACACACGCAGCACCTGACATACTCACACGCAGCACCTGACACACACGCAGACACGCAGCATCTGACACACACACACGCAGCACCTGACACACACACGCAGCGCCTGACACACAAACACGCAGACACGCAGCGCCTGACACACACGCAGACACGCAGCGCTGACACACACGCAGACACGCAGCGCCAGACACGCAGCGCCTGACACACATGCAGCGCCTGACACACACGCAGAGCCTGACACACACGCAGCGCCTGACACACACGCAGACACGCAGCGCCTGACACACACACAGACACGCAGCGCCTGACACACACGCAGCGCCTGACACACACGCACACACGCAGCGCCTGACACACACGCAGCGCCTGACACACACGCAGCGCCTGACACACACGCAGACACGCAGCGCCTGACACACACGCAGACACGCAGCGCCTGACACATACGCAGACACGCAGCGCCTGACACACACGCAGACACGCAGCGCCTGACACACACGCAGACACACAGCACCTGACAGACACGCACACACACACACACACACACACACACACACACAGCACCTGACACAGATATGCAGCGCCTGACACACACACGCAGACATACAGCGCCTGACACACACACGCAGACATGCAGCACCTGACACACACATGCAGCACCTCACAGACACACCCACACACACACACACACACACACACACACAGACATGCAGCACCTGACACACCCACACACACACACACACATGCATCACCTGACACACCCACACACACAGACATGCATCACCTGACACACCCACACACATATACAGACATGCAGCACCTGACACACACACACACACACACACAGACATGCAGCGCCTGACACACACACACACACACACATACAGACATGCAGCACCTGACACACACACACACATACAAACATGCAGCACCTGACACACACACACACACACACACGCAGCACCTGACACACATATATACATGTGGCATTTAACGCACACACGCACAGCACCTGACACACAATCATATACACTCAGAGCACCTAACACACACATACACTCGCAGCACCTCACACACACTCGTATACACACGCAGCACCTGCCACTCACACATATATACACATGCAGCACCTGCCACTCCCACATACATGAACAGCACCTGACACACACATACACGCGCAGCACCTGACAGTCACACACATACAGATGCGACAGCTGACACAAACACATACACGCTCAACACCTGACACCCACGTGGCAGCTGACGCATACAAATGCAGCACCTGAAATACACACATATACACGTGCAGCACCTGAGACACACATACACGTACAGCACCTGAGACACACACACACATGTATGTACACGCGCGGCTCCAGGCACACACATACGTACGTACACACGCGGCACTTGACACACACACGTACACGCGCGGCACCTGACACACACACACACACACACGTACGTACGTACGTACGTACGTATGTACGTACATGTGTGGCACCTGACACACACACGTATGCACACGTGTGGCTCCTGACACACACGTGCGTTGCTCCTGACACACACACATGTACGTACGCGCTCGGCTCCTGACACACACACGTATGTATACGCGCGGCACCTGAAACCTACACGTATGTACGTATACGCGCGGCTCCTGACACCCTCACGCATGTACACGCGTGGCTCCTGGCACACTGGCACACACACACACACACACACGTACACGCGCGGCACCTGACACATACACGCGTGTACGTACACACATGCACAGCACCTGACATACACACATGTAGGTACGCGCCACCTGACACACACACACGTACACGCACGACACCTGACACACACGTACGTACGCGCGCGGCACCTGACACACACGTACATACTAGTGATGAGTGGGTTCGGTTCGTCGGAATCCGGACCCCCCGAACTTCACCCATTTTACATGGGTCTGAGGCAGGTTCGAACCTTCCCGCCTTGCTCGGCTAACCCGAGCGCGCCCGAACGTCATCATCCCGCTGTCGGATTCCCGCGAAATTCGGATGTCTGCATTCGTGGAAAGGGGTCCCATGTGTAAACATGGGACCCCTTTCAGTCCGTCTGGTCCGGGTGTTCGGTTTGTTGTTTTGCCAAGTACGTGGAGTTAATCTGGAACCTGGATCAGGTGAGTATAATTATCTTTTATTTTCAGGTACCCGTGGATTCTACTTGGAGAAGAGGACCGACTGCTTCGTGTCAACATAGGTAAGTATGTGTGTGTCGGCAGGTGTGAAATAAAGTTATACTTTCACGGTGTCTGTGTCCTGTTTTTATTTGGGTATTTTTTCCCCAGTAGAACTACAGGTACCAGCGGGCCCGTTTTTCTCCCGCATGCTGGTACTTGTGGTTCTCAAAGTACCAGATTGCGGGGGAGGCTTGCTGGGACTTGTAGTACTACTGGAAAAAACAATATTCTTTCAATTTTCTCAAGGCTATCAGCCTCCCATCCGCAGCCCTTGGATGGGGGGGACAGCCTCGGGCTTCACCCCTGGCCCTTGGGTGGCTGGGGGGGGACCCCTTGATTGAAGGGGTCCCCACTCCCCCAGGGTACCCCGGCCAGGGGTGACTAGTTGGATATTTAATGCCACGGCCGCAGGGCACTGTATAAAATTGACCCCCGGCTGTGGCATTATCTGTCCAGCTAGTGAAGCCCGATGCTGGTGTAAAAATAATGGGGGATCCAACTCTTTTTGTCCCCCGTATTTTTTGCACCAGCACCAGGCGCAGAGCCCGGAGCTGGTTTTAAAAATACGGGGGATCCCCTGTCCGTTTTTCCCCCGGATTTTTAGAACCAGGACCGGCTCGAAGAGCCCGAGGCTGGTTATGCTTTGGAGTGGGGACCCCACGCAATTTTTCTTTTCCGGGTTTTTCACATTCCATTAAAAAAAAAAAAATAATAATAATAATCTTTTAAAAAATATATAAATAATACTTGTGCCTCCAAAAAAGACAAACCAAGTACCTAATCCCTTCTAATATAAATAGATATGCTATTACCCCCAAAAAATATTATTTTTTATTAGATTCCGCCTGCAAAGTGTGGCGGATTGAAAATGACGAATTTACTGTTTAAAAGCACTGTTGTCGAATTTACAAACTTCAATTGAATATACTTTTGTTGAATTGCCGCATTTGTACCATTGCAGAAAAGTCGAATTTGTCAAATGTCGAATTTTAAAAAGTCGAATTTTGAAAGGATGCAAGAATAGGCCCCGCCCCCTTCTTCACATCAGCCGTCCCCTTCTACCCCTGTACCTTGCTCTCTCCTGTCTGTGCTCTCTCCCGTCTGTAGGACTAGGCCCCGCCCCCTTCTTACCCTCCAGTGACTGCTCTCTCCTGACAAGTGGACCAGGCCTGCCCCCTACACGCTGCTGGTGTCTTCATTGTTACTTGGTCTGGAGCTCCGTTGGGGAGAGAACTCACGTGAGCTCATTAAGAATGAGGAACTGGGATGTTTTAATTTTATTGTGAGTAGTGTAGTGTGGTGATGTAGTATGTTGTATGGGGGGTATAGTGTAACTATGAAGTGCAGCATATGGGAGGGCTATAGCATAGTGATGTAGTGTGGCATATGGGGGGTGGTAGCGCATAGGCGTGCGTACAGGGGGTGCCTGGTGCGCACAGGCACTCCCTAATGTCCAGCACCGCTGCACGCCACGCTTGCTGTGGCACAGTGATCGCTGAGTGTGTGATCGGTGGAGCCTAGCCTGTAGCTCATTTCCGTACCTCCCACCACCGCTGCGCCCGCCCCCCCTCTGCCTGCTGCTAATACTATGCTGAGTGCATTCGTCGGCGGCCTCACTGGGGGGACTGGTGTCACCTTGCAATGTGACGTGGTGATGTCCGCCTATGCTCTCCTCCCGCCCACCCGTGCTTTCCTCCCGCTGCGGTCTCTCAGTCCTAGTGTGCCGCGGCTGCCACACCACTGGCAGTGTTCCTCTAGGGGGGACTGGGAGCCGCCGGCAGACACATTCTGCTGAGACTTACTTGTCAGTGCGGGTTCCGGATGGCAGGCGGCGGGTGGGAGGGCAGACGGGGAGCAGGTGTCACAAGGAGTGTGTGGGTAACTAATTCACAATACTTCCGCTCAACGTGGCACTGCTGGTCCTTCATCTCCCATGTCTCTTCACCAGGTGGCGGGCGGCCCGGAAATTAAGTGATGTGTTGTGCAGCAGTCAGTGTGAAGTGACTGTGAGTAACACTGATGGTGCTGATGATGCTGCTGCAGAATCGGGAAGCAATTAAATCATAAATATAATGTACTCAGTGTATTATACATACATAAACATGTACATACGTGTATTTGTGTATACATGTATATACATGAGTGTGTGTGCATATATATATATATATATATATATACACATACAGCCAGTTCCCAGGAACAAAAGTCCTCCCCCGCTTCCGCTAAGTCCACTGCATGACGCTGGGGCTCCACTGGTGGAGCCAGGTGCGGTGGGGGCCCGTCTCAAGTGCTTCAGCAATCAGTGGGCTTGCTCACAGGTGGATCCCTGGATTCTACAAGTAGTGTCTCAGGGATTCAAGCTGGAATTCGAGACGTCTCCCCCTCGCCGTTTCCTAAAATCTGCCTTGCCAACATCTCCCTTGGACAGGGAGGCTGTGATAGAGGCAAATTCACAAGCTGTATTTGCAGCAGGTGATAGTCAAGGTACCCCTCCTTCAACAAGGAAGGGGTTACTATTCCACGATGTTTGTGGTACCGAAACCGGACGGTTCGGTGAGACCCATTTTAAATTTTAAATCTTTGAACACGTATATAAAACGGTTCAAGTTCAAGATGGAATCGCTCAGGGCGGTTATCTCAAGCCTGGAGGAAGGGGATTACATGGTATCACTGGACATCAAGGATGCTTACCTGCATGTCCCCATTTACTCTCCTCACCAGGAGTACCTCAGATTTGTGGTACAGGACTGTCATTCTGCGGCGGGACTGCCGCATTCTAGATCAGTAAAAGCCCATTCCACGAGGAAGGTGGGCTCTTCTTGGGCGGCTGCCCGAGGGGTCTCTGCTTTACAACTTTGCCGAGCTGCTACTTGGTCGGGGTCAAACACATTTGCAAGATTTTACAAGTTTGACACCCTGGCTGAGGAGGACCTAGAGTTCGCTCATTCGGTGCTGCAGAGTCATCCGCACTCTCCCTCCCATTTGGGAGCTTTGATATAATCCCCATGGTCCTTACGGAGTCCCAGCATCCACTTAGGACGTCAGAGAAAATAAGATTTTACTCACCGGTAAATCTATTTCTCGTAGTCCGTAGTGGATGCTGGGCGCCCATCCCAAGTACTTGTACATAGTTATTGTTAACAAAAGGGTTATTGTTGAGAGCCATCTGTGCAGAGGCTCCGTTGTTGTCATACTGTTAACTGGGTATAATATCACGAGTTGTACGGTGTGATTGGTGTGGCTGGTATGAGTCTTACCCGGGATTCAAAATCCTTCCTTAGTGTCAGCTCTTCCGGGCACAGTATCCTAACTGAGGTCTGGAGGAGGGTCATAGGGGGAGGAGCCAGTGCACACCAGGTAGTCCTAAAGCTCTCTTTAGTTGTGCCAAGTCTCCTGCAGAGCCGCTATTCCCCATGGTCCTTACGGAGTCCCAGCATCCACTACGGACTACGAGAAATAGATTTACCGGTGAGTAAAATCTTATTATATATATATATATGACTTGGGGTTTGTTTTATTAGATAGAGCATGTCCCTGTGAAGTGCCTTTTGGGGTTGTGGTTTTTCAGAAAGTTACAGTTTTTTTTTTAATTAAGAGAAATATGCCCCATTATAGAGATCGGGCATTTCAATTTGTTGCGCCTGCGCAGTGGCCGCCAGCAGGGGGTGTACTAGAGTGCCTTCTCTTGAGAGCCGCAATATGGCCGCCTTCTCCCCGGTTATTCTGTAAATAGGAAAATAACCTCACAGGTTCACATAGGGCAGAGTTGCCACTACTAGTGCAGGGCTGTAACTTACAGTACTAAGGAAAAGCCATATACTAAAGCGGCACGGTGACCTCACCCCTCTCAGTGACACCAGGGCGCAGCACACTGGTACACACACCTGTTAGCTCAGGGCAGCACTATAGGACCCTCCTGTAATGCTGTGCTGGCGGCGTGTAGTGATCAGGGCACTGGGAGACTGGCTGGTTGGTCTCCGTCTCTGCTGCCTATAGAACTTCCACCTCTGTTATATATCAGGGCTGCTCTCCTGTTATGATTCCAATACTCTGGTCTGGGGATATCTTATAGCAAGGACCTGAGTACTGGAACGTAATGCTTGGAAAGGGAGTGGGAACGGGAATAGCCCCTGGCGCCCTATCTCCGTTGTCTCGCCCGTGCTGTCAGAAATCTCTTGCGAGACTATGGTTGCTTGGGCCCATGGCAGCCGCGTTTGAAGGGCGGATTACGTCTGCCCAACTCCGATGCCCCCTCAGGTCTTAATGGGAGACAAAGAGAAATCCGAGACAGGGTGATAACAAGGGGCCCTCTACTAAACAACAAAGCCAGGGGCTCAAAACTAACTTTAAACTAGAGTATGTGCGGAAAACCGCCAGGGAAAAGGACAACCAAAATACCCACTTGTCCACTCTTCTACCCGGCACCGGCGAGTTCCGGAGAGGAGTGTGGGAGCGTAAACCTCCGCAAATGCACCAACACAGAATACAAAATAAAGCGGCCTAGGCCGCAGCACGCGGCAGAGCCGCCACTCACGAAAACCACACGAGATCCTCTAGCGACTGTTGCGGGTAAATGAGGACTGGAAGACTCCTTGGGAAGAGATGACAACACTAAGATTCAGGAACTCTGAGGACAGGAATGACCGGACACAGCAGAACTGGAACAGACGTCAGCAAACCAAAGCAGCATGCAGGAAGCTATTACCGGCGTCTGTGTGAAGCACTGAGAAGGTATTTAGCAGGGAGTCCTTCAATCAGTAGTTCAGAGCCTGATTAGCACAATGCCGTGCAGCTGCCTTGCTGCACGACCAGAAGACAAGTGTGTGTGTGTAGTTCACTTGATTGACCCTGCAAGGGGAGCGCAGTCCGTCCGTGGCGTCCCCGTTGCTAGGGTCCAGGCGGCTCAGTGCGCCCGGCGTCCTAGCGTTGCTAGGGAGCCGGCGGCTAGCACGCTCGGCGTCCCTAGTTGCTAGGCGCCGGGCCGCGAGGACATCGCGGACCACGGCACCTAACACCTGTGTGTTCTCTTCCTCTCCTACCTCACACTGGAACTGGCCGCCCAGAGAACGAGAGGGCAGCGGCTGACATCAGAGAGGGTGCAGCAATCTGTGTGGGCAGAGCCCCTCACAGCAAGGTGTCCTTATGCTGTGCCCCGTGTAATCACTGTGATCCATACAGACTCTCACCCTGGTATGCTCTCTATTATTTATTTTTTTACACTGCGGCATGCTCGAGGGAAGGGAGCAGGCACCACCCCACCGCCACTACTCCTCCGCCAGCATCACTGCCGAGCCGGTCAGTGTTCCGGCGGCAATGAGCAGTAGGCAGCCACCAGCAACAACAGTCAGGAAGCTGTTACTCCCGGCAGCAGTAGCGTCAAGCTGCAATTCAGCCAGCGGCACGATGATCCGGGAGACAGTGGCAGCACAGGGAAGCAGTACCCCCTCCAATCGCAGCACCAACTAGGAGACTGAGGCAGCAACCTGCCCCCAGCAGCAGCACCACCCTGATGATAGGTAAGATGCATTTTGGTGTCACAAGAAGGTGGCCGGAGTAGTGGCTGGCTGTGGTCACACCCCGGGGAAAAGTGATAGTGATTTCAGTGTTCCCTTGCGCGGGGATTGGATGTGTAGATGTATGGAGGCTATGTATGTATAGATGTGAGCGGCAGTGTGCGGATGTATGAGAGCGGCAATGTACGGCTGTATAACTGCGTCGGTGTGCGGCTGTATGAGTGCGATGGTGTGCGGCTGTATGCGTGCGGCGGTGTGCGGCTGTAAGAGTGCGGCAGTGTGCGGCTGTAAGAGCACGGCTGTAAGAGTGCGGAGTTGTACGGATGTATGAGAGCGGGGTTGTACGGATGTATGAGAGCGGGGTTGTACGGATGTATGAGAGCGGCAGTGTATGGATGTATGAGAGCAACAGTGTACAGTTGTGTGAGAGTGGCGGTGTACGGATGTATGAGAGCGGCAGTGTATGGATGGCAGCGTCATAGGGAGGGATGTCGGAATGCTGTTATAGGGTTCCTAATACAAAATGCCACGTTGGGCTTGATGGGCAGGTAGTGCGGCAAGCACACCCAAATTGGCATCTGACGTCGCCTGCAGTCCACACTGTTGTGAGGAGTCAGAGTTAATTTTGACTGTGTAGTGTACTCACAGAGGACCTACCGCCCGTCCCCTCGCATCTGAGCAGCAGGTCAGGCTCTTATTTTCTTTTTAATCAGGAGAGGCCGAGTGAACTGTGAGCAGGGGGGCAGAGCTACATGGGACCCAGAGGGGCTGCTGTGCTGTCAGAGAGGGAGAGGAAGAGAGAGATGAAGCTACTGCAGATCCCCAGCTGATTGTGAGGTGCCGGGTTGAAGGGTGATGTGATCACCCTTCTCCCTCACTGCCGCTGGGGACCGCATCTAGGCTTCCTCCATCGAGGGCATGCGGCGCAGCAGTGGGCAGCGTGTAATGAGTTTGTCTGACTCATTATACTGCTGCCTGTTGTGGACACCTCCGTCCGTACGGACTGGTGTACATGCCCAGCACAGAGGTGACAGTGTTGGTGGAAGTGCTGCCCAGTTCTGACCCTGCAGGCCTCCCTGATCTGACTGCGGCCGCTGCTACTGCTGCGGCCCGAAACCCCTGCCGGTCCCCTCCATAGACTTCTGCCTGTCCAGCGCTGAGGTACTAGGGGTATCCCAGCTGCGGGAAGGGTATGTCTCTGGCTTTCTCTCCGGCAGGGGAAGGTGACAGCGGCGGAGGAAGTGTTGCCCACCTCAGACACTGCAGGCCTCCCCGATCCAGCTGCGGCCACAGCTGATGCTGCCAGAACCCCCTGCTGGTCTCCTTTGTTGACTGCCGCATGGCCAGTGCTGAAGTACTGGGGGTAGGCCAGCTACGGGAAGAGTGTCTCTGCCTCGGGCTCTCTCTCTCTGTCAGGGGAAGGAAGGGCTGATTCTCTGGCACAACAGGGAGGGCTAGGCTGCAGGAACACAGCACTGGAAGAAACAGGAGGCCGAACTCATGACCAAAAAGTGAGCAGTGCAGTGATCAGCCCCCTAGTCTTTCCCTCTCTCTGGGTGCAGAGCTGTATTCTACAGAGAGAGCTGGGATGGGAAGAAGGGGAACGGCACCTGACACACACATACACGCGCGGCACCTGACACACACATACACGCGCAACACCTGACACACACACATACACGTGCGGCACCTGACACACACACACGTAGCATCAGACACAATAAAATAAACATGCAGCACCTGACCCACACATACACGTGCGGCACCTGACACACACACACGTAGCATCAGACACAATAAAATAAACATGCAGCACCTGACCCACACATACACGCGCAACACCTGACACACACACATATACACGTGCGGCACCTGACACACACACGTACCATCAGACACAATAAAATAAACATGCAGCACCTGACACATGCATATACACGCAGCACCTGACACATGCATATACACGCAGCACCTGACACATGCATATACACGCAGCACCTGACACATGCATATACACGCAGCACCTGACACATGCATATACACGCAGCACCTGACACATACATATACACGCACACCATCAGACACACACATACACACGCAGTGCCTTACTCACACACACATAGACACGTGCAGCACCTGAGGCACACACATGTACACGCGCAGCACCTGACGCACACACATGTACACGCGCAGCACCTGACGCACACTCATGTACACACGCAGCACCTTACTCACACTCATGTACACGCGCAGCACCTAATGCACACTCATGTACACGCGCAGCACCTGACGCACACTCATGTACACGCGCATCACCTGACACAGACATACGTATTCATGCACAGCACCAGACATACACTTGTACACACGCGGAGCACCTGATACTCACACACATATACACCCGCAACACCTGACACACACACACACACACGTGCGGCAGCTGACGCATACACACGCACCATCAGACACACTCATATATACACACGCAGCACCTGACACACACATACACACAGGAGCTGACACACACATACACAGGCAGCACCTGACACACACACACATATACACGCGCAGCACCTGACACCACGCACTCACACGTACAAGCAATGCATTTCACGCCTACCTCCAGCCTCAGTTACAGGCTGCTGCCGCCTACCCCCCTCCCTGCATCAGCTGCAAAGGCAGCAAAATATTTTGACCAAAGTCTAAAGGCCCGTACACATTAAACGATGTCGCTCTGTGAGCTACATCGTCTAATGTTTCCCCTCCCGGGCCGGCCGGCGGCCGACTGTACACACTGAGCGATATGACCGCTCATATCGCTCAGTGACGTCACGCCCCCGCCAGCCCTGCATGAAGGTCGTGGACGACAGTCCACATCCTTCCTGCATTCCCTACCGACAGCGAAGATTGTTGCCGACCCGCGGGGCCGCGCATCGTTTGTCGCTGGCTGCATACACACTTAACGATAAAATGAGCGACGTCGCTCATTAAATCGTTAAGTGTGTACGGACCTTAAGCAATTTGGTTTGGTTAATAAAATAATTTTGCACAGAACAGTGATGTTATACGAACATTTTCATTAAACATTTAAAAAATCAAATGTTTATTCTTTAAGTGAAATTTTACATTTCTGAATAAAAAAAATAAATTAAAAAAAAGCGATGAAATTCCATAGACAAAAAACCTTACGGTTTCACATGTCCCATTAAGGCTTCTTAGACATGATCGACATTTCAGAAGCCTGTTGTAACTCTTCCACTCAAACTCCAAAAAGCAATGAAATTCCGATCATTAAGGCTGACGCCTTAATGGACGTGTTCCTTGCGCAATACAGATATGGTATGCCATCACAGCCTGTGGGTAAGTGCAGATTCAGCACTCTCACAGAGTGAGATTGCTGTCACTCACACAATGGTGGAGCTGCTAATTCACAGATTTGTGTGCTCATTGGAATACACACATGCAGTCTATGCAACTGAAGGTCTGAGCGGAAGACAAAGCTGCTCAGATGAGGTAAGAGTGTTGTTGATTGGAGGGAGGAGAGCGGTGTGGATGGGGGAACAGAAGTGTGTGGATAGAGGGAACACTAAGCAGCACTAATGGGGGGGACAGAGAAACACAGGGGGTAATTCAGACCGCAGCAGCAGCAGCGATTGCAGTCTGAATTAGTTTGTGAGGTGCGCACGTGCAATGGCCGCACTGCGCGTGCGTACCCCAGGAGCCCAGTGAGATGCTATCACCCTGCCTGATTGATAGGCAGAGGTGGTTGCGGGGAAGGAGGGGGGCGTGCAAACAGCGTTAGAATGCCATTGGCAGGGCATGGTCTGCACAACGGAGGCGTTTCCGGACCACTGGGGGGTGGGCTGTGGCGGTTATCCCCCTGCCAAGAGCGCAGGATCCACTAAATTTACCTTCAGGATGTCAGCTACATGAATAGGGTAAGAGTGGTGTGGATAGGGGGTAGATTAAGCAGCAAGTATGGGAAGGGAGACAGAGCGGTGCAGATGGGGGAAATGGTGCAGATGGGTTGAAAACACTGGCATGGATGGGTAGAAAACTGGTGCAGATGGGAGAGAAGACAGTGTGCCATGTACTGGAGGAGGCAGAGTGACGTTGAAGAAGGAAACACTGAGCAGCACAGAGAGAAGGAAACGGTGGTACAGACAATGCACAGGTGGGGAAAGACAGATGGTACAGATAAGTTAGTACAGACTAGCACAGATGGGAGAACACAGCAGTAGGGATTGGGGAAGACCGGGCAGCATGGGGGTGTATAGGGGAAGTAAGTGTAGATGCATAGACCGTAGATGGGGTATTATAGTTTAGCAATTAACCAAGATGTTTGAGGGAGCTAAATGTGTATACTAAGTGAGATGGATGTATGGAGTTAGAAGGATGTTGTAACAAGGTGGCTTTGTTGTGTTGACTGAATGGGATGGTTGTGGGCACTGTGTGGGATGGGAGCACCACAAAACTGCTCAGACCTTCAGTTGCATAGACTGCATGTGTGTATTCCAATGAGCACACAAATCTGTGAATTAGCAGCTCCACCATTGTGTGAGTGACAGCAATCTCACTCTGTGAGAGTGCTGAATCTGCACTTACCCACAGGCTGTGATGGCATACCATATCTGTATTGCGCAAGGAACACGTCCATTAAGGCGTCAGCCTTAATGATCGGAATTTCATTGCTTTTTGGAGTTTGAGTGGAAGAGTTACAACAGGTTTCTGAAATTTCGATCATGTCTAAGAAGCCTTAATGGGACATGTGAAACCGTAAGGTTTTTTGTCTATGGAATATATATTTATATCACAAACATATATGATTCATACATATATCACACACACATACATGATACATACATGAGAAAGACCTGGGATGGTGATGAGGCCAGGGCCCCCTGCTGATGTTGCGTTGAGGAAGGCAGTGTTCCAGGGCGGATGCCAGTCGGGGAGAGCGCCGCGCAGCCCGGGAAAAATACTGCTGAGGAGCTACATCTGGAAGAGCCCCTGGGAGGGAGAGTGCCACATGCCCCATCCTGCGCGGCAGACTCTGCAGGCCTGCACATGGGAAGGGAGGTCTCTGGCCACACATACTCACCCTTCTGCTGAAGCCCCGCTGCTGTCCCCATCAGCGATCTCCAGCGGGGAGCGGGGCCAGGATGAACCTCAACCTGTGAGAACTATCTTCATGATCAAGAGATCTCATATGCAAGATAAGTATGTGTTGGGATAGGGCTGGGGAGGGCGGCTGCTCGGGCACACCCCCGTCAAGTTAAGGAGATTTAACTGAGGAAGCACAAGGGAACTCTCGTCTGGGGACAACAACTGCAGGGAGACCACATCTTTTCAGATGAACATGGGAGGGCAGAAGGCTGCCTAATACTGAAGCACCCTCAGACATTAAACCATATGCAACAACTATTGCAAGCATTCCTGGGGGAAGGTCTGCAGCAGACGGATTTGCATACGGTGATGTCATCCAAGCAGTGGGCCAAAGTTGGCTGGAACCCTCATCTGTATATGAAAAGAGAAAAGGGGCATGCAGGGCATGGCGGCCTTTTGCGGCGCTTGGATAACCCCAAGTTTGCATTAAACACCCCCACCCTCCTTCGGTGTGGGGCTCATGTTGGCCATGCCCAAGCCCCTGAAGCATTCAAGCTGATTTCTTGCAGCAGCTGGGCACTGTAACAGCTTCAGAGCTGCTCTACAAGACAAGTAAAAGGGTGTGGGCCCTGCAGCACCACCTGTAGTTTGCATACACACATATATAGGACAGCATCTCTTATATGCCCCAGGGTCAATAAAATAGTATCCTTGTCTAGGCTATCCATCCCCTCAGATAAGGTATTTGTCCATGCCGCTACAGCACTACACACCCAGGCCGACGCAATTGCCGGTCTGAGTAAGGTACCTGAATGTGTATAAATGGACTTCAGGGTAATCTCCTGTTTGCGGTCAGCACACTCTTTGAGGGTAGCCGTATCCTGGGACGGGAGGGCTACCTTCTTGGATAAGCGTGTTAATGCTTTGTCCACCCTAGGGGAGGATTCCCATCGTAACCTATCCGTTGATGGGAAAGGATACGCCATAAGAATCCTTTTGGAAATCTGCAGTCTTTTATCTGGAGATTCCCAAGCTTTTTCACATAACTCGTTCAGCTCGTGTGAGGGGGGAAAGGTTACCTCAGGCTTCTTTCCCTTGTACATATGTACCCTCTTGTCAGCGACAGGGGGTTCCTCTGTGATGTGCAAAACATCTTTTATTGCCATAATCATAAATCGAATGGATTTTGCCAATTTTGGCTGTAACTTTGCATCATCGTAATCGACACTGGAGTCAGAATCCGTGTCGGTATCTGTGTCAACAATCTGGGATAGTGGGCGCTTATGAGACCCTGACAGTCCCTGCAACATAGGATCAGGCATGGGTTTAAATCCTGACTGTCCCAAAGCTTCTGCCTTGTCTAATCTTTTGTGCAATGAGTTTACACTAGCATTTAAAACATTCCACATATCCATCCAATCAGCTGTCGGCGGAGACACCACATTCATTTGCTCCCGCTCCTCTCTAATATAGCCTTCTTCCTCAGACATGTCGACACACGTGTACCGACACACTACACACACAGGGAATGCTTTTTCTGAAGACAGTTTCCCCACAAGGTTCTTTGGAGAGACAGAGAGAGAGTATGCCAGCACACCCCCCAGCACTATATAACCCAGGAATAAAACAGTAACTTAATGTTTGCCCAGTAGTGCTGCTGTATGTAATTTGCGAATTATGTGCCCCCCCCCCCTCTTTTCAACCCTCTTGTCTAACGTGGTATAAGCAGGGTAGAGTCCGGGGAGCTTCCTCTCAGCGGTGCTGTGGAGAAAAAATGGCGCTGGTGAGTGCTGAGGGAGAAGCCCCGCCCCCTCGGAGGCGGGCTTCTGTCCCGCTTAAACTGTAAAATTGGTGGGGGCTTATACATATATAAAGTGCCCAGCTGTATATATGTTATATTTTTGCGAAAGAGGTTTATATTGCTGCCCAGGGCGCCCCCCCTGCACCCTGCACCCTTACAGTGACCGGAGTATGTGAGGTGTATGGGAGCAAAGGCGCACAGCTGCAGTGCTGTGCGTTACCTCAGTGAAGATCATGAAGTCTTCTGCCGCCTCTGAAGTCTTCTTTTCTTCTCATACTCACCCAGCTTCTATCTTCCGGCTCTGCGAGGAGGACGGCGGCGCGGCTCTGGGACGGACGGCGAGGGTGAGATCCTGCGTACCAATCCCACTGGAGCTAATGGTGTCCAGTAGCCTAAGAAGCAGGACCTTGCAACTCAGATAGTAGGGCTGCTTCTCTCCCCTCAGTCCCTCGATGAGGGAGTCTGTTGCCAGCAGTGCTCCCTGAAAATTAAAAACCTAACAAAATACTTTCTGTCAGAAAGCTCAGGAGAGCTCCTGAAAAGCACCCAGTCTCCACTGGGTACAGTATCAAACTGAGGTCTGGAGGAGGGGCATAGAGGGAGGAGCCAGTGCACACCCAGAACTAAAGTCTTTCTTAAAGTGCCCATTTCTCCTGCGGAGCCCGTCTATCCCCATGGTCCTTACGGAGTCCCCAGCATCCTCTAGGACGTTAGAGAAAATAGGATTTTAATACCTACCGGTAAATCCTTTTCTCTTAGTCCGTAGAGGATGCTGGGCACCCGTCCCAGTGCGTACTGTGTCTGCAGTTATTAAATGGCCCTTAACTCCAGAACATTTATGTGGAGATGAAAACATCCAAGGAAGACTTGACCATCTTCCTTGGATGTTTTCCCCCTGTGTGACTGCTCTCCAGCCTCGGAGGGTTGCATCCGTGGTCCCTAGGATCCCGTCCTGGATCCCGAACCATCGCCCCTCTAGGTGGTGAGAACTGTGCAGCCACCAATGGAGTGAGATTCTGGTCTTGGAAGACAGGATTATCCTCCGGTGCATGTGTAGGTGGGATCCGGACCACTTGTCCAACAGGTCCCACTGGAACACTCTGGCATGAAACCTGCCAAACTGAATGGCCTCGTAGGCCGCAACCATCTTCCCCAGCAACTGAATGCATTGATGGATTAACACTCTTGCTGGTTTCAGAATTTGTTTGACCAGACTCTGGATCTCCAGAGCCTTTCCACTAGAAGAAAACCTCTTCTGTGTCCAGTATCACTCCCAAAAACAACAACCGCGTCATTGGGACCAACTGCGATTTTGGCAAGTTTAGGAGCCAACCATGTTGTTGAAGAACTGTCAGGGAGAGTAGATGTTTTGCACCAACTGGTCCCTGGATCTCGCCTTTATCAGGAGATCATCCAAGTACGGGATAATTGTGACTCCTTGCTTGCGAAGGAGGACCATCATTTCCGCCATCACCCTGGTGAAAATCCTCGGAGCCGTGGACAGACCAAACGGCAACGTCTGAAATTGGTAATGACAATCCTGAATTGCAAACCTCAGGTAGCTTGATGCAGTGGCTAAATGGGAACATATAAGTAGGCATCCTTTATGTCTACCAAAACCATGAAATCTCCTTTATCCCCCGGACTGGAGATCACTACCCTGAGAGATTCCATCTTGAAATTGAATTTCTTTAGGTAGAAATTAAGGGATTTCAGATTTAAGATTGGTCTGACTGAGCCGTCCGGCTTCTGGACCACGAAGAGGCTTGAATAAAAACCTTCTCCCTGCTGACTAAGGCTGATTTGAACAATCGGTGAGGGGGAACGTCTTGAAACCCCAGTTTGTACCCTTGGGACACTATTTGTAAAACCCACGAGTCCAGGTCCGAATGAATCTAGAACTGACTGAAGAGTTTTAGACGTGCCCCCCACTGGTGCGGGCTCCTGCAAGAGAGCCCCAGCGTCATGCAGTGGATTTGGCAGAAGCAGAGGACGATCTCTGCTCCTGCGATCTTGAAGAGGCTACAGACCTCTTCTCTCTTTTCCTTCCTCTACCTGCAAAGAAAGGGGAATCTTAACTTCTTGCATATCTATTGGGCCGAAATGACTGCGTCAGATAATGATGCGTCTTCATCCGTTGAGAGGGAACATAGGGCAAGAAGGATGACTTACCTGCGGGAGCTGCCGAGATCAAATTAACTAGGCCGTCGCCAAACAAGGCTTCACCTTCATAGGGAAGAGACTCCCTTTCTTCTTGGAGTCAGCATCAGCATTCCCTTGGTGAATCCACAATGCCCTCCTATCCGAGACTGCCATGAAATTGGCCCGTGAGCACTTGTGCCCGGTGTAGGATTTTTAAATATGTGTAGTTTACTGTATGCACGGGTTTAAAACCTTTTAGGAACTGAGATCTAAGGTGTATTACATGTAGTTTAAAAAAAACAAAAAAGGTTTATTTTATGGCAGTAGTTTCCAAACTGGGGTTCTTGCACTGGTAGCATAGTTTGGTGGTCCAGGACCAATTAAAATTATTTATACTTTATTAAATTGGCAAAACCATTCCCTCACAACATAACTGAACCTGAGGATGGCATGCTATAAACACAATTTACTTAATTTTATATTTTTTTCTGAATTTCTCAATAAAAAAAACTTTGGCCTAGGGGTGCCGTGAAACAAATTTTGATACTCTAGGGCAGGGGTGTCAATCCCATGGGCCGCATGCTGCCCCCAATGCATCCTTTTGTGGCCCACAGGCCGGGGTCCGACAGGGGTCCTTTTGTGGCCCGATCACCTTGCTTAGAGCGAGGGCAGGAGAGTGCAGCCAGAGTCTTTGCTTTCTATGTGCGGCACCATCTTCCCGAAGAGATCACCGGGAAGATAGTGCCCCTTCCACTGGCTACAGCACAGGTATACTGGGGTGGGGTAGCAAACTGGGGGCCCCAATGGGCCCCTCCAGCAGTCCCTCTACCAAAACACGTCTTTTGGTGGTTTTGCGGTGTTGTTATAACTACATGGTGACGATACTGTAGCACAGAGATTTTCAACCATTTACAACTCACGTCACACAGAACAAGATTTAAATATTGACAAGGCACACTGAAATATAATGGTGATGCATGGTGCAGTATCGTGTCCTAGGATGTCATGTCGCAGCTTCTCCATAGGTAACGCCTGAACAGGCCCGGTGACAGGGGGGACAAAGGGGACACTTGTTCAGGGCTCCAAGTATTAAGAACAGAAATAATGGGGCCACAGTGCCAATATTGCTTTTTAAAGTGTATCCACCAACTGCTCAATTTAAGCAGGAAAACAATTAACAGGCCAACTAAACCCTCCCCCCTCCTTTTACCCCATCACTTTGTCCAGTCCCTGTGGTCCATACTGTATTGCCATTATTATGCATGTTGCTGTGCTGGCCCTTTTCTGAATGTCCCTGCCACCGCCACCGAAGAGCTGGATAGCCCAGTATGAAAACCACCTGCCGGCCTCACTGACGGTCCGAGTCAAAGGCTCCATTTTTTTTAAAGATCCCTCTGCCAAGTTAAGGGGGGGTTGAGGGGGCCCCAGAGATATCAGTGCACTGGGCCCCGAGATTTCTGTTGCTGGCCCTGACCCTCAGGGGCGTATCTACCCATTGGCCAGGATGGCACTTGCCAGGGGCACCATCCAGCTGTGCCAACCGTGGCTAAGGGATAGAGTTCTGCAGTCTCGAAAGGGCGCTATGGCAATCAGCGTGGGACTGACCAATTAGACGGTGAGGGAAGGATACTGAAATTGTCCCAACCCTGTTACAGTTTGAAACGCCCCTCAACTGCTGTCCACTGCTTCACTCCTAGCTCTGCCCCTTTGAAATTATTAATCCCTACCCCCCGGTAGGCGGAGTTCTCCAGGCCCATACTCAGGAGTCACCACTGCTGTACATTATGTGCCGGTTGTAGAGGCAGAGCGGGGAACATCAGAGAACGCCACAAATTACACAGTGGGCAAGGAGATGGCTGGAGACAACTGCACAGCCATGCCTTGCAAGTTCGAGAGAGCTGTTGAATTTCAGCACTTCAAGTCAGAGCCTGCCCCCTGCTGCCCAAGCAGTCCGTGACAGTTAGTGTCGAGGAGGGGGGGATTTGTGCATGTGTGCTATCAGTGTGTGTGTGGGGGGGGTGGAGGATGTGTGTGACTGTGAGGGAGCTGTCAGTGTCAGTGGGGAGAGGAGCAGGAGGGAGTTGTCAGTGTGTGGAAGTGATGAGAGTCAGTACTGGGGAAATGTGTGTGTGTGTGTGTGTGTGTGTGTGTGTGTGTGTGTGTGTGTGTGTGTGTGTGTGTGTACTAGATTTAGGAGTGTGTGTTTGTGAGAGGTTTCAGTTGGGGAATTAGAGTTCATACAGTAATTAAATGTTTTCATATTGAGAACTACATCTCCCAGCATATACAGTGTGCTGGGGATGCTAACAAGCTTTATTTAAAAGTTTAAAAAACATTGCTTTTATGACTGCAATGGTTAAAAAGGGAGAGCTATAAATCAATTTATCAGTGAATGATCGCAGTTTGAGCTGTTACATTTTACTGAACCACCTATCCCTCCACACTCACTACCTGTCCTCAGGATACATTTACCATCCCGGCAGACGGTATACCGGCGGTCATTTGACCGATGTTGGAATCCTGACACCACTTGGGAGACTGGTGCCGGCACACAGACAGCCAACATCCCGAAGGCGAGTATTGGAGGGAGGGTTAGGACCGGGGGAGCGGGTGTTAGGGAAGGCACTAGGAGGGGGGGGGGGTTAGTCCTAGCTGCCACCCCCTGAGGGTTAGCCCTATCCGCCACCCCCCCAGAGGGTTAGGATTAGGTATCATGTGACTGCTGGAATCCCGAGTGCCGGATGCCATACCCAACCCCCTTTACTTTTTCAGGCATTTCTATCTCTCCTCTCTCTATGGTGTTCCGATTGCCCACTTTCCCTTGTGCTTTTCTCTCTCTCTCCTTTGTTTAGAGCATCAGTTTCTGTAGTCCACTTTATCCTTATTTTTTCCAGTGTTTCACTATCTCTCTGATGTAATGAGGATGTATGGTCTAGAGGGATCAGTAATGCATTGTACTGTATAGAGGCGTCAGGGATGTAGCGTAGGGTATAGAGGCGTCAGGGATGTAGCGTAGGTTATAGAGGCATCAGGAATGTAGCGTAGGGAATAGAGGCATCAGGGATGTAGCGTAGGGTATAGAGGCGTCAGGGATGTAGCATAGGGAATAGAGGCGTCAGGGATGTAGCGTAGGGAATAGAGGCGTCAGGGATTTAGCTTAGGGAATATAGGCATCAGGGATGTACTAGCAGGTATATAGAGGTCAGTGTACTGTATAGAGGGGTCAGTAATGCAGTGATGGTTATAGAAAGGTCAGTGATGTAGTGTAGGGTATAGAGGGGTCAGTTATGTAGTGTGGGGTAAAGAGGGGTCAGTAAAGATACTAAGCTGAAGTACTTAGAACACTTCTTGAATTAAGACACAACCTGCAAGAAAAAGTATGCAATATGGGTGAAAAGGCAAATGTCAGAGGTCTGATACAAGTAACCAGCTCCACACCTTGCACCACATAGCGTTATGTTAAACTGGGATATGTTCTTTTTTGGTGTGTGTGTGTGTGTGTGTGTGTGTGTGTGTGTGTGTGTGTATGTGTGTGGGGGGGGGTGCCAAAGGAAATTTTTGCCATTGGCTCCTTTGGTCTAGAACCAGCCCTGATCACAAAATATTTTTGTCTAAGCAGACTGGACACTGATCAGCGTTGGCTCATTCTCAGCCCCCCGCCCAGCCTCTGCTGCCAACAGACTGCTATTAGCTAGTTAACCTTCTGCCTTCCCTATCTATGACACAGACTGCTGCTAATGCTACCAGACTGTTCCCAGTGGCTTCACACCAACAGTGAATCCCAGCCGATGATGTAGGGCAGCGTGTGGGGGAGGGGGTCAGTTGCTGTGGCTCCAACATGGTAACCGCCAATGGACTGCAATGCTTTATCGAAAGGGGGGGCGCCAGTCCCTTACTTTGCCAGGGGCGCTTGGACCCCTAGCTACACCTCTGTTGACCCTCACCGATACCCCTAAACTAACCATAATTCCTGCAGTAAAAATCCATGTTTCTATGTATATAGGGGGTCATTCCGAGTTGATCGCATGCTGCCGTTGTTCGCTGCGTAGCAATCAGTTGAAAAAAAAATGGCTAATCTGTGCATGCGCATGCTCCGTAATGTGCATGCGCATCATACGGGTACAAAGTCCATTGTGGTTTTGCACTAGTTCTAGCGATTATTCCAATCACAGAACAGGCCACAAGGAGATTGACAGAAAGAGGGCGTTTCTGGGTGGCAACTGACCGTTTTCAGGGAGTGCTTGGAAAAATGCAGGCGTGGCAGAAGAAATGCAGACGTGGCTGGGCATTCGCTGGATGGGTGTGTGACATCAAAAGCCGTCCCTCGGTTGTTAGAATCAACGCACACGAAGTGTAACTACAGTGCTGGTCTTATTTTGAAACGATTTTACAGGCGCTCTGCTGCTCAAGTGTTCGCACTTCTCCAAAGTGAATATACACTCTCCAGTGGGCAGCGACAATGCGTTTGCATGGCTGCTAAAAACTGCTAGCGAGCAATCAACTCAGAATGACCCCCATAGTGTATTGCAAGAAAATATCTGTAAATCCAATGGTACCGTAAGTGCGGTATATACTCGCACTTCTTTGCGGGGTGAGAACATCTCCCCTAAGTGAAGTCAGCCCTATGAATAGAGTTTGTGTGATCCCTGTGCAGCAGTCACAGAAAGGGTTCATCTCTGCAGTTTGTCACTCAAATTACATTGCTGCATTTTTTCTAGAAGTGGATCTGAGAGCTGTTACCCGCAGACCAGCTACAATAATTATCCTGGGTACTCACTAGACCAGTGGTTCTCAAACTGCACCCTGGGGTGCCTCAGGACACTTGCAGGGGTGCCTTGGATTGGTGGTCCAGGACCAATTCAAAATATTTATAGTTAGTGTTATAGGCAAAACCAGTGCTGTTGGCTGGCAATCATAACATATGTGCACAAGCAGAAGCAAATCCTGTCCCCTACCAAAGGGCCAGTGCTAGGGTGTTTGGCGCCTCCCTGCAAACTATTAATTTGGGCCCTCTCTCCAATACTTAATAAAGGGACAGTGCGCTCCTTAAAAAAAGAAGGTGTGGTATCACAAGGAAGGGGCATGGCCACACAATAGCACCCCAAATCAAAATACGCCACACAGTAGCACTATCTTATTGTCATTACACCGCATATAATAATAATAATAATAATAATACCCACAGTCGCAGTGCCCTTTATACACATAACCACCATATCAGTGCAGCTTACACACATAATGCCAACAGTAGCAGTGCCCCTTCTACACATGCCCACGGTGGCAATCCTTTACATGGCAAATATCAACCTGGTTTTGCCATGTAAAGGATTGCCACTTTAAAAACAAACAATCAAACAAAAAAAAAAAAACAACAGGAAAAAACACAAAATCTCTCACTTTCTGATTCTCACACCCTATTACATTCCTCCCTATATATTTAAATGTTTCTATTACTGTATGTTCCCTCTTCCCTTCTCCAAACTATACACATCAACATTTTTTAGTATTTCCAGGTAAGTTTTGTGATGTAGGCCATGCACAATTTTAGTTGCCCTAATGTATTTACAGCCTTCTGGAGATATGGCTTCTGGAACTGAACACAGGATTCTAAATGTGGCTGTACCAAGGACCTATACAGTGGCATTACAGGTTGAGTATCCCTTATCCAAAATGCTTGGGACCAGAGGAATTTTGGATATCGGATTTTTCTGTATTTTGGAATAATTGCATACCATAACGAGATATTATGGTGATGGGACCTAAATCTAAGCACAGAAGGCATTTATGTTTCATATACACCTTATACACACAGCCTGAAGGTCATTTTAGCCAATATTTTTTATAACTTTGTGCATTAAACAAAGTGTGTGTACATTCACAGAATTCATTTATGTTTCATATACACCTTATACACACAGTCTGAAGTTCATTTAATACAATATTTTTAATAACTTTGAGTATTAAACAAAGTTTGTGTACACTGAGCCATCAAAACACAAAGGTTTCACTATCTCAGTCTCACTCAAAAAAGTCCGTATTTCGGAATATTCCGTATTTCGGAATATTTGGATATGGGATACTCAACCTGTATTACTTTTTTCTGCTACTGGTTCTTTAACCTATGCAAACAAGCATCTGACTTGCCTTTCCTATTGCTTTGTTACATTGCTTACCTGAAATAGTAATACTTAGATAGCTTTCCTCTTGCCATTATAATGCCCTTAATATTATAGTTAGCCTTTGCATTTTTGAGACGTGTATGATTTTGCATTTTTTGGCATTAAATGTTGCCATGTTCTTGACCATTCCTCTAGTCCAGGGGCGAAACTGCCAGAGACAACGGAGTCAGTTGCCGCCGGGCTCCAGCCCTAAAGGGGCTTCCTCCATTGCCCCCCGGCTGTTACGTGCCCTTCCTACTAAATAGACAAAGGCGCTACCAGCAGGGTCTCGCAGTTTGTACATTCCATGCCGTAACACCCTTCTTTCCACCTTCACAATGAAGCTATTGGTACTTTGCAAAAAAAAAAATTATTAGCATTGCAACTCAGCAGATCAATGCAGTGTGCAGCCACACACTCCATATATCTGCTCAGCCACAAAGCTGATTATTTCTTCACAAAGTAAAAGGTGAGCTCCAAATAGAATTCTCTAGCTTAGATTATACCTTTCTATGCAAGGGTAAATAGCTCAATTGTTTGACTGCAATGCCACAGGAAATGGTTTGGATCCAAGACAGTGTGACTGAATAATAAAGAAACCTTAAGATGAGTTCATGAATGTTGTATAAGTATTAGTGAGAGAAGGGGTCAGGAGCATGCTAGGCTGCAAAAAATAAGGTAGGCTGCAAGTGAAAGTAATGATCTCCTATATATTTTCCCAGATCTGTCACTCTGTGTGGCTAACTCTGGGGGAAGTCACAGCAATGGGCGGAGACGGCAACTGCAGGACGATACACCAGTGCCAGCAGCAGACCGTAACAAAGTGACAGATCAGGGAGAATATATAGGAGGTAGGGAGGTGGCCATGGTACATGGCTGGCCAAGGGACACTAGCTCATGTACCCCTTTACCACTGAGGCTGGCCACCAAGGATGGACCTGTCACCAGTGCACATGCAATAACCTCTTCTGCTGCCCTCTTTGCAACTCAGATTGCCCAGTGCTCCCCTTCGCTAACAGTCCACAAAGTTTCCCCATCTCACGATCTGCCTCCTCACCCCCACTTTCATCTCTACAGCACACGCGCATATCATACAAGATCCCATCATGCGTACGTAGGTCTGAAATGCAAGAGGGAGGTTGGGGGGAGATTGGCATGCGCCAGCAACACCACACAGCTCACTGTGACCACAGTGGAGAGGCACTGCAACAGGACAATACACCAACCTCGGAGCAAGGAACTGCGTCGGTCAGGAGGAGAACTATTTCAATAGCATAAAAAGGTTAATGCGTCCCACCCTATGGACACCAGACTCATCAAGTCACTGTTGCCAGAGTCTCATACAATGACTCTGAACCTCTAAGCACACTATTTGACTGTCCACACCCTGCTGTGCCTATTACCCATCTCCTCCACCACCCTCAACACTGACCCACACATCATTCACCCACAAAGATACAATAAAGGTAGTTTGGATAAATTAGCTAAATGAAATGGATTTAACCAATTTATCTAAATGACCATTTTTGGATGTTTTCCAGTGTTTGTGAGCAAATGGTCAATTGTAATTTGCTGCCACATATTAGCATAATTTTGTTTCAACTAGAAAAAAAAATTGGACAGATAATCTAAGTGTGGATCCAGTTTAAAGGTCCGTATTCACGGCCCGATTTTGGGGAGAGATGTGTGCTGAGCGAACTGCTCAGCACACATCTCTCCCCCCGCTCAGCACAGCGTGATGTGTGCTGAGCGTACGGGGGGTGGGGGGGGGCGCTCATTTCACCCCCTGTGTAGGGCATTCTGTGTGTATCCAGCTTAACAGGTGTGAGCATCATACAACTACTGACTTGCGAGTAACTATACAGCAGCTCCATACCTTGTGACTTGAAGAAACACCAGTTAACCCCGGGAATGCTGCAGTCAAAGCAACAATTCCTCTTCTTACATTCCGCTGCACTTATTGTGGGGTAGCCGCAATCCCTTCTGCTGTACGGTTCGACATTACATTGTTTCTTGTCACTTCCTGTTGATGCAGTAAGGAAACATCCAGGAATTACAGCAGCTTAGTTTTTTTTTTTTTTTAACTGGGGCAATTTAGCTAGATCACAGGGCAATTTAGCTCCTTTGGTCCTTTTTTAGGACCAGTTAATCAGACAGTTGAGCAAACTGAAAAACAGCTAACAGGAAATTTCCACTTAAATGGTATTTTCTAATCTTATCTGACCATGACTAAGAATAAAGGATACACAAGATAAACTCTTAGAGCCATGGACCTTATCCATGTTTAAGCTCCATCAAATCTGTAATCAATAGCACTACATGCTCCCACTTTACCACTGTACTATATACTCTACCTGTGTTTTTAAGGTAAAAACACCATTTAACCCCAGTGACACTTGAATTAAAGCAGCAGCCTCTGGAATAGCATTCCTTAGCATTAATCCCAGGAAATCTGCAATCTTCACGCTCTTTGATAGCCATGCTACATTGCTGTTTACTTGGATGGAGCAGAGAGCACAACATCAGGACATAGGAAATATTACAATGCATGATAAGAAAGGTGTGAGCTCTACAGCAAGGCCTCTAACCCTTTGCCAGTGCCAAATACATAGGGCTTAACTCAGATCTGATCACAGCAGCAAATTTATTAGCTAAAACCATGTACACTGCAGGGGGGGGGGTGTATAATATGTGCAGAGAGAGTTAGATTTTGGTGCGGTGTGTTCAAACTGAAATCTAAATTGCAGTGTAAAAACAAAACAGCCAGTATTTACCCTGCACACAAACAATATAACCCACCTAAATCTCTCTGCAAATGTTATATCTGCCCCCCCCCCCCATCCCTGCAGTGCACATGGTTTTGCCCACTAGCTAACAAATTTGCTGCATCTGGGAATTACAGCAGCTTAATATTTCTTTTTACAGAAGGTTCAGCAAATTAAATTATTTAGTGAAATACTGTAATCATAACAGTTACAGGGATATTGTAGGTAGATTTATTGTCAGTGGATAAATGTAAAAATTAAACCCTTAGGCATAGTTCCAAAATGCTGTCATTGCAATCCAGATTTTAAGGATATCATGCTTGAGCACAGGTGACTTAATTAGAACTTCGGTCAATGTGAATTAACCATTGGACTCAACCATGGTTATCCTTAAAACCCAGGGGTCTATTTAAGATCGATCTTAATCGATGTTGGGCTTTCAGGTTGAAAAAAACACACACATTTACTAACATTTTAAAATTTATATAAAAAAATCATCTGTTCGTAAATGCAGTGCACATGGTTTTGCCCAACTGCTAACAAAAATCCTGCTGCGATCAACTCAGAATTACCCCCCATGGCCCTCATTCCGAGTTGTTCGCTCGCAAGCTGCTTTTAGCAGCATTGCACACGCTAAGCTGCCGCCTACTGGGAGTGAATCTTAGCATCTTAAAATTGCGAACGAAAGATTTGCAATATTGCGATAAGACATCTCTGTGCAGTTTCTGAGTAGCTCGAGACTTACTCTGCCAGTGCGATCAGTTCAGTGCTTGTCGTTCCTGGTTTGACGTCACAAACACACCCAGCGTTCGCCCAGACACTCCTCCGTTTCTCCAGCCACTCCCGCGTTTTTCCCAGAAACGGTAGCATTTTTTCCCACACGCCCCTAAAGCGGCCTGTTTCCGCCCAGAAACACCCACTTCCTGTCAATCACATTACGATCACCAGAACGATGAAAAAACCGTGAGTAATATTCCTAACTGCATAGCAAATTTACTTGGCGCAGTCGCAGTGTGAACATTGCGCATGCGCATTAAGTGGAAAATCGCTGCGATGCGAAGAAAATTACCGAGCGAACAACTCGGAATGACCACCTATGTGCACTGCAGGGAAGGCAGATTTAACATGTGCAGAGAGAGTTAGATTTGGGTGTGGTGTGTTCAATCTGCAATCTAATTTGCAGTGTAAAAATAAAGCAGTCAGTATTTACCCTGCACAGAAACAAAATAACTCACCCAAATCTAACTCTTTCTGCACATGTTATATCTGCCTCCCCTGCAGTACACATGGTTTTGCCCAACTGCTAACAAAATTCCTGCTGCGATCATCTTGGAATTACCCCCATCGATTGATGTTTTCACACTGCTCGTGTATATAAGACATATAGGGCCTAATTCAGTTTGGATCGTAATACGCGTTCCAACCGCAAAAACTATGAAGAGGATGGGGGCATATACGCAGGGTCCATCCTGTGCGTGTGCCTACATTTTCTCCGGGTGCCCCGCAGAAAATGCAAATGCCTCTGCCTGTCAATCAGTAGAGGGCGTACCTTCGCAGGTATATCGCGATCATGAGCCATGTCTCCCATTTTTGTCATTATAGGTGCTCTGTGAGCTGCTGGCCATGCCCCAGCCCCTCTGTCTCCCGTGAATAGACATTGAGGCTTATTCAGACCAGATCGCTTCAATTTATTTTCACCCAGCGGGCAATCTGGTCTGCACTGCACATGCGTATGCGCCACAATGCGTAAGTGCGACGGTCCGGAGATCACAAGAAGATTGACAAGAAGAGGGTGTTTGTGTGGGTGGCAACTGAATGTTTCTAGGGAGTGTCCGGAAAAACACTGGAGGGACCCGGCGTTTTGTGGGAGGATTTGTGACGTCACCTCAATGGCTGAGTAAGTGCTGAGCTGTGCAGCTCTTGTGCACATGTGATCACACACCTGCACAGCAAATTTTCCCTTCCGCTGTAGGCGGCAACTACCTGATTACAGGGATGCAAAAAACACACCCTAGCGATCAGGTCTGAATTACCCACAATGTGCATATTTGCAGAGCAACAAGCTACAGGGAGCCTTCCACCCCCCCCCCCCCTTCCCCATGGGAAGGGGGGGGTTGTTTGGGTTAGCTGGACATTCCCCAAAAAAGTGACTGTCCTGCAAAAATTGGGATAGTTGGGAGGTATGTTCAAATACATTTATTGTTTTGCATGCAGGGTAAATACTGGCTTCTTTGACATTTAGCCACAAATGCTGCACAGCTGAATTACAGTATTACACTGCAATTAACAGTTATGCTAGGACATTCCCCCTCCCAAATCTACCTCTCTCTGCATGTTACATCTGTCCCACAGTGGCGTGCGGTGAGGTCAGTGGCTAGTGAGGCACTACAGCCATAATGTCCGCCGAATCCTGCCGATGACCCTTAGCCAATGCCCGCTACTGCCTCTGAGCCGATACCCGCTGCCACCGCCAATGGCTTACAAACTCGCCCACAATCAACTGACCCAGCCCTCCACCACTAATTTCTATCTCAGTCCGATGCCGCCAATGGCCGCTGCCTGCCTGCTCATTGTTCTCGTTATATATTATACATTTTTAAAGAAAAAAAAAATGAGTGTTTGGGACTGGGAAGGGTGAGGGAGGAGGACATGAATGCAATTTTGTTGTCCAGGGCTTCCATTAACTTAAAGGAGAAGGGTCTGAATGGGTTAAAAAAAATGCGTGAGGTCCCCCCTCCTTAGTATAACCAGCCTCGGGCTCTTTGAGCCGGTCCTGGTTATTTAAATACTGGGGGAAAAATTGGACAGGGGTTCCCCGTATTTAGACAACTAGCACCGGGCTCTTAGACCGGTCCAGGTTCCAAAAATACGTGGGACAATAGATGTAGGGGTCCCCCATATTTTTAAAACCAGCACCGGGCTCCACTATGCCACAGCCGGGGGACACTTTTATGTAGGTCCCTGCGGCCCTGGCATTACCCCTCCAACTAGTCACCCCTGGCCGGGGTTCCCTGGAGGAGTGGGGACCCCTTAAATCAAGAGGTTCCTCCCCTCGAGGCACCCAAGGGCCAGGGGTGAAGCCCGAGGCTGTCCCCAGCACCCCTGGGTGGTGGGTGCCGGGCTGATAGCCATGTGTGTAAAAAAAGAATATTGTTTTTTTGTTGTGGAACTACAAGGCCCAGCAAGCCTCCCCCGCTTGCTGGTACTTGGAGAACCTCAAGTACCAGCAGGCGGGGAAATAACGGGCTTGCTGGTACCTGTAGTTCTACAACAACAAAAAATACCCAAATAAAAACACAAACACACACAGCGTGACAGTAAAATTATTGAGACAGGCTGTAGCATGTGGGTGCATGTAACCCTATAAAAGTGATGGATTGGGTGACTATTACAATACCCACTGTTGCTGTCTGAAAAATGATGGATTTATAGATTGCTCTGCCGAGACATGTTTTTTTCTAAAATGCACCACAGGTATGGATGGATAGTATACTTGACGACACAGAGGTAGGTAGAGCAGTGGCCTACTGTACCGTAATGCTATATATTATATTATTTATTATTATTATTATTATTATCCTTTATTTATATGGCGCCACAAGGGTTCCGCAGTGCCCAATTACAGAGTACATAAACAAATAATCAAACAGGAAAACAGCAACTTACAGTTGACGACAATATAGGACAAGTACAGGGTAAATAAACATAGCTACATCAGCAGATGACACTGGAATAAGTATCAGGTGGCAGAAGACTGATGGATTTGGTGCAGCTGAAGATTATTAAAGTAAGAAAAGAGTAAGCACATGAGGGAAGAGGGCCCTGCTCGTGAGAGCTTACATTCTAAAAGGGAGGGGTAGACAGACAGGGGTGAGACAGATGGGGTACATAGAGAGCATGGAACAGAGGTTTAGGATGAGATTTGGCTGGGTTTGGTGAAGAAGTGGGTCTTGAGAGCCCGTTTGAAGTTTTGTAGAGAGGTGGAGAGTCTGAGGGGGAGAGGTAGGGAATTCCAGAGAAGTGGTGCAGCACGTGAAAAATCTTGGAGGTAGGAGTGGGAGGAAGTAATCCGTAGGCAGGAGAGTCGGTGTGCATTAGCAGAGCGAAGAGGACGGGTGGGAGTGTAAAGCGAGATAAGATCAGAGATGTAGATGGGAGTTGAGTGGGTGAGGGCTTTGTAAGCAAGTGTGAGAAGCTTGAAATGGATTCTGAAAGGGAAGGGGAGCCAGTGAAGGACTAGTAAGAGAGGAGAGGTGGACGTAGTGCGTTTGGTGAGGAAAATGAGCCGGGCAGCAGCATTGAGGATAGATTGGAGTGGAGAGAGGTATTTGTCAGGAATGCCAGTCAGGAAGAGATTACAGCAGTCCAGTCTGGAGATGACCAGTGAGTGGATAAGAGTCTTAGTAGCATCCTGGGTCAGAAAAAGTCTGATCCTGGAAATATTTTTTAGATGAAAACGGCAGGTTTGTGAGAGGTGCTGAATGTGTGGTTTGAAGGAGAGGGAGGAGTCAAGGATTACTCCAAGACAGCGCGCTTGGGGGGTAGAGGAGATAGTAGTGCCATCAATAGATAATGAGATTGTAGGAGGTGAGATTATGCGGGAGGGAGGGAAGATGATCAGCTCGGTCTTAGACATGTTAAGTTTTAGAAAGCGCTGGGACATCCAGGAAGAGATAGCAGAGAGACAGTTGGAGATACGAGTGAGGAGAGTAGGGGAGAGGTCTGGAGAGGAAAGATAGATTTGAGTGTCATCAGCATAGAGATGATATTGGAAACCAAAAGAACTAATGAGCTTACCTAGTGAGGACGTATAGAGAGAGAAGAGAAGAGGACCAAGGACAGAACCTTGGGGTACCCCTACAGTTAGTGGAAGTGAGGGGGAGGTGGAGTCATGAGAGGAGACAGAGAATGAACGGTCAGAAAGGTAGGACGACAACCAAGAGAGGGCAGTGTTACGCAGACCAATGGAGTGAAGGATTTGCAGTAGGAGAGGATGGTCCACAGTGTCAAAAGCAGCAGAGAGATCAAGTAGAATAAGTAGAGAGTAGTGTCTCTTAGATATAGCAGCATGGAGGTCATTGCATACTTTTGTAAGGGCAGTTTCAGTGGAGTGGAGAGGACGGAAGCCAGACTGGAATGGGTCAAGCAGTGAGTGTGAGGAAAGAAAGGAAGTAAGGCGGTTGTAGACAATACGCTCAAGGAGTTTGGAGACAAAAGGGAGGAGAGAGATGGGTCGGTAGTTGGAGAGAGTGTTTGGATCAAGGGTAGGTTTTTTAAGAATAGGAGAGATGAGAGTGTGCTTGAAGGCAGAGGGGACAGTGCCTGATGAGAGGGAGAGATTGAGAAGGTGGGAAAGATGGGAACAAGCAGAAGAAGAGAGGTGGCAAAGGAGGCGGGAGGGGATAGGGTCAAGTGGGGAGGTGGTGAGGGGACAGGAACGAATGAGGGCCATGACTTCCTCTCCAGATGCATGGGAGAAAGATGACAGAGTTGGTGCGAGGGATGGGGAGGGTTGGTAAGGGATGGGAGAAGGCTGGTTACTGATAGTCTGGTGTGATGTGATGTTCTGACGTATGGAGTCAATTTTGGATGTGAAGTAAGTGGCAAAGTCAAGAGCAGAGAGTGAGGAAGGGAGACGAGGTGGAGGTGGGCAGAGGAGTGAGTTGAGAGTGGCAAAGAGGCGCCGGGGGTTGGAAGACTGGGAGGAGATGAGGTTCTTGAAGTATGACTGTTTAGCAAGAGAAAGGGCAGCACTGAAGGATGAGAGCATAAGTTTGAAATGGAGGAAGTCTGCCCTAGAGCGTGATTTCCTCCAGTGTCGCTCAGCAGTACATGAGCATTTTTGCAGATATCTGGTGCATTTGGTGTGCCAGGGTTGAGGTGTTAATTTGCAAGGGTGAATAGTGGTTGGTGGAGCAACAGAGTCAAGAGCAGAAGTAAGGGAAGCATTGTATGTGGAAGTGGCTTGTTCAGGGCATGAGAGAGAGAGAATAGGAGAGAGAAGTGAGTCAAACAGGGAGGAAAGGAATGTGGTGTCAATAGCTTCAATGTTACGCTTAGTGATGGTAGCCTTAGGAGGTAGAGATGGGGAAGTCGAGAGAGATAGGTTGAAGGAGAGCAGGTGGTGGTCAGAGAGGGGAAATGGGGAGTTGGAAAAATCAGAAATATCACAGCGGTGAGTGAAGACCAGATCTAGTGAGCTCCCATTCACATGGGAGGGTGAGGAGGTCCACTGGGAGAGACCAAGTGAAGAGGTGAGGTTAAGGAGTTTAGAGGCAGGGGATTGTGTGGGGATGTCAATAGGGATGTTGAAATCGCCTAGGATAATGGTGGGAATGTCAGAAGAGAGGAAGTGAGGAAGCCAGGAAGCAAAATTGTCGATGAATTTGGAAGCAGTGCCAGGGGGGCGGTAAATGACAGCTACTCTAAGATGGACTGGTTGGAAGAGGCATATGGCGTGGACCTCAAATGTAGAGAATATAAGGGATGGTTCTGGTGGTATGAGTTGGTAGGAGTAACTAGAAGGTAAAAGGACCCCAACACCACCCCCATGGCGACCCCCAGGTCGGGGTGTGTGTGTGAATGTAAGGCCCCCAGCAGAGAGAGCAGCAGCAGAAGTAGTGTCAGAGGGCGTAATCCAAGTTTCAGTAATGGCTAGTAGGTGTAGGGAGTTGGAAATGAAAAGGTCATGAGTGGGGACCAGTTTGTTACAAACAGATCTGGCATTCCAGAGGGCACAGGATAGGGGGTATGAGTTTGTGGGAGAGATGTGAATTAGATTTTCAGGGTTGCTGTAGCGATTAGGTGGGATTAACTTTGAGGGCAGGGATGATGAGAGAGTAGTGATGGTACGGGTGCCTGAGCTAGGAGGGGAAACTGCAGGAGGTGGGCAGGGAGGGAGGTCAGTGTGATGTGGATGGGGGTGTGGGGAGGTGACAGGGAAGGGAGAGAGGGAGCAGGGCTGAGTTGTGGGGTAGCAGGACCATGGGGCAGAGGTGAATGAAAGTGGGGTAACAGGAAAGGTGGGGGAAGGAAACAGAGGGATGGAGGGGAGACAGAGGAGGGGAGAGAGGAGGAGGTGGAGGAGACTAGTGGGGGAAGGATAAAGATACATTATTAGGTAGACACTGAGTGATGTGGGGAGTATAAGAAAACCTTGACATAGTGTTAAGTAGGTAAATAGGTTGAAGTAGTGGAAGTAGGAGAGGAGACTGTAAGGCAATCCGAGCAGAAGAATTGCAGAAATGCAGGTGAGAAAAGCAGTGTAGGCTCAAGGGGTGTAGATTTAGTATGAAATGAGTCAAAAGCGTAGATAAAGTGGGTGCAGAAATGTATTTGGAGTGTAAGAAATGAAAGGATTGTGAGAGGTTTAAGAAGCAATGGTAATTATGTTAGATGTTTTAAGTGTTTGCAGGTAAAATTGCATTGGTGCAGCTGTGCTTAAAAAACAAAATTACAATAATACAGATACAGGCATTTGTAGGTGAAATGGATGGTTTATGAAATGTCCAAGTAAGGTAGTTCTGTGCTATGTAATCAGATGCAACAATCAGGAGGTGAGTGATCTGAGGAGTAAGTGACTCACATTTGTTATTAGTTCTTCAGTTTTCTTTGTTTTGTTAGATTGGTGTGCTTCTGTTTTCCTTCTTTTTCACTTCGATTGAACGCTGATTGAACACTGCTGTTATGTGTCAATTTTATCACGCTTTGATAAAAATGCACGCTTAGATCAATAAATGCACAGCCAAATGGCTTTGCACAGCCTACACCATTGGACTTAAGTAGAAGACTATTACAAGTGAAACCAATAATTGAAATCTGTAACCACACCCCACCCCCTCAAATGCCAGGCAATAAATTACCTTAAAAACAACAACCAGGCATTCCACAAAGATTAAACTGGGTCTATATCATTCAAAACTTTAAAAAAGTACTTCAAAATCACATACTATGCAATAATGTTTCAATTTGCATTACCCAGCAGAATTAGCTTTGCATATATAGATATAGTGCAGCAGAATATATTGGTGGTTGTAGTCAATTGTAATTACCTGGAGGTGACAAGAAGAGAAGAAACGTCAATTCACAATCGATATCAGCTGAAGATAAATTAATGCTGATTGAACACTGCTGTTATGTGTCAATTTTATCACGCTTTGATAAAAATGCATGCTTAGATCAATAAATGCACAGCCAAACGGCTTTGCACAGCCTACACCATTGGACTTAAGTAGAAGACTATTACAAGTGAAACCAATAATTGAAATCTGTAACCACACCCCACCCCCTCAAATGCCAGGCAATAAATTACCTTAAAAACAACAACCAGGCATTCCACAAAGATTAAACTGGGTCTATATCATTCAAAACTTTAAAAAAGTACTTCAAAATCACATACTATGCAATAATGTTTCAATTTGCATTACCCAGCAGAATTAGCTTTGCATATATAGATATAGTGCAGCAGAATATATTGGTGGTTGTAGTCAATTGTAATTACCTGTAGGTGACAAGAAGAGAAGAAACGTCAATTCACAATTGATATCAGTTGAAGATAAATTAATGCTGATTGAACACTGCTGTTATGTGTCAATTTTATCACGCTTTGATAAAAATGCACGCTTAGATCAATAAATGCACAGCCAAACGGCTTTGCACAGCCTACACCATTGGACTTAAGTAGAAGACTATTACAAGTGAAACCAATAATTGAAATCTGTAACCACACCCCACCCCCTCAAATGCCAGGCAATAAATTACCTTAAAAACAACAACAAGGCATTCCACAAAGATTAAACTGGGTCTATATCATTCAAAACTTTAAAAAAGTACTTCAAAATCACATACTATGCAATAATGTTTCAATTTGCATAACCCAGCAGAATTAGCTTTGCATATATAGATATAGTGCAGCAGAATATATTGGTGGTTGTAGTCAATTGTAATTACCTGTAGGTGACAAGAAGAGAAGAAACGTCAATTCACAATCGATATCAGCTGAAGATAAATTAACGCTGATTGAACACTGCTGTTATGTGTCAATTTTATCACGCTTTGATAAAAATGCACGCTTAGATCAATAAATGCACAGCCAAACGGCTTTGCACAGCCTACACCATTGGACTTAAGTAGAAGACTATTACAAGTGAAACCAATAATTGAAATCTGTAACCACACCCCACCCCCTCAAATGCCAGGCAATAAATTACCTTAAAAACAACAACCAGGCATTCCACAAAGATTAAACTGGGTCTATATCATTCAAAACTTTAAAAAAGTACTTCAAAATCACATACTATGCAATAATGTTTCAATTTGCATTACCCAGCAGAATTAGCTTTGCATATATAGATATAGTGCAGCAGAATATATTGGTGGTTGTAGTCAATTGTAATTAACTGTAGGTGACAAGAAGAGAAGAAACGTCAATTCACAATCGATATCAGCTGAAGATAAATTAACGCTGATTGAACGCTGCTGTTATGTGTCAATTTTATCACGCTTTGATAAAAATGCACGCTTGGATCAATAAATGCGCAGCCAAACGGCTTTGCACAGCCTACACCATTGGACTTAAGTAGAAGACTATTACAAGTAAAACCAATAATTTAAATCTGTAACCAAACCCCCCCCACCTCAAATGTCAGGCAATAAATTACCTTAAAAACAACAACCAGGCATTCCACAAAGATTAAACTGGGTCTATATCATTCAAAACTTTAAAAAAGTACTTAAAAATAAACATACTATGCAATAATGTTTCAATTTGCATTACCCAGCAGAATTAGCTTTGCATATATAGATATAGTGCAGCAGAATATATTGGTGGTTGTAGTCAATTGTAATTACTCAGCAGAATTAGCTTTGCATATATAGATATAGTGCAGCAGAATATATTGGTGGTTGTAGTCAATTGTAATTACCCAGCAGAATTAGCTTTGCAAATATAGATATAGTGCAGCAGATATATTGGTGGTTGTAGTCAATTGTAATTACCCAGCAGAATTAGCTTTGCATATATATAGTGCAGCAGAATATATTGGTGGTTGTAGTAAATTGTAATTACCCAGCAGCAGCTCTACTGCACTCAACATCACCAGTGCTCACAATATATATAATGCTATATACTATGCCATAGTGGTGCTTACTATATAACACCTCCTACTGCGTTCCCCCTGGCAATGAGCATGACACCCAGAGAGTGAAACCCCTGGCAATGAGCATGACACCCAGCACGTGAAACTCTTGGCGTTGAGCAGTTTTTGTAAAAGTAATTAGAAGCTTTACTGTAGGGCATAGTGTATCACAGATATTGTGGTGAGTGACATAATATGTTCCAAAGGGCATTAATGTGTGGGGCTTAACATGGTGGAAATTACTGTACTTTTTTCCCTGTGGTGGCCGAGGTCTGTTGGTGCAGGGTCAAGAACTAGGGTGTAAGGTAGTCTTTGCCTGCAAGGCTACGCTCATTTTATGGAGACCATACCCATACATTTAAGTGTGGCATATACCTGCGCTTGCTCGCGGGGTGAGAACATCTCCCTAATTGAATTCAGCGATATGAATAGAGGTTGTGCAGCAGCCACAGAAAGGGTTAATCTCTGCAGCTTGTCACTAAATTACATTGTTGCAATTTTAGCTGGGAGCTGCAATAATTACTCTAATACATAACACAGCCAACACTTCTATATTCACACAATATACTGCATGGTGAATATAGAAGTGGTGCTTGCTAAACAGCACCTCCTACTGCATTCCACATCACCGCTGGTCACACTCATATCAGGCCCATAATGCTGTATACTATGCCATAGTGGTGCTTACTATATAACACCAGGTGCTGTGCAGTGGTCAAAACACACTAACTGGTCCCATGCTGTTGTTGAACTAAAGGCCTATACACACGATGAGATTCGGTCTATGCTAATAGGTTTAAAAAGGTTACATAAAAGCTACTTTATGTATTTATTCATTAAAGTTTTTAAGTTGTATTTTACAACCATACAATGATATGATATATAATGTATCGTATAATCATTACATAATGTTGATGGCATTGAATTGTCTCTGCCTTGACTAGTGGCAGCAGCTTCAGCACTAGGTGGAAGTGGATCTTGATCTTTCCCTATTTTACCCTCCACCTTTTTGTTCTCCATTTTTTAATGTGTGGAATTATATGCCAGTAATATATCTGGAATTAGACGGTGGTAATGTCTGGAATTAGATACCACTAGATAGATACCAGATATCACTGTGACTGGAATGATGACATATGCACAGTGACAGGACACTACCACAGCACCCTACAGCAGCCATATGCGGCACAAGACACTGGAGTATTAGTAATGTACTGTAGTATACTGAGCACCACAAGACAATGAGCAGTGATACGGAGCACTGATGAGATTACTAGAACTGACACTGAGCAGCCAGATGCAGCACTGGACTATTAGTAATGTTCTGTAGTATACTGAGCACCACAATGCAGCACAAGACAATGAGCAGTGATACTGAGCACTGATGAGGATACTAGAACTGACACTGAGCAGCAAGATGCAGCACTGGACTATTAGTAATGTACTCTAGTATACTGAGCACCACATTGCAGCACAAGACAATGAGCAGTGATACTGAGCACTGATGAGGATACTACTGAGAACTGACACTGAGCAGGAGAGACACACTACAATTTCATCTTGCGCCTCTTTTTTTATTTATCTTTGCATCATGTGCTGTTTGGGGCTATTTTTTTAAGTGCCATCCTGTCTGACACTGCAGTGCCACTCCTAGATGGGCCAGGTGTTTGTGCTGCCCACTTGGGTCGCTTAGCTTAGTCATCCAGGGACCTTGGTGCAAATTTTAGGACTAAAAATAATATTGGGAGGTGTGAGGTGTTCAGAATAGACTGGAAAGGAGTAGAAATTATGGTTATTGAGCTTAATACTATAGGATCAAAATTACCCCCAAATTCTATGATTTTAGCTGTTTGAGGTTTTAAAAAAAAATCACCCGAATACAAAACCCGAAAGGGTGGTTTTGCCAAAACGCGTCCGTATCCAAAACACAACTGCGGATCCGAAACCAAAACATGAAACACGAAAAATGCCCGCTGCACATCTCTAGTTAGGGGAGAAGCATGTAGCCTTGTAGACTATGCACAGCTATATCTAGAAAAATATACGATCTAATCTTTAACCAACCAATGCAAGAAAGTATTTAATGTGAAAATACGAAACACTAGACTAATTGGAGGTGCGCCCTAAAGCAAATTACAATGTTAGGATTAGGGGGTTCGGAAAGACCTCTAGTGTAAACACTACTATATACATTTTAAGATAGGAAGGTACAAATTACATATTCACATTGCATCTATGGGCTGGATTCAAATGTCCCTTTCCTCCCTCAATCGTGCCCGTCAGCAGCTATTCTAATGTTGCTGACAACGGGTGCGACATGTTTATTTCAGCTCGCTACCCCCAGGGGAAACAAGCTGAAATGTGTGCAAAGAGACCCATTTGGGCAACCAAACGGTGTCTTTTCATGATCGCGCCCATTACTTTATTCAGGTTTAGGTGCTTTGTGCACCTAAACCAGAGTGTAATGTGCGCAATAATTGAGGGCATTTGAATTTCCCTTATATGTGTGTGTGTGTGTGTGTGATATACACACAGACACACATACTGTATTTCTTTATATAATGGACACCTCAGTTTCTATTCATTCATGTCCTGCCCCCTACTCTGTCAGACCCCTTCCCCTCTACTTTTCTGACCCCAAACGCCACTCATTCTTGTTGAGTGCTGGTGGGCCCATTCAGAATTTTGCTATGGGGCCCACAAAGGTCTAGTTACGCCACTGGGCAGGGTTATAGAGGAGGCGGTGCAAGGCATCCTGGGAACAGTCAAAGCTTTAGCCTGTTGGTGCCTTGGATCAAGATCCAACTCTACACCCCGATGTTAGTGTAGTGCCTTTTGGGGTTAAGGTTTTACAGAAAGTTACAGGTTTTTTTAATTTAGTAAAATATGCCCATTTTAAAGATAGGGCATTTACATTTGTTGCACCTGTGCAGTACATAGCAGCCTGCAGGGCATGTACAGTGGCTTCATTTGGGTGCACATACATTGCCGGCTCCTGGTCGCAAACTGAAATTATTGTGTGTAAGTGGAATTAGCGGTGTTTATGTCATACAGGGGGGTGGGTGAGGTTTGTGGTTGGTGGGGGGCACGCTGTGTGATTATTATCCTGCATCTATACATACATGCGCTAACACCTGGACATACACTGATGTACCCACACCTAATATCCATACATACACGCCCTGACACCTGGACATACACCAACATTCCCACACCTGCATCTATACATACACATGCTGACACCTGGACATACACCAACATACAATCACCTGCATCTATATATACACGCGCTGACAAATGGACATACACCGACGTACCCACACTTGCATCTATACATACATGCACTGACATCTGGACATACAAGCACCTGCATCTATACATACACGCGCTGACACCTGAACCTACACTGACGTTCCCACACCTGCATCTATACATACACATTCTGACACCTGGACATACACAGACGTACCCACACCTGCATCTATACATACACGCGTTGACACCTGGACGTACACTGACGTACACACACCTACATCTATATATGCATGGATGCAAATGTGGGTACGTCTGTATACGTCCAGGTGTTAGCATGTGTATGTATAGATGTTAGGTGTGGGTACATCAGTGTATGTCCAGGTGTCAGCACATGTATGTATAGATTCACATGTGGGTAAGCCGGTGTACGTCCACGTGTCAGCATGTGTAGGTATAGATGCAGGTGTGGGTACGTTGGTGTACGTTTAGGGGTAAGCGTGTTTATGTATAGATGTTGGTGTGTGTATGTCAGTGTACGTACAGATATAGGTGTGTGTATGTATGTATGTATGTATGTATGTATATGTATAGAGGAAGGTGTGATACATACATTTAACACATACATGATAGATACATACATATATCACACACACGATAGATAGATAGATAGATAGATAGAACACATACATACAAGATAGATACATACATACATACATACATACATGATAGATACATATATATACACACACATACGATAGATAGATAGATAGATAGATAGATAGATAGATAGATAGATAGATAGATAGATACATATATATATTAGAGATGAGCGCCTGAAATTTTTCGGGTTTTGTGTTTTGGTTTTGGGTTCGGTTCCGCGGACGTGTTTTGGGTTCGACCGCGTTTTGGCAAAACCTCACCGAATTTTTTTTGTCGGATTCGGGTGTGTTTTGGATTCGGGTGGTTTTTTCAAAAAACCCTAAAAAACAGCTTAAAACATTGAATTTGGGGGTCATTTTGATCCCATAGTATTATTAACCTCAATAACCATAATTAACACTCATTTTCAGTCTATTCTGAACACCTTACACCTCACAATATTATTTTTAGTCCTAAAATTTGCACCGAGGTCGCTGGATGACTAAGCTCAGCGACCCTAGTGGCCGACACAAACACCTGGCCCATCTAGGAGTGGCACTGCAGTGTCACGCAGGATGTCCCTTCCAAAAAACCCTCCCCAAACAGCACATGATGCAAAGAAAAAAAGAGGCGCAATGAGGTAGCTGTGTGAGTAAGATTAGCGACCCTAGTGGCCGACACAAACACCGGGCCCATCTAGGAGTGGCACTGCAGTGTCACGCAGGATGTCCCTCCCAAAAAACCCTCCCCAAACAGCACATGACGCAAAGAAAAAAAGAGGCGCAATGAGGTAGCTGACTGTGTGAGAAAGATAAGCGACCCTAGTGGCCGACACAAACACCGGGCCCATCTAGGAGTGGCACTGCAGTGTCACGCAGGATGTCCCTTCCAAAAAACCCTCCCCAAACAGCACATGACGCAAAGAAAAAAAGAGGCGCAATGAGGTAGCTGACTGTGTGAGAAAGATAAGCGACCCTAGTGGCCGACACAAACACCGGGCCCATCTAGGAGTGGCACTGCAGTGTCACGCAGGATGTCCCTTCCAAAAAACCCTCCCCAAACAGCACATGACGCAAAGAAAAAAAGAGGCGCAATGAGGTAGCTGACTGTGTGAGAAAGATAAGCGACCCTAGTGGCCGACACAAACACCGGGCCCATCTAGGAGTGGCACTGCAGTGTCACGCAGGATGTCCCTTCCAAAAAACCCTCCCCAAACAGCACATGACAAGATTAGCGACCCTAGTGGCCGACACAAACACCGGGCCCATCTAGGAGTGGCACTGCAGTGTCACGCAGGATGTCCCTTCCAAAAAACCCTCCCCAAACAGCACATGATGCAAAGAAAAAAAGAGGCGCAATGAGGTAGCTGTGTGAGTAAGATTAGCGACCCTAGTGGCCGACACAAACACCTGGCCCATCTAGGAGTGGCACTGCAGTGTCACGCAGGATGTCCCTTCCAAAAAACCCTCCCCAAACAGCACATGACGCAAAGAAAAAAAGAGGCGCAATGAGGTAGCTGACTGTGTGAGAAAGATAAGCGACCCTAGTGGCCGACACAAACACCGGGCCCATCTAGGAGTGGCACTGCAGTGTCACGCAGGATGTCCCTCCCAAAAAACCCTCCCCAAACAGCACATGACGCAAAGAAAAAAAGAGGCGCAATGAGGTAGCTGACTGTGTGAGAAAGATAAGCGACCCTAGTGGCCGACACAAACACCGGGCCCATCTAGGAGTGGCACTGCAGTGTCACGCAGGATGTCCCTTCCAAAAAACCCTCCCCAAACAGCACATGACGCAAAGAAAAAAAGAGGCGCAATGAGGTAGCTGACTGTGTGAGAAAGATAAGCGACCCTAGTGGCCGACACAAACACCGGGCCCATCTAGGAGTGGCACTGCAGTGTCACGCAGGATGTCCCTTCCAAAAAACCCTCCCCAAACAGCACATGACGCAAAGAAAAAAAGAGGCGCAATGAGGTAGCTGACTGTGTGAGAAAGATAAGCGACCCTAGTGGCCGACACAAACACCGGGCCCATCTAGGAGTGGCACTGCAGTGTCACGCAGGATGTCCCTTCCAAAAAACCCTCCCCAAACAGCACATGACGCAAAGAAAAATAAAAGAAAAAAGAGGTGCAAGATGGAATTGTCCTTGGGCCCTTCCCACCCACCCTTATGTTGTATAAACAAAACAGGACATGCACACTTTAACCAACCCATCATTTCAGTGACAGGGTCTGCCACACGACTGTGACTGAAATGACGGGTTGGTTTGGACCTCCACCAAAAAAGAAGCAATTAATCTCTCCTTGCACAAACTGGCTCTACAGAGGCAAGATGTCCACCTCATCATCATCCTCCGATATATCACCGTGTACATCCCCCTCCTCACAGATTATCAATTCGTCCCCACTGGAATCCACCATGTCAGCTCCCTGTGTACTTTGTGGAGGCAATTGCTGCTGGTCAATGTCTCCGCGGAGGAATTGATTATAATTCATTTTAATGAACATCATCTTCTCCACATTTTCTGGATGTAACCTCGTACGCCGATTGCTGACAAGGTGAGCGGCGGCACTAAACACTCTTTCGGAGTACACACTTGTGGGAGGGCAACTTAGGTAGAATAAAGCCAGTTTGTGCAAGGGCCTCCAAATTGCCTCTTTTTCCTGCCAGTATAAGTACGGACTGTGTGACGTGCCTACTTGGATGCGGTCACTTATATAATCCTCCACCATTCTATCAATGGTGATAGAATCATATGCAGTGACAGTAGACGACATGTCCGTAATGGTTGTCAGGTCCTTCAGTCCGGACCAGATGTCAGCATCAGCAGTCGCTCCAGACTGCCCTGCATCACCGCCAGCGGGTGGGCTCGGAATTCTGAGCCTTTTCCTCGCACCCCCAGTTGCGGGAGAATGTGAAGGAGGAGATGTTGACAGGTCGCGTTCCGCTTGACTTGACAATTTTCTCACCAGCAGGTCTTTGAAACCCAGCAGACTTGTGTGCGCCGGAAAGAGAGATCCAAGGTAGGTTTTAAATCTAGGATCGAGCACGGTGGCCAAAATGTAGTGCTCTGATTTCAACAGATTGACCACCCGTGAATCCTTGTTAAGCGAATTAAGGGCTCCATCCACAAGTCCCACATGCCTAGCGGAATCGCTCTGTCTTAGCTCCTCCTTCAATGTCTCCAGCTTCTTCTGCAAAAGCCTGATGAGGGGAATGACCTGACTCAGGCTGGCAGTGTCTGAACTGACTTCACGTGTGGCAAGTTCAAAAGGTTGCAGAACCTTGCACAACGTTGAAATCATTCTCCACTGCGCTTGAGACAGGTGCATTCCACCTCCTATATCGTGGTCAGTTGTATAGGCTTGAATGGCCTTTTGCTGCTCCTCCAACCTCTGAAGCATATAGAGGGTTGAATTCCACCTCGTTACCACCTCCTGCTTCAGATGATGGCAGGGCAGGTTCAGGCGTTTTTGGTGGTGCTCCAGTCTTCTGTACGTGCTGCCTGTACGCCGAAAGTGTCCCGCAATTTTTCTGGCCACCGCCAGCATCTCTTGCACGCCCCTGTCGTTTTTTAAAAAATTCTGCACCACCAAATTCAAGGTATGTGCAAAACATGGGACGTGCTGGAATTTGCCCAGATGTAATGCACGCACAATATTGCTGGCGTTGTCCGATGCCACAAATCCACAGGAGAGTCCAATTGGGGTAAGCCATTCCGCAATGATCTTCCTCAGTTGCCGTAAGAGGTTTTCAGCTGTGTGCGTATTCTGGAAACCGGTGATACAAAGCGTAGCCTGCCTAGGAACGAGTTGGCGTTTGCGAGATGCTGCTACTGGTGCCGCCGCTGCTGTTCTTGCGGCGGGAGTCCATACATCTACCCAGTGGGCTGTCACAGTCATATAGTCCTGACCCTGCCCTGCTCCACTTGTCCACATGTCCGTGGTTAAGTGGACATTGGGTACAGCTGCATTTTTTAGGACACTGGTGACTCTTTTTCTGAGGTCTGTGTACATTTTCGGTATCGCCTGCCTAGAGAAATGGAACCTAGATGGTATTTGGTACCGGGGACACAGTACCTCCAACAAGTCTCTAGTTGGCTCTGCAGTAATGATGGATACCGGAACCACGTTTCTCACCACCCAGGATGTCAAGGCCTCAGTTATCCGCTTTGCAGTAGGATGACTGCTGTGATATTTAATCTTCCTCGCAAATGACTGTTGGACAGTCAATTGCTTGGTGGAAGTAGTAAAAGTGGTCTTACGACTTCCCCTCTGGGATGACCATCGACTCCCAGCAGCAACAACAGCAGCGCCAGCAGCAGTAGGCGTTACACGCAAGGATGCATCGGAGGAATCCCAGGCAGGAGAGGAATCGTCAGAATTGCCAGTGACATGGCCTGCAGGACTATTGGCATTCCTGGGGAAGGAGGAAATTGACACTGAGGGAGTTGGTGGAGTGGTTTGCGTGAGCTTGGTTACAAGAGGAAGGGATTTACTGGTCAGTGGAGTGCTTCCGCTGTCACCCAAAGTTTTTGAACTTGTCACTGACTTATTATGAATGCGCTGCAGGTGACGTATAAGGGAGGATGTTCCGAGGTGGTTAACGTCCTTACCCCTACTTATTACAGCTTGACAAAGGGAACACCTGTTGTCCGCATTTCTGGTGAAATACCTCCACACCGAAGAGCTGATTTTTTTGGTATTTTCACCTGGCATGTCAACGGCCATATTCCTCCCACGGACAACAGGTGTCTCCCCGGGTGCCTGACTTAAACAAACCACCTCACCATCAGAATCCTCCTGGTCAATTTCCTCCCCAGCGCCAGCAACACCCATATCCTCCGCATCCTGGTGGACTTCAACACTGACATCTTCAATCTCACTATCAGGAACTGGACTGCGGGTGCTCCTTCCAGCACTTGCAGGGGGCGTGCAAATGGTGGAAGGCGCATGCTCTTCACATCCAGTGTTGGGAAGGTCAGGCATCGCAACCGACACAATTGGACTCTCCTTGTGGATTTGGGATTTCGAAGAACGCACAGTTCTTTGCTGTGCTTTTGCCAGCTTGAGTCGTTTCATTTTTCTAGCGAGAGGCTGAGTGCTTCCATCCTCATGTGAAGCTGAACCACTAGCCATGAACATAGGCCAGGGCCTCAGCCGTTCCTTGCCACTCCGTGTGGTAAATGGCATATTGGCAAGTTTACGCTTCTCCTCCGACAATTTTATTTTAGGTTTTGGAGTCCTTTTTTTTCTGATATTTGGTGTTTTGGATTTGACATGCTCTGTACTATGACATTGGGCATCGGCCTTGGCAGACGACGTTGCTGGCATTTCATCGTCTCGGCCATGACTAGTGGCAGCAGCTTCAGCACGAGGTGGAAGTGGATCTTGATCTTTCCCTAATTTTGGAACCTCAACTTTTTTGTTCTCCATATTTTATAGGCAGAACTAAAAGGCACCTCAGGTAAACAATGGAGATGGATGGATTGGATACTAGTATACAATTATGGACGGACTGCCACGGTTAGGTGGTATAAAAAAACCACGGTTAGGTGGTATATATTGTAATACAATTATGGATGGACGGACTGCCTGCCGAGTTCCGACACAGAGGTAGCCACAGCCGTGAACTACCGCACTGTACACTGGTTGATAAAGAGATAGTAGTATACTCGTAACAACTAGTATGACTGACTATGACGGTATAAAGAATGAAAAAAAAACCACGGTTAGGTGGTATATATTGTAATACAATTATGGATGGACGGACTGCCTGCCGAGTTCCGACACAGAGGTAGCCACAGCCGTGAACTACCGCACTGTACACTGGTTGATAAAGAGATAGTAGTATACTCGTAACAACTAGTATGACTGACTATGACGGTATAAAGAATTAAAAAAAAACCACGGTTAGGTGGTATATATTATAATACAATTATGGATGGACGGACTGCCTGCCGACTGCCGACACAGAGGTAGCCACAGCCGTGAACTACCGCACTGTACACTGGTTGATAAAGAGATAGTAGTATACTCGTAACAACTAGTATGACTGACTATGACGGTATAAAGAATGAAAAAAAAACCACGGTTAGGTGGTATATATTGTAATACAATTATGGATGGACGGACTGCCTGCCGAGTTCCGACACAGAGGTAGCCACAGCCGTGAACTACCGCACTGTACACTGGTTGATAAAGAGATAGTAGTATACTCGTAACAACTAGTATGACTGACTATGACGGTATAAAGAATGAAAAAAAAACCACGGTAAGGTGGTATATATTGTAATACAATTATGGATGGACGGACTGCCTGCCGAGTTCCGACACAGAGGTAGCCACAGCCGTGAACTACCGCACTGTACACTGGTTGATAAAGAGATAGTAGTATACTCGTAACAACTAGTATGACTGACTATGACGGTATAAAGAATGAAAAAAAAACCACGGTTAGGTGGTATATATTATAATACAATTATGGATGGACGGACTGCCTGCCGACTGCCGACACAGAGGTAGCCACAGCCGTGAACTACCGCACTGTACACTGGTTGATAAAGAGATAGTAGTATACTCGTAACAACTAGTATGACACTATGACGGTATAAAGAATGAAAAAAAAACCACGGTTAGGTGGTATATATTATAATAATACAATTATGGATGGACGGACTGCCTGCCGAGTTCCGACACAGAGGTAGCCACAGCCGTGAACTACCGCACTGTACACTGGTTGATAAAGAGATAGTAGTATACTCGTAACAACTAGTATGACTGACTATGACGGTATAAAGAATGAAAAAAAAACCACGGTTAGGTGGTATATATTGTAATACAATTATGGATGGACGGACTGCCTGCCGAGTTCCGACACAGAGGTAGCCACAGCCGTGAACTACCGCACTGTACACTGGTTGATAAAGAGATAGTAGTATACTCGTAACAACTAGTATGACTGACTATGACGGTATAAAGAATGAAAAAAAAACCACGGTTAGGTGGTATATATTATAATACAATTATGGATGGACGGACTGCCTGCCGACTGCCGACACAGAGGTAGCCACAGCCGTGAACTACCGCACTGTACACTGGTTGATAAAGAGATAGTAGTATACTCGTAACAACTAGTATGACACTATGACGGTATAAAGAATGAAAAAAAAACCACGGTTAGGTGGTATATATTATAATAATACAATTATGGATGGACGGACTGCCTGCCGACTGCCGACACAGAGGTAGCCACAGCCGTGAACTACCGCACTGTACACTGGTTGATAAAGAGATAGTAGTATACTCGTAACAACTAGTATGACTGACTATGACGGTATAAAGAATGAAAAAAAAACCACGGTTAGGTGGTATATATTGTAATACAATTATGGATGGACGGACTGCCTGCCGAGTTCCGACACAGAGGTAGCCACAGCCGTGAACTACCGCACTGTACACTGGTTGATAAAGAGATAGTAGTATACTCGTAACAACTAGTATGACTGACTATGACGGTATAAAGAATGAAAAAAAAACCACGGTTAGGTGGTATATATTATAATACAATTATGGATGGACGGACTGCCTGCCGACTGCCGACACAGAGGTAGCCACAGCCGTGAACTACCGCACTGTACACTGGTTGATAAAGAGATAGTAGTATACTCGTAACAACTAGTATGACTGACTATGACGGTATAAAGAATGAAAAAAAAACCACGGTTAGGTGGTATATATTATAATACAATTATGGATGGACGGACTGCCTGCCGACTGCCGACACAGAGGTAGCCACAGCCGTGAACTACCGCACTGTACACTGGTTGATAAAGAGATAGTAGTATACTCGTAACAACTAGTATGACACTATGACGGTATAAAGAATGAAAAAAAAACCACGGTTAGGTGGTATATATTATAATACAATTATGGATGGACGGACTGCCTGCCGAGTGCCGACACAGAGGTAGCCACAGCCGTGAACTACCGCACTGTACACTGGTTGATAAAGAGATAGTAGTATACTCGTAACAACTAGTATGACTGACTATGACGGTATAAAGAATGAAAAAAAAACCACGGTTAGGTGGTATATATTATAATACAATTATGGATGGACGGACTGCCTGCCGACTGCCGACACAGAGGTAGCCACAGCCGTGAACTACCGCACTGTACACTGGTTGATAAAGAGATAGTAGTATACTCGTAACAACTAGTATGACACTATGACGGTATAAAGAATGAAAAAAAAACCACGGTTAGGTGGTATATATTATAATAATACAATTATGGATGGACGGACTGCCTGCCGACTGCCGACACAGAGGTAGCCACAGCCGTGAACTACCGCACTGTACACTGGTTGATAAAGAGATAGTAGTATACTCGTAACAACTAGTATGACTATGACGACGGTATAAAGAAAGAAAAAAAAATACCACGGTTAGGTGGTATATAATTATACAATTATGGATGGACGGACTGCCTGCCGAGTGCCGACTGCCGACACAGAGGTAGCCACAGCCGTGAACTACCGCACTGTACTGTGTCTGCTGCTAATATAGACTGGTTGATAAAGAGATAGTATACAACAATATACTACTATACTGGTGGTCAGGCACTGGTCACCACTAGTCACACTGGCAGTGGCACTCCTGCAGCAAAAGTGTGCACTGTTTAATTTTAAATTAATATAATATTATGTACTCCTGGCTCCTGCTATAACAACCTGCAGTGCTCCCCAGTCTCCCCCACAATTATTATAAGCTTTTATACATTGATGTGCAGCACACTGGGCTGAGCTGAGTGCACACAGACTGAGTCACACTGTGTGACTGCTGTGTATCGTTTTTTTCAGGCAGAGAACGGATATAGCAGAGAACGGATATATTAAATAAAAGTTAACTTAACAACAACTGCACTGGTCACTGTGGTAAACTCTGTCTGCACAATCTCTCTCTCTCTCTCTCTCTTCTAATCTATTCTAATGGAGAGGACGCCAGCCACGTCCTCTCCCTATCAATCTCAATGCACGTGTGAAAATGGCGGCGACGCGCGGCTCCTTATATAGAATCCGAGTCTCGCGAGAATCCGACAGCGTCATGATGACGTTCGGGCGCGCTCGGGTTAACCGAGCAAGGCGGGAAGATCCGAGTCGCTCGGACCCGTGAAAAAAAAAAGTGAAGTTCGTGCGGGTTCGGATTCAAAGAAACCGAACCCGCTCATCTCTAATATATATATATATATATATATATCACAAACATATATGATTCATACATATATCACACACACATACATGATACATACATGAGAAAGACCTGGGATGGTGATGAGGCCAGGGCCCCCTGCTGATGTTGCGTTGAGGAAGGCAGTGTTCCAGGGCGGATGCCAGTCGGGGAGAGCGCCGCGCAGCCCGGGAAAAATACTGCTGAGGAGCTACATCTGGAAGAGCCCCTGGGAGGGAGAGTGCCACATGCCCCATCCTGCGTGGCAGACTCTGCAGGCCTGCACATGGGAAGGGAGGTCTCTGGCCACACATACTCACCCTTCTGCTGAAGCCCCGCTGCTGTCCCCATCAGCGCTCTCCATCGGGGAGCGGGGCCAGGATGAACCTCAACCTGTGAGAACTATCTTCATGATCAAGAGATCTCATATGCAAGATAAGTATGTGTTGGGATAGGGCTGGGGAGGGCGGCTGCTCGGGCACACCCCCGTCAAGTTAAGGAGATTTAACTGAGGAAGCACAAGGGAACTCTCGTCTGGGGACAACAACTGCAGGGAGACCACATCTTTTCAGATGAACATGGGAGGGCGGAAGGCTGCCTAATACTGAAGCACCCTCAGACATTAAACCATATGCAACAACTATTGCAAGCATTCCTGGGGGAAGGTCTGCAGCAGACGGATTTGCATACGGTGATGTCATCCAAGCAGTGGGCCAAAGTTGGCTGGAACCCTCATCTGTATATGAAAAGAGAAAAGGGGCATGCAGGGCATGGCGGCCTTTTGCGGCGCTTGTATAACCCCAAGTTTGCATTAAACACCCCCACCCTCCTTCGGTGTGGGGCTCATGTTGGCCATGCCCAAGCCCCTGAAGCATTCAAGCTGATTTCTTGCAGCAGCTGGGCACTGTAACAGCTTCAGAGCTGCTCTACAAGACAAGTAAAAGGGTGTGGGCCCTGCAGCACCACCTGTAGTTTGCATACACACATATATAGGACAGCATCTCTTATATGCCCCAGGGTCAATAAAATAGTATCCTTGTCTAGGCTATCCATCCCCTCAGATAAGGTATTTGTCCATGCCGCTACAGCACTACACACCCAGGCCGACGCAATTGCCGGTCTGAGTAAGGTACCTGAATGTGTATAAATGGACTTCAGGGTAATCTCCTGTTTGCGGTCAGCACACTCTTTGAGGGTAGCCGTATCCTGGGACGGGAGGGCTACCTTCTTGGATAAGCGTGTTAATGCTTTGTCCACCCTAGGGGAGGATTCCCATCGTAACCTATCCGTTGATGGGAAAGGATACGCCATAAGAATCCTTTTGGAAATCTGCAGTCTTTTATCTGGAGATTCCCAAGCTTTTTCACATAACTCGTTCAGCTCGTGTGAGGGGGGAAAGGTTACCTCAGGCTTCTTTCCCTTGTACATATGTACCCTCTTGTCAGCGACAGGGGGTTCCTCTGTGATGTGCAAAACATCTTTTATTGCCATAATCATAAATCGAATGGATTTTGCCAATTTTGGCTGTAACTTTGCATCATCGTAATCGACACTGGAGTCAGAATCCGTGTCGGTATCTGTGTCAACAATCTGGGATAGTGGGCGCTTATGAGACCCTGACAGTCCCTGCAACATAGGATCAGGCATGGGTTGAAACCCTGACTGTCCCAAAGCTTCTGCCTTGTCTAATCTTTTGTGCAATGAGTTTACACTAGCATTTAAAACATTCCACATATCCATCCAATCAGCTGTCGGCGGAGACACCACATTCATTTGCTCCCGCTCCTCTCTAATATAGCCTTCTTCCTCAGACATGTCGACACACGTGTACCGACACACTACACACACAGGGAATGCTTTTTCTGAAGACAGTTTCCCCACAAGGCCCTTTGGAGAGACAGAGAGAGAGTATGCCAGCACACCCCCCAGCGCTATATAACCCAGGAATAAAACAGTAACTTAATGTTTGCCCAGTAGTGCTGCTGTATGTAATTTGCGAATTATGTGCCCCCCCCACCCCTTTTTTCAACCCTCTTGTCTAACGTGGTATAAGCAGGGTAGAGTCCGGGGTGCTTCCTCTCAGCAGTGCTGTGGAGAAAAAATGGCGCTGGTGAGTGCTGAGGGAGAAGCCCCGCCCCCTCGGAGGCGGGCGTCTGTCCCGCTTTAACTGTAAAATTGGTGGGGGCTTATACATATATAAAGTGCCCAGCTGTATATATGTTATATTTTTGCGAAAGAGGTTTATATTGCTGCCCAGGGCGCCCCCCCTGCGCCCTGCACCCTTACAGTGACCGGAGTATGTGAGGTGTATGGGAGCAAAGGCGCACAGCTGCAGTGCTGTGCGTTACCTCAGTGAAGATCATGAAGTCTTCTGCCGCCTCTGAAGTCTACTTTTCTTCTCATACTCACCCGGCTTCTATCTTCCGGCTCTGCGAGGGGGACGGCGGCGCGGCTCTGGGACGGACGGCGAGGGTGAGATCCTGCGTACCAATCCCACTGGAGCTAATGGTGTCCAGTAGCCTAAGAAGCAGGACCTTGCAACTCAGAGAGTAGGGCTGCTTCTCTCCCCTCAGTCCCTCGATGAGGGAGTCTGTTGCCAGCAGTGCTCCCTGAAAATTAAAAACCTAACAAAATACTTTCTGTCAGAAAGCTCAGGAGAGCTCCTGAAAAGCACCCAGTCTCCACTGGGTACAGTATCAAACTGAGTTCTGGAGGAGGGGCATAGAGGGAGGAGCCAGTGCACACCCAGAACTAAAGTCTTTCTTAAAGTGCCCATGTCTCCTGCGGAGCCCGTCTATCCCCATGGTCCTTACGGAGTCCACAGCATCCTCTAGGACGTTAGAGAAAATAGGATTTTAATACCTACCGGTAAATCCTTTTCTCTTAGTCCGTAGAGGATGCTGGGCACCCGTCCCAGTGCGTACTGTGTCTGCAGTTATTAAATGGCCCTTAACTCCAGAACATTTATGTGGAGATGAAAACATCCAAGGAAGACTTGACCATCTTCCTTGGATGTTTTCCCCCTGTGTGACTGCTCTCCAGCCTCGGAGGGTTGCATCCGTGGTCCCTAGGATCCCGTCCTGGATCCCGAACCATCGCCCCTCTAGGTGGTGAGAACTGTGCAGCCACCAATGGAGTGAGATTCTGGTCTTGGAAGACAGGATTATCCTCCGGTGCATGTGTAGGTGGGATCCGGACCACTTGTCCAACAGGTCCCACTGGAACACTCTGGCATGGAACCTGCCAAACTGAATGGCCTCGTAGGCCGCAACCATCTTCCCCAGCAACTGAATGCATTGATGGATTAACACTCTTGCTGGTTTCAGAATTTGTTTGACCAGACTCTGGATCTCCAGAGCCTTTCCACTAGAAGAAAACCTCTTCTGTGTCCAGTATCACTCCCAAAAACAACAACCGCGTCATTGGGACCAACTGCGATTTTGGCAAGTTTAGGAGCCAACCATGTTGTTGAAGAACTGTCAGGGAGAGTAGATGTTTTGCACCAACTGGTCCCTGGATCTCGCCTTTATCAGGAGATCATCCAAGTACGGGATAATTGTGACTCCTTGCTTGCGAAGGAGAACCATCATTTCCGCCATCACCCTGGTGAAAATCCTCGGAGCCGTGGACAGACCAAACGGCAACGTCTGAAATTGGTAATGACAATCCTGAATTGCAAACCTCAGGTAGCTTGATGCAGTGGCTAAATGGGAACATATAAGTAGGCATCCTTTATGTCTACCAAAACCATGAAATCTCCTTTATCCCCCGGACTGGAGATCACTACCCTGAGAGATTCCATCTTGAAATTGAATTTCTTTAGGTAGAAATTAAGGGATTTCAGATTTAAGATTGGTCTGACTGAGCCGTCCGGCTTCGGGACCACGAAGAGGCTTGAATAAAAACCTTCTCCCTGCTGACTAAGGCTGATTTGAACAATCGGTGAGGGGGAACGTCTTGAAACCCCAGTTTGTACCCTTGGGACACTATTTGTAAAACCCACGAGTCCAGGTCCGAATGAATTCAGAACTGACTGAAGAGTTTTAGACGTGCCCCCCACTGGTGCGGGCTCCTGCAAGAGAGCCCCAGCGTCATGCAGTGGATTTGGCAGAAGCAGAGGACGATCTCTGCTCCTGCGATCTTGAAGAGGCTACAGACCTCTTCCCTCTTTTCCTTCCTCTACCTGCAAAGAAAGGGGAATCTTAACTTCTTGCATATCTATTGGGCCGAAATGACTGCGTCAGATAATGATGCGTCTTCATCCGTTGAGAGGGAACATAGGGCAAGAAGGATGACTTACCTGCGGGAGCTGCCGAGATCAAATTAACTAGGCCGTCGCCAAACAAGGCTTCACCTTCATAGGGAAGAGACTCCCTTTCTTCTTGGAGTCAGCATCAGCATTCCCTTGGTGAATCCACAATGCCCTCCTATCCGAGACTGCCATGAAATTGGCCCGTGAGCACTTGTGCCCGGTGTAGGATTTTTAAATATGTGTAGTTTACTGTATGCAAGGGTTTAAAACCTTTTAGGAACTGAGCTCTAAGGTGTATTACATGTAGTTTAAAAAAAACAAAAAAGGTTTATTTTATGGCAGTAGTTTCCAAACTGGGGTTCTTGCACTGGTAGCATAGTTTGGTGGTCCAGGACCAATTAAAATTATTTATACTTTATTAAATTGGCAAAACCATTCCCTCACAACATAACTGAACCTGAGGATGACATGCTATAAACACAATTTACTTAATTTTATATTTTTTTCTGAATTTCTCAATAAAAAAAACTTTGGCCTAGGGGTGCCGTGAAACAAATTTTGATACTCTAGGGCAGGGTTGTCAAACCCATGGGCCGCATGCCGCCCCCAATGCATCCTTTTGTGTCCCACAGGCCGGGGTCCGGCAGGGGTCCGACAGGGGTCCTTTTGTGGCCCGATCACCTTGCTTAGAGCGAGGGCAGGAGAGTGCAGCCAGAGTCTTTGCTTTCTATGTGCGGCACCATCTTCCCGAAGAGATCACCGGGAAGATAGTGCCCCTTCCACTGGCTACAGCACAGGTATACTGGGGTGGGGTAGCAAACTGGGGGCCCCAATGGGCCCCTCCAGCAGTCCCTCTACCAAAACACGTCTTTTGGTGGTTTTGCGGTGTTGTTATAACTACATGGTGACGATACTGTAGCACAGAGATTTTCAACCATTTACAACTCACGTCACACAGAACAAGATTTAAATATTGACAAGGCACACTGAAATATAATGGTGATGCATGGTGCAGTATCGTGTCCTAGGATGTCATGTCGCAGCTTCTCCATAGGTAACGCCTGAACAGGCCCGGTGACAGGGGGGACAAAGGGGACACTTGTTCAGGGCTCCAAGTATTAAGAACAGAAATAATGGGGCCACAGTGCCAATATTGCTTTTTAAAGTGTATCCACCAACTGCTCAATTTAAGCAGGAAAACAATTAACAGGCCAACTAAACCCTCCCCCCTCCTTTTACCCCATCACTTTGTCCAGTCCCTGTGGTCCATACTGTATTGCCATTATTATGCATGTTGCTGTGCTGGCCCTTTTCTGAATGTCCCTGCCACCGCCACCGAAGAGCTGGATAGCCCAGTATGAAAACCACCTGCCGGCCTCACTGACGGTCCGAGTCAAAGGCTCCATTTTTTTTTAAAGATCCCTCTGCCAAGTTAAGGGGGGGTTGAGGGGGCCCCAGAGATATCAGTGTACTGGGCCCCGAGATTTCTGTTTCTGGCCCTGACCCTCAGGGGCGTATCTACCCCTTGGCCAGGATGGCACTTGCCAGGGGCACCATCCAGCTGTGCCAACCGTGGCTAAGGGATAGAGTTCTGCAGTCTCGAAAGGGCGCTATGGCAATCAGCGTGGGACTGACCAATTAGACGGTGAGGGAAGGATACTGAAATTGTCCCAACCCTGTTACAGTTTGAAACGCCCCTCAACTGCTGTCCACTGCTTCACTCCTAGCTCTGCCCCTTTGAAATTATTAATCCCTACCCCCCGGTAGGCGGAGTTCTCCAGGCCCATACTCAGGAGTCACCACTGCTGTACATTATGTGCCGGTTGTAGAGGCAGAGCGGGGAACATCAGAGAACGCCACAAATTACACAGTGGGCAAGGAGATGGCTGGAGACAGCTGCACAGCCATGCCTTGCAAGTTCGAGAGAGCTGTTGAATTTCAGCACTTCAAGTCAGAGCCTGCCACCTGCTGCCCAAGCAGTCCGTGACAGTTAGTGTCGAGGAGGGGGGGATTTGTGCATGTGTGCTATCAGTGTGTGTGTGGGGTGGGGGGGTGGAGGATGTGTGTGACTGTGAGGGAGCTGTCAGTGTCAGTGGGGAGAGGAGCAGGAGGGAGTTGTCAGTGTGTGGAAGTGATGAGAGTTGTCAGTACTGGGGAAATGTGTGTGTGTACTAGATTTAGGAGTGTGTGTTTGTGAGAGGTTTCAGTTGGGGAATTAGAGTTCATACAGTAATTAAATGTTTTCATATTGAGAACTACATCTCCCAGCATATACAGTGTGCTGGGGATGCTAACAAGCTTTATTTAAAAGTTTAAAAAACATTGCTTTTATGACTGCAATGGTTAAAAAGGGAGAGCTATAAATCAATTTATCAGTGAATGATCGCAGTTTGAGCTGTTACATTTTACTGAACCACCTATCCCTCCACACTCACTACCTGTCCTCAGGATACATTTACCATCCCGGCAGACGGTATACCGGCGGTCATTTGACCGATGTTGGAATCCTGACACCACTTGGGAGACTGGTGCCGGCACACAGACAGCCAACATCCCGAAGGCGAGTATTGGAGGGAGGGTTAGGACCGGGGGAGGGGGTGTTAGGGAAGGCACTAGGAGGGGGGGGGGGTTAGTCCTAGCTGCCACCCCCTGAGGGTTAGCCCTATCCGCCACCCCCCCAGAGGGTTAGGATTAGGATTAGGTATCATGTGACTGCTGGAATCCCGAGCGCCGGATGCCATACCCAACCCCCTTTACTTTTTCAGGCATTTCTATCTCTCCTCTCTCTATGGTGTTCCGATTGCCCACTTTCCCTTGTGCTTTTCTCTCTCTCTCCTTTGTTTAGAGCATCAGTTTCTGTAGTCCACTTTATCCTTATTTTTTCCAGTGTTTCACTATCTCTCTGATGTAATGAGGATGTATGGTCTAGAGGGATCAGTAATGCATTGTACTGTATAGAGGCGTCAGGGATGTAGCGTAGAGTATAGAGGCGTCAGGGATGTAGCGTAGGTTATAGAGGCATCAGGAATGTAGCGTAGGGAATAGAGTCATCAGGGATGTAGCGTAGGGTATAGAGGCGTCAGGGATGTAGCATAGGGAATAGAGGCGTCAGGGATGTAGCGTAGGGAATAGAGGCGTCAGGGATTTAGCTTAGGGAATATAGGCATCAGGGATGTACTAGCAGGTATATAGAGGTCAGTGTACTGTATAGAGGGGTCAGTAATGCAGTGATGGTTATAGAAAGGTCAGTGATGTAGTGTAGGGTATAGAGGGGTCAGTTATGTAGTGTGGGGTAAAGAGGGGTCAGTAAAGATACTAAGCTGAAGTACTTAGAACACTTCTTGAATTAAGACACAACCTGCAAGAAAAAGTATGCAATATGGGTGAAAAGGCAAATGTCAGAGGTCTGATACAAGTGACCAGCTCCACACCTTGCACCACATAGCGTTATGTTAAACTGGGATATGTTCTTTTTTGGTGTGTGTGTGTGTGTGTGTGTGTGTGTGTGTGTGTGTGTGTGTGTGTGTGTGTGTGTGTGTGTGTGTGTATGTGTGTGTGTGTGGGGGGGGGGGTGCCAAAGGAAATTTTTGCCATTGGCTCCTTTGGTCTAGAACCAGCCCTGATCACAAAATATTTTTGTCTGAGCAGACTGGACACTGATCAGCGTTGGCTCATTCTCAGCCCCCCGCCCAGCCTCTGCTGCCAACAGACTGCTATTAGCTAGTTAACCTTCTGCCTTCCCTATCTATGACACAGACTGCTGCTAATGCTACCAGAATGTTCCCAGTGGCTTCACACCAACAGTGAATCCCAGCCGATGATGTAGGGCAGCGTGTGGGGGAGGGGGTCAGTTGCTGTGGCTCCAACATGGTAACCGCCAATGGACTGCAATGCTTTATCGAAAGGGGGGGCGCCAGTCCCTTACTTTGCCAGGGGCGCTTGGACCCCTAGCTACACCTCTGTTGACCCTAACCGATACCCCTAAACTAACCATAATTCCTGCAGTAAAAATCCATGTTTCTATGTATATAGGGGGTCATTCCGAGTTGATCGCTTGCTGCCGTTGTTCGCTGCGTAGCAATCAGTTGAAAAAAAATGGCTAATCTGTGCATGCGCATGCTCCGTAATGTGCATGCGCATCGTACGGGTACAAAGTCCATTGTGGTTTTGCACTAGTTCTAGCGATTATTCCAATCACAGAACAGGCCACAAGGAGATTGACAGAAAGAGGGCGTTTCTGGGTGTCAACTGACCGTTTTCAGGGAGTGCTTGGAAAAATGCAGGCGTGGCAGAAGAAATGCAGACGTGGCTGGGCATTCGCTGGATGGGTGTGTGACATCAAAAGCCGTCCCTCGGTTGTTAGAATCAACGCACACAAAGTGTAACTACAGTGCTGGTCTTATTTTGAAACGATTTTGCAGGCGCTCGGCTGCTCAAGTGTTCGCACTTCTCCAAAGTGAATATATACTCTCCAGTGGGCAGCGACAATGCGTTTGCATGGCTGCTAAAAACTGCTAGCGAGCAATCAACTCAGAATGACCCCCATAGTGTATTGCAAGAAAATATCTGTAAATCCAATGGTACCGTAAGTGCGGTATATACTCGCACTTCTTTGCGGGGTGAGAACATCTCCCCTAAGTGAAGTCAGCCCTATGAATAGAGTTTGTGTGATCCCTGTGCAGCAGTCACAGAAAGGGTTCATCTCTGCAGTTTGTCACTCAAATTACATTGCTGCATTTTTTCTAGAAGTGGATCTGAGACCTGTTACCCGCAGACCAGCTACAATAATTATCCTGGGTACTCATTAGACCAGTGGTTCTCAAACTGCACCCTGGGGTGCCTCAGGACACTTGCAGGGGTGCCTTGGATTGGTGGTCCAGGACCAATTCAAAATATTTATAGTTAGTGTTATAGGCAAAACCAGTGCTGTTGGCTGGCAATCATAACATATGTGCACAAGCAGAAGCAAATCCTGTCCCCTACCAAAGGGCCAGTGCTAGGGTGTTTGGCGCCTCCCTGCAAACTATTAATTTGGGCCCTCTCTCCAATACTTAATAAAGGGACAGTGCGCTCCTTAAAAAAAGAAGGTGTGGTATCACAAGGAAGGGGCATGGCCACACAATAGCACCCCAAATCAAAATACGCCACACAGTAGCACTATCTTATTGTCATTACACCGCATGTAATAATAATAATAATAATAATAATAATAATACCCACAGTCGCAGTGCCCTTTATACACATAACCACCATATCAGTGCAGCTTACACACATAATGCCAACAGTAGCAGTGCCCCTTCTACACATGCCCACGGTGGCAAATATCAACCTGGTTTTGCCATGTAAAGGATTGCCACTTTAAAAAACAAACAATAAAAAAAAAAAAAACAACAGGAAAAAACACAAAATCTCTCACTTTCTGATTCTCACACCCTATTACATTCCTCCCTATATATTTAAATGTTTCTATTACTGTATGTTCCCTCTTCCCTTCTCCAAACTATACACATCAACATTTTTTAGTATTTCCAGGTAAGTTTTGTGATGTAGGCCATGCACAATTTTAGTTGCCCTAATGTATTTACAGCCTTCTGGAGATATGGCTTCTGGAACTGAACACAGGATTCTAAATGTGGCTGTACCAAGGACCTATACAGTGGCATTACAGGTTGAGTATCCCTTATCCAAAATGCTTGGGACCAGAGGAATTTTGGATATCGGATTTTTCTGTATTTTGGAATAATTGCATACCATAACGAGATATTATTGTGATGGGACCTAAATCTAAGCACAGAATGCATTTATGTTTCATATACACCTTATACACACAGCCTGAAGGTCATTTTAGCCAATATTTTTTATAACTTTGTGCATTAAACAAAGTGTGTGTACATTCACAGAATTCATTCATGTGTCATATACACCTTATACACACAGTCTGAAGTTCATTTAATACAATATTTTTAATAACTTTGAGTATTAAACAAAGCTTGTGTACACTGAGCCATCAAAAAACAAAGGTTTCACTATCTCAGTCTCACTCAAAAAAGTCCGTATTTCGGAATATTCCGTATTTCGGAATATTTGCATATGGGATACTCAACCTGTATTACTTTTTTCTGCTACTGGTTCTTTAACCTATGCAAACAAGCATCTGACTTGCCTTTCCTATTGCTTTGTTACATTGCTCACCTGAAATAGTAATACTTAGATAGCTTTCCTCTTGCCATTATAATGCCCTTAATATTATAGTTAGCCTTTGCATTTTTGAGACGTGTATGATTTTGCATTTTTTGGCATTAAATGTTGCCATGTTCTTGACCATTCCTCTAGTCCAGGGGCAGAACTGCCAGAGACAACGGAGTCAGTTGCCGCCGGGCTCCAGCCCTGAAGGGGCTCAAGCCCTAAAGGGGCTTCCTCCATTGCCCCCCGGCTGTTACGTGCCCTTCCTACTAAATAGACAAAGGCGCTACCAGCAGGGTCTCGCAGTTTGTACATTCCATGCCGTAAAACCCTTCTTTCAACCTTTTTCAAGACCCAGCCCAGCAGCCTCGCCGCTGCCACCACCGCTAGCTGCAGCACTGCCAGCGGTGGGGTGCCCCTGCTTCTTCTCACACCACAGATAGCTGGGCAGCACTGCAACTGCCTGCCTGATTGCTCCGCCCCCTTCCGGCTCCCAAGCACCTCTGCTGCCCAGTGATCCAGGAGCCTGCTGCTAGGAAGAAGTGGCCGAGCTTCAGCAAGCGAGTCTGGACACTGGCGGAGGAAGCCATGATAACCAGATAATGGGGAGTGGAGAGCCAGTTCCAAGGTAATACTTTTTACAGCTGGTTGAGATCCTGGTCGGTGGATATGGATTCCAAGAAAACCCTGGAGGTGCTTCCTTTCAAGGGAGACACTCTCTTTGGAGAAGACCTCAATAAGATTGTAGCTGATCTGGCTACTGCTAAAACAGCTTGCCTACCTCGTATGACTCCTACCACGCAGAAGGCTAAAAGTACTTTCCCTTGGCCCTTTCATCCCTCAGGTAAAGCGTACCCAAGGTCAGGCATACCCAAAGCAAGCTCATGCTTCCAGACCTGCCAAGCCCAGACTGAAGCAAGCCTGGGCTGCCCATCAGCCTGCTTCCAAAACGGACAAGCCTGCCGCATGACGGTGCAGGCCTCCCTCTGGGGGATCCCAGGGTGGGGGGCCCGACTTCTAGGTTTGGCATAGAAAGGTATAATTCTAAGCTAGAGAATTCTGTTTGGAGCTCACCTTGTACTTTGTGAAGAAATAATCAGCATTGTGGCTGAGCAGATACATGTAGTGTGTGGCTGCAAACTGCATGGATCTGCTGCGTTGTAATGCTGATACTTTTTTTTTGCAAAGTACCAATAGCTTCATATAATGTTCACAATTTTTATGCAGGATCAAATAGCTCAATAGGTAGGGTGTTTGATTAGAATTCAACAGGTTATAGGTTTGAATCCTGGGTATGGTAGTTTGAGATGTGTTATTTAATAAAGTATGTTGTTCTGACTGCTGGGATATCATACTAAATAAATGGAGTTGATCAATTTTTTTTTAATTTTTTTTTTAAACTAGGGACAATTTCCAGATACTTTTCTTTATAACTGAGATTGCCCCCTGGAACTTCACATCAGTTGACAACTATGCATGAGTGGGCAGTGCTTGCTCTGGATCTGCCCACCCATTTATGTGCCGTCATAAAAGAAAGCACAACTGACAGTTATCCTGGGCGTACACTACACAATTATCTGTCAGGCTATCTATCCAGTCTGGATGGGTGGAATGAAAATCTGGTAATGTATAGTAGCAAATGTCAATTAACCATTTGCTCCCAAACACTAGAAAAGTGGTCAAAAATGGTCATTACACAAATTGGTTAAACCCAAAATTTAACCAATTTGTTTAGGGGACCATGTTTGTCCATTTTCTAGTGTTTGAGAGTAAATCGTTGATGGTCATTTGCTCACATAGATAACCGGATTTCTATTCCAACCAGCCAGTGTTGGAGATATGGTCTGCCAGATTACATAATGCATACCAGAGCCATAACTAGACTTTTTGGTGCCCTGTGACAGAGAATTATATGCCCCCCCCCTCCCCTCCCCATTTTTGCAATATGGACAAAAGGCGCATGCCTTGTGGGGAAGGGGCATAACAAGATTGGTCTCAGAGAAAGCACATGAGATATGAAGATATATCTAGTATACTTGACACTCAATGGTTTGTGGTATTGCCGGGGTGCCCTCCTTAAATGCATATACAGTCACACATGGGGTGTTTGTGCAAATGGCATATCAGCAGTCAGCACTAACTGGTGACATGCCATTTGTAAAAGTAAGCCATGTGTGACTAATATATAAACATACTTTATTAAATAACACCTCAAACTATCATACCCAGGATTCAAATCTATAACCTGTTGAATTCTAATCAAACACCCTACCCATTGAGCTACTTGATCCTGCATCTATTCTAACCTCCAAAAACAGATTCAGTTGCATTTTCCAGCGTGTTTTGTTTGCGCCTTTGCAAATGTCTTACATCGACAAACTTATTTAGTACTATTTTGCAAATAGGGTTACATTGTCGCAACATTGTGTTCCCTAATTGCTTGATTTTTTAAATGCAACAATTGATAAAGACACCTGATAATTGCTCTGTGGAGTGTTATTTTGTGTCTACTTCTTATCTACATTTAATTCCCTACCTCTAATCAAGGCATTTTTAAATGCTGGGGGCTGCCAGGACGTGAGGCCTACCTAGACTTTAGATCGGAATTTGAATGTACTTGTGAACTAACTTAATTTCCTACTTCTAAATTCATTCCTAAATTCACTACTTACATTAATCCTGTAGTTGGGCATTTTGAGCCTTCAATTGTGGGTATTGTTTTGTGTCCAGACCAGCAGCTGGTGGTGTGCATTTGCTGGAAAGGCATCGAAGACCTCCGATATGCTGCATCTCCTGATGTGTATCTCCCTCAAGTGGCTGTCAGCAAATGCATGCTAGACACCCCATTCCAAGCTGATTGTGACATCACGGAACATGCATCATAGAACAGGCATGCTAGAATATGGGTCTTCAACCTGCGACCCTCCAGCTGCTGTGGAACTACATATACCAGCATGCCCTGCCTCAGTTTTAGCATACCTTAATAGCAAAACTGTGGCAGGGCATGCTGGGATGTGCAGTTTCACAGCAGCTGGAGGGCCACAGGATGAAGACCCATGTGCTAGAGCCAAGCCGCAGGTACATTGAATGCTAGCAAGCTGAATGTTTAAATCATTTTTGTTCCGCAGCATTCCAATGCGGAAGATTCCATGGAACCAGAGATTATTCCATTGAGAAGGACATGCTGCCTGGATGACTGCACTGTGCAAATTAAATCACGGAGCCAGTTGGCTTGTGGGTGGCTCTGGTGACTGGGTGGTTGGGTGGGCGGTGTGTCAGAGGTGGAGCACATGCAAATGAATGTGTATCATCCTGCTAGTGAGAGTGAAAACTCATGCAGGAGTGTGCCTGCTTGTCAGTGGGTTATGCACCTTGCCAGGCGTCAAATCTACATGGAGCAGCTGGAGGGGACAAGAGCAGGTTTGCAAAATATAGATAGAAGAGCATATATGCTGGCGCATTCTCCATGATTGTGTCAGCTTATGTTTTGGTGCACTGCACTTTCCTCCACTAAGTTTTAGCCATTTTGGTTAAACGCAAGTGTAGTTGCTTCTCGCCCTTTTGGCTGTGATCTTGTATCGTGGTTGAAGAGTCTGCTGGAGGGATTGTTTTCTTCATTGACGAGAGACTGAAGATATTACAGGATGGACGGCTTGGGAACAAAATCTGTTTTTCAGTTGTGGAAGAGTTGAAAGACAGCTTTTCCTTGCCAATATCTCTCTTTTGCAAAGAGCTACGCATTGGAAAATTCAGGGCTATACCGTGTAGATGAAGCACTAACAGGAGGCTTTAAAATTTTCATTCTAGTTTCCTTCGTTTGGGAGAAAAATGCAAAGGTACAAGACAGCTTTTCCTTGCCAATATCTCTCTTTTGCAAAGAGCTGCACATTGGAAAATTCAGGGCTATGCCGTGTAGATGATGGCCTAACAGGAGGCTTTAAAATTTTCTTTCTAGTGTCCTTCGTTTGGGAGAAAAATGCAAAGGTACAAGACAGCTTTTCCTTGCCAATATCTCTCTTTTGCAAAGAGCTACGCATTGGAAAATTCAGGGCTATGCCGTGTAGATGATGGCCTAACAGGAGGCTTTAAAATTTTCTTTCTAGTGTCCTTCGTTTGGGAGAAAAATGCAAAGGTACAAGACAGCTTTTCCTTGCCAATATCTCTCTTTTGCAAAGAGCTACGCATTGGAAAATTCAGGGCTATACCGTGTAGATGAAGCACTAACAGGAGGCTTTAAAATTTTCATTCTAGTGTCCTTCGTTTGGGAGAAAAATGCAAAGGTAGCTTGTGCCATCGCCACTCTGCTCCTTGTGCCGCCTTGGCGGTTTACATGAGCCACTGCGGTGACGTTGTCTGACTGGATCAGAACCGGTTGGTCACAAAGTAAGGTCTCCGCTTGACGTAGGGCATTGTATATGGCCCCTAGTTTCAGGATGTTGATGTGAAGACAAGTCTCTTGACTTGACCAAAGACCTTGGAAATTTCTTCCCTGTGTGACTGCTCCCCAACCTTGGAGGCTTGCATCTGTGGTCACCAGGATCCAGTCCTGAATGCCGAATCTGCGTCACTCGAGAAGGTGAGCACTCTGCAGCCACCACAGGAGTGATACCCTGACCCTGGGGGACAGGGTGATCAACCAATGCATCTGTAAATGTGACCCAGACCACTTGTCCAGTAGGTCCCATTGGAAAGTCCTCGCATGGAACCTGCCGAATGGAATGGCTTTGTATGATGCCACCATCTTTCCCAGGACTCGAGTGCAGTGATGCACTGACACAAGTTTTGGTTTCAATAGGTTCCTGACAAGAGTCATGAGTTCCTGGGCCTTTTCTATCGGGAGATAAACCCTCTTCTGGTCTGTGTCCAGAATCATGCCCAAGAAAGACAGACGAGTCGTAGGAACCAACTGCGACTTTGGGATATTGAAAATCCAGCCGTGTTGCTGTAACACTTTCAGTGAAAGTGATACGCTGTTCAGCAACTGCTCTCTTGATCTCGCTTTTATGAGATCGCTCAAGTACGGGATAATTGTGACACATTGCTTGCGCAGGAGAACCATCATTTCCACCATTACCTTGGTGAAAATTCTCTGGGCCGTGGAGAGACCAAACAGCAACGTCTGAAATTGGCAATGACAGTCCTGTACCGCAAATCTGAGGTACGACTGATGAGATGGATAAATTTGGACATGAAGGTATGCATCCTGTACACAAATGCGGACAACAGGTGTCAAGCCGTGTGTTGCCTTTGTCAAGCTGTAATAAGTAGGGGTAAGGACGTTAACCACCTCAGAACATCCTCCCTTATACGTCACCTGCAGCACATTAATCATAAGTCAGTGACAAGTTCAAAAACTTTGGATGACAGCGGAAGCAGTCCACTGACCACTAAATCCCTTCCTCTTGTAACCAAGCTCCTGCAAACCACACCACCAACTCCCTCAGTGTCAATTTCCTCCTTAGACAGGAGAGCCAATAGTCCTGCAGGCCATGTCACTGGCAAGTCTGACGAGTCCTCTCCTGCCTGGGATTCCTCCGATGCATCCTTGAGTGTAACGCCTACTGCTGCTGGCGCTGCTTTTGTTGCTGCTGGGAGTCGATCGTCATCCCAGAGGGGAAGTCGGAAGACCACTTGTACTACTTCCAGTAGGCAATTGACTGTCCAACAGTCCTTTGCGAGGAAGATGAAATATCACAGCAGTCATCCTGCTGCAAAGCGGATAACTCAGGTCTTGTCAGCCTGGGTGGTGAGAAACGTGGTTCCGGTATCCATCGTTAATTCAGAGGCAACTAGAGACTTGATTGAGGTACTGTGTCCCCGGTACCAAATGCCATCTAGGTTCCATTTCTCTAGGCAGGCGATACCGAAAATGTACACAGACCTCAGAAAAAGAGTCACCAGTGTCCTAAAAAATGCAGTTGTACCCAATGTCCACTAGTCCACATGTCCGTGGTTAAGTGGAGCAGGGCAGACTCAGGACTATATGACTGTGACAGCCCACTGGGTAGATGTATTGCCTCCCGCAGCAAGAACAGCAGCGGCGGCACCAGTAGCAGCATCTCGCAAATGCCAACTCGTTCCTAGGCAGGCTACGCTTTGTATCACCGCTTTCCATAAGAGGCACACAGCTGACAACCTCTTACGGCAACTGAGGAACATCATCGCAGAATGGCTTACCCCAATTTGACTCTCCTGGGGATTTGTGACATCGGACAACGCCACCAATATTGTGCGTGCATTACATCTGGGCAAATTCCAGCACGTCCCATGTTTTGCACATACAGTGAATTTGGTGGTGCAGAATTATTTAAAAAACGACAGGGGCGTGCAAGAGATGCTGTCGGTGGCCCGAAGAATTGCGGGCCACTTTCTGCATTCAGCCACCGCGTGCCGAAGACTGGAGCACCACCAAACATTCCTGAACCTGCCCTGCCATCCTCTGAAGCAAGAGGTGGTAACGAGGTGGAATTCAACCCTCTATATGCTTCAGAGGATGGAGGAGCAGCAAAAGGCCATTCAAGCCTATACATCTACCCACGATATAGGCAAAGGAGGGGGAATGCACCTGACTCAAGCGCAGTGGAGAATGATTTCAACGTTGTGCAAGGTTCTGCAATCCTTTGAACTTGCCACACGTGAAGTCAGTTCAGACACTGCCAGCCTGAGTCAGGTCATTCCCCTCATCAGGCTTTTGCAGAAGAAGCTGGAGACATTGAAGGAGGAGCTAAAACAGAGCGATTCCGCTAGGCATGTGGGACTTGTGGATGGAGCCCTTAATTCGCTTAACCAGGATTCAATCTGTTGAAATCAGAGCAATAAATTTTGGCCACCGTGCTCGATCCTAGATTTAAAACCTACATTGTATCTCTCTTTCCTGCAGACACAAGTCTGCAGAGGTTCAAAGACCTGCTGGTGAGAAAATTGTCAAGTCAAGCGGAACGTGACCCGTCAACAGCTCCTCCTTCACATTCTCCCGCAACTGGGGGTGCGAGGAAAAGGCTAAGAATTCCGAGCCCACCCGCTGGCGGTGATGCAGGGCAGTCTGGAGTGAGTGCTGACATCTGGTCCGGACTGAAGGACCTGGCAACGATTACTGACATGTCGTCTACTGTCACTGCATATGATTCTGTCACCTTTGAAAGAATGGTGGAGGATTATATGAGTGACCGCATCCAGGTAGGCACGTCAGACAGTCCGTATGTATACTGGCAGGAAAAAGAGGCAATTTGGAGGCCCTTGCACAAACTGGCTTTATTCTACCTAAGTTGCCCTCCCTCCAGTGTGTACTCCGAAAGAGTGTTTAGTGCAGCCGCTCACCTTGTCAGCAATCGGCGTACGAGGTTACTTCCAGAAAATGTGGAGAAGATGATGATCATCAAAATGAATTATAATCAATTCCTCCGTGGAGATATTCACCAGCAATTGCCTCCAGAAAGTACACAGGGATCTGAGATGGTGGATTCCAGTGGGGACGAATTAATAATCTGTGAGGAGGGCGATGTACACAGTGAAAGGGGTGAGGAATCGGAGGATGATGAGGTGGACATCTTGCCTCTGTAGAGCCAGTTTGTGCAAGGAGAGATTGATTGCTTCTTTTTTGGTGGGGGTCCAAACCAACCAGTCATTTCAGTCAGCCGTGTGGCAGACCCTGTTGCTGAAATGATGGGTTCGTCAATGTTTTTCTTTTCAATCTAAGCCCCTGCAGTTTTCTGTAAGAATCTGCTTCGCTATGATGATCAACAAGTCACAAGGGCAAACACTCAGGGCTGGAGGCGTAGATCTTAGGACCAGCTGCTACAAGCATGGCAAAGGTGTCACTATCATTTGTGACACCCAGAGAGGCAGCGAGGGAGATTGTAATGCAGTGCGCGCAGATAAGCAGCGCAATGGTAAAATGGAGGCATGGTCTCATAGGTAGGGGTGTGGCCTGTTGGCCTGAATCTTCATTTTGTTGCTCCGGGTATCCCGGGGGTTGAGTGCTGCACCCGGGGACTAGTGTGTGAGTGGTGCTGGCTCCTGCACAGTGACAGAAACTGGGTGTTGCACGTAATGTCACAGTGAAACACCCATATTCTGTCACTGAAGAGGAGCCGGCACTTTGGTGTCACCCCCCTTGGCGGGTGACACTCGGGTGTGGGCCGCAACCCCGTTGTGATGCCACTGACCCATGGGAAGCTTTACGTGGCTTACCCATGTGTTAGTAGCCCCAAGCATCTTTTGTGTTAGTCCCTGAAGAAAAACTTCAAATATTTACAAATAAATTTTGTAATCAATGGGCCTAATTCAGTAAGGATTGCAAATTCTGCTAAGTAACAGAATTTGCAATCCTTTGGTTCGCATGCTGGGGCCACCCAGCATGCCGCCTCCCTTCTTGACCACGCTGAAATTGCAGTCGCAGTGCAGTTCAGCGTGATCATAAAAAATGGGTTAGCCTCCAGTTGGTGCAGACTGTATGTGTGCGCAGGAAGCCGCCACCATTTTTGTGATCGCAGCTGCTGCATGTGATGTCATGCAACCGCTCTGACCACGCCTCCTGTTTCTCCGTTGCCGACCCCATTTTGAAGCCCTGCCCACGCACCGCTCCATCTCCGACTTGGAAATGGAGTGTTGCTGACCCCCCCCCCAGCACCGATTGACAGTCAGAGGCGATCGCATTAACTGCGGGGTGCCGCAGAAAATGCAGGCGCATGCGTATGCTCTTAGCAATTTTTGCAGTTGGACTGCTTATTGCGATTGCAATCCAACCTGAATCAGGCTCTATTACCTATCACAATGCACTGCGGGTAGTACAAAATGGGGTTAATATAAGAGAAAACCCCCCAGAGCTGTGCTCCTTAACTGTCCCTGGTGGCTAGTGGAGCAGCTGCCCAGTAATCAGTGTCCACGCCAGTGCGCACATGGCCCGCCCCCTACAGCCACGCTGGATCACGGTATAGTGTGGGCACAGAAGTCCCTTACCTCCCTTTCATCAGCGGCCTCGTGATCCCGGAGGGCGGTGTGTGTGTGACTGACCTTAGGAAGAAACCGGAGCCTCCGCTGCAGTGACCCAGCAACCAGGGCGCGGGAGTATACTGCGCCGCTGGGAGTGATGGAGCTGCAGTAAAGATGTCTATTAGACCTAGCCTGCTGCAGCCCTTGTAGATTCTTATAAAAAAAAGTTCTTCTTTTCTTGTCAAAATTAATAGCTAAGAATAGGCTGCCTGAGGCAGCCCCCTCTTAAGTGGCCTGCTACTGAAGGCACCAACTACAAACTGAGCTCCCTGTTCATGGAAGCGAGGTTATAGAGGAGGGGGCGCTGAGCATCTTGGGAACAGTCAAAAGCTTTGAGCCTGTTGGTGCCTCAGATCAAGATCCTACTCTACACCCCAATGTGAATCCTTGTGGAGTCCAGTGTACCCCACAGAAGAAATGAATGTGTCACACCCATTGGCAGCAACATTAGAATAGCTGCTGATGGGCACAATTGAGAAAGGAAGGGGGGAAAACATTTGAATCCAGCACATATATGTAATTTGAATATGTAATTTGTAAATTCCTACTTTAAAATGTAATGGATGAACCTCACCCTGTGAGAACTATCTTCATGATCAAGAGATCTCATACGCAAGAAAAGCATGTGCTGGGATAGGGCTGTGGAGGGCGGCTGCTCGGGCACACACCCGTCAAGTTAAGGAGATTCAACTGAGGAAGCACAAGGGAACTGCAGGGAGACCACATATTTTCAGATGAACATGAGAGGGCGGAAGGCTGCCTAATACTGAAGCACCCTCAAACATCAAACCATATGCAACAACTAGTACAAGCATTCCTGGGGAAAGGTCTGCAGCAGACGGATTTGCATACGGTGATGTCATCCAAGCAATGGGCATAGTTGGCTGCAACCCTCGTCTGCATATGAAAAGAGAAAATGGTCACGCAGGGCATGGCGGCCTTTGTGGGGTTGCGCTTGGATGACCCCTAGATCGCTTTATACACCCCCATCAGTGTGGGGCTCATGTTGGCCATGCCCAAGCCCCTGAAGCATTCAAGCTGATTTCTTGCAGCAGCTGGACCCAGTAACAGCTCCAGAGTTGCTCTACAAGACAAGTAAAAGGGTGTGAGCCCTGCAGCACCACCTGTAGTTTGCATACACACATATATAGGACAGCATCTCTTATATGCCCCAGGGGCAATAAAATAGTAGCCTTATCTAGGGTATCCGTCCATGCCGCTACAGCACTACACACCCAGGCAGACGCAATTGCCGGTCTGAGTAAGGTACCTGAATGTGTATAAATGGACTTCAGGGTAATCTCTTGTTTGCGGTCAGCAGACTCTTTGAGGGTAGCCGTATCCTGGGACGGGAGGGCTACCTTCTTGGATAAGCGTGTTAATGCTTTGTCCACCCAAGGGGAGGATTCCCATCGTAACCTATCCGTTGATGGGAAAGGGGAATCCTTTTGGAAATCTGCAGGAGATTCCCAAGCTTTTTCACATAACTCGTTCAGCTCGTGTGAGGGGGGAAAGGTTACCTCAGGCTTCTTTCCCTTGTACATATGTACCCTCTTGTCAGGGATAGGGGGCTCCTCTGTGATGTGCAAAACATCTTTTATTGCCATAATCATATATCAAATGTATTTTGCCAATTTTGGCTGTAACTTTGCATCATCGTAATCGACACTGGAGTCAGAATCCGTGTCGGTATCTGTGTCAACAATCTGGATAGTGGGCGCTTATGAGACCCTGACAGTCCCTGCGACATAGGATTAGGCATTGGTTGAGACCCTGACTGTCCCAAAGCTTCTGCCTTGTCTAATCTTTTGTGCAATGAGTTTACACTAGCATTTAAAACATTCCACATATCCATCCAATCAGGTGTCGGCGGAGACACCACGTTCATTTGCTCCCGCTCCTCTCTAATATAGCCTTCTTCCTCAGACATGTCGACACACGCGTACCGACACACCACACACACAGGGAATACTTTTACTGAAGACATTTCCCCCACAAGGCCCTTTGGAGAGACAGAGAGAGAGTATGCCAGCACATACCCCAGCGCTATAAAACCCAGGAATAGCACAGTAACTTAATGTTTGAACAATCGGTGAGGGGGAACATCTTGAAACCCCAGTTTGTACCCTTGGGACACTATTTGTAAAACACACGAGTCCATGTCCGAATGAATCCAGAACTGACTGAAGAGTTTTAGACGTGCCCCCACTGGTGCGGGCTCCTGCAAGAGAGCCCCAGCGTCATGCAGTGGATTTGGCAGAAGCAGAGGATGATCTCTGCTCCTGCGATCTTGAAGAGGATGCAGACCTCTTCTCTCTTCTCCTTCCTCTACCTGCAAAGAAAGGGGAATCTTAACTTCTTGCATATCTATTGGGCCGAAATGACTGCGTCAGATAATGATGCGTCTTCATCCGTTGGGAGGGAACATAGGGCAAGAAGGTTGACTTACCTGCGGGAGCTGCCGAGATCAAATTAACTAGGCAGTCACCAAACAAGGCTTCACCTTCATAGGGAAGAGACTCCCTTTCTTCTTGGAGTCAGCATCAGCATTCTCTTGGTGAATCCACAATGCCCTCCTATCCGACACTGCTATGAAATTGGCCCGTGAACTCAAGAGTCCTATATCCCTTGCAGTCTCACGTAAGTATGCTGCAGTGTCCTTGATATGATACAACGTAAGGAGTATCCCATCTCTCCAGGGTATCTATATCGGATGACAAGGTATTCGACCAATTCTTGAATACTACTACTCACCCATGCACATGTAATGGCAGGTCTAAGTAATGTACCCGTGGTTACATAACTAGAAATAATGTAGCTTCCTGCATACGATCCGCTGGATTTGTGACAGGGCCCCGTGCAGAACAGAGGGTGTTCAGTGATTTTAATATGTCCTTAATATCCACAATCATGTACTGAATGCTCCTTGCCAATATTGGATCTAATCAGGAAACATTATGGTCGACATAAGTATCAGTATCCGTGTCAGTATCAGTGTGTAGTAACTGGGCAAAATAACATTTTTGCGACCCAGCGGGGCCTGAGGGAAAAGAAACATAGCCATGAATATCACATCTATTCTCTACGTCTGTGTCTGGGACACAGATTTATCCAACCTTACTCTGATATTACTGAAACATTTACCCAGTCAGTTATTGGTGGTGCCAACAGGGCCACCATCATATGTCTGCATTCCTAATATAGTTTCCTCTTGGGAAAAACATTCAGCCACCGACATGTTGACACACATATACCAAGTACCCACAGACACACCGGCTTATGGGGGACAGACCGTCAGTAAATCTGTCAGAGGGACACAGAGGATTTTTCAGCTCACAATCCAGCGCCAAAAGTACACAGTCTGGGAAATAATAAACTCTATAGTGATAGACTTGTAATGCTCTAAAGATGTTCTGGTGAGGTGAGGAAGAAGCCCCGCCGCTGTAATGGCGCGTATCTGTCCCGCTCAGAAATAATTAATTACGCTAGCGGGGTAAGTACAGTGCCCAGGCACTAATGTCCACTTTTTCCAGCCTTTTGTGAGGAATTTATGCTGCCCAGGGTGCCCCCCCCCCCCCCCGTGCCCTGCACCCTGCAGTGCCTGTGTTTGTGTGGGAGCATGGCGCGCAGCGTTCCGCTCGCTGCTCGGTACCTCAGAATGCCGTCACTGAAGAAGAAGTCTTCTGTTCTTCTGCTACTCACCTGTCTTCTGGCTCTGTAAGGGGGTGACGGCAGGCTGCGGGAGTGTGCATCTAGGCGTACCCAGCGATCAGCACCCTCAGGAGCTAATGGTGTCCTGTCAGCCTGAAGCAGAGCCATTGAACTCACTAGAAGTTGGTCATACTTCTCTCCCCTAAGTCCCACGAAGCAGGGAGACTGTTGCCAGCAGCCTCCCTGAAAATAAAAAAAACTAACAAGTCTTTTCAGAGAAACTCAGTAGAGCTCCCCTGTAGTGCATCCAGTATCACTGCGCACAATACTAAAACTGGAGTCTGGAGGAGGGGCATAGAGGGAGGAGACAGTTCACACCCTTTGAAAGTCTTAAAGTGCCCATGTCTCCTGCGGATCCCGTCTATACCCCATGGTTCTTAATGTGACCCCAGCATCCTCTAGGACGTATGAGAAAGCAAATAACGCACACACGAGGAGGAGAGAACTAAGGAAGCTATAAGGAGAAGAGGGGAGGGAGGGGGGGTTGAAAGGTAAGGTAGTAAAGGCATATTGGATAAACTACAACCTTATACATATTCATTAATGTACCAGTAGTTAGAAGTAGAAGAGCTCTAACAGAAACCACAAAGCTTATCTAAAGCCACACCACACTGGATATGCCCAATCTCATTTGATTTTTGAAGCAAAGCAGTATTGGACTTTGTTAATACATGGATGGGAGACTGCTTGGTAGTATCAGATTCTTTAGGTGTTTTTAAACTACCAACACCATTTTCTTGGTACATTTAATTTTTACATGTATTCTTTTATGTACCAGAAGTTAGAAGTAGAAGAGCTGTAACAGAAACCACCAGCTCATCTACAGCCACAGCACACTGGATTTGCCCAATCTCTCCTGATCATGGAAGCTGAGCAGTGTTGGTCCTGGTTTTAGTACTTGGATGGGAGACCACAAGGAAATACCAGGAGCTGTGTGTATTTTTACAATACTAACACCGTTCTCTTGATGCATTCCATTTTGAAACATTGGGGCAGATCTATTAAGCCTGGTGAACTGATAAAGTGCAAGGTGATAAAGTACCAGCCAGTCAGCTCCTAACTGTCATTTTTCAAACCCAGCCTGTGACATGGCAATTAGGAGCTGATTGGCTGGTACTTTATCACCATGCAAATTATCATTTCACCAGGTTTAATAAATCGGCTGCTTACTCATTTATGTACGAGTAGTTAGAAGTAGAAGAACTCTAACAGAAACCACTAAGCTCATCTACAGCCACACCACACTGTATATGCCCAATATCACCTGATTTTAGGCCTGGTTTGTTCTTGGATGTGAGACCACCTGGGAATACCAGGTGCTGTAGGTAGTTTTATACTACCAACACCGTTCTCTTGATGCATTATATTTTGAAACTTATTCATTGATGTACCAGTAGTTAGAAGTAGAAGTTAGAAACAGCAAAAATCATCTACAGCCGCATCACACTGGATATGTCCAATCTCATCTGATGTTGGAAGCTAAGCAGTGTTGTGCCTGGTTAGTTTTTGGATTTCAGGTCCTGCCTTCTGGTTTGGCCACGGCACCTCGGAAATTCACCAAGGTCATGGCCGTGATGACGACCCTTCACCATCGGTGGACCAGGGAGGAATCTCTCCTCCCGATAAACATTCTGGAATTGCGGGCAGTGTTCAATTCATTGACACTGGCCCTGCCTCTAGTACAGAACAGGCCTGTTCAAGTACAATCGGACAACGACACCACGGTAGTGTACACAAATCATCAAGGCGGCACTCGAAATTGCATGGCAAAGCTGGAAGTATCAAAAATCCTCAGTTGGGTAGAACGTCATCTGCCAGCAATATCGGCAGTGTTCATTCCCGGAGTCCTCAACTGGGAAGCGGATTTCCTCAGTCGTCAGTACGTTCACGCTGGAGAGTGGAGAGGCCGCAGCAGAAATGTCTGCACTGGTGTCAGTAGGTGACTGAGGCAGGGATGACTGGGAGATAGTGGGTGACTGAAGCATGTATGACTGGGAGATAGTGGGTGACTGAGGCCGGGGTGACTGGGAAATAGTCAGTGACTAAGGCAGGGGTGATAGGGATATAGTGGATGACTGTGGCAGGGGTGACAGGGACAGTAGGAGACTGAGGCAGGGGTGACAGGGATAGTGGGTGACTGAGGCAGGGGTGATAGGGTGACAGTGGGTGACTGAGGCAGAGGTGACAGGGATAGTGGGTGACTGAGGTAGGGGTGATATGGAGATAGTGGTTGACTGAGGCAGGGGTGACAGAGATAGTGGGTGACTAAAGCAGGGGTGACTGGTATAGTGGGTGACTGAGGCAGGGGTCGCAGGTATAGTGGTTAACTGAGGCAGCGGTGACTGGGAGATAGTGGGTAACTGGGGCAGGGGTGACAGGGAAAGTGTGTGACTCAGGCAGGGGTGATAGGGAGATAGTGGGCAGCAGATCACTGCCTCGCTGACAGCAGCACATCCCTGCTTCACTGACAGCAGCACACCCCTGCCTCATTGACAGCAGCACATACCTGCCTCACTTATAGCAGCACATCCCTGCCTCACTGGCAGCAGCAGATCCCTGCCTCACTGGCAGCAGCAGATCACTGCTTCACTGACAGCAGCACATCCCTGCCTCACTGGCAGCAGCAGATCCCTGCCTTACTGACAGCTGTATATAGGGCCTAATTCAGACCTGATCTCTGCTGTGCATATTCACACAACAGGAGATCAGGTCTGAAGTGTGTGTGTGTGCTGGTGCCGCAGTGCGATCAGCATCTCTGCCCAGTGAGCGCCTCTGCCAACACATACTTATCTTGCATATGAGATCTCTTGATCATGAAGATAGTTCTCACAGGGTGAGGTTCATCCATTACATTTTAAAGTAGGAAGGTACAAATTACATATTCAAATTACATATATGTGCTGGATTCAAATGTTTTCCCCCCTTCCTTTCTCAATTGTGCCCATCAGCAGCTATTCTAATGTTGCTGCCAATGGATGTGACACATTCATTTCTTCTGTGGGGTACACTGGACTCCACAAGGATTCACATTGGGGTGTAGAGTAGGATCTTGATCTGAGGCACCAACAGGCTCAAAGCTTTTGACTGTTCCCAAGATGCTCAGCGCCCCCTGCTCTATAACCTCGCTTCCATGAACAGGGAGCTCAGTTTGTAGTTGGTGCCTTCAGTAGCAGGACACTGCCTCAGGCAGCCTATTCTTAGCTATTAATTTTGACAAGAAAAGAAGAACTTTTTTTATAAGAATGTACAAGGGCTGCAGCAGGCTAGGTCTAATAGACATCTTTACTGCAGCTCCATCTCTCCCAGCGGCGCAGTATACTCCCGTGCCCTGGTTGCTGGGTCACTGCAGCGGAGGCTCCGGTTTCTTCCTAAGGTCAGTCACACACACACCGCCCTCCGGGATCACGAGGCCGCTGATGAAAGGGAGGTAAGGGGCTTCTGTGCCCACACTATACCGTGATCCAGCGTGGCAGTAGGTGGCGGGCCGTGTGCGCACTGGCGTGGACACTGATTACTGGGCAGCCGCTCCACTAGCCACCAGGGACAGTTAAGGAGCACAGCTCTGGGGGTTTTTCTCCTATATTAACCCCATTTTGTACTACCTGCAGTGCATTGTGATAGGTAATAGAGCCTGATTCAGGTTGGATTGCAATCACAATAAGCAATCCAACTGCAAAAATTGCTAAGAGCATACGCATGCGCCTGCATTTTCTGTGACTGTCAATCGGTGCGGGGGGGGGGGGGTCAGCAACACTCCATTTCAAAGTCGGAGATGGAGCGGTGCGGGGGCAGGGCTTCAACGGAGAAACAGGAGGCGTGGTCAGAGCGGCTGCATGACATCACATGCAGCCGTTGCGATCACAAAAATGGTGGCGGCTTCCTGCGCACACGTACAGTCTGCACCAACAGGAGGCTAACCCATTTTTTATGATCACGCTGAACTGCACTGAGACTGCAATTTCAGCGTGGTCAAGAAGGGAGGCGGCATGCTGGGTGGCCATGCCCTGTGATGGGTGGCCCCAGCATGCGAACCAAAGGATTGCAAATTCTGTTACTTAGCAGAATTTGCAATCCTTACTGAATTAGGCCATTGATTACAAAATTGTAAACAATATTTGAAGTTTTTCTTCAGGGACTAACACAAAAGATGCTTGGGGCTACTAACACATGGGTAAGCCACGTAAAGCTTCCCATGGGTCAGTGGCATCACAACGGGGTTGCGGCACACACCCGAGTGTCACCCGCCAAGTGGGGTGACACCAAAGTGCCGGCTCTTCTTCAGTGACAGAATATGGGTGTTTCACTGTGACATTACGTGCAACACCCAGTTTCTGTCACTGTGCAGGAGCCAGCACCACTCACACACTAGTCCCCGGGTACAGCCCCCAACCCCCGGGATACCCGCAGCAACAAAATGGTGATTCAGGCCACGCCCCTACCTATGAGACCATGCCTCCTTTTTACCATTGCGCTGCTTATCTGCGCGCACTGCATTACAATCTCCCTCGCCGCCTCTCTGGGTGTCACCAGTGATAGTGACACCTCTGCCATGCTTGTAGCAGCTGGTCCTAAGATCTACGCCTCCAGCCCTGAGTGTTTTCCCTTGTGACTTGTTGATCATCATAGCGAAGCAGATGCTTACAGAAAACTGCAGGGGCTTAGATTGAAAAGAAAAACATTGACGAACCCATCATTTCAGCGACAGGGTCTGCCACACGACTGACTGAAATGACTGGTTGGTTTGGGCCCCCACCAAAAAAGAATCAATCAATCTCTCCTTGCACAAACTGGCTCTACAGAGGCAAGATGTCCACCTCATCATCCTCCGATTCCTCACCCCTTTCACTGTGTACATCCCCCTCCTCACAGATTATTAATTCGTCCCCACTGGAATCCACCATCTCAGATCCCTGTGTACTTTCTGGAGGCAATTGCTGGTGAATGTCTCCACGGAGGAATTGATTATAATTAATTTTGATGATCATCATCTTCTCCACATTTTCTGGAAGTAACCTTGTACGCCGATTGCTGACAAGGTGAGCGGCCGCACTAAACACTCTTTCGGAGTACACACTGGAGGGAGGGCAACTTAGGTAGAATAAAGCCAGTTTGTGCAAGGGCCTCCAAATTGCCTCTTTTTCTCCACCATTCTTTCAAAGGTGACAGAATCATATGCAGTGACAGTAGACGACATGTCAGTAATCGTTGCCAGGTCCTTCAGTCTGGACCAGATGTCAGCACTCACTCCAGACTGCCCTGCATCACCGCCAGCGGGTGGGCTCGGAATTCTTAGCCTTTTCCTCGCACCCCCAGTTGCGGGAGAATGTGAAGGAGGAGCTGTTGACGGGTCACGTTCCGCTTGACTTGACAATTTTCTCACCAGCAGGTCTTTGAACCTCTGCAGACTTGTGTCTGCCGGAAAGAGAAATACAATGTAGGTTTTAAATCTAGGATCGAGCACGGTGGCCAAAATGTAGTGCTCTGATTTCAACAGATTGAATCCTGGTTAAGCAAATTAAGGGCTCCATCCACAAGTCCCACATGCCTAGTTGAATCGCTCTGTTTTAGCTCCTCCTTCAATGTCTCCAGCTTCTTCTGCAAAAGCCTGATGAGGGGAATGACCTGACTCAGGCTGGCAGTGTCTGAACTGACTTCACGTGTGGAAAGTTCAAAGGGTTGCAGAACCTTGCACAACGTTGAAATCATTCTCCACTGCGCTTGAGTCAGGTGCATTCCCCCTCCTTTGCCTATATCGTGGGCAGATGTATAGGCTTGAATGGCCTTTTGCTGCTCCTCCATCCTCTGAAGCATATAGAGGGTTGAATTCCACCTCGTTACCACCTCTTGCTTCAGATGATGGCAGGGCAGGTTCAGGAATGTTTGGTGGTGCTCCAGTCTTCGGCATGCGGTGGCTGAAGGCAGAAAGTGGCCCGCAATTCTTCGGGCCACCGACAGCATCTCTTGCACGCCCCTGTCGTTTTTTAAATAATTCTGCACCACCAAGTTCAATGTATGTGCAAAACATGGGACGTGCTGGAATTTGCCCAGATGTAATGCACGCACAATATTGGTGGCGTTGTCCGATGTCACAAATCCCCAGGAGAGTTCAATTGGGGTAAGCCATTCTGCGATGATGTTCCTCAGTTTCCGTAAGAGGTTGTCAGCTGTGTGCCTCTTATGGAAAGCGGTGATACAAAGCGTAGCCTGCCTAGGAACGAGTTGGCAATTGCGAGATGCTGCTACTGGTGCCGCCGCTGCTGTTCTTGCTGCGGGAGGCAATACATCTACCCAGTGGGCTGTCACAGTCATATAGTCCTGAGTCTGCCCTGCTCCACTTAACCACAGACAAGTGGACATTGGGTACAACTGCATTTTTTAGGACACTGGTGACTCTTTTTCTGAGGTCTGTGTACATTTTCGGTATCGCCTGCCTAGAGAAATGGAACCTAGAGGGTATTTGGTACCGGGGACACAGTACCTCAATCAAGTCTCTAGTTGCCTCTAAATTAACGATGGATACCGGAACCACGTTTCTCACCACCCAGACCTGAGTTATCCGCTTTGCAGCAGGATGACTGCTGTGATATTTCATCTTCCTCGCAAAGGACTGTTGGACAGTCAATTGCTTACTGGAAGAAGTACAAGTGGTCTTCCGACTTCCCCTCTGGGATGACGATCGACTCCCAGCAGCAACAACAGCAGCGCCAGCAGCAGTAGGTGTTACACTCAAGGATGCATCGGAGGAATCCCAGGCAGGAGAGGACTCGTCAGACTTGCCAGTGACATGGCCTGCAGGACTATTGGCTCTCCTGTCTAAGGAGGAAATTGACACTGAGGGAGTTGGTGGTGTGGTTTGCAGGAGCTTGGTTACAAGAGGAAGGGATTTAGTGGTTAGTAGACTGCTTCCGCTGTCATCCAAAGTTTTTGAACTTGTCACTGACTTATGATGAATGCGCTGCAGGTGACATATAAGGGAGGATGTTCCGAGGTGGTTAACGTCCTTATCCCTACTTATTACAGCTTGACAAAGGCAACACACGGCTTGACACCTGTTGTCCGCATTTGTGTACAGGATGCATACCTTCATGTCCCCATTTATCCACCTCATCAGGCGTAACTCAGATTTGCGGTACAGGACTGTCATTGCCAATTTCAGACGTTGCTGTTTGGTCTCTCCATGGCCCTGAGAATTTTCACCAAGGTAATGGCGGAAATGATGGTGCTCCTGTGCAAGCAAGGTGTCACAATTATCCCGTACTTGGGCGATCTCATAAAAGCGAGATCAAGAGAGCAGTTGCTGAACAGCGTATCACTTTCACTGAAAGTGTTACAGCAACACGGCTGGATTCTCAATATCCCGAAGTCGCAGTTGATTCCTACTACTCGTCTGTCTTTCTTGGGCATGATTCTGGACACAGACCAGAAGAGGGTTTATCTCCTGATAGAAAAGGCCCAGGAACTCATGACTCTTGTCAGGAACCTATTTGAAACCAAAACAGGTGTCAGTGCATCACTGCACTCGAGTCCTGGGAAAGATGGTGGCATCATACGAGGCCATTCCATTCGGCAGGTTCCATGCGAGGACTTTCCAATGGGACCTACTGGACAAGTGGTCCGGGTCACATTTACAGATGCATTGGTTGATCACCCTGTCCCCCAGGGTCAGGGTATCACTCTTGTGGTGGCTGCAGAGTGCTCACCTTCTCGAGGGACGCAGATTCAGCATTCAGGGCTGGATCCTGGTGACCACAGAAGCAAGCCTCCAAGGTTGGGGAGCAGTCACACAGGGAAGAAATTTCCAAGGTCTTTGGTCAAGTCAAGAGACTTGTCTTCACATCAACATCCTGGAACTAAGGGCCATATACAATGCCCTACGTCAAGCGGAGACCTTACTTTGCGACCAACCGGTTCTGATCCAGTCAGACAACGTCACCGCAGTGGCTCATGTAAACCGCCAAGGCGGCACAAGAAGCAGAGTGGCGATGGCACAAGCCACCAGAATTCTTCGCTGGGTGGAGAATCACGCAAGCGCACTGTCAGCAGTGTTCATTCCGGGAGTGGACAACTGGGAAGCAGACATCCTCAGCAGACACGACCTACATCCGGGAGAGTGGGGACTTCATCAGGAAGTCTTTGCACAGATTACAAGTCGGTGGGAACTGCCACAGATAGACATGATGCCGTCCCGGCTCAACAAAAAGCTACAGAGGTATTGCGCAAGGTCAAGAGACCCTCAGGCAGTAGCTGTAGACGCCCTAGTGACACCGTGGGTGTTCCGGTCGGTCTATGTATTTCCTCCTCTTCCTCTCATACCCAAGGTGTTGAGGATAATAAGACAAAGAGGAGTGAGAACAATCCTCATTGTTCCAGATTGGCCACGGAGGACCTGGTATCCGGATCTGCAGGAAATGCTCACAGAAGATCTGTGGCCTCTCCCTCTAAGACAGGACCTGTTGCATCAGGGGCCCTGTCTGTTCCAAGACTTACCGCGGCTGCGTTTGACGGCATGGCGGTTGAATGCCGGATCCTAGCATTCCGGTTGAGGTCATCCCTACGCTGATAAAGGCTAGGAAGGATGTAACGTTAAAACATTACACCGTATATGGCGAAATTATGTTTCTTGGTGTGAGGCCAGGAATGCTCCTACGGAAGAATTCCATCTGGGCCGTTTCCTTCACTTCCTACAAACTGGAGTGAATTTGGGCCTAAAATTAGGCTCTATTAAGGTCCAGATTTCGGCCTTATCCATTTTCTTTCAAAAAGAATTGGCTTCTCTTCCAGAAGTTCAGACTTTTGTAAAAGGAGTGCTGCATATTCAGCCTCCTTTTGTGCCTCCGGTGGCACCTTGGGACCTTAACGTGGTGTTAAGTTTTCTAAAATTACACTGGTTTGAACCACTTAAAACAGTGGAGTTAAAATATCTCACATGGAAGGTGGTCATGTTATTAACCTTGGCTTCGGCTAGGCGAGTGTCGGAATTAGCGGCTTTGTCACATAAAAGCCCATATTTGGTATTCCATGTGGATAGAGCGGAATTGCAGACCCGTCCTCAATTCCTACCAAAAGTGGTCTCATCTTTTCATATGAACCAACCTATTGTGGTGCCTGTGGCTACGCGTGACTTGGAGGATTCCGAGTTACTTGATGTGGTTAGGGCTTTGAAAATTTACGTGGCCAGGACGGCTAGAGTCAGGAAAACTGAAGCGCTGTTTGTCCTGTATGCAACCAACAAGATTGGTGCCCCTGCTTCAAAGCAGGCTATTGCTCGCCGGATTTGTAACACGATTCAGCAAGCGCATTCTATGGCTGGATTGCAGTTACTGAAATCGGTCAAGGCCCATTCCACGAGGAAAGTGGGCTCTTCTTGGGCGGCTGCCCGAGGGGTCTCGGCACTACAGCTGTGTCAAGCTGCTACTTGGTCGGGTTCACACACCTTTGCAAAATACTATAAGTTTGATACCCTGGCTGAGGAGGAACTCATGTTTGCTCAATCGGTGCTGCAGAGTCATCCGCACTCTCCCGCCCGTTTTGGAGCATTGGTATAATCCCCATGGTCCTTACGGAGTCCCCAGCATCCTCTAGGACGTTAGAGAAAATAAGATTTTAAACCTACTGGTAAATCTTTTTCTCGTAGTCCGTAGAGGATGCTGGGCGCCCGTCCCAAGTGCGGACTACTTCTGCAATACTTGTATATAGTTATTGCTTCAATAAGGGTTATGTTATAGTTGCATCGGTCCTGCACTGATGCTATGTTGTTTTTTCATACTGATAACTGGGTAGTTTATCACAAGTTATACGGTGTGATTGGTGTGGCTGGTATGAATCTTGCCCTGGATTAACAAAATCCTTTCCTCATACTGTCCGTCTCCTCTGGGCACAGTTTCTCTAACTGTGGCATAGAGGGAGGAGCCAGTGCACACCCAGAACTAAAGTCTTTCTTAAAGTGCCCATGTCTCCTGTGGAGCCCGTCTATCCCCATGGTCCTTACGGAGTCCCCAGCATCCTCTACGGACTACGAGAAAAAGATTTACCGGTAGGTTTAAAATCTTATTTTCTACTTTATTCTTTTCTATCCTAGTTTATTACGACCAACTCTCATCCAAGGAGTTTGATATTCTACTACCTGCATGCAATTTAAATTGCTTAAATTGTTTATATGGTTGATTTGTCCTTCACAATCCATAATCTGCAACTTGGATGTACTTGTGTCATTGAAAATCTTATAATAAAAATGTATATACAGATACTCAACCTGTATATTGAAAAAAAAAAAAAGTTATAAGACATATGCATTCAATATTTGAAGAAACAAAATAAAATAAAGCTATCTATTGGGTTTCACTAACAAGCACATTGGAAGACTTGACTACTGTTAAAAGACATGCATTACATGGTATAGAGCCACAAACCACAATGTAGTAAAATAAAAACAAACTTACATGTGTATCAAACCTATGTGAGGCTTACATTGATAGTGCAAGATCAACACTCTATCAACTGTGCAAACTAGACTGCACATAAATGCCATAAAATTTATCTGAGATTTTAGTAAATAAGGCCCGTTGCTGTCCGGGTCACGCAGCCGTCACGGCCCGCCCCCATACGGTCCGGTCATGTCTGCGTTGTCCTGACTGTGCCCCCAAAATGGCGGCACAACGCCGCTGGCCCGACTCCTCCTGCCCAGTGACCGCCTCTGCCTGTCAATCAGGCAGAGGCGCTCACTGGGCAGAGATGCTGATCGCATCTCTGGCATGTGCCGGTGCACTGCGGCACCAGCACACACGCACTTCAGACCTGATCTCCTGTTGTGTGAATATGCACAGCAGGGATCAGGTCTGAATTAGGCCCAATATACAGCTGTCAGTAAGGCAGGGATGTGCTGCTGCCAGTGAGGCAGGGATGTGCTGCTGGTAGTGAAGCAGTGATGTGCTGCTGTCAGCGAAGCAGTGCTGTGCTGCTGTCAGCGAGACAGGGATGTGCTGCTGTCAGCGAGGCAGGGATGTGCTGCTGTCAGCGAAGCAGGGATGTGCTGCTGTCAGCGAAGCAGGGATGTGCTGCTGTCAGCGAAGCAGGGATGTGCTGCTGTCAGCGAGGCAGGGATGTGCTGCTGTCAGCGAGGCAGGGATGTGCTGCTGTCAGCGAGGCAGGGATGTGCTGCTATAAGTGAGGTAGGGATGTGCTGCTGTCATTGAAGCAGGAATGTGCTGCTGCAGTGAGGCAGAGATATGCAGCCCACTATCTCCCTATCACCCCTGCCTGAGTCACACACTTTCCCTGTCACCCCTGCCTCAGTTACCCACTATCTCCCAGTCACCGCTGCCTCAGTCAACCACTATATCTGCGATCCCTGCCTCAGTCACCCACTATACCAGTCACCCCTGCTTTAGTCACCCACTGTCACCCTATCACCCCTGCTTCAGTCACCCACTATCCCTGTCAACCCTGCCTCAGTCACCCACTATCTCCCAGTCACCCCTGCCTCAGTCAGCCACTATCCCTGTCACCCCTGCCTCAGTCTCTTACTGTCCCTGTCACCCCTGCCACAGTCATCCACTATCTCCCTATCACCCCTGCCTTAGTCATTTATTATACCTGTCACCCACTTTCTTCCCATACTTACCCAACCCCTTCCTATCACCCCTCCCTCAGTAACCCACTATCTCCCTGTCACCCACTATCTCCCAGTCACCCCGGCCTCAGTCACCCACTATCTCCCACTCATACATGCTTCAGTCACCCACTATCTCCCAGTCATCCCTGCCTCAGTCACCTACTGACACCAGTGCAGACATTTCTGCTGCGGCCTCTCCACTCTCCAGCGTGAACGTCCTGACGACTGAGGAAATCCGCTTCCTAGTTGAGGACTCCGGGAATGAACACTGCCGATATTGCTGTCAGATGACTTTCTACCCAACGGAGGATTTTTGATACTTCCAGCTTTGCCATGCAGTTTCGAGTGCCGCCTTGATGATTTGTGTACACTACCGTGGTGGCGTTGTCAGATTGTACTTGAACAGGCCTGTTCTGTACTAGAGGCAGGGCCAGTGTCAATTAATTGAACACTGCCTGCAATTCCAGAATGTATATCAGGAGGAGAGATTCCTCCCTGGTCCACCGACCCTGGAGAAAGTGTTGCTCCAACACCATGGCCCAGCCCAAAAGACTGGCATCCATTGTCAGGAGGACACAGTTGGAGATCCAGAAGGGATGGCCCCTGCTCAACTGTTGGTCCTGTAGCCACCAGCTCAGTGTCAGACGAACCTCCGGAGTCAAGGAGATCATTTGAGACATCATCCGATGAGGCAGGCCGTCCCACTTGGAGAGGATTAACCTCTGCAGAGGGCGGTAATGAAATTGAGCGTACTCTACCATATCGAAAGCCGACACCATGAGGTCTAGTACTTGCATCGCCGTGTGTATCAACACTCTTGGGCGAGAGAGGACGATACTGTCCTGAATTTTCAGGACTTTCTCTGGAGACAGAAACAATTGTTGGCTGTGTGTGTCCAGCAGTGCCCCTAGGTGCACAATGTTCCGAGCAGGGACCAGCGAGGACTTTTTTCAGTTGATGAGCCACCCGTGGACTTTTAGGAATTGGACCGCCAGTTCCAGATAACTGTGGAGAACCTCTTGGGAGTTCACCAGGATCAGCAAGTCGTCCAGATTTGGCAGGATCCTGATTCTCTGATGGTGAAGGGTCGTCATCACGGCCATGAATATCCGAGGTGCCGTGGCCAAACCAGAAGGCAGGACTTGAAATCCAAAAACAAACCAGGCACAACACTGCTTAGCTTCCATCATCAGATGAGATTGGACCAGTGGCGTAACTACTGCCCCCGCAGTCCTCGCGGTGGCTTGGGGGCGAGGGGCTGCGGGGGCGCCACTGATTTACAGCAGACTGACATGCGGACGAGCGTCCGCATGTCAGTCTGCAGTCTCCTTCCCTCCACCGCTTTTTGGAGGGACACGGAGGGCACACAGCGCGCCTCCCTGTGTCCCTCCAGCTGCATCATCTCCGGCGGCCGCGGGTCTAATAGGGGGAAGTGCCGTCCGTGAGCTCTAATTGGCTCACGAACCGGCACTTCCCCCTATTAGACCCGCGGCCGCCGGAGATGATGCAGCAGGAGGGACACAGGAGAGACGAGCTGTGCCCTCCGTGTCCCTCCAAAAAGCGACGGCGGGGGGGGGGGTAAATATCTGGCACTGGGGGCATATATGGCACGGGGGGGGGGAGGGAGGAATATCTGGCACTGGGGCATTTCTGGCACTGGGGGGAATATCTGGCACTGGGGGCATATCTGGCACTGGGGGGGATATCTGGCACTGGGGCATATATGGCACTGGGGGGGAATATCTGGCACTGGGGGCATATATGGCACTGGGGGGGGTATCTGGCACTGGGGGCATATATGGCACGGGGGGCATATATGGCACTGGGGGGAATATCTGGCACTGGGGGCATATATGGCACTGGGGGGGAATATCTGGCACTGGGGGCATATGTGTACCTGGCACATGGGGGGGACGACTATATTTGGCACTGGGGCATGTAAGTACCTGGCACCGTGGGGGAATATCTGGCACTGGGGACATATGTGGCACTGGGAGCACAGCCCTAGCAACAAGGACTACCTCCTAGCAACGAGCATGACACCCAGTGCATGAAACATCTGGCAACGAGCATAACACCCAGTGCATGAAACACCTGGCAACGAGCATGACACCCAGTGCATGAAACCCCTGGCAACGAGCATGACACCCTGAGCATGAAAACCCCTGGCACCGTGCATGGAACCAAGAGCATGAAACCCCTGGCAACGAGCATGACACCCAGTGCATGAAACCCCTGACAACGAGCAGGTAATTGAAAAGTAATTAGAAGCCTTACTGTAGGACTTAATGTGTAATGGGCATTACGGTGTGTGGCATAATGTATCACGGACATTGCGGTGTGTGTCATAATGTGTCGCAGGCATTACGGTGTATGGTATACTATATCGCGGGCATTGTGATATGTGGTATAATGTCTCAGGGTCATTGCAGTGTGTGGCATAATGTATCACGGACATTGCGGTGTGTGTCATAATGTGTCAGGCATTACGGTGTGTGGTATACTATATCACGGGCATTGTGGTATGTGGTATAATGTCTCAGGGTCATTGCAGTGTGGCATAATACATAACGGGCATTGCGATGTGTGGCATAGGGTATAACGGGCAGGGCATTGCGGTATGTGTCACAGGCATTACGGTGTATGGTATACTATATCACGGGCATTGTGGTATAATGTCTCAAGGTCATTGCAGTGTGTGGCATAATGTGTCACAAGCATTGTATGTGCTATAATGTATCGGGCATTGCAGTGTGTGGCATAATGTATCACGGACATTGCGGTGTGTGTCATAATGTGTCACAGACATTGTATGTGCTATAATGTATCAGGGGCATTGCAGTGTGTAGCATAATGTATAACGGGCATTGCGATTCCTGTCATAATGTGTCACAGGCATTACGGTGTGTGGCATAATGTGTCACAGACATTACGGTGTGTGGCATAATGTGTCGGGGGCATTACAGTGTGTGCATATTGTGTCGTGCATTATTGTGTGCGGCATAATGTCTAAGGGCCATTGCAGTATGTGGCATAATGTATACTGGGCATTACTATAAGGAGGAAAAATGACAAATAATGTAAGGGGCATGAATCAGGATTATTTTTCTTTCCTGTGGTGGCCAACGTATGGGCGTGCAGGTTGCAAAACTGGGGTATAAGGTAGTCTTTTCCTGCAATGCCACGCCCCTTTATGTGAAACCACGCCCACTCCAACAAAACCACGCCCCTTTTTTGACGCGCGCGCCTTAGGCGCGCGCATATTTATCCCTTTCTTGCTCCCAATTATGGAGCATGAAGGGGGGGGGGGGGGGCGCCGAAGAATTTTTTGGCTTGGGGGAGAAAAATTTCTAGTTACGCCACTGGATTGGACATATCCAGTGTGATGCGGCTGTAGATGATTTTTGCTGTTTCTAACTTCTACATCAATGAATAAGTTTCAAAATAGAATGCATCAAGAGAACGGTGTTGGTAGTATAAAACTACCTACAGCACCTGGTATTCCCAGGTGGTCTCACATCCAAGAACAAACCAGGCCTAAGATCAGGTGATATTGGGCATATACAGTGTGGTGTGGCTGTAGATGAGCTTAGTGGTTTCTGTTAGAGTTCTTCTACTTCTAACTACTCGTACATAAATGAATAAGCGGACGATTTATTAAACCTGGTGAAATGATAATTTGCATGGTGATAAAGTACCAGCCAATCAGCTCCTAATTGCCATGTCACAGGCTGGGTTTGAAAAATGACAGTTAGGAGCTGACTGGCTGGTACTTTATCACCTTGCACTTTATCAGTTCACCAGGCTTAATAGATCTGCCCCAATGTTTCAAAATGGAATGCATCAAGAGAACGGTGTTGGTATTGTAAAAATACACACAGCTCCTGGTATTTCCTGGTGGTCTCCCATCCAAGTACTAAAACCAGGACCAACACTGCTCAGCTTCCATGATCAGGAGAGATTGGGCAAATCCAGTGTGCTGTGGCTGTAGATGAGCTCGTGGTTTCTGTTAGAGCTCTTCTACTTCTAACTTCTGGTACATAAAAGAATATGTGTAAAAATTAAATGTACAGTACCAAGAAAAGGGTGTTGGTAGTTTAAAAACACCTAAAGAATCTGATAATACATGGATGGGAGACTGCTTGGTAGTAACAAAGTCCAATACTGCTTTGCTTCAAAGATCAAATGAGATTGGGCATATCCAGTGTGGTGTGGCTTTAGATAAGCTTTGTGGTTTCTGTTAGAGCTCTTCTACTTCTAACTACTGGTACATTAATGAATATGTATAAGGTTGTAGTTTATCCAATATCCCTTTACTACCTTACCTCCCCCCCCCCTCCCCTCCCCTCCCCTCCCCTCCCCTCCCCTCCCCTCCTTATAGCTTCCTTTGTTCTCTCCTCCTCGTGTGTGCGTTATTTGTTTTCTCATACGTCCTAGAGGATGCTGGGATCACATTAAGAACCATGGGGTATAGACGGGATCCGCAGGAGACATGGGCACTTTAAGACTTTCAAAGGGTGTGAACTGTCTCCTCCCTCTATGCCCCTCCTCCAGACTCCAGTTTTAGAATTGTGCCCAGTGAGACTGGATGCACTACAGGGGAGCTCTACTGAGTTTCTCTGAAAATACTTATGTTAGTTTTTCTTATTTTCAGGGAGGCTGCTGGCAACAGTCTCCCTGCTTCGTGGAACTTAGGGGAGAGAAGTATGACCAACTTCTAGTGAGTTCAATGGCTCTGCTTCTGGCTGACAGGACACCATTAGCTCCTGAGGGTGCTGATCGCTGGGTACGCCTGGATGCCCAATCCCGTAGCCTGCCATCACCCCTAGAGATGAGCGGGTTCGGTTTCTCTGAATCCGAACCCGCCAGAACTTCATGTTTTTTTTCACGGGTCCGAGCGACTCGGATCTTCCCGCCTTGCTCGGTTAACCCGAGCGCGCCCGAACGTCATCATGACGCTGTCGGATTCTCGCGAGGCTCGGATTCTATCGCGAGACTCGGATTCTATATAAGGAGCCGCGCGTCGCCGCCATTTTCACACGTGCATTGAGATTGATAGGGAGAGGACGTGGCTGGCGTCCTCTCCATTTAGATTATAAGAGACTGAGAGAGATTTACTGGAGCTGACTAGGAGGAGTACTGTTACTGTAGAAGTGTAGAGACTGAGTGGAGAGAGTTTACTAGTGAGGACAGTGCAGTTTACTTTATAATCCGTTCTCTGCCTGAAAAAAGCGATACACAGCACACAGTGACTCAGTCACATACCATATCTGTGTGCACTGCTCAGGCTCAGGCCAGTGTGCTGCATCATCTATTATCTATATATAATATTATATATATCTGTCTGACTGCTCAGCTCACACAGCTTATAATTGTGGGGGAGACTGGGGAGCACTACTGCAGTGCCAGTTATAGGTTATAGCAGGAGCCAGGAGTACATAATATATTATATAGTGAGTGACCACCAGACACACAGTGCAGTTTAAATAATATATCCGTTCTCTGCCTGAAAAAAGCGATACACACAGTGACTCAGTCAGTCACATACCATATCTGTGTGCACTGCTCAGGCTCAGGCCAGTGTGCTGCATCATCTATTATCTATATATAATATTATATATATCTGTCTGACTGCTCAGCTCACACAGCTTATAATTGTGGGGGAGACTGGGGAGCACTACTGCAGTGCCAGTTATAGGTTATAGCAGGAGCCAGGAGTACATAATATATTATATAGTGAGTGACCACCAGACACACAGTGCAGTTTATTTAATATATCCGTTCTCTGCCTGAAAAAAGCGATACACACAGTGACTCAGTCAGTCACATACCATATCTGTGTGCACTGCTCAGGCTCAGGCCAGTGTGCTGCATCATCTATTATCTATATATAATATTATATATATCTGTCTGACTGCTCAGCTCACACAGCTTATAATTGTGGGGGAGACTGGGGAGCACTACTGCAGTGCCAGTTATAGGTTATAGCAGGAGCCAGGAGTACATAATATATTATATAGTGAGTGACCACCAGACACACAGTGCAGTTTATTTAATATATCCGTTCTCTGCCTGAAAAAAGCGATACACACAGTGACTCAGTCAGTCACATACCATATCTGTGTGCACTGCTCAGGCTCAGGCCAGTGTGCTGCATCATCTATTATCTATATATAATATTATATATATCTGTCTGACTGCTCAGCTCACACAGCTTATAATTGTGGGGGAGACTGGGGAGCACTACTGCAGTGCCAGTTATAGGTTATAGCAGGAGCCAGGAGTACATAATATATTATATAGTGAGTGACCACCAGACACACAGTGCAGTTTATTTAATATATCCGTTCTCTGCCTGAAAAAAGCGATACACACAGTGACTCAGTCAGTCACATACCATATCTGTGTGCACTGCTCAGGCTCAGGCCAGTGTGCTGCATCATCTATTATCTATATATAATATTATATATATCTGTCTGACTGCTCAGCTCACACAGCTTATAATTGTGGGGGAGACTGGGGAGCACTACTGCAGTGCCAGTTATAGGTTATAGCAGGAGCCAGGAGTACATATTATATTAAAATTAAACAGTGCACACTTTTGCTGCAGGAGTGCCACTGCCAGTGTGACTGACCAGTGACCTGACCACACTGACCACCAGTATAGTTAGTAGTATACTTATATTGTGATTGCCTGAAAAAGTTAAACACTCGTCGTGTGACTTCACTTGTGTGTTTTTTTTTTTTTTTATTCTATAAAAATAAAACTCATTCTGCTGACAGACAGTGTCCAGCAGGTCCGTCATTATATAATATATAATATATACCTGTCCGGCTGCAGTAGTGATATATATATATTTTTTATATCATTTATCATCCAGTCGCAGCAGACACAGTACGGTAGTTCACGGCTGTGGCTACCTCTGTGTCTCTGCACTCGGCAGGCAGTCCGTCCATAATTGTAATACCACCTAACCGTGGATTTTTTTCATTCTTCTTTATACATACATAGTTACATAGACATCTTCTCTTTATCAACCAGTCTATATTAGCTGCAGACACAGTACAGTACGGTAGTTCACGGCTGTGGCTACCTCTGTGTCTGCACTCGGCAGGCAGTCCGTCCATAATTGTATACCACCTAACCGTGGATTTTTTTCAGTCTTCTTTATACATACATAGTTACATAGACATCTTCTCTTTATCAACCAGTCTATATTAGCTGCAGACACAGTACAGTACGGTAGTTCACGGCTGTGGCTACCTCTGTGTCTGCAGTCGGCAGGCAGTCCATAATTGTATACTAGTATCCATCTCCATTGTTTACCTGAGGTGCCTTTTAGTTGTGCCTATTAAAATATGGAGAACAAAAATGTTGAGGTTCCAAAATTAGGGAAAGATCAAGATCCACTTCCACCTCGTGCTGAAGCTGCTGCCACTAGTCATGGCCGAGACGATGAAATGCCAGCAACGTCGTCTGCCAAGGCCGATGCCCAATGTCATAGTACAGAGCATGTCAAATCCAAAACACCAAATATCAGAAAAAAAAGGACTCCAAAACCTAAAATAAAATTGTCGGAGGAGAAGCGTAAACTTGCCAATATGCCATTTACCACACGGAGTGGCAAGGAACGGCTGAGGCCCTGGCCTATGTTCATGGCTAGTGGTTCAGCTTCACATGAGGATGGAAGCACTCAGCCTCTCGCTAGAAAAATGAAAAGACTCAAGCTGGCAAAAGCAGCACAGCAAAGAACTGTGCATTCTTCGAAATCCCAAATCCACAAGGAGAGTCCAATTGTGTCGGTTGCGATGCCTGACCTTCCCAACACTGGACGTGAAGAGCATGCGCCTTCCACCATTTGCACGCCCCCTGCAAGTGCTGGAAGGAGCACCCGCAGTCCAGTTCCTGATAGTCAGATTGAAGATGTCAGTGTTGAAGTACACCAGGATGAGGAGGATATGGGTGTTGCTGGCGCTGGGGAGGAAATTGACCAGGAGGATTCTGATGGTGAGGTGGTTTGTTTAAGTCAGGCACCCGGGGAGACACCTGTTGTCCGTGGGAGGAATATGGCCGTTGACATGCCAGGTGAAAATACCAAAAAAATCAGCTCTTCGGTGTGGAGGTATTTCACCAGAAATGCGGACAACAGGTGTCAAGCCGTGTGTTCCCTTTGTCAAGCTGTAATAAGTAGGGGTAAGGACGTTAACCACCTCGGAACATCCTCCCTTATACGTCACCTGCAGCGCATTCATAATAAGTCAGTGACAAGTTCAAAAACTTTGGGTGACAGCGGAAGCAGTCCACTGACCAGTAAATCCCTTCCTCTTGTAACCAAGCTCACGCAAACCACCCCACCAACTCCCTCAGTGTCAATTTCCTCCTTCCCCAGGAATGCCAATAGTCCTGCAGGCCATGTCACTGGCAATTCTGACGAGTCCTCTCCTGCCTGGGATTCCTCCGATGCATCCTTGCGTGTAACGCCTACTGCTGCTGGCGCTGCTGTTGTTGCCGCTGGGAGTCGATGGTCATCCCAGAGGGGAAGTCGTAAGCCCACTTGTACTACTTCCAGTAAGCAATTGACTGTTCAACAGTCCTTTGCGAGGAAGATGAAATATCACAGCAGTCATCCTACTGCAAAGCGGATAACTGAGGCCTTGACAACTATGTTGGTGTTAGACGTGCGTCCGGTATCCGCCGTTAGTTCACAGGGAACTAGACAATTTATTGAGGCAGTGTGCCCCCGTTACCAAATACCATCTAGGTTCCACTTCTCTAGGCAGGCGATACCGAGAATGTACACGGACGTCAGAAAAAGACTCACCAGTGTCCTAAAAAATGCAGTTGTACCCAATGTCCACTTAACCACGGACATGTGGACAAGTGGAGCAGGGCAGGGTCAGGACTATATGACTGTGACAGCCCACTGGGTAGATGTTTGGACTCCCGCCGCAAGAACAGCAGCGGCGGCACCAGTAGCAGCATCTCGCAAACGCCAACTCTTTCCTAGGCAGGCTACGCTTTGTATCACCGCTTTCCAGAATACGCACACAGCTGAAAACCTCTTACGGCAACTGAGGAAGATCATCGCGGAATGGCTTACCCCAATTGGACTCTCCTGTGGATTTGTGGCATCGGACAACGCCAGCAATATTGTGTGTGCATTAAATATGGGCAAATTCCAGCACGTCCCATGTTTTGCACATACCTTGAATTTGGTGGTGCAGAATTTTTTAAAAAACGACAGGGGCGTGCAAGAGATGCTGTCGGTGGCCAGAAAAATTGCGGGACACTTTCGGCGTACAGGCACCACGTACAGAAGACTGGAGCACCACCAAAAACTACTGAACCTGCCCTGCCATCATCTGAAGCAAGAAGTGGTAACGAGGTGGAATTCAACCCTCTATATGCTTCAGAGGTTGGAGGAGCAGCAAAAGGCCATTCAAGCCTATACAATTGAGCACGATATAGGAGGTGGAATGCACCTGTCTCAAGTGCAGTGGAGAATGATTTCAACGTTGTGCAAGGTTCTGATGCCCTTTGAACTTGCCACACGTGAAGTCAGTTCAGACACTGCCAGCCTGAGTCAGGTCATTCCCCTCATCAGGCTTTTGCAGAAGAAGCTGGAGGCATTGAAGAAGGAGCTAAAAGGGAGCGATTCCGCTAGGCATGTGGGACTTGTGGATGCAGCCCTTAATTCGCTTAACAAGGATTCACGGGTGGTCAATCTGTTGAAATCAGAGCACTACATTTTGGCCACCGTGCTCGATCCTAGATTTAAAGCCTACCTTGGATCTCTCTTTCCGGCAGACACAGGTCTGCTGGGGTTGAAAGACCTGCTGGTGACAAAATTGTCAAGTCAAGCGGAACGCGACCTGTCAACATCTCCTCCTTCACATTCTCCCGCAACTGGGGGTGCAAGGAAAAGGCTCAGAATTCCGAGCCCACCCGCTGGCGGTGATGCAGGGCAGTCTGGAGCGACTGCTGATGCTGACATCTGGTCCGGACTGAAGGACCTGACAACGATTACGGACATGTCGTCTACTGTCACTGCATATGATTCTCTCAACATTGATAGAATGGTGGAGGATTATATGAGTGACCGCATCCAAGTAGGCACGTCACACAGTCCGTACTTATACTGGCAGGAAAAAGAGGCAATTTGGAGGCCCTTGCACAAACTGGCTTTATTCTACCTAAGTTGCCCTCCCACAAGTGTGTACTCCGAAAGAGTGTTTAGTGCCGCCGCTCACCTTGTCAGCAATCGGCGTACGAGGTTACATCCAGAAAATGTGGAGAAGATGATGTTCATTAAAATGAATTATAATCAATTCCTCCTCGGAGACATTGACCAGCAGCAATTGCCTCCACAAAGTACACAGGGAGCTGAGATGGTGGATTCCAGTGGGGACGAATTGATAATCTGTGAGGAGGGGGATGTACACGGTGATATATCGGAGGGTGAAGATGAGGTGGACATCTTGCCTCTGTAGAGCCAGTTTGTGCAAGGAGAGATTAATTGCTTCTTTTTTGGGGGGGGTCCAAACCAACCCGTCATATCAGTCACAGTCGTGTGGCAGACCCTGTCACTGAAATGATGGGTTGGTTAAAGTGTGCATGTCCTGTTTTGTTTATACAACATAAGGGTGGGTGGGAGGGCCCAAGGACAATTCCATCTTGCACCTCTTTTTTCTTTTCTTTTTCTTTGCATCATGTGCTGATTGGGGAGGGTTTTTTGGAAGGGACATCCTGCGTGACACTGCAGTGCCACTCCTAGATGGGCCCGGTGTTTGTGTCGGCCACTAGGGTCGCTAATCTTACTCACACAGTCAGCTACCTCATTGCGCCTCTTTTTTTCTTTGCGTCATGTGCTGTTTGGGGAGGGTTTTTTGGAAGGGACATCCTGCGTGACACTGCAGTGCCACTCCTAGATGGGCCCGGTGTTTGTGTCGGCCACTAGGGTCGCTAATCTTACTCACACAGCTACCTCATTGCGCCTCTTTTTTTCTTTGCGTCATGTGCTGTTTGGGGAGGGTTTTTTGGAAGGGACATCCTGCGTGACACTGCAGTGCCACTCCTAGATGGGCCCGGTGTTTGTGTCGGCCACTAGGGTCGCTAATCTTACTCACACAGCTACCTCATTGCGCCTCTTTTTTTCTTTGCGTCATGTGCTGTCTGGGGAGGGTTTTTTGGAAGGGACATCCTGCGTGACACTGCAGTGCCACTCCTAGATGGGCCCGGTGTTTGTGTCGGCCACTAGGGTCGCTAATCTTACTCACACAGCTACCTCATTGCGCCTCTTTTTTTCTTTGCGTCATGTGCTGTTTGGGGAGGGTTTTTTGGAAGGGACATCCTGCGTGACACTGCAGTGCCACTCCTAGATGGGCCCGGTGTTTGTGTCGGCCACTAGGGTCGCTTATCTTACTCACACAGCGACCTCGGTGCAAATTTTAGGACTAAAAATAATATTGTGAGGTGTGAGGTATTCAGAAAAGACTGAAAATGAGTGTAAATTATGGTTTTTGAGGTTAATAATACTTTGGGATCAAAATGACCCCCAAATTCTATGATTTAAGCTGTTTTTTAGTGTTTTTTGAAAAAAACACCCGAATCCAAAACACACCCGAATCCGACAAAAAAAATTCGGTGAGGTTTTGCCAAAACGCGTTCGAACCCAAAACACGGCCGCGGAACCGAACCCAAAACCAAAACACAAAACCCGAAAAATTTCAGGCGCTCATCTCTAATCACCCCCTTACAGAGCCAGAAGTCAGAAGACAGGCGAGTAGCAGAAGAACAGAAGACTTCTTCTCCAGTGACGGCATTCTGAGGTACCACGCAGCGAGCGGAATGCTGTGCGCCATGCTTCCACACAAACACAGGCACTGCAGGGTGCAGGGCATGTGGGTGGGGGGGGGGGGGGGGCACCCTGGGCAGCATAAATTCCTCACAAAAGGCTGGCAAAAGTGGACATTAGTGCCTGGGCACTGTCCTTACCCCGCCAGCGTAATTAATTATTTGTTTCTGAGCGGGACAGTAGCGTGCCATTACAGCGGCGGGGCTTTTTCCTCACCTCACCAGCACATCTATAGAGCGTTACAAGTCTATCACTATAGAGTTTATTATTTCCCAGACTGTGTACTTTTGGCACTGGGTTGTGAGCTAAAAAATCCTCTCTGTCCCTCTGACAGATTTACTGTAGGTCTATCCCCCATAAGCCGATGTGTCTGTGGGTACTTGGTACATGTGTGTCAACATGTCGGTGGCTGAATGTTTTTCCCAAGAGGAAACTATATTAGGAATGCAGACGTATGATGGTGGCCCTGTTGGCACCACCAATAACTGACTGGGTGAAAGTTTCAATAATATCAGAGTGAGGTTGGATAAATCTGTGTCCCAGACACAGACGTAGAGAATAGATGTGATGTTCATGGCTATGCTTCTTTTCCCTCAGGCCCGCAAAAATGTTACTACACACTGATACTGACTCGGATACTGATTCCTATGTCGACCATAATATTTCCTGATTAGATCCAATATTGGCAAGGAGCATTCAGTACATGATTGTGGATATTAAGGACATATTAACATCACTGAGGACCCTGCTGTTCCTGACAAAGGGGTCTATATGTATGTATATATAGATATATAATGAAAGCTGATGTAACGTTCCTCCATCTCTGTTTGAGAAAGTCTGGGCCAGCTCGACAAGATGGTTTCAAATCCCCAAAAGGTTTCCGATTGTTTATTCATTTCCTGCTGCGGACAGAATAAAGTGGGAGTCACCCCCTGTTCTGCACGGGGCCCTGTCACAAATCCAGCGGATCGTATGCAGGAAGCTACATTATTTCTAGTTATGTAACCACGGGTACATTACTTAGACCTGCCATTACATGCGCATGGGTGAGTAGTAGTATTCAAGAATTGGTCGAATACCTTGTCTTCCGATATAGATATCTTGGAGAGATGGGATACTCCTTACGTTGGATCATATCAAGGACACTGCAGCATACTTACGACAGCAAGGGATATAGGACTCTTGAGTTCACGGGCCAATTTCATGGCAGTCTCGGATAGGAGGGCATTGTGGATTCACCAAGGGAATGCTGATGCTGACTCCAAGAAGAAAGGGAGTCTCTTCCCTATGAAGGTGAAGCCTTGTTTGGCAACGGCCTAGTTAATTTGATCTCGGCAGCTCCCGCAGGTAAGTCAACCTTCTTGCCCTATGTTCCCTCTCAACGGATGAAGACGCATCATTGTCTAACGCAGTCATTTTGTCCCAATAGATATGCAAGAAGTTAAGATTCCCCTTTCTTTGCAGGTAGAGGAAGGAGAAGAGGGAAGAGGTCTGTAGCCTCTTCAAGATCGCAGGAGCAGAGATCGTCCTCTGCTTCTGCCAAATCCACTGCATGACGCTGGGGCTCTCTTGCAGGAGCCCACACCAGTGGGGGCACGTCTAAAACACTTCAGTCAGTTCTGGATTAATTTGGACCTGGACTCGTGGGTTTTACAAATAGTGTCACAAGGGTACAAACTGGGGTTTCAAGACGTTCCCCCTCACCGATTGTTCAAATCGGCCTTAGTCAGCAGGGAGAAGGTTTTTATTCAAGCCTCTTCATGCTCCCGAAGCCGGACGGCTCAGTCAGACCAATCTTAAATCTGAAATCCCTCAATTTCTACCTAAAGAAATTCAATTTCAAGATGGAATCTCTCAGGGTAGGGATCTCCAGTCCGGAGGAAGGAGATTTCATGGTTTTGGTAGACATAAGGATGCCTAATTACATGTTCCCGTTTAGCCACTGCATCAAGCTACCTGAGGTTTGCAATTCAGGATTGTCATTACCAATTTCAGACGTTGCCGTTTGGTCTGTCCACGGCTCCGAGGATTTTCACCAGGGTGATGGTGGAAATGATGGTTCTCCTTCGCAAGCAAGGAGTCACAATTATGCCGTACTTGGATGATCTCCTGATAAAGGCGAGATCCAGGGACCAGTTGGTGCAAAACATCTACTCTCCCTGACAGTTCTTCAACAACATGGTTGGCTCCTAAACTTGCCAAAATCGCAGTTGGTCCCAAAGATGCGGTTGTTGTTTCTGGGAGTCATACTGGACACAGAAGAGGCTTTCTTCCAGTGGAAAGGCTATGGAGTTCCAGAGTCTGGTCAAACAAATTCTGAAACCAGCAAGAGTGTTAATCCATCAATGCATTCTGTTGCTGGGGAAGATGGTTGCGGCCTACGAGGCCATTCAGTTTGGCAGGTTCCATGCCAGAGTGTTCCAGTGGGACCTGTTGGACAAGTGGTCCGGATCCCACCTACACATGCACCGGAGGATAATCCTGTCTTCCAAGACCAGAATCTTACTCCATTGGTGGCTGCACAGTTCTCACCTCCTAGAGGGGCGATGGTTCGGGATCCAGGACTGGATCCTAGGGACCATGGATGCAACCCTCCGAGGCTGGGGAGCAGTCACACAGGGGGAAAACATCCAAGGAAGATGGTCAAGTCAGGAAAGTTTTCTCCACATAAATGTTCTGGAGTTAAGGGCCATTTAATAACTGCAGACACAGTACGCACTGGGACGGGTGCCCAGCATCCTCTACGGACTAAGAGAAAAGGATTTACCGGTAGGTATTAAAATCCTATTTTCTCTAACGTCCTAGAGGATGCTGGGGACTCCGTAAGGACCATGGGGATAGATAGGCTCCGCAGGAGACATGGGTACTTTAAGAAAGACTTTAGTTCTGGGTGTGCACTGGCTCCTCCCTCTATGCCCCTCCTCCAGACCTCAGTTTGATACTGTGCCCAGTGGAGACTGGGTGCTTTTCAGGAGCTCTCCTGAGCTTTCTGACAGAAAGTATTTTATTAGGTTTTTAATTTTCAGGGAGCACTGCTGGCAACAGACTCCCTCATCGAGGGACTGAGGGGAGAGAAGCAGCCCTACTCTCTGAGTTGCAATGTCCAGCTTCTTAGGCTACTGGACACCATTAGCTCCAGAGGGATTGGTAAGCAGGATCTCACCCTCGCCGTCCGTCCCAGAGCCGCGCCTCCGTCCCCCTTGCAGAGCCGGAAGATAGAAGCCGGGTGAGTATGAGAAGAAAAGAAGACTTCAGAGGCGGCAGAAGACTTCATGATCTTCACTGAAGTAACGCACAGCACTGCAGCTGTGCGCCATTGCTCCCATACACCTCACACACTCCGGTCACTGTAAGGGTGCAGGGCGCAGGGGGGGGGGGGCACCCTGGGCAGCAATATAAACCTCTTTTTGGCAAAAATATAACACATATACAGCGGGGCACTGTATATATGTATGAGCCCCCGCCAATTTTACAGTTTAAGCGGGACAGAAGCCTGCCGCCGAGGGTGCGGGGCTTCTCCCTCAGCACTCACCAGCGCCATTTTTTCTTCACAGCACCGCTGAGAGGAAGCTCCCCGGACTCTCCCCTGCTTATACCACGGTAGACAAGAGAGTTGAAAAGAGGGGGGGGGGCACATAATTTGGCGCAAATTACATACAGCAGTACTACTGGGCAAACATTAAGTTACTGTGTATTCCTGGGTTATATAGCGCTGGGGTGTGTGCTGGCATACTCTCTCTCTGTCTCTCCAAAGGGCCTTGTGGGGAAACTGTCTTCAGAAAAAGCATTCCCTGTGTGTGTGGTGTGTCGGTACACGTGTGTCGACATGTCTGAGGAAGAAGGCTATATTAGAGAGGAGCAGGAGCAAAAGAATGTGGTGTCTCCGCCGACAGCTGATTGGATGGATATGTGGAATGTTTTAAATGCTAGTGTAAACTCATTGCACAAAAGATTAGACAAGGCTGAAGCTTTGGGACAGTCAGGGTCTCAACCCATGCCTGATCCTATGTTGCAGGGACTGTCAGGGTCTCATAAGCGCCCACTATCCCAGATTGTTGACACAGATACAGACACGGATTCTGACTCCAGTGTCGATTACGATGATGCAAAGTTACAGCCAAAATTGGCAAAATCCATTCGATATATGATTATGGCAATAAAAGATGTTTTGCACATCAGAGAGGAACCCCCTGTCCCTGACAAGAGGGTACATATGTACAAGGTGAAAAAGCCTGAGGTAACCTTTGAGGGGGTCACACGAGCTGAACGAGATATGTGAAAAAGCTTGGGAATCTCCAGATAAAAGACTGCAGATTTCCAAAAGGATTCTTATGGCGTATCCTTTCCCATCAATGGATAGGTTACGATGGGAATCCTCCCCTAGGGTGGACAAAGCATTAACACGCTTATCCAAGAAGGTAGCCCTCCCGTCCCAGTATACGGCTACCCTCAAAGAGTCTGCTGACCGCAAACAGGAGATTTCCCTGAAGTCCATTTATACACATTCAGGTACCTTACTCAGACCAGCAATTGCGTCGGCCTGGGTGTGTAGTGCTGTAGCGGCATGGACGGATACCTTATCTGAGGGGATGGATACCCTAGATAAGGATACTATTTTATTGACCCTGGGGCATATAAGAGATGCTGTCCTATATATGTGTGTATGCAAACTACAGGTGGTGCTGCAGGGCTCACACCCTTTTACTTGTCTTGTAGAGCAACTCTGGAGCTGTTTCTGGGTCCAGCTGCTGCAAGAAATCAGCTTGAATGCTTCAGGGGCTGGGGCATGGCCAACATGAGCCCACACTGATGGGGGGTGGGGGTGTATAAAGCGATTTAGGGGTCATCCAAGCGCAACCCCACAAAGGCCGCCATGCCCTGCGTGACCCTTTTCTCTTTTCATATGCAGACGAGGGTTGCAGCCAACTATGCCCACTGCTTGGATGACATCTGCAAATCCATCTGCTGCAGGCCTTCCCCCAGGAATGCTTGCAGTAGTTGTTGCATTTGGTTTGTTGTTTGGGGGTGCTTCAGTATTAGGCAGCCTTCTGCCCTCCCACATTCGTCTGAAAATGTGTTCTCCCTGCAGTTGTTGTTCCCAGATGAGAGTTCCCTTGTGCTTCCTCAGTTGAATCTCCTTAACTTGACAGGGGTGTGCCCGAGCAGCCGCCCTCCACAGCCCTATCCCAACACATACTTATCTTGCATATGAGATCTCTTGATCATGAAGATAGTTCTCACAGGGTGAGGTTCATCCATTACATTTTAAAGTAGGAAGGTACAAATTACATATTCAAATTACATATATGTGCTGGATTCAAATGTTTTCCCCCCTTCCTTTCTCAATTGTGCCCATCAGCAGCTATTCCAATGTTGCTGCCAATGGGTGTGACGCATTCATTTCTTCTGTGGGGTACACTGGACTCCACAAGGATTCACATTGTATATGTACACCAGAGTAGGATCTTGATCTGAGGCACCAACAGGCTCAAAGCTTTTGACTGTTCCCAAGATGCTCAGCGCCCCCTCCTCTATAACCTCGCTTCCATGAACAGGGAGCTCAGTTTGTAGTTGGTGCCTTCAGTAGCAGGCCACTTAACAGGGGGCTGCCTCAGGCAGCCTATTCTTAGCTATTAATTTTGGCAAGAAAAGAAGAACTTTTTTTATAAGAATCTACAAGGGCTGCAGCAGGCTAGGTCTAATAGACCTCTTTACTGCAGCTCCATCACTCCCAGTGGCGCAGTATACTCCCGTGCCTCGGTTGCTGGGTCACTGCAGCGGAGGCTCCGGTTTCTTCCTAAGGTCAGTCACACACACACCGCCCTCCGGAATCACGAGGCCGCTGATGGGGGCAGGTCGTGTGCGCACTGGCGTGGACACTGATTACTGGGCAGCCGCTCCACTAGCCACCAGGGACAGTTAAGGAGCACAGCTCTGGGGTTTTTTCTCCTATATTAACCCCATTTTGTACTACCCGCAGTGCATTGTGATAGGTAATGGGGCCTGATTCAGGTTGGATCGCAATCCAACTGCAAAAACTGCTAAGAGCATACGCCTGCATTTTCTGCGGCACCCCGCAGATAATGCGATCACCTCTGCCTGTGAATCGGTGAAGGGGGGGGGGAGGGGGGTCAACAACACTCCATTTCCAAGTCGGAGATGGAGCGGTGCGGGGGCACGGTTTCAAAATGGGGTCGGCAACGGAGAAACAGGAGGCGTGGTCAGAGCAGCTGCATGACATCACATGGGCCGGACTCTGCCAGTGGAGCCCCAGCGTCATGAGGTAGATTTTGTAGAGGCCGGGGAGGACTTCTGTTCCTGGGAACTAGCTGTGTTGTGCAGCTTTATTCCTCTGCCCCTACCTCTGGCAAGAAAGGACGCACCTCGCACTTTCTTGTTTCTTTGTGACTGAAAGGACTGCATTTGATGTGAGGGAACATAAGGTAAAAAATTTGATTTTCCAACTGTAGCTGTGCGTGTTAATGCTTTGTCCATCCTACGGGAGGATTTCCATCGTAACCTATCCGTTGATGGAATAGGATACGCCATAAGAATCCTTTTGGAAATCTGCAGTCTTTTATCTGGAGATTCCCAAGCTTTTTCACATAACTCGTTCAGCTCGTGTGACCCCCTCAAAGGTTACCTCAGGCTTCTTTCCCTTGTACATATGTACCCTCTTGTCAGGGACAGGGGGTTCCTCTGTGATGTGCAAAACATCTTTTATTGCCATAATCATATATCGAATGGATTTTGCCAATTTTGGCTGTAACTTTGCATCATCGTAATCGACACTGGAGTCAGAATCCGTGTCGGTATCTGTGTCAACAATCTGGGATAGTGGGCGCTTATGAGACCCTGACAGTCCCTGCAACATAGGATCAGGCATGGGTTGAGTCCCTGACTGTCCCAAAGCTTCAGCCTTGTCTAATCTTTTGTACAATGAGTTTACACTAGCATTTAAAACATTCCACATATCCATCCAATCAGGTGTCAGCGGAGACACCACATTCATTTGCTCCCGCTCCTCTCTAATATAGCCTTCTTCCTCAGACATGTCGACACACGTGTACCGACACACCACACACACAGGGAATACTTTTTCTGAAGACAGTTTCCCCACAAGGCCCTTTGGAGAGACAGAGAGAGAGTATGCCAGCACACTCCCCAGCGCTATATAACCCAGGAATAACACAGTAACTTAATGTTTGTCCAGTAGCGCTGCTGTATGTAATTTGCGCCGAATTATGTGCCCCCCCTCTCTTTTCAACCCTCTTCTCTACCGTGGTATAAGCAGGGGAGAGTCCGGGGAGCTTCCTCTCAGCGGTGCTGTGGAGAAAAAATGGCGCTGGTGAGTGCTGAGGGAGAAGCCCCGCCCCCTCGGCGGCGGGCTTCTGTCCAGCTTAAACTGTAAAATTGGTGGGGGCTCATACATATATACAGTGCCCAGCTGTATATATGTTATATTTTTGCCAAAAAGAGGTTTATATTGCTGCCCAGGGCGCCCCCTCTGCGCCCTGCACCCTTACAGTGACCGGAGTATGTGAGGTGTATGGGAGCAATGGCGCACAGCTGCAGTGCTGTACGCTACCTCAGTGAAGATCATGAACTCTGTGGAGCCCGTCTATCCCCATGGTCCTTACGGAGTCCCCAGCATCCTCTAGGACGTTAGAGAAACTAGGATTTTAATACCTACCGGTAAATCCTTTTCTCTTAGTCTGTTGAGGATGCTGGGCACCCGTCCCAGTGTGTACTGTGTCTGCAGTTATTAAATGGCCCTTAACTCCAGAACATTTATGTGGAGACAACTTTCCTGACTTGACCATCTTCCTTGGACATTTTCCCCCTGTGTGACTGCTCCCCAGCCTCGGAGGGTTGCATCTGTGGTCCCTAGGATCCAGTCCTGGATCCCGAACCATCGCCCCTCTAGGAGGTGAGAACTGTGCAGCCACCAATGGAGTGAGATTCTGGTCTTGGAAGACAGGATTATCCTCCGGTGCATGTGTAGGTGGGATCCGGACCAATTGTCCAACAGGTCCCACTGGAACACTCTGGCATGGAACCTGCCAAACTGAATGGCCTCGTAGGCCACAACCATCTTCCCCAGCAACTGAATGCATTGATGGATTAACACTCTTGCTGGTTTCAGAATTTGTTTGACCAGACTCTGGATCTCCATAGCCTTTCCACTGGAAGAAAACCTCTTCTGTGTCCAGTATGTGTTATGATTCCAGCACTCTGGTCAGAGAAGATCTTATGGCAAGGACCGGAGCACTGGAACGGAATGCTGGGGAAGGGAGCAGGACAGGAAAATAGCCCCTAGCGCCCAAACTCTGTTGTCTCACCCATGTTGTCAGAAATCCCCTGCGAGACTATGGTTTCTTGAGCCCTTGGCAGCCGCGTTTGAAGGGCGGATTATGTCTGCCCAACTTCGATGCCCCCCGGTCTTAATGAGAGACAAAGGGAAACCCGAGACAGGGTGATAACAAGAGGCCCTCTAACTAAACAACCAGGCCAGGGGCTAAGCAAACTCAAAACTATAATATGTGCGGAGAAACCGCCAGGAAAAAGGACAACCAAAATATCCACTTGTCCAATTCTCCTACCCGGCACCGCCGAGTACCAGAGAGGACTTGTGGAAGCGGAACCCTCCGCAAATGCTCCAAACACAAAATATAAAAGGTAAAGCGGCTGAGCCGCAACACACGGCAGAGCCGCAACTCACGAACACCACTGGATATAAAACGGTGATCAGTCAGGACTCCAGGGAACCAAACGACCTCTTGGGATGAGATGACAACTCCCGAATACCGGACTTCTGCGGACTGGAATGACCGGATACAGCAGGACTGGAAACAGACTCTCAGCAAACAAAGGCAGCATGCAGGAAGCTATTACCGGCATCTGTGAGAAGCCCTGGGAGTGTATTTAACAAGGAGTACTCCAATCAGCTGCTAATGGCTGATTAGAATAAATGCCGTGCAGCTGCCTTGCTGCACAGCCAGAGAGCAGGTGAATATCTTAATTTCCTAAAGCCTAGCAACGGGGAACGCGGTCCGCCAGTGGCGTCCCCGTTGCTAGGGTCCGTGCGGCTCAGCGCGCCCGGCGTCTAGCGTTGCTAGGGAGCCGGCGGCTGTACGTGCACGGCATCTCTAGTTGCTAGGCGCCGGGCCGCGCAGACCATCAAGCGGACCCCGGCGCCTAACAGTACCCCCCCCTTGAGGAGGGGTCAAGGAACCCCTAAAGCCAGGTTTCTGAGGAAATTCCCGAAAAAATGCCCTCTTGAGCCTCGGGGCATGAAGATCCTTATCCAGGACCCAAGACCTTTCCTCTGGACCATAGCCTTTCCAGTGAACCAGAAAATACAGCCGATCCCGGGACAATTTGGAATCGAGAACCTTCTCTACCAAGAACTCCTGTTGTCCCTGTACATCCACTGGAGATCTACCCTGAGAGATCTTCCGAGGAAATCTACTGGAAGAAACGTATTGTTTCAACAGGGAACAATGAAACGTATTTCCAATCCTGAGAGATCTTGGTAAACGTAACCGAAAGGCAACTGGGTTGACTCTTTTAATAATAAGAAATGGCCCAATAAATTTGGGTCCCAGTCTAGCTGAGGATTGTCGAAGCCTGATGTTGCGAGTCGACAACCACACCCTATCTCCCACCTTAAAAGTGCAAGGACGTCGGAGCCTGTCAGAAAATTTCTTCTCTCGAAAGGCCGCTTTTCTGAGAGCAAGGTGCATCTTTTTCCAAATGGCTCTGAGATGGGAGGTTAAGGTAAGCGAGGAGACTGAGGAATGATGAAAAAAAGAATTAGCTCTGGGGTGAAAACCAAAAACTGAAAAGAATGGAGACTCTTTAGTGGAGGAATGACAAGAATTATTGTAAGCAAATTCAGCCAACGGAAGAAACTCGGACCAATCATTCTGGAGTTTGGCTGAATACAAGCGCAAATATTGTTTCAATGATTGGTTAACTCGTTCGGTTTGCCCGTTGGATTGTGGGTGGTAACCGGATGTTAACGACAATTTCATCTTCAATGAGGCACAAAAACATTTCCAGAATTGTGCGATGAATTGTGGACCCCGATCAGAAACAATATCAGTAGGCAACCCATGAAGCCTGAATACATGGCGGAGAAACATAACTGCCAACCCTTGGGCAGAAGGCAATCGGGGAAGAGCAATAAAATGAGCCATTTTACTAAAACGGTCCACTACCACCCATATGACTCGGAATCCGGCTGAAAGGGGAAGGTCAACCACAAAATCCATGGAAATATGAGACCACGGCCTGAGAGGAACATTTAAGGGCATAAGTTGCCCGATGGGCAAGGAACGGGGAACCTTATGCTGTGCACAAACCTGACATGAATAAACAAATTCCTTGACGTCTTTAGAAAGACCAGGCCACCATACTGAGCGAGAGACTAACTCCAATGTCTTAGAGACTCCTGGATGCCCTGAAACTTTGTTATCATGGAATTCCGTTAAAACAGTAACTCTCAAAAACTCAGGGACGTAAAGACGACCAGCAGGAGTAATTCTAGGAGCTTGGTGTTGAAGCTGTTTTAACTGGGTAAATAAATCTTGTGTGAGGCCCGCCCAGATGACCGAAGATGGAAGTATGGGGGTAACAGGATTGTTATTGTGAACCGGAAGAAAGCTATGTGACAGGGCATCAGCCTTAGTATTCTTGGAACCAGGCCTGAAAGTGATTATAAATTTGAAACGCGTAAAAAATAATGCCCAACGTGCCTGCCGGGCATTAAGCCGCTTAGCCGATTCAATGTATTGCAGGTTCTTATGGTCAGTCAATACCGAAATAGTATGTTTTGCTCCCTCCAGCCAATGCCTCCACTCCTCGAAAGCCCATTTTACCGCCAGTAACTCCCGATTACCAACGTCATAGTTGGATTCAGCGGAGGAGAATTTCCTGGACATAAAGGCACAAGGATGTAACTCCAGAGACTCCGGATCCTTTTGAGAAAGGATAGCCCCCACTCCAACCTCCGAGGCATCAACCTCCACCACAAAGGGCAATTCCGGATTAGGATGTCTGAGGACTGGAGCCGAGACAAAGGCTTGTTTCAAGGCCCGGAAGGACAACTCAGCTTCACGCGACCAGTTGGTAGGATCCGCTCCTTTCTTTGTCAGAGCTACAATGGGAGCAACCAGGTCAGAAAAAGAATGAATGAACCTCCTATAATAATTCGCAAACCCTAAAAAACGCTTAATTGCTTTTAAATTGGTGGGTTGCGCCCAACTAAGGATGGCCTGGAGTTTCTTTGGTTCCATGGAAAATCCCTGAGGGGAAATTATGTACCCTAAAAAAGATACTTCCGTGACATGAAACTCACACTTCTCCAGCTTGGCATATAAATGATTCTCACATAACTTTTGAAGAACCAGACGCACCTGGGTAACATGTTGTTCCATTGATTTAGAAAAAATCAGGATGTCGTCTAAGTAAACGACCACGAATTTCCCTAGGAAGTCACGGAGCACATCGTTAATGAGGTCTTGAAAAACTGCCGGAGCATTGGACAGGCCGAACGGCATCACCAGGTATTCGTAGTAACCCGACTGAGTACTGAAGGCCGTTTTCCACTCATCTCCAGATTTAATTCGGATGAGGTTGTACGCTCCTCTAAGGTCAATTTTAGAAAAAATCACAGCAGAACGTAACTGATCAAAGAGTACAGAAATCAACGGCAAAGGATAGGTGTTTTTAACTGAGATCTTATTCAGGGCTCTAAAATCAATGCAAGGTCTAAGCGAGCCATCCTTTTTCTCCACAAAGAAGAAGCCTGCACTTAAAGGAGATTTTGATGGTCTAATAAATCCTTTCTCAAGGCTCTCCTTTACATAATCATTCATAGCCGCAGTTTCTGGCCCGGATAATGCATATAATCTTCCCTTTGGCAATGCGGCACCAGGAATTAACTCAATAGCACAATCATAAGGCCGATGGGGAGGCAGAATGTCCGCATTGCCTTTGGAGAAAACATCAGCAAACTCCTGGTATTCCACCGGAATGAGTTCTGGAATGATAGCTGCTACTCTGACTGGAAACGTGATACATTCCTTATCACAAAAAGTACCCCAATGTGAAATCTCCCCCGACCGCCAATCAATGGTGGGATTATGAAAGGCCAGCCAAGGGTGACCCAGAACAACTGGAACTGCTGGGCAATGTGTAAGAAAGAACTCGATTTTCTCGGAATGTAGAGCTCCTACTGTAAGTAGTACAGGGGGTGTACGGAGAGAAATAATCCCATTAGACAGCGGACTCCCATCTAAGCCATGCATGGTGACACACCTACCCAAAGGTAACTGAGGAATGCCTAAGGCCTTAGCCCAAGTTAAATCCATAAAGTTTCCTACAGCTCCACTGTCAACAAAAGCCGACACCGAAGAACTGAGGCTGCCAAAGGAAACTTTAACTGGGACTAAAAGGGAGTTATTCGAGGAGATAAGCTGCAGACCTAGGTGAACCCCCTCACAATTCACCTGGTCAAAGCGTTTCCCGACTTGTTCGGACAATTACGAGCAAAATGTCCCTTACCCCCACAGTACAGACAAAGACCAGAATTTTGCCTTCTGGCTCTTTCTTCAGGAGACAGCCGGGAGAGACCCATCTGCATGGTCTCCTCTACGTCTTCAGGAATGGAATATACACACGGACTTGACCTTACAGGTGCTCCTTTTTCAGCCCTCCGCTCTCTGAGACGACGATCAATCTTAATAGAAAGCTCCATGAGTTTATCGAGAGTCTCAGGAGCGGGGTACTGAAGGAGACTGTCTTTTATAGACTCTGATAAGCCGAGGCGAAACTGACTGCGCAGGGCTGGGTCATTCCAGCCACAGTCGTTCGACCAACGGCGAAACTCCGTACAATAAACCTCTGCAGGATTTCTACCCTGTCTGAGAGCGCGCAACTGACTTTCAGCGGACGCCTCTCTATCAGGGTCATCATACAAGAGCCCTAAAGACTCAAAAAAAGCGTCAACTGACAACAATGCCGGATCCTCTGCTCTTAAACCAAATGCCCAGGTCTGAGGATCCCCCTGGAGCAAAGAAATAATAAACCCGACCCGCTGAGATTCAGTACCCGAGGAAGTCGGTCTTAAACGAAAATAAAGTTTACAGGATTCTTTAAAATTAAAAAACTCTTTTCTATCACTAGAAAAACGGTCAGGCAAATGCATCTTTGGTTCAGGGACTACCCTTGGGGAAGCTCGCAAAAGATCTTCCTGCGACTTCACCCGAAGAGAAAGATCCTGAACCATCTGAGTAAGTTCTTGAATCTGGCTGACTAAGAGCTGACCAGGATTTGGCCCTAAACCTGTTGGATTCATGAGGCCGATAAACTCTCACAAAACTGAATGAGAAAAAATTAAACCCCGTTTAATTTTAAGTTTTGGTATGGCCAGTAATAATGTTATGATTCCAGCACTCTGGTCAGAGAAGATCTTATGGCAAGGACTGGAGCACTGGAACGGAATGCTGGGGAAGGGAGCAGGACAGGAAAATAGCCCCTGGCGCCCTAACTCTGTTGTCTCACCCGTGTTGTCAGAAATCCCCTGCGAGACTATGGTTTCTTGAGCCCTTGGCAGCCGCGTTTGAAGGGCGGATTATGTCTGCCCAACTTCGATGCCCCCCGGTCTTAATGAGAGACAAAGGGAAACCCGAGACAGGGTGATAACAAGAGGCCCTCTAACTAAACAACCAGGCCAGGGGCTAAGCAAACTCAAAACTATAATATGTGCGGAGAAACCGCCAGGAAAAAGGACAACCAAAATACAATTCTCCTACCCGGCACCGCCAAGTACCAGAGAGGACTTGTGGAAGCGGAACCCTCCGCAAATGCTCCAAACACAAAATATAAAAGGTAAAGCGGCTGAGCCGCAACACACGGCAGAGCCGCAACTCACGAACACCACTGGATATAAAACGGTGATCAGTCAGGACTCCAGGGAACCAAACGACCTCTTGGGATGAGATGACAACTCCCGAATACCGGACTTCTGCGGACTGGAATGACCGGATACAGCAGGACTGGAAACAGACTCTCAGCAAACAAAGGCAGCATGCAGGAAGCTATTACCGGCGACTGTGAGAAGCCCTGGGAGTGTATTTAACAAGGAGTCCTCCAATCAGCTGCTAAAGGCTGATTAGAATAAATGCCGTGCAGCTGCCTTGCTGCACGGCCAGAGAGCAGGTGAATATCTTAATTTCCTAAAGCCTAGCAACGGGGAACGCGGTCCGCCAGTGGCGTCCCCGTTGCTAGGGTCCGTGCGGCTCAGCACGCCCGGCGTCTAGCGTTGCTAGGGAGCCGGCGGCAGTACGTGCACGGCGTCTCTAGTTGCTAGGCGCCGGGCCGCGCAGACCATCAAGCGGACCCCGGCGCCTAACAGTATGACTCCCAAAAACAACAACCGCGTCATTGGGACCAACTGCGATTTTGGCAAGTTTAGGAGCCAACCATGTTGTTGAAGAACTGTCAGGGAGAGTAGATGTTTTGCACCAACTGGTCCCTGGATCTCGCCTTTATCAGGAGATCATCCAAGTACGGGATAATTGTGACTCCTTGCTTGCGAAGGAGAACCATAATTTCCGCCATCACCCTGGTGAAAATCCTCGGAGCCGTGGACAGACCAAACGGCAATGTCTGAAATTGGTAATGACAATCCTGAATTGCAAACCTTAGGTAGCTTGAGGCAGTGGCTAAATGGGAACATGTAAGTAGGCATCCTTTATGTCTACCAAAACCATGAAATCTCCGTCCTCCGGACTGGAGATCACTGCCCTGAGAAATTCCATCTTGAAATTGAATTTCTTTAGGAAGAAATTGAGGGATTTCAGATTTAAGATTGGTCTGACTGAGCCGTCCGGCTTCGGGACCACGAAGAGGCTTGAATAAAAACATTCTCCCTGCTGACTAAGGCCAATTTGAACAATCGGTGAGGGGGAACGTCTTGAAACCCCAGTTTGTACCCTTGGGACACTATTTGTAAAACCCACGAGTCCAGGTCCGAATGAATCCAGAACTGACTGAAGAGTTTTAGACGTGCCCCCACTGGTGTGGGCTCCTGCAAGAAAGCCCCAGTGTCATGCAGTGGATGTTATGCATTCAGGACTGGGTCCTGGTGACCACGGATTCCAGCTTGAAAGGCTGGGGAGCAGTCACACAGGGAAAAAAATTTCCAGGGAGTGTGATCAAGTCTGGGGACTTCTCTCCGCATAAATATACTGGAGCTAAGAGCAATTTACAATGCTCTAAGCTTAGCAAGACCTCTGCTTCAAGGTCAGTCGGTATTGATCCAGTGGGACAACATCACGGCAGTCGCCCACGTAAACAGACAGGGCGGCACAAGAAGCAGGAGGACAATGGCAGAAACTGCAAGGATTCTTCGCTGGGCGGAAAATCATGTGATAGCACTGTCAGCAGTTTTCATTCCGGGAGTGGACAACTGGGAAGCAGACTTCCTCAGCACGACCTCCACCCGGGAGAGTGGGGACTTCATCGAGAAGTTTTTTCCACATGATTGTGCACCGTTGGGAAAGACCAAAGGTGGACATGATGGCGTCCCGCCTGAACAAAAAACTGGACAGGTATTGCGCCAGGTCAAGAGACCCTCAGGCAATAGCTGTGGACGTTCTGGTAACACCAGGGGTGTACCAGTCGGTGTATGTGTTCCCTCCTCTGCTTCTCATACCAAAGGTACTGAGAATTATAAGACGTAGAGGAGTAAGAACTATACTCGTGGCTCTGGATGGGCCAAGAAGGACTTGGTACCCGAAACTTCAAGAGATGCTCACAGAGGACTCAGGGCCTCTGCCGATAAGAAGGGACTTGTTTCAGCAAGTACCATGTCTGTTCCAAGACTTACCGCGGCTGCGTTTGACGGCATGGCGGTTGAACGCCGGATCCTAAGGGAAAAAGGCATTCCGGAAGAGGTCATTCCTACCCTGGTCAAAGCCAGGAAGGAGGTGACCGCACAACATTATCACCACATGTGGCGAAAATATGTTGCGTGGTGTGAGGCCAGGAAGGCCCCACGAAGAAATTTCAACTCGGTCGATTCCTGCATTTCCTGCAAACAGGAGTGTCTATGGGCCTCAAATTGGGGTCCATTAAGGTTCAAATTTCGGCCCTGTCGATTTTCTTCCAGAAAGAATTGGCTTCAGTTCCTGAAGTCCAGAAATTTGACAAGGGAGTACTGCATATACAACCCCCTTTTGTGCCTCCAGTGGCACTGTGGGATCTCAACGTAGTCCTGGGATTCCTCAAATCACGTTGGTTTAAACCGCTCAAATCTGTGGATTTGAAATATCTCACATGGAAAGTGACCATGATGTTGGCCCTGGCCTCGGCCAGGCGAGTGTCAGAATTGGCGGCTTTGTCTCACAAAAGCCCATATCTGATTGTCCATTCGGACAGGGCAGAGCTGCGGACTCGTCCCCAGTTTCTCCCTAAGTTGGTGTCAGCGTTTCATCTGAACCAGCTTATTGTGGTACCTGCGGCTACTAGAGACTTGGAGGACTCCAAGTTGCTAGATGTTGTCAGGGCCCTGAAAATATAGATTTCCAGGACGGCTGGAGTCAGGAAAACTGACTTGCTGTTATCCTGTATGCACCCAAAAAACTGGGTGCTCTTGCTTCTAAGCAGAAGATTGCTAGTTGAATGTGTAGTACAATTCAGCTTGCACATTCTGTGGCAGGACTGCCACAGCCAAAATATATAAATGCCCATTCCACAAGGAAGGGGGCTCATCTTGGGCGACTGCCCGAGGGGTCTCGGCTTTACAACTTTGCCGAGCTGCTACTTGGTCAGGGGCACACCCTGGCTGAGGAGGACCTGGAGTTCTCTCACTCGGTGCTGCAGAGTCATCCGCACTCTCCCGCCCGTTTGGGAGCTTTGGTATAATCCCCATGGTCCTGACGGAGTCCCCAGCATCCACTTAGGACGTCAGAGAAAATAAGATTTTACTTACCGATAAATCTATTTCTCGTAGTCCGTAGTGGTTGCTGGGCGCCCATCCCAAGTGCGAATTGTCTGCAATACTTGTACATAGTTATTGTTACAAAAAAATTGGGTTGTTATTGTTGTGAGCCGTCTGTTCAGAGGCTCCTACGTTTGTCATACTGTTAACTGGGTTTAGATCACAAGTTATACGGTGTGATTGGTGTGGCTGGTATGAGTCTTACCCGGGATTCAATATCCTTCCTTATTGTGTACGCTCGTCCGGGCACAGTATCCTAACTGAGGCTTGGAGGAGGGTCATAGGGGGAGGAGCCAGTACACACCACCTGATCCTAAAGCTTTAGTTTTGTGCCCTGTCTCCTGCGGAGCCGCTAATCCCCATGGTCCTGACGGAGTCCCCAGCATCCACTACGGACTACGAGAAATAGATTTATCGGTAAGTAAAATCTTATTTTTATAACCTCAGCCTGCACGAGACCCCTTCCCTCACTCACTCTCGCTCTCCTGGCGGCCACTGCGCAGCCGCAACAAATTGAAAAGCCCTATCTCTATAATGGGGCATATTTCTCTTAATTAAAAAAACCCTATAACTTTCTGAAAAACCACAACCCCAAAAGGCACTACACTGGGGCATACTCTATCTAGTAAAACAAACCCCAAGTCTTAATTCGTCCTCTATCCGGAGTTATGCCTTCCCAAAAAATATCTAATTCACTCTATAGGAAAACGGTGTCAAAAAGCCACAAAGGAAGTCACAGAAAAAAACTGACAGTTGGAACTTTAGGTTACTCCCAATTCCTCATTTTTTATTATTTTGCCCTGAAATTTGGCATGCAGCACCGGGTGACGATTCTACACGCCCATGCCAAATTTCAGCTCAGTACGTCCAATCAGTTTTGAGGTGTAGCCCCTCAAACACCATGCCCCATCTCAGAAGTTCCCTATGGGAGAATTCCGTTTGTTCGATTCAGCCTTAATATAAGGGCACGACCGTGCCCTTATAATATCTATCTATCTATCTATCTATCTATCTATCTATCTATCTATCTATCTATCTATCTATCTATCTATCTATCTATCTATCTATCGTATGTGTGTGTGTGTATATATACATCTATACATACATGCGCTAACACCTGGACATACACTGATGTACCCACACCTAATATCCATACATACACGCCCTGACACCAGGACATACACCAACATTCCCACACCTGCATCTATACATACACATGCTGACACCTGGACATACACCAACATACAAGCACCTGCATCTATATATACACGCGCTGACAAATGGACATACACCGACGTACCCACACTTGCATCTATACATACATGCACTGACATCTGGACATACAAGCACCTGCATCTATACATACACGCGCTGACACCTGAACCTACACTGACCTTCCCACACCTGCATCTATACATACACATTCTGACACCTGGACATACACAGACGTACCCACACCTGCATCTATACATACACGCGTTGACACCTGGACGTACACTGACGTACACACACCTACATCTATATATGCATGGATGCAAATGTGGGTACGTCTGTATACGTCCAGGTGTTAGCATGTGTATGTATAGATGTTAGGTGTGGGTACATCAGTGTATGTCCAGGTGTCAGCACATGTATGTATAGATTCACATGTGGGTAAGCCGGTGTACGTCCACGTGTCAGCATGTGTAGGTATAGATGCAGGTGTGGGTACGTTGGTGTACGTTTAGGGGTCAGCGTGTTAATGTATAGATGTTGGTGTGTGTATGTCAGTGTACGTACAGATATAGGTGTGTGTGTGTGTGTGTGTATGTATGTATGTATGTATATGTATAGAGGAAGGTGTGATACATACATATAATACATACATGATAGATACATACATATATCACACACACGATAGATAGATAGATAGATAGATAGATAGAACACATACATACAAGATAGATACATACATACATACATGATAGATACATATATATACACACACATACGATAGATAGATAGATAGATAGATAGATAGATACATACATACATATATATACACACACATACGATAGATAGATAGATAGATAGATAGATAGATAGATAGATAGATAGATAGATAGATAGATAGATAGATACATATATATATATATATATATCACAAACATATATGATTCATACATATATCACACACACATACATGATACATACATGAGAAAGACCTGGGATGGTGATGAGGCCAGGGCCCCCTGCTGATGTTGCGTTGAGGAAGGCAGTGTTCCAGGGCGGATGCCAGTCGGGGAGAGCGCCGCGCAGCCCGGGAAAAATACTGCTGAGGAGCTACATCTGGAAGAGCCCCTGGGAGGGAGAGTGCCACATGCCCCATCCTGCGCGGCAGACTCTGCAGGCCTGCACATGGGAAGGGAGGTCTCTGGCCACACGTACTCACCCTTCTGCTGAAGCCCCGCTGCTGTCCCCATCAGCGCTCTCCAGCGGGGAGCGGGGCCAGGATGAACCTCAACCTGTGAGAACTATCTTCATGATCAAGAGATCTCATATGCAAGATAAATATGTGTTGGGATAGGGCTGGGGAGGGTGGCTGCTCGGGCACACCCCCGTCAAGTTAAGGAGATTTAACTGAGGAAGCACAAGGGAACTCTCGTCTGGGGACAACAACTGCAGGGAGACCACATCTTTTCAGATGAACATGGGAGGGCGGAAGGCTGCCTAATACTGAAGCACCCTCAGACATTAAACCATATGCAACAACTATTGCAAGCATTCCTGGGGGAAGGTCTGCAGCAGACGGATTTGCATACGGTGATGTCATCCAAGCAGTGGGCCAAAGTTGGCTGGAACCCTCATCTGTATATGAAAAGAGAAAAGGGGCATGCGGGGCATGGCGGTCTTTTGCGGCGCTTGGATAACCCCAAGTTTGCATTAAACACCCCCACCCTCCTTCGGTGTGGGGCTCATGTTGGCCATGCCCAAGCCCCTGAAGCATTCAAGCTGATTTCTTGCAGCAGCTGGGCACTGTAACAGCTTCAGAGCTGCTCTACAAGACAAGTAAAAGGGTGTGGGCCCTGCAGCACCACCGGTAGTTTGCATACACACATATATAGGACAGCATCTCTTATATGCCCCAGGGTCAATAAAATAGTATCCTTGTCTAGGCTATCCATCCCCTCAAATAAGGCATTTATCCATGCCGCTACAGCACTACACACCCAGGTCGACGCAATTGCCGGTCTGAGTAAGGTACCTGAATGTGTATAAATGGACTTCAGGGTAATCTCCTGTTTGCGGTCAGCACACTCTTTGAGGGTAGCCGTATCCTGGGACGGGAGGGCTACCTTCTTGGATAAGCGTGTTAATGCTTTGTCCACCCTAGGGGAGGATTCCCATCGTAACCGATCCATTGATGGGAAAGGATACGCCATAAGAATCCTTTTGGAAATCTGCAGTCTTTTATCTGGAGATTTCCAAGCTTTTTCACATAACTCGTTCAGCTCGTGTGAGGGGGGAAAGGTTACCTCAGGCTTCTTTCCCTTGTACATATGTACCCTCTTGTCAGCGACAGGGGGTTACTCTGTGATGTGCAAAACATCTTTTATTGCCATAATCATAAATCTAATGGATTTTGCCAATTTTGGCTGTAACTTTGCATCATCGTAATCGACACTGGAGTCAGAATCCGTGTCGGTATCTGTGTCAACAAACTGGGATAGTGGGCGCTTATGAGACCCTGACAGTCCCTGCAACATAGGATCAGGCATGGGTTGAGACCCTGACTGTCCCAAAGCTTCTGCCTTGTCTAATCTTTTGTGCAATGAGTTTACACTAGCATTTAAAACATTCAACATATCCATCCAATCAGCTGTCGGTGGAGACACCACATTCATTTGCTCCCGCTCCTCTCTAATATAGCCTTCTTCCTCAGACATGTCGACACACGTGTACCGACACACCACACACACAGGGAATGCTTTTTCTGAAGACAGTTTCCCCACAAGGCCCTTTGAAGAGACAGAGAGAGAGTATGCCAGCACACACCCCAGCGCTATATAACCCAGGAATAAAACAGTAACTTAATGTTTGCCCAGTAGTGCTGCTGTATGTAATTTGCGAATTATGTGCCCCCCTCTTTTCAACCCTCTTGTCTGACGTGGTATAAGCAGGGTAGAGTCCGGGGAGCTTCCTCTCAGCGGTGCTGTGGAGAAAAAATGGCGCTGGTGAGTGCTGAGGGAGAAGCCCCGCCCCCTCGGAGGCGGGCTTCTGTCCCGCTTAAACTGTAAAATTGGTGGGGGCTCATACATATATACAGTGCCCAGCTGTATATATGTTATATTTTTGCGAAAGAGGTTTATATTGCTGCCCAGGGCGCCCCCCCTGCGCCCTGCACCCTTACAGTGACCGGAGTATGTGAGGTGTATGGGAGCAAAGGCGCACAGCTGCAGTGCTGTGCGTTACCTCAGTGAAGATCATGAAGTCTTCTGCCGCCTCTGAAGTCTTCTTTTCTTCTCATACTCACCCGGCTTCTATCTTCCGGCTCTGCGAGGGGGACGGCGGCGCGGCTCTGGGACGGACGGCGAGGGTGAGATCCTGCGTACCAATCCCTCTGGAGCTAATGGTGTCCAGTAGCCTAAGAAGCAGGACCTTGTAACTCAGAGAGTAGGGCTGCTTCTCTCCCCTCAGTCCCTCGAAGTCTGTTGCCAGCAGTGCTCCCTGAAAATTAAAAACCTAATAAAATACTTTCTGTCAGAAAGCTCAGGAGAGCTCCTGAAAAGCACCCAGTCTCCACTGGGCACAGTATCAAACTGAGGTCTGTAGGAGGGGCATAGAGGGAGGAGCCAGTGCACACCCAGAACTAAAGTCTTTCTTAAAGTGCCCATGTCTCCTGCGGAGCCCGTCTATCCCCATGGTCCTTACGGAGTCCCCAGCATCCTCTAGGACGTTAGAGAAAATAGGATTTTAATACCTACTGGTAAATCCTTTTCTCTTAGTCCGTAGAGGATGCTGGGCACCCGTCCCAGTGCGTACTGTGTCTGCAGTTATTAAATGGCCCTTAACTCCAGAACATTTATGTGGAGACAACTTTCCTGACTTGACCATCTTCCTTGGATGTTTTCCCCCTGTGTGACTGCTCCCCAGCCTCGGAGGGTTGCATCCGTGGTCCCTAGGATCCCGTCCTGGATCCCAAACCATCGCCCCTCTAGGTGGTGAGAACTGTGCAGCCACCAATGGAGTGAGATTCTGGTCTTGGAAGACAGGATTATCCTCCGGTGCATGTGTAGGTGGGATCCGGACCACTTGTCCAACAGGTCCCACTGGAACACTCTGGCATGGAGCCTGCCAAACTGAATGGCCTCGTAGGCCGCAACCATCTTCCCCAGCAACCGAATGCATTGATGGATTAACACTCTTGCTGGTTTCAGAATTTGTTTGACCAGACTCTGGATCTCCAGAGCCATTCGACTAGAAGATAACCTCTTCTGTGTCCAGTATCACTCCCAAAAACAACAACCGCGTCATTAGGACCAACTGCGATTTTGGCAAGTTTAGGAGCCAACCATGTTGTTAAAGAACTGTCAGGGAGAGTAGATGTTTTGCACCAACTGGTACCTGGATCTCGCCTTTATCAGGAGATCATCGAAGTACGGGATAATTGTGACTCCTTGCTTGCGAAGGAGAACCATAATTTCCGCCATCACCCTGGTGAAAATCCTCGGAGCCGTGGACAGACCAAACGGCAACGTCTGAAATTGGTAATGACAATCCTGAATTGCAAACCTCAGGTAGCTTGATGCAGTGGCTAAATGGGACCATGTAAGTAGGCATCCTTTATGTCTACCAAAACCATGAAATCTCCTTTATCCCCCGGACTGGAGATCACTACCCTGAGAGATTCCATCTTGAAATTGAATTTCTTTAGGTAGAAATTAAGGGATTTCAGATTTCAGATTGGTCTGACTGAGCCGTCCGGCTTCGGGACCACGAAGAGGCTTGAATAAAAACCTTCTCCCTGCTGACTAAGGCGGATTTGAACAATCGGTGAGGGGGAACTTCTTGAAACCCCAGTTTGTACCCTTGGGACACTATTTGTAAAACCCACGAGTCCAGGTCCGAATTAATCCAGAACTGACTGAAGAGTTTTAGACGTGCCCCCCAGTGGCGGAACTAGCGAGCAGTGGGCCCATGTGCGACAAAATGGCTTGGGCCCCCCCCCATCCCATCCCATCCAAGTCCACCCCCTCACCCCTGGAGAGGATCTGGTGAGGGGCGCCTGCTCAGGGAAGTGGATACCTAGCAACAGTGCCGTAACTAGACATTTTAGCAGTGTGTGCAAGAAACGGCATTGGAGCTCCACCCCTGCATGCAAAACAGGGGCAGTGCGCGCCGTAGGCGCGCGCAAAAATACATAGTGGCGTGGCTTCGTGGTTAAGGGGTGTGGCCACAAAATAATACCAATTCATAAATGGTGCACAGTAGTCTCCATTATTCAAATTACGCCGCACAGTAGCACCACTACACCAGGTAGAGACCCTTTTACACCTTACGGCGGACAGATTCCTCTTTTTACACATTACAGCAGACAGCGTCCTCTTTTTACACATTACAGCAGACAACGTCCCCTTTTTACACATTACGGCAGACAGCATCCCCCTTTTTTACACAACAGCAGACAGCGTGCCCTTGTTACACATAGCGGCAGACAGCGTACATTTTTTTCACATAACGGCAGACAGCCTGCCCTTGTTAAACATAGCGGCAGACAGCGTACACTTTTTACACATAACGGCAGACAGCCTGCCCTTGTTAAACATAGCGGCAGACAGCGTACACTTTTTTCACATAACAGCAGTCAGCCTGCCCTTGTTACACATAATGGCAGACATCGTACACTTTTTACACATTACAGCAGACAGCTTGCCCTTGTTACACATTACAGCAGACAGCTTGCCCTTGTTACACATTATGGCAGACAGCGTGCCCTTGTTACACATTACGGCAGACAGCATCCCCCTTGTTACACATTACGGCAGGCAGATTCCCCCTTGTTACACATTGCGGCAAGCAGATTCCCCCTTTTTACACATTGCGGCAAGCAGCTTCCCCCTTTTTACACATTGCGGCAGGCAGATTCCCCCTTTTTACACATTGCGGCAGGCAGTCCCCCTTTTTACACATAGCTGCAGGCAGATTCCCCCTTTTTACACATAGCGGCAGGCAGATTCCCCCTTTTTACACATTGCAGCAGGCAGTCCCCCTTTTAACACATAGCTGCAGGCAGATTCCCCCCTTTTACACATAGCGGCAGGCAGATTCCCCCTTTTTACACATAGCGGCAGGCAGATTCCCCCTTTTTACACATAGCGGCAGGCAGATTCCCCCTTTTTACACATAGCGGCAGGCAGTCCCAACAAAGAAAGAAAGAGATGAAAGAACGAAAGAAAGAAAGAAAGAAAGAAAGAAAGAAAGAAAGAAAGAAAGAAAGAAAGAAAGAAAGAAAGAAAGAAAGAAAGAAGAATTATACTTACCCTCTCCGCTGGCTCAGGCTCCTCGTGCAGCTTGACGATTCCCGGGCAGTAGAGAAGGAGGAGGAGGGAGGTGGAGGAGGGAGCCGCAGCAGCGCTGTGTTATTGGTGGAGGCGCTGCTGCTGCTGCCCCTCTGCTTCACTATAGGCTGTTCTCGGAAGACAGCCTATAGTGAAGCAGAGGGGCAGCAACAGCAGCGCCTCCACCAGTAACAAAGCGCTGCTGCGGCTCCTTCCTTCACCTCCCTCCTCCTCCTCCTCCCCCCCGTGCCGCTGCTCCTCTCATCTCCAAGCGACCCTCCTCCCTCTTCGTGTGTTACAGAGGCGGCAGCGTGTCTGGTGCTGCGGCTGCTGCCCGTAGTGCCCTGGCCTGATCTGTTCGTTACGACGGGCGGGCGGCGGGAGTCGCAGGACGCAGACCCGACGGGAGCGCTGGTGTGCGGCTGCGGCATGATACAATGAGTCATTGTGACTCATTGTAATGCCGGCGGCTGTGGGCCCTTGAGTGCGGCGGGGCCCCAGTGCAATGCACTGCCTGCCCTGCCAGTAGTTCCGCCCCTGGTGCCCCCCACTGGTGTGGGCTCCTGCAAGAGAGCCCCAGCGTCATGCAGTGGATTTGGCAGAAGCAGAGGACGATCTCTGCTCCTGCGATCTTGAAGAGGCTACAGACCTCTTCCCTCTTTTCCTTCCTCTACCTGCAAAGAAAGGGGAATCTTAACTTCTTGTATATCTATTGGGCCGAAATGACTGCGTCAGATAATGATGCATCTTCATCCGTTGAGAGGGAACATAGGGCAAGAAGGCTGACTTACCTGCGGGAGCTGCCGAGATCAAATTAACTAGGCCGTTGCCAAACAAGGCTTTACCTTCATAGGGAAGAGACTCCCTTTCTTCTTGGAGTCAGCATCAGCATTCCCTTGGTGAATCCACAATGCCCTCCTATCCGAGACTGCCATGAAATTGGCCCGTGAGCACTTGTGCCCGGTGTAGGATTTTTAAATATGTGTAGTTTACTGTATGCAAGGGTTTAAAACCTTTTAGGAACTGAGATCTAAGGTGTATTACATGTAGTTTAAAAAAAAAACAAAAAAGGTTTATTTTATGGCAGTAGTTTCCAAACTGGGGTTCTTGCACTGGTAGCATAGTTTGGTGGTCCAGGACCAATTAAAATTATTTATACTTTATTAAATTGGCAAAACCATTCCCTCACAACATAACTGAACCTGAGGATGACATGCTATAAACACAATTTACTTAATTTTATATTTTTTTCTGAATTTCTCAATAAAAAAAACTTTGGCCTAGGGGTGCCGTGAAACAAATTTTGATACTATTTATTTATATAGTGCTCTTTCTCCAACAGGACTCAAGGCGCTTGAGATATGGCTTCTGGAACTGAACACAGGATTCTAAATGTGGCTGTACCAAGGACCTATACAGTGGCATTACAGGTTGAGTATCCCTTATCCAAAATGCTTGGGACCAGAGGAATTTTGGATATCGGATTTTTCTGTATTTTGAAATAATTGCATACCATAACGAGATATTATGGTGATGGGACCTAAATCTAAGCACAGAATGCATTTATGTTTCATATATACCATATACACACAGCCTGAAGGTCATTTTAGCCAATATTTTTTATAACTTTGTGCATTAAACAAAGTGTGTGTACATTCACAGAATTCATTTATGTGTCATATACACCTTATACACACAGTCTGAAGTTCATTTAATACAATAAGGTTTCACTATCTCAGTCTCACTCAAAAAAGTCCGTATTTCGGAATATTCCGTATTTCGGAATATTTGGATATGGGATACTCAACCTGTATTACTTTTTTCTGCTACTGGTTCTTTAACCTATGCAAACAAGCATCTGACTTGCCTTTCCTATTGCTTTGTTACATTGCTCACCTGAAATAGTAATACTTAGATAGCTTTCCTCTTGCCATTATAATGCCCTTAATATTATAGTTAGCCTTTGTATTTTTGAGACGTGTATGATTTTGCATTTTTTGGCATTAAATGTTGCCATGTTCTTGACCATTCCTCTAGTCCTGGGGCGGAACTGCCAGAGACAACGGAGTCAGTTGCCGCCGGGCTCCAGCCCTAAAGGGGCTTCCTCCATTGCCCTCCGGCTGTTACGTGCCCTTCCTACTAAATAGACAAAGGCGCTACCAGCAGGGTCTCGCAGTTTGTACATTCCATGCCGTAACACCCTTCTTTCCACCTTTTTCAAGACCCAGCCCAGCAGCCTCGCCGCTGCCACACCGCTAGCTGCAGCACTGCCAGCGGTGGGATGCCCCTGCTTCTTCTCACACCACAGATAGCTGGGCAGCACTGCAACTGCCTGCCTGATTGCTCCACCCCCTTCCGGCTCCCAAGCACCTCTGCTGCCCAGTGATCCAGGAGCCTGCTGCTAGGAAGAAGTGGCCGAGCTTCAGCAAGCGAGTCTGGACACTGGCGGAGGAAGCCATGATAACCAGATAATGGGGAGTGGAGAGCCAGTTCCAAGGTAATACTTTATACAGCTGGTTGAGATCCTGGTCGGTGGATATGGATTCCAAGAAAACCCTGGAGGTGCTTCCTTTCAAGGGAGACACTCTCTTTGGAGAAGACCTCAATAAGATTGTAGCTGATCTGGCTACTGCTAAAACAGCTTGCCTACCTAGTATGACTCCTACCACGCAGAAGGCTAAAAGTACTTTCCCTTGGCCCTTTCATCCTCAAGGTCAGGCATACCCAAAGCAAGCTCATGCTTCCAGACCTGCCAAGCCCAGACTGAAGCAAGCCTGGGCTGCCCATCAGCCTGCTTCCAAAACGGACAAGCCTGCCGCATGACGGTGCAGGCCACCCTCTGGGGGATCCCAGGGTGGGGGGCCCGACTTCTAGGTTTGGCATAATTCTAAGCTAGAGAATTCTGTTTGGAGCTCACCTTGTACTTTGTGAAGAAATAGTCAGCATTGTGGCTGAGCAGATACATGTAGTGTGTGGCTGCAAACTGCATGGATCTGCTGCGTTGTAATGCTGATACTTTTTTTTTTCAAAGTACCAATAGCTTCATATAATGTTCACAATTTTTATGCAGGATCAAATAGTTCAATTGGTAGGGTGTTTGATTAGAATTCAACAGGTTATAGGTTTGAATCCTGGGTATGGTAGTTTGAGATGTGTTATTTAATAAAGTATGTTGTTCTGACTGCCGGCATCCTATCACCTGGGATATCATACTAAATAAATGGAGTTGATCAATTTTTTTTTATTTTTTAAACTAGGGACAATTTCCAGATACTTTTCTTTATAACTGAGATTGCCCCCTGGAACTTCACATCAGTTGACAACTATGCATGAGTGGGCAGTGCTTGCTCTGGATCTGCCCACCCATTTATGTGCCGTCATAAAAGAAAGCACAACTGACAGTTATCCTGGGCGTACACTACACAATTATCTGTCAGGCTATCTATCCAGTCTGGATGGATGGAATGAAAATCTGGTAATGTATAGGAGCAAATCTCAATTAACCATTTGCTCCCAAACACTAGAAAAGTGGTCAAAAATGGTCATTACACAAATTGGTTAAACCCAAAATTTAACCAATTTGTTTAGGGGACCATTTTTGTCCATTTTCTAGTGTTTGAGAGTAAATCGTTGATGGTCATTTGCTCACATAGATAACCGGATTTCTATTCCAACCAGCCAGTGTTGGAGATATGGTCTGCCAGATTACATAATGCATACCAGAGCCATAACTAGACTTTTTGGTGCCCTGTGACAGAGAATTATATGCCCCCACCCACCCCATTTGTGCAATATGGACAAAAGGCGCATGCCTTGTGGGGAAGGGGCATAACAAGATTGGTCTCAGAGAAAGCACATGAGATATGAAGATATATCTAGTATACTTGACACTCAATGGTTTGTGGTATTGCCGGGGTGCCCTCCTTAAATGCATATACAGTCACACATGGCGTGTTTGTGCAAATGGCATATCAGCAGTCAGCACTAACTGGTGACATGCCATTTGTACAAGTAAGCCATGTGTGACTAATATACAGGTTGAGTATCCCTTATCCAAAATGCTTGGGACCAGAGGTATTTTGGATATGGGATTTTTCCGTATTTTGGAATAATTGCATACCATAATGAGATATCATGGTGATGGGACCTAAATCTAAGCACAGAATGCATTTATGTTACATATACACCTCATACACACAGCATGAAGGTAATTTTAGCCAATATTTTTTATAACTTTGTGCATTAAACAAAGTGTGTCTACATTCACACAATTCATTTATGTTTCATATACACCTTATATACACAGCCTGAAGGTCATTTAATACAATATTATTAATAACTTTGTGTATTAAACAAAGTTTGTGTACAATGAAAAACAGATGAGAGGATAGATCAAAGGCGATAACAAATAAATACTTTTGATATACGTCACATAATATGGTGTCCTTTTGGATATTCAATCTCTCAATTTTCCCATGATATCCAGATGTCAAACATGCAAAAAAGAGAGATAATACACATGCATGGGTGGTATTGCTTTCAACAATTAATATAAGCAACCAATGAGTGTCCAGAAAATGAAGCCTGAAGTGCTGGACCCAACTTGATAGTAGATGAGAATAGTATCTCGCCACCAATTTATCAATATTTTGTGGACGTACCGAAACTCACATTAAAATGTGTAGGAACAGGTGTATAAAGGTATCTTTAAACTGCTATTTACCACGTGATGTAACACAGAAAAAGAGCTATTTTAAGAGGGCGTACCCCACTCACTTTGGAGGGGGATTAATTCCACATATAAAGGTATCTTTCAAGCCAGGATCAGGAATGACATCAAAAAATTAATCAAAGGGTTTTTATTAAAAGTTCATAAAACAGCAATCTGATGTTTTTCTAAGTAGTTTCCACTCTCTGGTACAAAACATGCAGGTCAGATGTAGTAGACAAAAAAACTGATGTAATCCGGTTTTACACCAGTACTGTCACGTTGAATATACTCCAAAAGTGGTATCTCATAAAAACAAAAGGTAAAAAATATAACTAAAAAGAATGAAAAACTCACTACCTGGTTTTCACCTGAAAGATACCTTTATATGTGGAATTAATCCCCCTCCAAAGTGAGTGGGGTACGCCCTCTTAAAATAGCTCTTTTTCTGTGTTACATCACGTGGTAAATAGCAGTTTAAAGATACCTTTATACACCTGTTCCTACACATTTTAATGTGAGTTTCGGTACGTCCACAAAATATTGATAAATTGGTGGCGAGATACTATTCTCATCTACTATCAAGTTGGGTCCAGCACTTCAGGCTTCATTTTCTGGACACTCATTGGTTGCTTATATTAATTGTTGAAAGCAATACCACCCATGCATGTGTATTATCTCTCTTTTTTGCATGTTTGACATCTGGATATCATGGGAAAATTGAGAGATTGAATATCCAAAAGGACACCATATTATGTGACGTATATCAAAAGTATTTATTTGTTATCGCCTTTGATCTATCCTCTCATCTGTTTTTCATTGAATATTGTTTTGATCTGTTATTTGGACTGATCTGCAGAGGATTTAGATTGGGCTGACAACTTTTTGCGCCAGGAATTTACACTACTGTGTTTTAATAAAGTTTGTGTACATTGAGCCATCAAAAAACAAAGGTTTCACTATCTCACTCTCACTCAAAAAAGTCCGTATTTCGGAATATTCCGTATTTCGGAATATTTGGATATGGGATACTCAACCTGTATAAACATACTTTATTAAATAACACCTCAAACTATCATACCCAGGATTCAAACCTATAACCTGTTGAATTCTAATCAAACACCCTACCCATTGAGCTACTTGATCCTGCATCTATTCTAACCTCCAAAAACAGATTCAGTTGCATTTTCCAGCGTGTTTTGTTTGCGCCTTTGCAAATGTCTTACATCGACAAACTTATTTAGTACTATTTTGCAAATAGGGTTACATTGTCGCAACATTGTGTTCCCTAATTGCTTGATTTTTTTAAATGTAACAATTGATAAAGACACCTGATAATTGCTCTGTGGAGTCTTATTTTGTGTCTACTTCTTATCTACATTTAATTCCCTACCTCTAATCAAGGCATTTTTAAATGCTGGGGGCAGCCAGGACGTGAGGCCTACCTAGACTTTAGATCTGAATTTGAATGTACTTGTGAACTAACTTAATTTCCTACTTCTAAATTCATTCCTAAATTCACTACTTACATTAATCCTGTGGTTGGGCATTTTGAGCCTTCAATTGTGGGCATTGTTTTGTGTCCAGACCAGCAGCTGGTGGTGTGCATTTGCTGGAAAGGCATCGAAGACCTCCGATATGCTGCATCTCCTGATGTGTATCTCCCTCAAGTGGCTGTCAGCAAATGCATGCTAGACACCCCATTCCAAGCTGATTGTGACATCACGGAACATGCATCATAGAACAGGCATGCTAGAATATGGGTCTTCAACCTGCGACCCTCCAGCTGCTGTGGAACTACATATCCCAGCATGCCCAGCCTCAGTTTTAGCATACCTTAATAGCAAAACTGTGGCAGGGCATGCTGGGATGTGTAGTTTCACAGCAGCTGGAGGGCCACAGGATGAAGACCCATGTGCTAGAGCCAAGCCGCAGGTACATTGAATGCTAGCAAGCTGAATGTTTAAATCCTTTTTGTTCCGCAGCATTCCAATGCGGAAGATTCCATGGAACCAGAGATTATTCCATTGAGAAGGACATGCTGCCTGGATGACTGCACTGTGCAAATTAAATCACGGAGCCAGTTGGCTTGTGGGTGGCTCTGGTGACTGGGTGGTTGGGTGGGCGGTGTGTCGGAGGTGGAGCACATGCAAATGAATGTGTATCATCCAGCTAGTGAGAGTGAAAACTCATGCAGGAGTGTGCCTGCTTGTCAGTGTGTTATGCACCTTGCCAGGCGTCAAATCTACATGGAGCAGCTGGAGGGGACAAGAGCAGGTTTGCAAAATATAGATAGAAGAGCATATATGCTGGCGCATTCTCCATGATTGTGTCAGCTTATGTTTTGGTGCACTGCACTTTCCTTCACTAAGTTTTAGCCATTTTGGTTAAACGCAAGTGTAGTTGCTTCTCGCCCTTTTGGCTGTGATCTTGTATCGTGGTTGAAGAGTCTGCTGGAGGGATTGTTTTCTTCATTGGCGAGAGATTGAAGATATTCCAGGATGGAAGGCTTGGGAACACTATCCGTTTTTCAGTTGTGGAAGAGTTGAAAGACCGGATTGGACTACATTCTATAGTAAAGTCTTTGTATTTATTAATCCTCCCTTTATATGTGTCTGTCTTTCAATAAAGCTTCGGGCTTGTGATTCCCTCACCCTCTTACACTCCACACCCATAGCCTTATTAACTGTTGTATTATTGTATTGTTTAAATGTATAGTGCAGTTCATGATTTATAGTGTAGGCTGGCCTGTACTGTAGTTCTTGAACTGTACTATACCGACAGCATTTGTATTGTGTTTTGGCTGTGCTGCAACACGGTACTTATGTGTGTAATGTTTATGTATGTTTTTTTGCTTCTTTATGTCAATAAAGACTGCTTTTTCAATCCAATATCTGAAAACAATCAATGTTTATCTTTGATGGCAATAGAAGTGGTATGATATTTGCTGCTTTTGAAAGGCAATATCTGATATGTCCCCTATCTGGGAACCATATATTAAATGGCTTTTCAGAAAAGGGAGATGGGAGAAGAGCTTTCAGTACTTGTAGGACCGATGCACATTTCCTATTCTAGCCTCCAAAAACAGATTCAGTTGCATTTTCCAGCGTGTTTTGGATGCGCCTTTGCAAATGTCTTACACCGACAAACTTATTTAGTACTATTTTGCAAATAGGGTTACATTGTTGCAACATTGTGTTCCCTAATTGCTTGATTTTTTAAATGCAACAATTGATAAAGACACCTGATAACTGCTCTGTGGAGTCTTATTTTGTGTCTACTTCTTATCTACATTTAATTCTCTACCTCTAATCAATGCATTTTTAAATGCTGGGTGCTGCCAGGACGTGAGGCCTACCTAGACTTTAGATCTGAATTTGAATGTACTTGTGAACTAACTTAATTTCCTACTTCTAAATTCATTCCTAAATTCACTACTTACATGAATCCTGTAGTTGGGCATTTTGGGACTTCGATTGTGGGCATTGTTTTGTGTCCAGACCAGCAGCAGGTGGTGTGCATTTGCTGGAAAGGCATCGAAGACCTCCGATATGCTGCATCTCCTGATGTGTGTCTCCCTCAAGTGTCTGTCAGCAAATGCCTGCTAGACACCCCATTCCAAGCTGATTGTGACATTACGGTACATGCATCATAGAACAGGCATGCTAGAACATGGGTCTTCAACCTGCGACCCTCCAGCTGCTGTGGAACTACATATCCCAGCATGCCCTGCCTCAGTTTTAGCATACCTTAATAGCAAAACTGTGGCAGGGCATGCTGGGATGTGTAGTTTCACAGCAGCTGGAGGGCCACAGGATGAAGACCCATGTGCTAGAGCCAAGCCGCAGGTACATTGAATGCTAGCAAGCTGAATATTTAAATCCTTTTTGTTCCGCAGCATTCCAATGTGGAAGATTCCATGGAACCAGAGATCCTTCCATTGAGAAGGACATGCTGCCTGGATGACTACACTGTGCAAATTAAATCACGGAGCCAGATGGTTTGTGGGTGGCTCTGGTGACTGGGTGGTTGGGTGGGTGGTGTGTCGGAGGTGAAGCATATGCAAATGATTGTGTATCATCCAGCTAGTGAGAGAGAAAACTCATGCAGGAGTGTGCCTGCTTGTCAGTGGGTTATGCACCTTGCCAGACGTAAAATCTACATAGAGCAGCTGGAGGGGAAAAGAGCAGGTTTGCAAAATACAGATAGAAGAGCATATATGCTGGCACATTCTCCATGATTGTGTCAGCTTATGTTTTGGTGCACTGCACTTTCCTCCACTAAGTTTTAGCCATTTTTGTTAAGCTCAAGTGTAGTTGCTTCTCAGCCTTTTGGCTGTGATCTTGTATCGTGGTTGAAGGGTCTGCTGGAGGGAGGGATTGTTTTCTTCATTGGCGAAAGACCAAAGATATTCCAGGATGGAAGGCTTGGGAACACTATCCGTTTTTCAGTTGTGCAAGAGCACAGAGGTCGGATTGGACTACATTCTATAGTAAAGGATACCTTTCTATTTATTGCCCCTCCCCTTATATGTGTCTGTGTTACAATAAAGCTTCGGTCTTGTGATTCCCTCACACTCTTACACTCCACACACATAGCCTTATTAACTGTTGTATTATTGTATAGTTTAAATGTATAGTGCAGTTCATGATTTATAGTGTAGGCTGGCCTGTGCTGTAGTTCTTGAACTGTACTATACCGACAGCATTTGTATTGTGTTTTGGCTGTGCTGCAACACAGTACTTATGTGTGTAATGTTTATGTATGTTTTTTTGCTTCTTTATGTCAATAAAGACTGCTTTTTCAATCCAATATCTGAAAACAATCAATGTTTATCTTTGATGGCAATAGAAGTGGTATGATATTTGCTGCTTTTGAAAGGCAATATCTGATATGTCCCCTATCTGGGAACCATATATTAAATGGCTTTTCAGAAAAGGAAGATGGTAGAAGAGCTTTCAGTACTTGTAGGACCGATGCACATTTCCTATTCTAGCCTCCAAAAACAGATTCAGTTGCATTTTCCAGCGTGTTTTAAATGCGCCTTTGCAAATGTCTTACATCGACAAACTTATTTAGTACTATTTTGCAAATAGGGTTACATTGTTGCAACATTGTGTTCCCTAATTGCTTGATTTTTTAAATGCAACAATTGATAAAGACACCTGATAACTGCTCTGTGGAGTCTTATTTTGCGTCTACTTCTTATCTACATTTAATTCCCTACCTCTAATCAAGGCATTTTTAAATGCTGTGGGCTGCCAGGACGTGAGGCCTACCTAGACTTTAGATCTGAATTTGAATGTACTTGTGAACTAACTGAAATTCCTACTTCTAAATTCATTCCTAAATTCACTACTTACATGAATCCTGTAGTTGGGCATTTTGGGACTTCGATTGTGGGCATTGTTTTGTGTCCAGACCAGCAGCAGGTGGTGTGCATTTGCTGGAAAGGCATCGAAGACCTCCGATATGCTGCATCTCCTGATGTGTGTCTCCCTCAAGTGGCTGTCAGCAAATGCCTGCTAGATACCCCATTCCAAGCTGATTGTGAAATCACGGAACATACATCATAGAACAGGCATGCTAGAACATGGGTCTTCAACCTGCGACCCTCCAGCTGCTGTGGAACTACACATCCCAGCATGCCCTGCCTCAGTTTTAGCATACCTTAATAGCAAAATTGTGGCAGGGCATGCTGGGATGTGTAGTTTCACAGCAGCTGGAGGGCCACAGGATGAAGACCCATGTGCTAGAGCCAAGTCGCAGGTACATTGAATGCTAGCAAGCTGAATATTTAAATCCTTTTTGTTCCGCAGCATTCCAATGCGGAAGATTCCATGGAACCAGAGATCCTTCCATTGAGAAGGACATGCTGCCTGGATGACTACACTGTGCAAATTAAATCATGGAGCCAGTTGGTTTGTGGGTGGCTCTGGTGACTGGGTGGTTGGGTGGGTGGTGTGTTAGAGGTGAAGCACATGCAAATGATTGTGTATCATCCAGCTAGTGAGAGAGAAAACTCATGCAGGAGTGTGCCTGCTTGTCAGTGGGTTATGCACCTTGCCAGACGTCAAATCTACATAGAGCAGCTGGAGGGGACAAGAGCAGGTTTGCAAAATATATATAGAAGAGCATATATGCTGGCACATTCTCCATGATTGTGTCACCTTATGTTTTGGTGCACTGCACTTTCCTCCACTAAGTTTTAGCCATTTTTGTTAAGCTCAAGTGTAGTTGCTTCTCGGCCTTTTGGCTGTGATCTTGTATCGTGGTTGAAGGGTCTGCTGGAGGGAGGGATTGTTTTCTTCATTGGCGAAAGACCAAAGATATTCCAGGATGGAAGGCTTGGGAACACTATCCGTTTTTCAGTTGTGCAAGAGCACAGAGGTCGGATTGGACTACATTCTATAGTAAAGGATGCCTTTCTATTTATTGCCCCTCCCCTTATATATGTCTGTGTTACAATAAAGCTTCGGTCTTGTGATTCCCTCACACTCTTACACTCCACACACATAGCCTTATTAACTGTTGTATTATTGTATAGTTTAAATGTATAGTGCAGTTCATGATTTATAGTGTAGGCTGGCCTGTGCTGTAGTTCTTGAACTGTACTATACCGACAGCATTTGTATTGTGTTTTGGCTGTGCTGCAACACAGTACTTATGTGTGTAATGTTTATGTATGTTTTTTTGCTTCTTTATGTCAATAAAGACTGCTTTTTCAATCCAATATCTGAAAACAATCAATGTTTATCTTTGATGGCAATAGAAGTGGTATGATATTTGCTGCTTTTGAAAGGCAATATCTGATATGTCCCCTATCTGGGAACCATATATTAAATGGCTTTTCAGAAAAGGAAGATGGTAGAAGAGCTTTCAGTACTTGTAGGACCGATGCACATTTCCTATTCTAGCCTCCAAAAACAGATTCAGTTGCATTTTCCAGCGTGTTTTGGATGCGCCTTTGCAAATGTCTTACACCGACAAACCTATTTAGTACTATTTTGCAAATAGGGTTACATTGTTGCAACATTGTGTTACCTAATTGCTTGATTTTTTAAATGCAACAATTGATAAAGACACCTGATAACTGCTCTGTGGAGTCTTATTTTGCGTCTACTTCTTATCTACATTTAATTCCCTACCTCTAATCAAGGCATTTTTAAATGCTGGGGGCTGCCAGGACGTGAGGCCTACCTAGACTTTAGATCTGAATTTGAATGTACTTGTGAACTAACTTAATTTCCTACTTCTAAATTTATTCCTAAATTCACTACTTACATGAATCCTGTAGTTGGGCATTTTGGGACTTCGATTGTGGGCATTGTTTTGTGTCCAGACCAGCAGCAGGTGGTGTGCATTTGCTGGAAAGGCATCGAAGACCTCCGATATGCTGCATCTCCTGATGTGTGTCTCCCTCAAGTGGCTGTCAGCAAATGCCTGCTAGATACCCCATTCCAAGCTGATTGTGACATCACGGAACATACATCATAGAACAGGCATGCTAGAACATGGGTCTTCAACCTGCGACCCTCCAGCTGCTGTGGAACTACACATCCCAGCATGCCCTGCCTCAGTTTTAGTATACCTTAATAGCAAAACTGTGGCAGGGCATGCTGGGATGTGTAGTTTCACAGCAGGTGGAGGGCCACAGGATGAAGACCCATGTGCTAGAGCCAAGCCGCAGGTACATTGAATGCTAGCAAGCTGAATGTTTAAATCCTTTTTGTTCCGCAGCATTCCAATGCGGAAGATTCCATGGAACCAGAGATTATTCCATTGAGAAGGACATGCTGCCTGGATGACTGCACTGTGCAAATAAAATCACGGAGCCAGTTGGCTTGTGGGTGGCTCTGGTGACTGGGTGGTTGGGTGGGCGGTGTGTCGGAGGAGCAGCTGGAGGGGAAAAGAGCAGGTTTGCAAAATACAGATAGAAGAGCATATATGCTGGCACATTCTCCATGATTGTGTCAGCTTATGTTTTGGTGCACTGCACTTTCCTCCACTAAGTTTTAGCCATTTTTGTTAAGCTCAAGTGTAGTTGCTTCTCAGCCTTTTGGCTGTGATCTTGTATCGTGGTTGAAGGGTCTGCTGGAGGGAGGGATTGTTTTCTTCATTGGCGAAAGACCAAAGATATTCCAGGATGGAAGGCTTGGTAACACTATCCGTTTTTCAGTTGTGCAAGAGCACAGAGGTCGGATTGGACTACATTCTATAGTAAAGGATACCTTTCTATTTATTGCCCCTCCCCTTATATGTGTCTGTGTTACAATAAAGCTTCGGTCTTGTGATTCCCTCACACTCTTACACTCCACACACATAGCCTTATTAACTGTTGTATTATTGTATAGTTTAAATGTATAGTGCAGTTCATGATTTATAGTGTAGGCTGGCCTGTGCTGTAGTTCTTGAACTGTACTATACCGACAGCATTTGTATTGTGTTTTGGCTGTGCTGCAACACAGTACTTATGTGTGTAATGTTTATGTATGTTTTTTTGCTTCTTTATGTCAATAAAGACTGCTTTTTCAATCCAATATCTGAAAACAATCAATGTTTATCTTTGATGGCAATAGAAGTGGTATGATATTTGCTGCTTTTGAAAGGCAATATCTGATATGTCCCCTATCTGGGAACCATATATTAAATAGCTTTTCAGAAAAGGAAGATGGTAGAAGAGCTTTCAGTACTTGTAGGACCGATGCACATTTCCTATTCTAGCCTCCAAAAACAGATTCAGTTGCATTTTCCAGCGTGTTTTAAATGCGCCTTTGCAAATGTCTTACATCGACAAACTTATTTAGTACTATTTTGCAAATAGGGTTACATTGTTGCAACATTGTGTTCCCTAATTGCTTGATTTTTTAAATGCAACAATTGATAAAGACACCTGATAACTGCTCTGTGGAGTCTTATTTTGCGTCTACTTCTTATCTACATTTAATTCCCTACCTCTAATCAAGGCATTTTTAAATGCTGGGGGCTGCCAGGACGTGAGGCCTACCTAGACTTTAGATCTCAATTTGAATGTACTTGTGAACTAACTGAATTTCCTACTTCTAAATTCATTCCTAAATTCACTACTTACATGAATCCTGTAGTTGGGCATTTTGGGACTTCGATTGTGGGCATTGTTTTGTGTCCAGACCAGCAGCAGGTGGTGTGCATTTGCTGGAAAGGCATCGAAGACCTCCGATATGCTGCATCTCCTGATGTGTGTCTCCCTCAAGTGGCTGTCAGCAAATGCCTGCTAGATACCCCATTCCAAGCTGATTGTGAAATCACGGAACATACATCATAGAACAGGCATGCTAGAACATGGGTCTTCAACCTGCGACCCTCCAGCTGCTGTGGAACTACACATCCCAGCATGCCCTGCCTCAGTTTTAGCATACCTTAATAGCAAAATTGTGGCAGGGCATGCTGGGATGTGTAGTTTCACAGCAGCTGGAGGGCCACAGGATGAAGACCCATGTGCTAGAGCCAAGTCGCAGGTACATTGAATGCTAGCAAGCTGAATATTTAAATCCTTTTTGTTCCGCAGCATTCCAATGCGGAAGATTCCATGGAACCAGAGATCCTTCCATTGAGAAGGACATGCTGCCTGGATGACTACACTGTGCAAATTAAATCACGGAGCCAGTTGGTTTGTGGGTGGCTCTGGTGACTGGGTGGTTGGGTGGGTGGTGTGTTAGAGGTGAAGCACATGCAAATGATTGTGTATCATCCAGCTAGTGAGAGAGAAAACTCATGCAGGAGTGTGCCTGCTTGTCAGTGGGTTATGCACCTTGCCAGACGTCAAATCTACATAGAGCAGCTGGAGGGGACAAGAGCAGGTTTGCAAAATATATATAGAAGAGCATATATGCTGGCACATTCTCCATGATTGTGTCAGCTTATGTTTTGGTGCACTGCACTTTCCTCCACTAAGTTTTAGCCATTTTTGTTAAGCTCAAGTGTAGTTGCTTCTCGGCCTTTTGGCTGTGATCTTGTATCGTGGTTGAAGGGTCTGCTGGAGGGAGGGATTGTTTTCTTCATTGGCGAAAGACCAAAGATATTCCAGGATGGAAGGCTTGGGCACACTATCCGTTTTTCAGTTGTGCAAGAGCACAGAGGTCGGATTGGACTCCATTCTATAGTAAATGATACCTTTCTATTTATTGCCCCTCCCCTTATATGTGTCTGTGTTATAATAAAGCTTCGGTCTTGTGATTCCCTCACACTCTTACACTCCACACACATAGCCTTATTAACTGTTGTATTATTGTATAGTTTAAATGTATAGTGCAGTTCATGATTTATAGTGTAGGCTGGCCTGTGCTGTAGTTCTTGAACTGTACTATACCGACAGCATTTGTATTGTGTTTTGGCTGTGCTGCAACACAGTACTTATGTGTGTAATGTTTATGTATGTTTTTTTGCTTCTTTATGTCAATAAAGACTGCTTTTTCAATCCAATATCTGAAAACAATCAATGTTTATCTTTGATGGCAATAGAAGTGGTATGATATTTGCTGCTTTTGAAAGGCAATATCTGATATGTCCCCTATCTGGGAACCATATATTAAATGGCTTTTCAGAAAAGGAAGATGGTAGAAGAGCTTTCAGTACTTGTAGGACCGATGCACATTTCCTATTCTAGCCTCCAAAAACAGATTCAGTTGCATTTTCCAGCGTGTTTTGGATGCGCCTTTGCAAATGTCTTACACCGACAAACTTATTTAGTACTATTTTGCAAATAGGGTTACATTGTTGCAACATTGTGTTCCCTAATTGCTTGATTTTTTAAATGCAACAATTGATAAAGACACCTGATAACTGCTCTGTGGAGTCTTATTTTGCGTCTACTTCTTATCTACATTTAATTCCCTACCTCTAATCAAGGCATTTTTAAATGCTGGGGGCTGCCAGGACGTGAGGCCTACCTAGACTTTAGATCTGAATTTGAATGTACTTGTGAACTAACTTAATTTCCTACTTCTAAATTTATTCCTAAATTCACTACTTACATGAATCCTGTAGTTGGGCATTTTGGGACTTCGATTGTGGGCATTGTTTTGTGTCCAGACCAGCAGCAGGTGGTGTGCATTTGCTGGAAAGGCATCGAAGACCTCCGATATGCTGCATCTCCTGATGTGTGTCTCCCTCAAGTGGCTGTCAGCAAATGCCTGCTAGATACCCCATTCCAAGCTGATTGTGACATCACGGAACATACATCATAGAACAGGCATGCTAGAACATGGGTCTTCAACCTGCGACCCTCCAGCTGCTGTGGAACTACACATCCCAACATGCCCTGCCTCAGTTTTAGCATACCTTAATAGCAAAACTGTGGCAGGGCATGCTGGGATGTGTAGTTTCACAGCAGCTGGAGGGCCACAGGATGAAGACCCATGTGCTAGAGCCAAGCCGCAGGTACATTGAATGCTAGCAAGCTGAATGTCTAAATCCTTTTTGTTCCGCAGCATTCCAATGCGGAAGATTCCATGGAACCAGAGATTATTCCATTGAGAAGGACATGCTGCCTGGATGACTGCACTGTGCAAATAAAATCACGGAGCCAGTTGGCTTGTGGGTGGCTCTGGTGACTGGGTGGTTGGGTGGGCGGTGTGTCGGAGGTGGAGCACATGCAAATGAATGTGTATCATCCAGCTAGTGAGAGTGAAAACTCATGCAGGAGTGTGCCTGCTTGTCAGTGGGTTATGCACCTTGCCAGACGTCAAATCTACATGGAGCAGCTGGAGGGGACAAGAGCAGGTTTGCAAAATATAGATAGAAGAGCATATATGCTGGCGCATTCTCCATGATTGTGTCAGCTTATATTTTGGTGCACTGCACTTTCCTCCACTAAGTTTTAGCTATTTTGGTTAAACGCAAGTGTAGTTGCTTCTCGCCATTTTGGCTGCGATCTTGTATCGTGGTTGAAGAGTCTGCTGGAGGGATTGTTTTCTTCATTGGCGAGAGACTGAAGATATTCCAGGATACAAGGCTTGGGAACACTATCCGTTTTTAAGTTGTGGAAGAGTTGAAAGACCGGATTGGACTACATTCTATAGTAAAGGATATCTTTGTATTTATTAATCCTCCCTTTATATGTGTCTGTCTTTCAATAAAGCTTCGGGCTTGTGATTCCCTCACCCTCTTACATTCCACACCCATAGCCTTATTAACTGTTGTATTATTGTATTGTTTAAATGTATAGTGCAGTTCATGATTTATAGTGTAGGCTGGCCTGTGCTGTAGTTCTTGAACTGTACTATACCGACAGCATTTGTATTGTGTTTTATCTGTGCTGCAACACAGTACTTATGTGTGTAATGTTTATGTATGTTTTTTTGCTTCTTTATGTCAATAAAGACTGCTTTTTCAATCCAATATCTGAAAACAATCAATTTTTATCTTTGATGGCAATAGAAGTGGTATGATATTTGCTGCTTTTGAAAGGCAATATCTGATATGTCCCCTATCTGGGAACCATATATTAAATGGCTTTTCAGAAAAGGGAGATGGTAGAAGAGCTTTCTGTACTTGTAGGACCGATGCACATTTCCTATTCTAGCCTCCAAAAACAGATTCAGTTGCATTTTCCAGCGTGTTTTGGATGCGCCTTTGCAAATGTCTTACATCGACAAACTTATTTAGTACTATTTTGCAAATAGGGTTACATTGTTGCAACATTGTGTTCCCTAATTGCTTGATTTTTTAAATGCAACAATTGATAAAGACACCTGATAACTGCTCTGTGGAGTCTTATTTTGTGTCTACTTTTTATCTACATTTAATTCTCTACCTCTAATCAAGGCATTTTTAAGTGCTGGGGGCTGCCAGGACGTGAGGCCTACCTAGACTTTAGATCTGAATTTGAATGTACTTGTGAACTAACTTAATTTCCTACTTCTAAATTCATTCCTAAATTCACTACTTACATGAATCCAGTAGTTGGGCATTTTGGGACTTCGATTGTGGGTATTGTTTTGTGTCCAGACCAGCAGCAGGTGGTGTGCATTTGCTGGAAAGGCATCGAAGACCTCCGATATGCTGCATCTCCTGATGTGTGTCTCCCTCAAGTGGCTGTCAGCAAATGCCTGCTAGACACCCCATTCCAAGCTGATTGTGACATCACGGTACATGCATCATAGAACAGGCATGCTAGAACATGGGTCTTCAACCTGCGACCCTCCAGCTGCTGTGGAACTACACATGCCAGCATGCCCTGCCTCAGTTTTAGCATACCTTAATAGCAAAATTGTGGCAGGGCATGCTGGGATGTGTAGTTTCACAGCAGCTGGAGGGCCACAGGATGAAGACCCATGTGCTAGAGCCAAGCCGCAGGTACATTGAATGCTAGCAAGCTGAATATTTAAATCCTTTTTGTTCCGCAGCATTCCAATGTGGAAGATTCCATGGAACCAGAGATCCTTCCATTGAGAAGGACATGCTGCCTGGATGACTACACTGTGCAAATTAAATCACGTAGCCAGTTGGCTTGTGGGTGGCTCTGGTGACTGGGTGGTTGGGTGGGTGGTGTGTCGGAGGTGGAGCACATGCAAATGATTGTGTATCATCCAGCTAGTGAGAGAGAAAACTCATGCAGGAGTGTGTTTGCTTGTCAGTGGGTTATGCACCTTTCCAGACGTCAAATCTACATGGAGCAGCTGGAGAGGACAAGAGCAGGTTTGCAAAATATAGACAGAAGAGCTCTCCAGCCTAGTTTGCTGTCTGTTTCCACTTCTCTTTTCTTGAGCCGCTCCCTTCTATGCCCTTGCGCACTATCCTGACTTCTCCCGTCTGCTTACTTTGTGCCTTCCAATGCACAATGCAAACTGCAGGTAGTGCTGCAGGGCCCACACCCTTTTTCTTGCCTTACAGAGCAGCTCTGGAGCTGTTACAGTGCCCAGCTGCTGCAAGAAATCAGCTTGAATGCTTCAGGGGCTGGGGCATAGCCAACATGAGCCCCACACCGAAGGAGGGTGGAGGTGTTTAATGCGAACTAGGGGTCATCCAAGCGCCGCAAAAGGCCGCCATGCCCTGCACGCCCCTTTTCTCTTTTCATATGCAGATGAGGGTTAAAGCCAACTTTGACCCACTGCTTGGATGGCATTACCATATGCAAATCAATCTGCTGCAGGCCTTCCCCCAGGAATGCTTGCACTAGTTGTTGCATTTGGTTTGTTGTTTGGGGGTGCTTCAGTATTAGGCAGCCTTCTGCCCTCCCATGTTCATCTGAAAATATGTGTTCTCCCTGCAGTTGTTGTCCCCAGATGAGAGTTCCCTTGTGCTGCCTCAGTTGAATCTCCTTTACTTGACAGAGATGTGCCTGAGCAGCGGCCCTCTCCAGCCCTATCCCAAATCATACTTATCTTGCATAGGAGATTCCATGGTCATTAAGATTGTTCTCCCAGGGTGAGGTTCATTCATTGCATTCTGGGTATGCTGACCCCTGTGATTTCCCCAAATGTGGGAAACTTGACTGCATGATTTGTAGTAGTGGGGGACTGTGTTTGTGCTTTCCTCTGGTCAGCTCTGGTAAAAGTCAGATTTCTTTGTCTCAGATCTTCCTCTAGCCTTGTTCTTCTTTTGAGAGTTCCCTTGTGCTGCCTCAGTTGGATCTCCTTCACTTGACAGGGGGGTGCTTGAGCAGCGATCCTCCCCAGCTCTAGCCCAACTCCTACTTACCTGCCAGGTGAGATACTATGATCATGAAGGTGCTTCTCCCAGGGCAAGGCTCACCCATTGCACTCTGGGTGTGCTGCTCCTGCGATTTCCCCAAATGTGGGACACTTGACTGCATAATTTGTGTTTCCCCTGGTCGGCTCTCGTATAATTTTGATCTCTTTGTCTCAGGTCTCTTTCCAGCCTAGTTTGCTGTCTGTTTCCACTTCTCTTTTCTTGAGCCGCTCCCTTCTATGCCCTTGCGCACTATTCTGACTTCTCCCATCTGCTTACTTTGTGCCTTGCAACGCACAATGCGAACTACAGGTAGTGCTGCAGGGCCCACACCCTTTTACTTGCCTTACAGAGCAGCTCTGGAGCTGTTACAGTGCCCAGCTACTGCAAGAAATCAGCTTGAATGCTTCAGGGGCTGGGGCATAGCCAACATGAGCCCCACACCGAAGGAGGGTGGAGGTGTTTAATGCGAACTAGGGGTCATCCAAGCGCCGCAAAAGGCCGCCATGCCCTGCACGCCCCTTTTCTCTTTTCATATGCAGACGAGGGTTGAAGCCAACTTTGACCCACTGCTTGGATGACATCACCATATGCAAATCCATCTGCTGCAGGCCTTCCCCCAGGAATGCTTGCACTAGTTGTTGCATTTGGTTTGTTGTTTGGGGGTGCTTCAGTATTAGGCAGCCTTCTGCCCTCCCATGTTCATCTGAAAATATGTGTTCTCCCTGCAGTTGTTGTCCCCAGATGAGAGTTCCCTTGTGCTGCCTCAGTTGAATCTTCTTTACTTGACAGAGATGTGCCTGAACAGCGGCCCTCCCCAGCCCTATCCCAAATCATACTTATTTTGCATAGGAGATACCATGGTCATGAAGATTGTTCTCCCAGGGTGAGGTTCATTCATTGCATTCTGGGTATGCTGACCCCTGTGATTTCCCCAAATGTGGGAAACTTGACTGTATTATTTGTGGTAGTGGGGGACTGTGTTTGTGCTTTCCTCTGGTCAGCTCTGGTAAAAGTCAGATTTCTTTGTCTCAGATCTTCCTCTAGCCTTGTTCTTCTTTTGAGAGTTCCCTTGTGCTGCCTCAGTTGGATCTCCTTCACTTGACAGGGGGGTGCCCGAGCAGCGACCCTCCCCAGCTCTAGCCCAACTCCTACTTACCTGCCAGGTGAGATACTATGATCATGTAGGTGCTTCTCCCAGGGCAAGGCTCACCCATTGCACTCTGGGTGTGCTGCCCCTGTGATTTCCCCAAATGTGGGAAACTTGACTGCATAATTTGTGTTTCCCCTGGTCGGCTCTCGTATAATTCAGATCTCTTTGTCTCAGGTCTCTCTCCAGCCTAGTTTGCTGTCTGTTTCCACTTCTCTTTTCTTGAGCCGCTCCCTTCTATGCCCTTGCACACTATTCTGACCTCTCCTGTCTGCTTACTTTGTGCCTTCCAACGCACAATGCAAACTACAGGTAGTGCTGCAGGGCCCACACCCTTTTACATGCTTTACAGAGCAGCTCTGGAGCTGTTACAGTGCCCAGCTGCTGCAAGAAATCAGCTTGAATGCTTCAGGGGCTGGGGCATAGCCAACATGAGCCCCACACCGAAGGAGGGTGGAGATGTTTAATGCGAATTAGGGGTCATCCAAGCGCCGCAAAAGGCCGCCATGCCCTGCACATCCCTTTTTTCTTTTCATATGCAGACGAGGGTTGAAGCCAACTTTGACCCACTGCTTGGATGACATCACCATATGCAAATCCATCTGCTGCAGGCCTTCCCCAGGAATGCTTGCACTAGTTGTTGCATTTGGTTTGTTGTTTGGGGTGCTTCAGTATTAGGCAGCCTTCTGCCCTCCCATGTTCATCTGAAAATATGTGTTCTCCCTGCAGTTGTTGTCCCCAGATGAGAGTTCCCTTGTGCTGCCTCAGTTGAATCGCCTTTACTTGACAGAGATGTGCCTGAGCAGCGGCCCTCCCCAGCCCTATCCCAAATCATACTTATTTTGCATAGGAGATACCATGGTCATGAAGATTGTTCTCCCAGGGTGAGGTTCATTCATTGCATTCTGGGTATGCTGACCTCTGTGATTTCCCCAAATGTTGGAAACTCGACTGCATTATTTGTGGTAGTGGGGGACTGTGTTTGTGCTTTCCTCTGGTCAGCTCTGGTAAAAGTCAGATTTCTTTGTCTCAGATCTTCCTCTAGCCTTGTTCTTCTTTCGAGAGTTCCCTTGTGCTGCCTCAGTTGGATCTCCTTCACTTGACAGGGGGGTGCCCGAGCAGCGACCCTCCCCAGCTCTAGCCCAACTCCTACTTACCTGCCAGGTGAGATACTATGATCATGTAGGTGATACTCCCAGGGCAAGGCTCACCCATTGCACTCTGGGTGTGCTGCCCCTGTGATTTCCCCAAATGTGGGAAACTTGACTGCAAAATTTGTGTTTCACCTGGTCGGCTCTAGTATAATTCAGATCTCTTTGTCTCAGGTCTCTCTCCAGCCTAGTTTGCAGTCTGTTTCCACTTCTCTTTTCTTGAGTTGCTCCCTTCTATGCAATTGCGCACTATCATGACTTCTCCCGTCTGCTTACTTTGTGCCTTCCAACGCACAATGCAAACTACAGGTAGCGCTGCAGGGCCCACACCCTTTTTCTTGCCTTACAGAGCAGCTCTGGAGCTGTTACAGTGCCAAGCTGCTGCAAGAAATCAGCTTGAATGCTTCAGGGGCTGGGGCATAGCCATCATGAGCCCCACACCGAAGGAGGGTGGAGGTGTTTAATGCGAACTAGGGGTCATCCAAGCACCGCAAAAGGCCGCCATGCCCTGCATGCCAATTTTCTCTTTTCATATGCAGACGAGGGTTGAAGCCAACTTTGACCCACTGCTTGGATGACATCACCATATGCAAATCCATCTGCTGCAGGCCTTCCCCAGGAATGCTTGTACTAGTTGTTGCATTTGGTTTGTTGTTTGGGGGTGCTTCCATATTAGGCAGCGTTCTGCCCTCCCATGTTCATCTGAAAATATGTGTACCTCCTGCAGTTGTTGTCCCAAGATGAGAGTCCCCTTGTGCTGCCTCAGTTGAATCTCCTTTACTTGACAGAGATGTGCCTGAGCAGCGGCCCTCTCCAGCCCTATCCCAAATCATACTTATTTTGCATAGGAGATACCATGGTCATGAAGATTGTTCTCCCAGGGTGAGGTTCATTCATTGCATTCTGGGTATGCTGACCCCTGTTATTTCCCCAAATGTGGTAAACTTGACAGCATTATTTGTGGTAGTGGGGGACTGTGTTTGTGCTTTCCTCTGGTCAGCTCTGGTAAAAGTCAGATTTCTTTGTCTCAGATCTTCCTCTAGCCTTGTTCTTCTTTCGAGAGTTCCCTTGTGCTGCCTCAGTTGGATCTCCTTCACTTGACAGGGGGGTGCCCGAGCAGCGACCCTCCCCAGCTCTAGCCCAACTCCTACTTACCTGCCAGGTGAGATACTATGATCATGTAGGTGCTACTCCCAGGGCAAGGCTCACCCATTGCACTCTGGGTGTGCTGCCCCTGTGATTTCCCCAAATGTGGGAAACTTGACTGCAAAATTTGTGTTTCCCCTGGTCGGCTCTCGTATAATTCAGATCTCTTTGTCTCATGTCTCTCTCCAGCCTAGTTTGCTGTCTGTTTACACATCTCTTTTCTTGAGCCACTCCCTTCTATGCCCTTGTGCACTATCTTGACTTCTCCCGTCTGCTTACTTTGTGCCTTCCAACGCACAATGCGAACTACAGGTAGTGCTGCAGGGCCCACACCCTTTTAGTTGCCTTACAGAGCAGCTCTGGAGCTATTACAGTGCCCAGCTGCAAGTAATCAGCTTGAATGCTTCAGGGGCTGGGGCATAGCCAACATGAGCCCCACACCGAAGTAGGGTGGAGGTGTTTAATGCGAACTAGGGGTCATCCAAGCGCCGCAAAAGGCCGCCATGCCCTGCACGCCCCTTTTCTCTTTTCATATGCAGACGAGGGTTGAAGCCAACTTTGACCCACTGCTTGGATGACATCACCATATGCAAATCCATCTGCTGCAGGCCTTCCCCCAGGAATGCTTGTACTAGTTGTTGCATTTGGTTTGTTGTTTGGGGGTGCTTCAGTATTAGGCAGCCTTCTGCCCTCCCATGTTCATCTGAAAATATGTGTTCTCCCTGCAGTTGTTGTCCCCAGATGAGAGTTCCCTTGTGCTGCCTCAGTTGAATCTCCTTTACTTGACAAGGGAGGCATTTTGGATTTTTTCATTGGGTACCCTTACACCTGATGGTCTGAATGAGAGCATCGAACTGAACAACATTGGCAGTCTCTGAAGATTTTATCTATTGATTTACCTAATATATTATTTATTGAATATCCATTTATTGTATGTTTAATAAATAAACAAAATTATTAGAAGTAGCTATTTTGGAAACAGCTTTCCTCTTAGGATGAAACTGTATAATCCTGTTGTGTGTGTTCCTTTAAAGTTCTTTAGTAAAATCCACTAGTAATGATGAACATCAGATTTCTTCCTCCATCCTCTTTTTACACTTTCTCTTGGTTCTATATATATATATTTTTTTTTCTACTTTTATTTTTTTCCCTCATTCTCCCAAAAGGCCCCCCTCCCTCCCCCCCTCCCTGTTTTAAATTTTAAAATCTTCAAATCTTTAAATCTTCGAATCCTTAAATTGTCTGTTTAATATTTATTTTTTCTTCAATTCTTTTTGTTGTTTAAACAGCAATGTAATTATTCCAGGGGTTAAAATAATGAAATATAGAAATAATATTAACAAAAATTAAAGGTAAAAATGAATTGATCGAATGATCCCATTAAAAGTAAATAAATAATATGGATGTTAAGCTGAGCGGGTTGGATTCGAACATGGGACTAGCTGCATAGAGTGCAGGTGATGTTTCCCCTGCGCCACAAGAACTGCTTTAGTAGTGGCATGGATTTATGTTACCCTAAAAGGTTTTATATAAGTAAATGGGGATCCTTAGTGCTGAGTCTCTGAATTATGTATATGTGATTATAGATATGAGGTATTGATTGAAAGATTATAGGTTAATCTGTATATAGATTATATATTTTCTGTTATTTTTTAAACCACCTTGTTGCTTATTTTATTATTATTTTTAATCACCATGTTGCTTATTTTTATATTATGAAATGCCTTTATATGTGCAATTGCAATTAGAAAGTTGTTCCATATGTGAGTCATTACATGTATGCATCCAATTAGTACATGTATGTATCCAATCAACTAATTAGTAATGCTATTGGTCCGGTGCATTTTAAAAAGAGCCTGCTAGGCTGCTGATGTATCCTCTGACGAAACCGCTCTTGGATAACAGCGGAGAAACGCGTAAGAAAGGTGATTACCGGACACTCTGATTGCTGAGATATAAGCCCGTTCATGAACGAGCTACATCACGGCGGACGTCTGATGTAAAGGCAGCGGTGAAGGGGAAAAAGCAATTTGAGACCGAGCAAAAGGAGGTCTCTACCCCACGGCAGGGAGAAATATCCCGACCGCGAGTGCCAATAAGATCCAGCCACGGTTAACGGGGGTCGTAGCATACCGCTGTGTTTCACCAACCATCACAGCGCTCTCCCCCTGTTTTCTTTCATTACTCACGTGAGTTACATATGAACTTTAACTGCAGTAAATAAGAGGCGTTGGTTACAACTGTTGCTGTTCATCCACAAGAAGGAATTTAATGTATCAATTACAATTGGAAAGTAACGATTAAATAACAACAGCTGTATCCAGGAGGATTTTTTGGACACTTTAATAAACATTCCGTTTTCATCAAGGGCAATATGAAATAGATCCTGATTACATTTAGATATGGATAGTGGTGCCTATATATGTTGACTCCATTGTATTTTATTGAATGTGGGTTTCTTCTGTCTATATATATTTTTTAAAAATAAAGAGCTTGTATATTTTATTTTTTGCGCTCCCTTGATAACAAGTGTGATTATCTTTAAAATTTGGTTTATTATTGGTAGAACAGTACTACCTATGGGAGCAGCATTTTATAATATATGGTGAAAATTAATAGATGTATAAAGATTAAATAAGCAACAAATTGGTGAAATAGATAAGTTTTGATAGGAGCGCTGGGTTCTATATATATATATATTGACATTTGGTTATATATATATATAGACTTTATAAATTCTTGACAGAGATGTGCCTGAGCAGCGGCCCTTCCCAGCCCTATCCCAAATCATACTTATTTTGCATAGGAGATACCATGGTCATGAAGATTGTTCTCCCAGGGTGATGTTCATTCATTGCATTCTGGGTATGCTGACCCCTGTGATTTCCCCAAATGTGGGAACTCGACTGCATTATTTGTGGTAGTGGGGGACTGTGTTTGTGCTTTCCTCTGGTCAGCTCTGGTAAAAGTCAGATTTATTTGTCTCAGATCTTCCTCTAGCCTTGTTCTTCTTTCGAGAGTTTCCATGTGCTGCCTCAGTTGGATCTCCTTCACTTGACAGGGGGGTGCCCGAGCAGCGACCCTCCCCAGCTCTAGCCCAACTCCTACTTACCTGCCAGGTGAGATACTATGATCATGAAGGTGCTTCTCCCAGGGCAAGGCTCACCCATTGCACTCTGGGTGTGCTGCTCCTGCGGTTTCCCCAAATGTTGGACACTTGACAGCATAATTTGTGTTTCCCCTGGTCGGCTCTCGTATAATTCAGATCTCTTTGTCTCAGGTCTCTCTCCAGCCTAGTTTGCTGTCTGTTTCCACTTCTCTTTTCTTGAGTTGCTCCCTTCTATGCCCTTGCGCACTATCCTGACTTCTCTCGTCTGCTTACTTTGTGCCTTCCAACGCACAATGCAAACTACAGGTAGTGCTGCAGGGCCCACACCCTTTTACTTGCCTTACAGAGCAGCTCTGGAGCTGTTACAGTGCCCAGCTGCTGCAAGAAATCAGCTTGAATGCTTCAGGGGCTGGGGCATAGCCCCACACCGAAGGAGGGTGGAGGTGTTTAATGCGAACTAGGGGTCATCCAAGCGCCGCAAAAGGCCGCCATGCCCTGCACGCCCCTTTTCTCTTTTCATATGCAGACGAGGGTTGAAGCCAACTTTGACCCACTGCTTGGATGACATCACCATATGCAAATCCATCTGCTGCAGGCCTTCCCCCAGGAATGCTTGCACTAGTTGTTGCATTTGGTTTGTTGTTTGGGGGTGCTTCAGTATTAGGCAGCCTTCTGCCCTACCATGTTCATCTGAAAATATGTGTTCTCCCTGCAGTTGTTGTCCCCAGATGAGAGTTCCCTTGTGCTGCCTCAGTTGAATCTCCTTTACTTGACAGAGATGTGCCTGAGCAGCGGCCCTCCCCAGCCCTATCCCAAATCATACTTATTTTGCATAGGAGATACCATGGTCATGAAGATTGTTCTCCCAGGGTGAGGTTCATTCATTGCATTCTGGGTATGCTGACCCCTATGATTTCCCCAAATGTGGGAAACTCGACTGCATTATTTGTGGTAGTGGGGGAATGTGTTTGTTCTTTCCTCTGGTAAAAGTCAGATTTATTTGTCTCAGATCTTCCTCTAGCCTTGTTCTTCTATCGAGAGTTTCCTTGTGCTGCCTCAGTTGGATCTCCTTCACTTGACAGGGGGGTGCCCGAGCAGCGACCCTCCCCAGCTCTAGCCCAACTCCTACTTACCTGCCAGGTGAGATACTATGATCATGAAGCTGCTTCTCCCAGGGCAAGGATCACCCATTGCACTCTGGGTGTGCTGCCCCTGTGATTTCCCCAAATGTGGGAAACTTGACTGCATAATTTGTGTTTCCCCTGTTCGGCTCTCATATAATTCAGATCTCTTTGTCTCGGGTCTCTCTGCAGCCTAGTTTGCTGTCTGTTTCCACTTCTTTTTTCTTGAGCCCCTCCATTCTATACCCTTGTGCACTATCCTGACTTCTCCTCCCGTCTGCTTACTTAGTGCCTTACAATGAACAATGCAAACTACAGGTAGTGCTGCAGGGCCCACACCCTTTTACTTGCCTTACAGAGCAGCTCTGGAGCTGTTACAGTGCCCAGCTGCTGCAAGAAATCAGCTTGATTGCTTCGGGGCTGGGACATAGCCAACATAAGCCCCACACCGAAGGAGGGTGGAGGTGTTTAATGCGAACTAGGGGTCATCCAAGCGCCGAAAAATGCTGCCATGCCCTGCACGCCCCTTTTCTCTTTTCATATGCAGACGAGGGTTGAAGCCAACTTTGACCCACTGCTTGGATGACATCACCATATGCAAATCCATCTGCTGCAGGCCTTCCCCCAGTAATGCTTGCACTAGTTGTTGCATTTGGTTTGTTGTTTGGGGGTGCTTCAGTATTAGGTAGCCTTCTGCCCTCCCATGTTCATCTGAAAATGTGTTCTCCCTGCAGTTGTTGTCCCCAGATGAGAGTTCCCTTGTGCTGCCTCAGTTGAATCTCCTTTACTTGACAGAGATGTGCCTGAGCAGCGGCCCTCCCCAGCCCTATCCCAAATCATACTTATTTTGCATAGGAGATACCATGGTCATGAAGATTGTTCTCCCAGGGTGAGGTTCATTCATTGCATTCTGGGTATGCTGACCCGTATGATTTCCCCAAATGTGGGAAACTCGACTGCATTATTTGTGGTAGTGGGGGACTGTGTTTGTTCTTTCCTCTGGTCAGCTCTGGTAAAAGTCAGATTTATTTGTCTCAGATCTTCCTCTAGCCTTGTTCTTCTTTCGAGAGATTCCTTGTGCTGCCTCAGTTGGATCTCCTTCACTTGACAGGGGGGTGCCCGAGCAGCAACCCTCCCCAGCTCTAGCCCAACTCCTACTTACCTGCCAGGTGATATACTATGATCATGAAGGTGCTTCTCCCAGGGCAAGGCTCACTCATTGCACTCTGGGTGTGCTGCTCCTGTGATTATTCCAAATGTGGCAAACTTGACTGCATAATTTGTGTTTCCCCTGGTCGGCTCTCGTATAATTCAGATCTCTTTGTCTCAGGTCTCTCTCCAGCCTAGTTTGCTGTCTGTTTCTACTTCTCTTTTCTTGAGCCGCTCTCTTCTATGCCCTTGCGCACTATCCTGACTTCTCCCGTCTGCTTAATTTGTGCCTTCCAACGCACAATGCGAACTACAGGTAGTGCTGCAGGGCCCACACCCTTTTACTTGCCTTACAGAGCAGCTCTGGAGCTGTTACAGTGCCCAGCTGCTGCAAGAAATCAGCTTGAATGCTTCAGGGGCTGGGGCATAGCCAACATGAGCCCCACACCGAAGGAGGGTGGAGGCGTTTAATGCGAACTAGGGGTCATCCAAGCGCCGCAAAAGGCCGCCATGCCCTGCACGCCCCTTTTCTCTTTTCATATGCAGACGAGGGTTGAAGCCAACTTTGACTCACTGCTTGGATGACATCACCATATGCAAATCCATCTGCTGCAGGCCTTCCCCCAGGAATGCTTGCACTAGTTGTTGCATTTGGTTTGTTGTTTGGGGGTGCTTCAGTATTAGGCAGCCTTCTGCCCTCCCATGTTCATCTGAAAATTTGTGTTCTCCCTGGAGTTGTTGTCCCCAGATGAGAGTTCCCTTGTGCTGCCTCAGTTGAATCGCATTTACTTGACAGAGATGTGCCTGAGCAGCGGCCCTCCCCAGCTCTATCCCAAATCATACTTATTTTGCATAGGAGATACCATGGTCATGAAGATTGTTCTCCCAGGGTGAGGTTTATTCATTGCATTCTGGGTATGCTGACCCCTGTGATATCCCCAAATGTTGGAAACTCGACTGCATTATTTGTGGTAGTGGGGGACTGTGTTTGTGCTTTCCTCTGGTCAGCTCTGGTAAAAGTCAGATTTCTTTGTCTCAGATCTTCCTCTAGCCTTGTTCTTCTTTCGAGAGTTCCCTTGTGCTGCCTCAGTTGGATCTCCTTCACTTGACAGGGGGGTGCCCGAGCAGCGACCCTCCCCAGCTCTAGCCCAACTCCTACTTACCTGCCAGGTGAGATACTATGATCATGTAGGTGCTTCTCCCAGGGCAAGGCTCACCCATTGCACTCTGGGTGTGCTGCCCCTGTGATTTCCCCAAATGTGGGAAACTTGACAGCATAATTTGTGTTTCCCCTGGTCGGCTCTCGTATAATTCAGATGTCTTTGTCTCAGGTCTCTCTCCAGCCTAGTTTGCTGTCTGTTTCCACTTTTCTTTTCTTGAGCCGCTCCCTTCTATGCCCTTGCGCACTATCCTGACTTCTCCCGTCTGCTTACTTTGTGCCTTCCAACGCACAATGCGAACTACAGGTAGTGCTGCAGGGCCCACACCCTTTTACTTGCCTTACAGAGCAGCTCTGGAGCTGTTACAGTGCCCAGCTGCTGCAAGAAATCAGCTTGAATGCTTCAGGGGCTGGGGCATAGCCAACATGAGCCCCACACCGAAGGAGGGTGGAGGTGTTTAATGCGAACTAGGGGTCATCCAAGCGCCGCAAAAGGCCGCCATGCCCTGCACGCCCCTCTTCTCTATTCATATGCAGATGAGGGTTGAAGCCAACTTTGACCCACTGCTTGGATGACATCACCATATGCAAATCCATCTGCTGCTGGCCTTCCCCCAGGAATGCTTGCACTAGTTGTTGCATTTGGTTTGTTGTTTGGGGGTGCTTCAGTATTAGGCAGCCTTCTGCCCTCCCATGTTCATCTGAAAATATGTGTTCTCCCTGCAGTTGTTGTCCCCAGATGAGAGTTCCCTTGTGCTGCCTCAGTTGAATCTCCTTTACTTGACAGAGATGTGCCTGAGCAGCGGCCCTCCCCAGCTCTATCCCAAATCATACTTATTTTGCATAGGAGATACCATGGTCATGAAGATTGTTCTCCCAGGGTGAGGTTCATTCATTGCATTCTGGGTATGCTGACCCCTGTGATTTCCCCAAATGTGGGAAACTGGACTGCATTATTTGTGGTAGTGAGGGACTGTGTTTGTGCTTTCCTCTGGTCAGCTCTGGTAAAAGTCAGATTTCTTTGTCTCAGATCTTCCTCTAGCCTTGTTCTTCTTTCGAGAGTTCCCTTGTGCTGCCTCAGTTGGATCTCCTTCACTTGACAGGGGGGTGCCCGAGCAGCGACCCTCCCCAGCTCTAGCCCAACTCCTACTTACCTGCCAGGTGAGATACTATGATCATGAAGTTGCTTCTCCCAGGGCAAGGATCACCCATTGCACTCTGGGTGTGCTGCTCCTGCGATTTCCCCAAATGTGGGAAACTTGACTGCATAATTTGTGTTTCCCCTGGTCAGCTCTCATATAATTCAGATCTCTTTGTCTCAGGTCTCTCTCCAGCCTAGTTTGCTGTCTGTTTCCACTTCTCTTTTCTTGAGCCGCTCCCTTCTATGCCCTTGCGCACTATCCTGACTTCTCCCGTCTGCTTACTTTGTGCCTTCCAACGCACAATGCGAACTACAGGTAGTGCTGCAGGTCCCACACACTTTTATTTGCCTTACAGAGCAGCTCTGGAGCTTTTACAGTGCCCAGCTGCTGCAAGAAATCAGCTTGAATGCTTCAGGGGCTGGGGCATAGCCAACATGAGCCCCACACCGAAGGAGGGTGGAGGTGTTTAATGCGAACTAGGGGTCATCCAAGCGCCGCAAAAGGCCGCCATGCCCTGCACGCCCCTTTTCTCTTTTCATATGCAGACGAGGGTTGAAGCCAACTTTGACCCACTGCTTGGATGACATCACCATATGCAAATCCATCTGCTGCAGGCCTTCCCCCAGGAATGCTTGCACTAGTTGTTGCATTTTGTTTGTTGTTTGGGGGTGCTTCAGTATTAGGTAGCCTTCTGCCCTCCCATGTTCATCTGAAAATATGTGTTCTCCCTGCAGTTGTTGTCCCCAGATGAGAGTTCCCTTGTGCTGCCTCAGTTGAATCTCCTTTACTTGACAGAGATGTGCCTGAGCAGCGGCCCTCCCCAGCCCTATCCCAAATCATACTTATTTTGCATATGAGATACCATGGTCATGAAGATTGTTCTCCCAGGGTGAGGTTCATTCATTGCATTCTGGGTATGCTGACCCCTGTGATTTCCACAAATGTGGGAAACTCGACTGCATTATTTGTGGTAGTGGGGGACTGTGTTTGTTCTTTCCTCTGGTCAGCTCTGGTAAAAGTCAGATTTCTTTATCTCAGATCTTCCTCTAGCCTTGTTCTTCTTTCGAGAGTTTCCTTGTGCTGCCTCAGTTGGATCTCCTTCACTTGACAGGGGGGTGCCCGAGCAGCGACCCTCCCCAGCTCTAGCCCAACTCCTACTTACCTGCCAGGTGAGATACTATGATCATGTAGGTGCTTCTCCCAGGGCAAGGATCACCCATTGCACTCTGGGTGTGCTGATCCTGCGATTTCCCCAAACGTGTGAAGCTTGACTGCGTAATTTGTGTTACCCCTGGTCGGCTCTCATATAATTCAGATCTCTTTGTCTCAGGTCTCTCTCCAGCCTAGTTTGCTGTCTGTTTCCACTTCTTTTTTCTTGAGCCCCTCCCTTCTATACCGTTGTGCACTATCCTGACTTCTCCTCCCGTCTGCTTACTTTGTGCCTTCCAACGCACAATGCGAACTACAGGTAGTGCTGCAGGGCCCACACCCTTTTACTTGCCTTACAGAGCAGCTCTGGAGCTGTTACAGTGCCCAGCTGCTGCAAGAAATCAGCTTGAATGCTTCAGGGGCTGGGGCATAGCCAACATGAGCCCCACACCGAAGGAGGGTGGAGGTGTTTAATGCGAACTAGGGGTCATCCAAGCGCCGCAAAAGGCCGCCATGCCCTGCACGCCCCTCTTCTCTATTCATATGCAGATGAGGGTTGAAGCCAACTTTGACCCACTGCTTGGATGACATCACCATATGCAAATCCATCTGCTGCTGGCCTTCCCCCAGGAATGCTTGCACTAGTTGTTGCATTTGGTTTGTTGTTTGGGGGTGCTTCAGTATTAGGCAGCCTTCTGCCCTCCCATGTTCATCTGAAAATATGTGTTCTCCCTGCAGTTGTTGTCCCCAGATGAGAGTTCCCTTGTGCTGCCTCAGTTGAATCTCCTTTACTTGACAGAGATGTGCCTGAGCAGCGGCCCTCCCCAGCTCTATCCCAAATCATACTTATTTTGCATAGGAGATACCATGGTCATGAAGATTGTTCTCCCAGGGTGAGGTTCATTCATTGCATTCTGGGTATGCTGACCCCTGTGATTTCCCCAAATGTGGGAAACTGGACTGCATTATTTGTGGTAGTGAGGGACTGTGTTTGTGCTTTCCTCTGGTCAGCTCTGGTAAAAGTCAGATTTCTTTGTCTCAGATCTTCCTCTAGCCTTGTTCTTCTTTCGAGAGTTCCCTTGTGCTGCCTCAGTTGGATCTCCTTCACTTGACAGGGGGGTGCCCGAGCAGCGACCCTCCCCAGCTCTAGCCCAACTCCTACTTACCTGCCAGGTGAGATACTATGATCATGAAGTTGCTTCTCCCAGGGCAAGGATCACCCATTGCACTCTGGGTGTGCTGCTCCTGCGATTTCCCCAAATGTGGGAAACTTGACTGCATAATTTGTGTTTCCCCTGGTCAGCTCTCATATAATTCAGATCTCTTTGTCTCAGGTCTCTCTCCAGCCTAGTTTGCTGTCTGTTTCCACTTCTCTTTTCTTGAGCCGCTCCCTTCTATGCCCTTGCGCACTATCCTGACTTCTCCCGTCTGCTTACTTTGTGCCTTCCAACGCACAATGCGAACTACAGGTAGTGCTGCAGGTCCCACACACTTTTATTTGCCTTACAGAGCAGCTCTGGAGCTGTTACAGTGCCCAGCTGCTGCAAGAAATCAGCTTGAATGCTTCAGGGGCTGGGGCATAGCCAACATGAGCCCCACACCAAAGGAGGGTGGAGGTGTTTAATGCGAACTAGGGGTCATCCAAGCGCCGCAAAAGGCTGCCATGCCCTGCACGCCCCTTTTCTCTTTTCATATGCAGACGAGGGTTGAAGCCAACTTTGACCAACTGCTTGGATGACATCACCATATGCAAATCCATCTGCTGCAGGCCTTCCCCCAGGAATGCTTGCACTAGTTGTTGCATTTTGTTTGTTGTTTGGGGGTGCTTCAGTATTAGGTAGCCTTCTGCCCTCCCATGTTCATCTGAAAATATGTGTTCTCCCTGCAGTTGTTGTCCCCAGGTGAGAGTTCCCTTGTGCTGCCTCAGTTGAATCTCCTTTACTTGACAGAGATGTGCCTGAGCAGCGGCCCTCCCCAGCCCTATCCCAAATCATACTTATTTTGCATATGAGATACCATGGTCATGAAGATTGTTCTCCAAGGGTGAGGTTCATTCATTGCATTCTGGGTATGCTGACCCCTGTGATTTCCACAAATGTGGGAAACTCGACTGCATTATTTGTGGTAGTGGGGGACTGTGTTTGTTCTTTCCTCTGGTCAGCTCTGGTAAAAGTCAGATTTCTTTGTCTCAGATCTTCCTCTAGCCTTGTTCTTCTTTCGAGAGTTTCCTTGTGCTGCCTCAGTTGGATCTCCTTCACTTGACAGGGGGGTGCCCGAGCAGCGACCCTCCCCAGCTCTAGCCCAACTCCTACTTACCTGCCAGGTGAGATACTATGATCATGTAGGTGCTTCTCCCAGGGCAAGGATCACCCATTGCACTCTGGGTGTGCTGATCCTGCGATTTCCCCAAATGTGTGAAGCTTGACTGCGTAATTTGTGTTACCCCTGGTCGGCTCTCATATAATTCAGATCTCTTTGTCTCAGGTCTCTCTCCAGCCTAGTTTGCTGTCTGTTTCCACTTCTTTTTTCTTGAGCCCCTCCCTTCTATACCCTTGTGCACTATCCTGACTTCTCCTCCCGTCTGCTTACTTTGTGCCTTCCAACGCACAATGCGAACTACAGGTAGTGCTGCAGGGCCCACACCCTTTTACTTGCCTTACAGAGCAGCTCTGGAGCTGTTACAGTGCCCAGCTGCTGCAAGAAATCAGCTTGAATGCTTCAGGGGCTGGGGCATGGCCAACATGAGCCCCACACCGAAGGAGGGTGGGGGTGTTTAATGCGAACTAGGGGTCATCCAATCGCCGCAAAAGGCCGCCATGCCCTGCATACCCCTTTTCTCTTTTCATATGCAGATGAGGGTTCCAGCCAACTTTGGCCCACTGCTTAGATGACATCACCGTATGCAAATCCATCTGCTGCAGACCTTCCCCCAGGAATGCTTGTACTAGTTGTTGCATTTGGTTTGTTGTTTGGGGGTGCATCAGTATTAGGCAGCCTTCTGCCCTCCCATGTTCATCTGAAAATATGTGTTCTCCCTGCAGTTGTTGTCCCCAGATGAGAGTTCCCTTGTGCTGCCTCAGTTGAATCTCCTTTACTTGACAGAGATGTGCCTGAGCAGCGGCCCTCCCCAGCCCTATCCCAAATCATACTTATTTTGCATAGGAGATACCATGGTCATGAAGACTGTTCTCCCAGGGTGAGGTTCATTCATTGCTTTCTGGGTATGCTGACCCCTGTGATTTCCCCAAATGTGGGAAACTCGACTGCATTATTTGTGGTAGTGGGGGACTGTGTTTGTGCTTTCCTCTGGTCAGCTCTTGTAAAAGTCAGATTTCTTTGTCTCAGATCTTCCTCTAGCCTTGTTCTTCTTTCGAGAGTTCCCTTGTGCTGCCTCAGTTGGATCTCCTTCACTTGACAGGGGGGTGCCCGAGCAGCGACCCTCCCCAGCTCTAGCCCAACTCCTACTTACCTGCCAGGTGAGATACTATGATCATGAAGCTGCTTCTCCCAGGGCAAGGATCACCCATTGCACTCTGGGTGTGCTGCCCCTGTGATTTCCCCAAATGTGGGAAACTTGACTGCATAATTTGTGTTTCCCCTGTTCGGCTCTCATATAATTCAGATCTCTTTGTCTCGGGTCTCTCTCCAGCCTAGTTTGCTGTCTGTTTCCACTTCTTTTTTCTTGAGCCCCTCCCTTCTATACCGTTGTGCACTATCCTGACTTCTCCTCCCGTCTGCTTACTTTGTGCCTTCCAACGCACAATGCGAACTACAGGTAGTGCTGCAGGGCCCACACCCTTTTACTTGCCTTACAGAGCAGCTCTGGAGCTGTTACAGTGCCCAGCTGCTGCAAGAAATCAGCTTGAATGCTTCAGGGGCTGGGGCATAGCCAACATGAGCCCCACACCGAAGGAGGGTGGAGGTGTTTAATGCGAACTAGGGGTCATCCAAGCGCCGCAAAAGGCCGCCATGCCCTGCACGCCCCTCTTCTCTATTCATATGCAGATGAGGGTTGAAGCCAACTTTGACCCACTGCTTGGATGACATCACCATATGCAAATCCATCTGCTGCTGGCCTTCCCCCAGGAATGCTTGCACTAGTTGTTGCATTTGGTTTGTTGTTTGGGGGTGCTTCAGTATTAGGCAGCCTTCTGCCCTCCCATGTTCATCTGAAAATATGTGTTCTCCCTGCAGTTGTTGTCCCCAGATGAGAGTTCCCTTGTGCTGCCTCAGTTGAATCTCCTTTACTTGACAGAGATGTGCCTGAGCAGCGGCCCTCCCCAGCTCTATCCCAAATCATACTTATTTTGCATAGGAGATACCATGGTCATGAAGATTGTTCTCCCAGGGTGAGGTTCATTCATTGCATTCTGGGTATGCTGACCCCTGTGATTTCCCCAAATGTGGGAAACTGGACTGCATTATTTGTGATAGTGAGGGACTGTGTTTGTGCTTTCCTCTGGTCAGCTCTGGTAAAAGTCAGATTTCTTTGTCTCAGATCTTCCTCTAGCCTTGTTCTTCTTTCGAGAGCTCCCTTGTGCTGCCTCAGTTGGATCTCCTTCACTTGACAGGGGGGTGCCCGAGCAGCGACCCTCCCCAGCTCTAGCCCAACTCCTACTTACCTGCCAGGTGAGATACTATGATCATGAAGTTGCTTCTCCCAGGGCAAGGATCACCCATTGCACTCTGGGTGTGCTGCTCCTGCGATTTCCCCAAATGTGGGAAACTTGACTGCATAATTTGTGTTTCCCCTGGTCAGCTCTCATATAATTCAGATCTCTTTGTCTCAGGTCTCTCTCCAGCCTAGTTTGCTGTCTGTTTCCACTTCTCTTTTCTTGAGCCGCTACCTTCTATGCCCTTGCGCACTATCCTGACTTCTCCCGTCTGCTTACTTTGTGCCTTCCAACGCACAATGCGAACTACAGGTAGTGCTGCAGGTCCCACACACTTTTATTTGCCTTACAGAGCAGCTCTGGAGCTGTTACAGTGCCCAGCTGCTGCAAGAAATCAGCTTGAATGCTTCAGGGGCTGGGGCATAGCCAACATGAGCCCCACACCGAAGGAGGGTGAAGGTGTTTAATGCGAACTAGGGGTCATCCAAGCGCCGCAAAAGGCTGCCATGCCCTGCACGCCCCTTTTCTCTTTTCATATGCAGACGAGGGTTGAAGCCAACTTTGACCCACTGCTTGGATGACATCACCATATGCAAATCCATCTGCTGCAGGCCTTCCCCCAGGAATGCTTGCACTAGTTGTTGCATTTTGTTTGTTGTTTGGGGGTGCTTCAGTATTAGGTAGCCTTCTGCCCTCCCATGTTCATCTGAAAATATGTGTTCTCCCTGCAGTTGTTGTCCCCAGGTGAGAGTTCCCTTGTGCTGCCTCAGTTGAATCTCCTTTACTTGACAGAGATGTGCCTGAGCAGCGGCCCTCCCCAGCCCTATCCCAAATCATACTTATTTTGCATATGAGATACCATGGTCATGAAGATTGTTCTCCCAGGGTGAGGTTCATTCATTGCATTCTGGGTATGCTGACCCCTGTGATTTCCACAAATGTGGGAAACTCGACTGCATTATTTGTGGTAGTGGGAGACTGTGTTTGTTCTTTCCTCTGGTCAGCTCTGGTAAAAGTCAGATTTATTTGTCTCAGATCTTCCTCTAGCCTTGTTCTTCTTTCGAGAGTTTCCTTGTGCTGCCTCAGTTGGATCTCCTTCACTTGACAGGGGGGTGCCCGAGCAGCGACCCTCCCCAGCTCTAGCCCAACTCCTATTTACCTGCCAGGTGAGATACTATGATCATGTAGGTGCTTCTCCCAGGGCAAGGATCACCCATTGCACTCTGGGTGTGCTGATCCTGCGATTTCCCCAAATGTGTGAAGCTTGACTGCGTAATTTGTGTTACCCCTGGTCGGCTCTCATATAATTCAGATCTCTTTGTCTCAGGTCTCTCTCCAGCCTAGTTTGCTGTCTGTTTCCACTTCTTTTTTCTTGAGCCCCTCCCTTCTATACCCTTGTGCACTATCCTGACTTCTCCTCCCATCTGCTTACATTGTGCCTTCCAATGCACAATGCAAACTACAGGTAGTGCTGCAGGGCCCACACCCTTTTACTTGCCTTACAGAGCAGCTCTGGAGCTGTTACAGTGCCCAGCTGCTGCAAGAAATCAGCTTGAATGCTTCAGGGGCTGGGGCATGGCCAACATGAGCCCCACACCGAAGGAGGGTGGAGATGTTTAATGCAAACTAGGGGTCATCCAAGTGCTGCAAAAGGCTGCCATGCCCTGCACGCCCCTTTTCTCTTTTCATATGCAGACGAGGGTTGAAGCCAACTTTGACCCACTGCTTGGATGACATCACCATATGCAAATCCATCTGCTGCAGGCCTTCCCCCAGGAATGCTTGCACTAGTTGTTGCATTTGGTTTGTTGTTTGGGGGTGCTTCAGTATTAGGCAGCCTTCTGCCCTCCCATGTTCATCTGAAAATATGTGTTCTCCCTGCAGTTGTTGTCCCCAGATGAGAGTTCCCTTGTGCTGCCTCAGTTGAATCTCCTTTACTTGACAGAGATGTGCCTGAGCAGCGGCCCTCCCCAGCCCTATCCCAAATCATACTTATTTTGCATAGGAGATACCATGGTCATGAAGACTGTTCTCCCAGGGTGAGGTTCATTCATTGCGTTCTGGGTATGCTGACCCCTGTGATTTCCCCAAATGTGGGAAACTCGACTGCATTATTTGTGGTAGTGGGGGACTGTGTTTGTACTTTCCTCTGGTCAGCTCTGGTAAAAGTCAGATTTATTTGTCTCAGATCTTCCTCTAGCCTTGTTCTTCTTTCGAGAGTTCCCTTGTGCTGCCTCAGTTGGATCTCCTTCACTTGACAGGGGGGTGCCCGAGCAGCGACCCTCCCCAGCTCTAGCCCAACTCCTACTTACCTGCCAGGTGAGATACTATGATCATGAAGGTGCTTCTCCCAGGGCAAGGCTCACCCATTGCACTCTGGGTGTGCTGCTCCTGCGATTTCCCCAAATGTGGGAAACTTGACTGCATAATTTGTGTTTCCCCTGGTCGGCTCTCGTATAATTCAGATCTCTTTGTCTCAGGTCTCTCTCCAGCCTAGTTTGCTGTCTGTTTCCACTTCTCTTTTCTTGAGCCGCTCCCTTCTATGCTCTTGCGCACTATCCTGACTTCTCCCATCTGCTTACTTTGTGCCTTCCAACGCACAATGCGAACTACAGGTAGTGCTGCAGGTCCCACACCCTTTTATTTGCCTTACAGAGCAGCTCTGGAGCTGTTACAGTGCCCAGCTGCTGCAAGAAATCAGCTTGAATGCTTCGGGGCTGGGGCATAGCCAACACGAGCCCCACACCGAAGGAGGGTGGAGGTGTTTAATACGAACTAGGGGTCATCCAAGCGCCGAAAAAGGCTGCCATGCCCTGCACGCCCCTTTTCTCTTTTCATATGCAGACGAGGGTTGAAGCCAACTTTGACCCACTGCTTGGATGACATCACCATATGCAAATCCATCTGCTGCAGGCCATCCCCCAGGAATGCTTGCACTAGTTGTTGCATTTGGTTTGTTGTTTGGGGGTGCTTCAGTATTAGGTAGCCTTCTGCCCTCCCATGTTCATCTGAAAATATGTGTTCTCCCTGCAGTTGTTGTCCCCAGATGAGAGTTCCCTTGTGCTGCCTCAGTTGAATCTCCTTTACTTGACAGAGATGTGCCTGAGCAGCGGCCCTCCCCAGCCCTATCCCAAATCATACTTATTTTACATAGAAGATACCATGGTCATGAAGATTATTCTCCCAGGGTGAGGTTCATTCATTGCATTCTGGGTATGCTGACCCTGTGATTTCCCCAAATGTGGGAAACTCGACTGCATTATTTGTGGTAGTGGGGGACTGTGTTTGTACTTTCCTCTGGTCAGCTCTGGTAAAAGTCAGATTTATTTGTCTCAGATCTTCCTCTAGCCTTGTTCTTCTTTCGAGAGTTCCCTTGTGCTGCCTCAGTTGGATCTCCTTCACTTGACAGGGGGGTGCCCGAGCAGCGACCCTCCCCAGCTCTAGCCCAACTCCTACTTACCTGCCAGGTGAGATACTATGATCATGAAGGTGCTTCTCCCAGGGCAAGGCTCACCCATTGCACTCTGGGTGTGCTGCTCCTGCGATTTCCCCAAATGTGGGAAACTTGACTGCATAATTTGTGTTTCCCCTGGTCGGCTCTCGTATAATTCAGATCTCTTTGTCTCAGGTCTCTCTCCAGCCTAGTTTGCTGTCTGTTTCCACTTCTATTTTCTTGAGCCGCTCCCTTCTATGCTCTTGCGCACTATCCTGACTTCTCCCATCTGCTTACTTTGTGCCTTCCAACGCACAATGCGAACTACAGGTAGTGCTGCAGGTCCCACACCCTTTTATTTGCCTTACAGAGCAGCTCTGGAGCTGTTACAGTGCCCAGCTGCTGCAAGAAATCAGCTTGAATGCTTCGGGGCTGGGGCATAGCCAACACGAGCCCCACACCGAAGGAGGGTGGAGGTGTTTAATACGAACTAGGGGTCATCCAAGCGCCGAAAAAGGCTGCCATGCCCTGCACGCCCCTTTTCTCTTTTCATATGCAGACGAGGGTTGAAGCCAACTTTGACCCACTGCTTGGATGACATCACCATATGCAAATCCATCTGCTGCAGGCCATCCCCCAGGAATGCTTGCACTAGTTGTTGCATTTGGTTTGTTGTTTGGGGGTGCTTCAGTATTAGGTAGCCTTCTGCCCTCCCATGTTCATCTGAAAATATGTGTTCTCCCTGCAGTTGTTGTCCCCAGATGAGAGTTCCCTTGTGCTGCCTCAGTTGAATCTCCTTTACTTGACAGAGATGTGCCTGAGCAGCGGCCCTCCCCAGCCCTATCCCAAATCATACTTATTTTACATAGAAGATACCATGGTCATGAAGATTATTCTCCCAGGGTGAGGTTCATTCATTGCATTCTGGGTATGCTGACCCGTATGATTTCCCCAAATGTGGGAAACTCGACTGCATTATTTGTGGTAGTGGGGGACTGTGTTTGTTCTTTCCTCTGGTCAGCTCTGGTAAAAGTCAAATTTATTTGTCTCAGATCTTCCTCTAGCCTTGTTCTTCTTTCGAGAGATTCCTTGTGCTGCCTCAGTTGGATCTCCTTTACTTGACAGGGGGGTGCCCGAGCAGCGACCCTCCCCAGCTCTAGCCCAACTCCTACTTACCTGCCAGGTGAGATACTATGATCATGAAGTTGCTTCTCCCAGGTCAAGGCTCACCCATTGCACTCTGGGTCTGCTGCTCCTGAGATTTTTCCAAATGTGGGAAACTTGACTGCATAATTTGTGTTTCCCCTGGTCGGCTCTCGTATAATTCAGATCTCTTTGTCTCAGGTCTCTCTCCAGCCTAGTTTGCTGTCTGTTTCCACTTCTCTTTTCTTGAGCCTTTCCCTTCTATGCCCTTGCGCACTATCCTGACTTCTCCCGTCTGCTTAATTTGTGCCTTCCAACGCACAATGCGAACTACAGGTAGTGCTGCAGGGCCCACACCCTTTTACTTGCCTTACAGAGCAGCTCTGGAGCTGTTACAGTGCCCAGCTGCTGCAAGAAATCAGCTTGAATGCTTCAGGGGCTGGGGCATAGCCAACATGAGCCCCACACCGAAGGAGGGTGGAGGCGTTTAATGCGAACTAGGGGTCATCCAAGCGCCGCAAAAGGCCGCCATGCCCTGCACGCCCCTTTTCTCTTTTCATATGCAGACGAGGGTTGAAGCCAACTTTGACTCACTGCTTGGATGACATCACCATATGCAAATCCATCTGCTGCAGGCCTTCCCCCAGGAATGCTTGCACTAGTTGTTGCATTTGGTTTGTTGTTTGGGGGTGCTTCAGTATTAGGCAGCCTTCTGCCCTCCCATTTTCATCTGAAAATTTGTGTTCTCCCTGCAGTTGTTGTCCCCAGATGAGAGTTCCCTTGTGCTGCCTCAGTTGAATCTCCTTTACTTGACAGAGATGTTTCTGAGCAGCGGCCCTCCCCAGCCCTATCCCAAATCATACTTATTTTGCATAGGAGATACCATGGTCATGAAGATTGTTCTCCCAGGGTTAGGTTCATTCATTGCATTCTGGGTATGCTGACCCCTGTGATTTCCCCACATGTGGGAAACTCGACTGCATTATTTGTGGTAGGGGGGGACTGTGTTTGTGCTTTCCTCTGGTCAGCTCTGGTAAAAGTCAGATTTATTTGTCTCAGATTTTCCTCTAGCCTTGTTCTTCTTTCGAGATTTCCCTTGTGCTGCCTCAGTTGGATCTCCTTCACTTGACAGGGGGGTGCCCGAGCAGCGACCCTCCCCAGCTCTAGCCCAACTCCTATTTACCTGCCAGGTGAGATACTATGATTATGAAGTTGCTTCTCCCAGGGCAAGGATCACCCATTGCACTCTGGGTGTGCTGCTCCTGCGATTTCCCCAAATGTGGGGAACTTGACTGCATAATTTGTGTTTCCCCTGGTCAGCTCTCATATAATTCAGATCTCTTTGTCTCAGGTCTCTCTCCAGCCTAGTTTGCTGTCTGTTTCCACTTCTTTTTTCTTGAGCCCCTCCCTTCTATACCCTTGTGCACTATCCTGACTTCTCCTCCCGTCTGCTTACTTAGTGCCTTACAATGCACAATGCAAACTACAGGTAGTGCTGCAGGGCCCACACCCTTTTACTTGCCTTACAGAGCAGCTCTGGAGCTGTTACAGTGCCCAGCTGCTGCAAGAAATCAGCTTGAATGCTTCAGGGGCTGGGGCATAGCCAACATGAGCCCCACACCGAAGGAGGGTGGGGGTGTTTAATGCGAACTAGGGGTCATTCAAGCGCCGAAAAAGGCTGCCATGCCCTGCACGCCCCTTTTCTCTTTTCATATGCAGACGAGGGTTGAAGCCAACTTTGACCCACTGCTTGGATGACATCACCATATGCAAATCCATCTGCTGCAGGCCTTCCCCCAGGAATGCTTGCACTAGTTGTTGCATTTGGTTTGTTGTTTGGGGGTGCTTCAGTATTAGGTAGCCTTCTGCCCTCCCATGTTCATCTGAAAATATGTGTTCTCCCTGCAGTTGTTGTCCCCAGATGAGTTCCCTTGTGCTGCCTCAGTTGAATCTCCTTTACTTGACAGAGATGTGCCTGAGCAGCGGCCCTCCCCAGCCCTATCCCAAATCATACTTATTTTGCATAGGAGATACCATGGTCATGAAGACTGTTCTCCCAGGGTGAGGTTCATTCATTGCATTCTGGGTATGCTGACCCCTGTGATTTCCCCAAATGTGGGAAACTCGACTGCATTATTTGTGGTAGTGGGGGACTGTGTTTTTGCTTTCCTCTGGTCAGCTCTCTTAAAAGTCAGATTTCTTTGTCTCAGATCTTCCTCTAGCCTTGTTCTTCTTTCGAGAGTTCACTTGTGCTGCCTCAGTTGGATCTCCTTCACTTGACAGGGGGGTGCCCGAGCAGCGACCCTCCCCAGCTCTAGCCCATCTACTACTTACCTGCCAGGTGATATACTATGATCATGAAGGTGCTTCTCCCAGGGCAAGGCTCACCCATTGCACTCTGGGTGTGCTGCTCCTGTGATTTCTCAAAATGTGGGAGACTTGACTGCATAATTTGTGTTTCCCCTGGTCGGCTCTCGTATAATTCAGATCTCTTTGTCTCAGGTCTCTCTCCAGCCTAGTTTGCTGTCTGTTTCCACTTCTCTTTTCTTGAGCCGCTCCCTTCTATGCCCTTGCGCACTATCCTGACTTCTCCCGTCTGCTTAATTTGTGCCTTCCAACGCACAATGCAAACTACAGGTAGTGCTGCAGGGCCCACACCCTTTTACTTGCCTTACAGAGCAGCTCTGGAGCTGTTACAGTACCCAGCTGCTGCAAGAAATCAGTTTTAATGCTTCGGGGCTGGGGCATAGCCAACATGAGCCCCACACCGAAGGAGGGTGGAGGTGTTTAATGCGAACTAGGGGTCATCCAAGCGCCGAAAAAGGCTGCCATGCCCTGCACGCCCCTTTTCTCTTTTCATATGCAGACGAGGGTTGAAGCCAACTTTGACCCACTGCTTGGATGACATCACCATATGCAAATCCATCTGCTGCAGGCCTTCCCCCAGGAATGCTTGCACTAGTTGTTGCATTTGGTTTGTTGTTTGGGGGTGCTTCAGTATTAGGTAGCCTTCTGCCCTCCCATGTTCATCTGAAAATATGTGTTCTCCCTGCAGTTGTTGTCCCCAGATGAGAGTTCCCTTGTGCTGCCTCAGTTGAATCTCCTTTACTTGACAGAGATGTTTCTGAGCAGCGGCCCTCCCCAGCCCTATCCCAAATCATACTTATTTTGCATAGGAGATACCATGGTCATGAAGATTGTTCTCCCAGGGTTAGGTTCATTCATTGCATTCTGGGTATGCTGACCCCTGTGATTTCCCCAAATGTGGGAAACTCGACTGCATTATTTGTGGTAGGGGGGGACTGTGTTTGTGCTTTCCTCTGGTCAGCTCTGGTAAAAGTCAGATTTATTTGTCTCAGATTTTCCTCTAGCCTTGTTCTTCTTTCGAGATTTCCCTTGTGCTGCCTCAGTTGGATCTCCTTCACTTGACAGGGGGGTGCCCGAGCAGCGACCCTCCCCAGCTCTAGCCCAACTCCTATTTACCTGCCAGGTGAGATACTATGATTATGAAGTTGCTTCTCCCAGGGCAAGGATCACCCATTGCACTCTGGGTGTGCTGCTCCTGCGATTTCCCCAAATGTGGGGAACTTGACTGCATAATTTGTGTTTCCCCTGGTCAGCTCTCATATAATTCAGATCTCTTTGTCTCAGGTCTCTCTCCAGCCTAGTTTGCTGTCTGTTTCCACTTCTTTTTTCTTGAGCCCCTCCCTTCTATACCCTTGTGCACTATCCTGACTTCTCCTCCCGTCTGCTTACTTAGTGCCTTACAATGCACAATGCAAACTACAGGTAGTGCTGCAGGGCCCACACCCTTTTACTTGCCTTACAGAGCAGCTCTGGAGCTGTTAGAGTGCCCAGCTGCTGCAAGAAATCAGCTTGAATGCTTCAGGGGCTGGGGCATAGCCAACATGAGCCCCACACCGAAGGAGGGTGGGGGTGTTTAATGCGAACTAGGGGTCATTCAAGCGCCAAAAAAGGCTGCCATGCCCTGCACGCCCCTTTTCTCTTTTCATATGCAGACGAGGGTTGAAGCCAACTTTGACCCACTGCTTGGATGACATCACCATATGCAAATCCATCTGCTGCAGGCCTTCCCCCAGGAATGCTTGCACTAGTTGTTGCATTTGGTTTGTTGTTTGGGGGTGCTTCAGTATTAGGTAGCCTTCTGCCCTCCCATGTTCATCTGAAAATATGTGTTCTCCCTGCAGTTGTTGTCCCCAGATGAGTTCCCTTGTGCTGCCTCAGTTGAATCTCCTTTACTTGACAGAGATGTGCCTGAGCAGCGGCCCTCCCCAGCCCTATCCCAAATCATACTTATTTTGCATAGGAGATACCATGGTCATGAAGACTGTTCTCCCAGGGTGAGGTTCATTCATTGCATTCTGGGTATGCTGACCCCTGTGATTTCCCCAAATGTGGGAAACTCGACTGCATTATTTGTGGTAGTGGGGGACTGTGTTTTTGCTTTCCTCTGGTCAGCTCTGGTAAAAGTCAGATTTCTTTGTCTCAGATCTTCCTCTAGCCTTGTTCTTCTTTCGAGAGTTCACTTGTGCTGCCTCAGTTGGATCTCCTTCACTTGACAGGGGGGTGCCCGAGCAGCGACCCTCCCCAGCTCTAGCCCATCTCCTACTTACCTGCCAGGTGATATACTATGATCATGAAGGTGCTTCTCCCAGGGCAAGGCTCACCCATTGCACTCTGGGTGTGCTGCTCCTGTGATTTCTCAAAATGTGGGAGACTTGACTGCATAATTTGTGTTTCCCCTGGTCGGCTCTCGTATAATTCAGATCTCTTTGTCTCAGGTCTCTCTCCAGCCTAGTTTGCTGTCTGTTTCCTCTTCTCTTTTCTTGAGCCGCTCCCTTCTATGCCCTTGCGCACTATCCTGACTTCTCCCGTCTGCTTAATTTGTGCCTTCCAACGCACAATGCAAACTACAGGTAGTGCTGCAGGGCCCACGCCCTTTTACTTGCCTTACAGAGCAGCTCTGGAGCTGTTACAGTACCCAGCTGCTGCAAGAAATCAGCTTTAATGCTTCGGGGCTGGGGCATAGCCAACATGAGCCCCACACCGAAGGAGGGTGGAGGTGTTTAATGCGAACTAGGGGTCATCCAAGCGCCGAAAAAGGCTGCCATGCCCTGCACGCCCCTTTTCTCTTTTCATATGCAGACGAGGGTTGAAGCCAACTTTGACCCACTGCTTGGATGACATCACCATATGCAAATCCATCTGCTGCAGGCCTTCCCCCAGGAATGCTTGCACTAGTTGTTGCATTTGGTTTGTTGTTTGGGGGTGCTTCAGTATTAGGTAGCCTTCTGCCCTCCCATGTTCATCTGAAAATATGTGTTCTCCCTGCAGTTGTTGTCCCCAGATGAGAGTTCCCTTGTGCTGCCTCAGTTGAATCTCCTTTACTTGACAGAGATGTGCCTGAGCAGCGGCCCTCCCCAGCCCTATCCCAAATCATACTTATTTTGCATAGGAGATACCATGGTCATGAAGATTGTTCTCCCAGGGTGAGGTTCATTCATTGCATTCTGGGTATGCTGACCCCTGTGATTTCCCCAAATGTGGGAAACTCGACTGCATTATTTGTGGTAGTGGGGGACTGTGTTTGTTCTTTCCTCTGGTCAGCTCTGGTAAAAGTCAGATTTTTTTGTCTCAGATCTTCCTCTAGCCTTGTTCTTCTTTCGAGAGTTCCCTTATGCTGCCTCAGTTGGATCTCCTTCACTTGACAGGGGGGTGCCCGAGCAGCGACCCTCCCCAGCTCTAGCCCAACTCCTACTTACCTGCCAGGTGATATACTATGATCATGAAGGTGCTTCTCCCAGGGCAAGGCTCACCCATTGCACTCTGGGTGTGCTGCTCCTGTGATTTCTCCAAATGTGGGAAACTTGACTGCATAATTTGTGTTTCCCCTGGTCGGCTCTCGTATAATTCAGATCTCTTTGTCTCAGGTCTCTCTCCAGCCTAGTTTGCTGTCTGTTTCCACTTCTCTTTTCTTGAGCCGCTCCCTTCTATGCCCTTGCGCACTATCCTGACTTCTCCCGTCTGCTTAATTTGTGCCTTCCAATGCACAATGCGAACTACAGGTAGTGCTGCAGGTCCCACACCCTTTTATTTGCCTTACAGAGCAGCTCTGGAGCTGTTACAGTGCCCAGCTGCTGCAAGAACTCAGCTTGAATGCTTCGGGGCTGGGGCATAGCCAACATGAGCCCCACACCGAAGGAGGGTGGAGGTGTTTAATGCGAACTAGGGGTCATCCAAGCGCCGAAAAAGGCTGCCATGCCCTGCACGCCCCTTTTCTCTTTTCATATGCAGACGAGGGTTGAAGCCAACTTTGACCCACTGCTTGGATGACATCACCATATGCAAATCCATCTGCTGCAGGCCTTCCCCCAGGAATGCTTGCACTAGTTGTTGCATTTGGTTTGTTGTTTGGGGGTGCTTCAGTATTAGGTAGCCTTCTGCCCTCCCATGTTCATCTGAAAATATGTGTTCTCCCTGCAGTTGTTGTCCCCAGATGAGAGTTCCCTTGTGCTGCCTCAGTTGAATCTCCTTTACTTGACAGAGATGTGCCTGAGCAGCGGCCCTCCCCAGCCCTATCCCAAATCATACTTATTTTGCATAGGAGATACCATGGTCATGAAGATTGTTCTCCCAGGGTGAGGTTCATTCATTGCATTCTGGGTATGCTGACCCGTATGATTTCCTCAAATGTGGGAAACTCGACTGCATTATTTGTGGTAATGGGGGACTGTGTTTGTTCTTTCCTCTGGTCAGCTCTGGTAAAAGTCAGATTTATTTGTCTCAGATCTTCCTCTAGCCTTGTTCTTCTTTCGAGAGATTCCTTGTGCTGCCTCAGTTGGATCTCCTTCACTTGACAGGGGGGTGCCCGAGCAGCGACTCTCCCCAGCCCTATCCCAAATCATACTTATTTTGCATAGGAGATACCATGGTCATGAAGATTGTTCTCCCAGGGTGAGGTTCATTCATTGCATTCTGAGTATGCTGACCCGTATGATTTCCCCAAATGTGGGAAACTCGACTGCATTATTTGTGGTAGTGGGGGACTGTGTTTGTTCTTTCCTCTGGTCAGCTCTGGTAAAAGTCAGATTTCTTTGTCTCAGATTTTCCTCTAGCCTTGTTCTTCTTTCGAGAGTTCCCTTGTGCTGCCTCAGTTGGATCTCCTTCACTTGACAGGGGGGTGCCCGAGCAGCGACCCTCCCCAGCTCTAGCCCAACTCCTACTTACCTGCCAGGTGATATACTATGATCATGAAGGTGCTTCTCCCAGGGCAAGGCTCACCCATTGCACTCTGGGTGTGCTGCTCCTGTGATTTCTCCAAATGTGGGAAACTTGACTGCATAATTTGTGTTTCCCCTGGTCGGCTCTCGTATAATTCAGATCTCTTTGTCTCAGGTCTCTCTCCAGCCTAGTTTGCTGTCTGTTTCCACTTCTCTTTTCTTGAGCCGCTCCCTTCTATGCCCTTGCGCACTATCCTGACTTCTCCCGTCTGCTTAATTTGTGCCTTCCAACGCACAATGCGAACTACAGGTAGTGTTGCAGGGCCCACGCCCTTTTACTTGCCTTACAGAGCAGCTCTGGAGCTGTTAGAGTGCCCAGCTGCTGCAAGAAATCAGCTTGAATGCTTCAGGGGCTGGGGCATAGCCAACATGAGCCACACACCGAAGGAGGGTGGAGGTGTTTAATGCGAACTAGGGGTCATCCAAGCGCCGAAAAAGGCTGCCATGCCCTGCACGCACCTTTTCTCTTTTCATATGCAGACGAGGGTTGAAGCCAACTTTGACCCACTGCTTGGATGACATCACCATATGTAAATCCATCTGCTGCAGGCCTTCCCCCAGGAATGCTTGCAATAGTTGTTGCATTTGGTTTGTTGTTTGGGGGTGCTTCAGTATTAGGTAGCCTTCTGCCCTCCCATGTTCATCTGAAAATATGTGTTCTCCCTGCAGTTGTTGTCCCCAGATGAGAGTTCCCTTGTACTGCCTCAGTTGAATCTCCTTTACTTGACAGAGATGTGCCTGAGCAGCGGCCCTCCCCAGCCCTATCCCAAATCATACTTATTTTGCATAGGAGATAACATGGTCATGAAAATTGTTCTCCCAGGGTGAGGTTCATTCATTGCATTCTGGGTATGCTGACCCCTGTGATTTCCCCAAATGTGGGAAACTCGACTGCATTATTTGTGGTAGTGGGGGACTGTGTTTGTTCTTTCCTCTGGTCAGCTCTGGTAAAAGTCAGATTTTTTTGTCTCAGATCTTCCTCTAGCCTTGTTCTTCTTTCGAGAGTTCCCTTGTGCTGCCTCAGTTGGATCTCCTTCACTTGACAGGGGGGTGCCCGAGCAGCGACCCTCCCCAGCTCTAGCCCAACTCCTACTTACCTGCCAGGTGAGATACTATGATCAGGAAGGTGCTTCTCCCAGGGCAAGGCTCACCCATTGCACTCTGGGTGTGCTGTTCCTGTGATTTCCCCAAATGTGGGAAACTTGACTGCATAATTTGTGTTTCCCCTGGTCGGCTCTCGTATAATTCAGATCTTTTTGTCTCAGGTCTCTCTCCAGCCTAGTTTGCTGTCTGTTTCCACTTCTCTTTTCTTGAGCCGCTCCCTTCTATGCCCTTGCGCACTATCCTGACTTCTCCTGTCTGCTTAATTTGTGCCTTCCAACGCACAATGCGAACTACAGGTAGTGCTGCAGGGCCCACACCCTTTTACTTGCCTTACAGAGCAGCTCTGGAGCTGTTACAGTGCTCAGCTGCTGCAAGAAATCAGCTTGAATGCTTCAGGGGCTGGGGCATAGCCAACATGAGCCCCACACCGAAGGAGGGTGGAGGCGTTTAATGCGAACTAGGGGTCATCCAAGCGCCGCAAAAGGCCGCCATGCCCTGCACGCCCCTTTTCTCTTTTCATATGCAGATGAGGGTTGAAGCCAACTTTGACTCACTGCTTGGATGACATCACCATATTCAAATCCATCTGCTGCAGGCCTTCCCCCAGGAATGCTTGCACTAGTTGTTGCATTTGGTTTGTTGTTTGGGGGTGCTTCAGTATTAGGCAGCCTTCTGCCCTCCCATGTTCATCTGAAAATGTGTGTTCTCCCTGGAGTTGTTGTCCCCAGATGAGAGTTCCCTTGTGCTGCCTCAGTTGAATCTCCTTTACTTGACAGAGATGTGCCTGAGCAGCGGCCCTCCCCAGCCCTATCCCAAATCATACTTATTTTGCATAGGAGATACCATGGTCATGAAGATTGTTCTCCCAGGGTGAGGTTCATTCATTGCATTCTGAGTATGCTGACCCGTATGATTTCCCCAAATGTGGGAAACTCGACTGCATTATTTGTGGTAGTGGGGGACTGTGTTTGTTCTTTCCTCTGGTCAGCTCTGGTAAAAGTCAGATTTATTTGTCTCAGATCTTCCTCTAGCCTTGTTCTTCTTTCGAGAGATTCCTTGTGCTGCCTCAGTTGGATCTCCTTCACTTGACAGGGGGGTGCCCGAGCAGCGACCCTCCCCAGCTCTAGCCCAACTCCTACTTACCTGCCAGGTGAGATACTATGATCATGAAGGTGCTTCTCCCAGGGCAAGGCTCACCCATTGCACTCTGGGTGTGCTGCTCCTGTGATTTCTCCAAATGTGGGAAACTTGACTGCATAATTTGTGTTTCCCCTGGTCGGCTCTCGTATAATTCAGATCTCTTTGTCTCAGGTCTCTCTCCAGCCTAGTTTGCTGTCTGTTTCCACTTCTCTTTTCTTGAGCCGCTCCCTTCTATGCCCTTGCGCACTATCCTGACTTCTCCCGTCTGCTTAATTTGTGCCTTCCAACGCACAATGCGAACTACAGGTAGTGCTGCAGGTCCCACGCCCTTTTACTTGCCTTACAGAGCAGCTCTGGAGCTGTTACAGTGCCCAACTGCTGCAAGAAATCAGCTTGAATGCTTCGGGGCTGGGGCATAGCCAACATGAGCCCCACACCGAAGGAGGGTGAAGGTGTTTAATGCGAACTAGGGGTCATCCAAGCCCCGAAAAAGGCTGCCATGCCCTGCACGCCCCTTTTCTCTTTTCATATGCAGACGAGGGTTGAAGCCAACTTTGACCCACTGCTTGGATGACATCACCATATGCAAATCCATCTGCTGCAGGCCTTCCCCCAGGAATGCTTGCACTAGTTGTTGCCTTTGGTTTGTTGTTTGGGGGTGCTTCAGTATTAGGTAGTCTTCTGCCCTCCCATGTACATCTGAAAATATGTGTTCTCCCTGCAGTTGTTGTCCCCAGATGAGAGTTCCCTTGTGCTGCCTCAGTTGAATCTCCTTTACTTGACAGAGATGTGCCTGAGCAGCGGCCCTCCCCAGCCCTATCCCAAATCATACTTATTTTGCATAGGAGATACCATGGTCATGAAGATTGTTCTCCCAGGGTGAGGTTCATTCATTGCATTCTGAGTATGCTGACCCGTATGATTTCCCCAAATGTGGGAAACTCGACTGCATTATTTGTGGTAGTGGGGGACTGTGTTTGTTCTTTCCTCTGGTCAGCTCTGGTAAAAGTCAGATTTCTTTGTCTCAGATTTTCCTCTAGCCTTGTTCTTCTTTCGAGAGATTCCTTGTGCTGCCTCAGTTGGATCTCCTTCACTTGACAGGGGGGTGCCCGAGCAGCGACTCTCCCCAGCCCTATCCCAAATCATACTTATTTTGCATAGGAGATACCATGGTCATGAAGATTGTTCTCCCAGGGTGAGGTTCATTCATTGCATTCTGAGTATGCTGACCCGTATGATTTCCCCAAATGTGGGAAACTCGACTGCATTATTTGTGGTAGTGGGGGACTGTGTTTGTTCTTTCCTCTGGTCAGCTCTGGTAAAAGTCAGATTTCTTTGTCTCAGATTTTCCTCTAGCCTTGTTCTTCTTTCGAGAGTTCCCTTGTGCTGCCTCAGTTGGATCTCCTTCACTTGACAGGGGGGTGCCCGAGCAGCGACCCTCCCCAGCTCTAGCCCAACTCCTACTTACCTGCCAGGTGATATACTATGATCATGAAGGTGCTTCTCCCAGGGCAAGGCTCACCCATTGCACTCTGGGTGTGCTGCTCCTGTGATTTCTCCAAATGTGGGAAACTTGACTGCATAATTTGTGTTTCCCCTGGTCGGCTCTCGTATAATTCAGATCTCTTTGTCTCAGGTCTCTCTCCAGCCTAGTTTGCTGTCTGTTTCCACTTCTCTTTTCTTGAGCCGCTCCCTTCTATGCCCTTGCGCACTATCCTGACTTCTCCCGTCTGCTTAATTTGTGCCTTCCAACGCACAATGCGAACTACAGGTAGTGTTGCAGGGCCCACGCCCTTTTACTTGCCTTACAGAGCAGCTCTGGAGCTGTTAGAGTGCCCAGCTGCTGCAAGAAATCAGCTTGAATGCTTCAGGGGCTGGGGCATAGCCAACATGAGCCCCACACCGAAGGAGGGTGGAGGTGTTTAATGCGAACTAGGGGTCATCCAAGCGCCGAAAAAGGCTGCCATGCCCTGCACGCACCTTTTCTCTTTTCATATGCAGACGAGGGTTGAAGCCAACTTTGACCCACTGCTTGGATGACATCACCATATGTAAATCCATCTGCTGCAGGCCTTCCCCCAGGAATGCTTGCAATAGTTGTTGCATTTGGTTTGTTGTTTGGGGGTGCTTCAGTATTAGGTAGCCTTCTGCCCTCCCATGTTCATCTGAAAATATGTGTTCTCCCTGCAGTTGTTGTCCCCAGATGAGAGTTCCCTTGTACTGCCTCAGTTGAATCTCCTTTACTTGACAGAGATGTGCCTGAGCAGCGGCCCTCCCCAGCCCTATCCCAAATCATACTTATTTTGCATAGGAGATAACATGGTCATGAAAATTGTTCTCCCAGGGTGAGGTTCATTCATTGCATTCTGGGTATGCTGACCCCTGTGATTTCCCCAAATGTGGGAAACTCGACTGCATTATTTGTGGTAGTGGGGGACTGTGTTTGTTCTTTCCTCTGGTCAGCTCTGGTAAAAGTCAGATTTTTTTGTCTCAGATCTTCCTCTAGCCTTGTTCTTCTTTCGAGAGTTCCCTTGTGCTGCCTCAGTTGGATCTCCTTCACTTGACAGGGGGGTGCCCGAGCAGCGACCCTCCCCAGCTCTAGCCCAACTCCTACTTACCTGCCAGGTGAGATACTATGATCAGGAAGGTGCTTCTCCCAGGGCAAGGCTCACCCATTGCACTCTGGGTGTGCTGTTCCTGTGATTTCCCCAAATGTGGGAAACTTGACTGCATAATTTGTGTTTCCCCTGGTCGGCTCTCGTATAATTCAGATCTTTTTGTCTCAGGTCTCTCTCCAGCCTAGTTTGCTGTCTGTTTCCACTTCTCTTTTCTTGAGCCGCTCCCTTCTATGCCCTTGCGCACTATCCTGACTTCTCCTGTCTGCTTAATTTGTGCCTTCCAACGCACAATGCGAACTACAGGTAGTGCTGCAGGGCCCACACCCTTTTACTTGCCTTACAGAGCAGCTCTGGAGCTGTTACAGTGCTCAGCTGCTGCAAGAAATCAGCTTGAATGCTTCAGGGGCTGGGGCATAGCCAACATGAGCCCCACACCGAAGGAGGGTGGAGGCGTTTAATGCGAACTAGGGGTCATCCAAGCGCCGCAAAAGGCCGCCATGCCCTGCACGCCCCTTTTCTCTTTTCATATGCAGATGAGGGTTGAAGCCAACTTTGACTCACTGCTTGGATGACATCACCATATTCAAATCCATCTGCTGCAGGCCTTCCCCCAGGAATGCTTGCACTAGTTGTTGCATTTGGTTTGTTGTTTGGGGGTGCTTCAGTATTAGGCAGCCTTCTGCCCTCCCATGTTCATCTGAAAATGTGTGTTCTCCCTGGAGTTGTTGTCCCCAGATGAGAGTTCCCTTGTGCTGCCTCAGTTGAATCTCCTTTACTTGACAGAGATGTGCCTGAGCAGCGGCCCTCCCCAGCCCTATCCCAAATCATACTTATTTTGCATAGGAGATACCATGGTCATGAAGATTGTTCTCCCAGGGTGAGGTTCATTCATTGCATTCTGAGTATGCTGACCCGTATGATTTCCCCAAATGTGGGAAACTCGACTGCATTATTTGTGGTAGTGGGGGACTGTGTTTGTTCTTTCCTCTGGTCAGCTCTGGTAAAAGTCAGATTTATTTGTCTCAGATCTTCCTCTAGCCTTGTTCTTCTTTCGAGAGATTCCTTGTGCTGCCTCAGTTGGATCTCCTTCACTTGACAGGGGGGTGCCCGAGCAGCGACCCTCCCCAGCTCTAGCCCAACTCCTACTTACCTGCCAGGTGAGATACTATGATCATGAAGGTGCTTCTCCCAGGGCAAGGCTCACCCATTGCACTCTGGGTGTGCTGCTCCTGTGATTTCTCCAAATGTGGGAAACTTGACTGCATAATTTGTGTTTCCCCTGGTCGGCTCTCGTATAATTCAGATCTCTTTGTCTCAGGTCTCTCTCCAGCCTAGTTTGCTGTCTGTTTCCACTTCTCTTTTCTTGAGCCGCTCCCTTCTATGCCCTTGCGCACTATCCTGACTTCTCCCGTCTGCTTAATTTGTGCCTTCCAACGCACAATGCGAACTACAGGTAGTGCTGCAGGTCCCACGCCCTTTTACTTGCCTTACAGAGCAGCTCTGGAGCTGTTACAGTGCCCAACTGCTGCAAGAAATCAGCTTGAATGCTTCGGGGCTGGGGCATAGCCAACATGAGCCCCACACCGAAGGAGGGTGAAGGTGTTTAATGCGAACTAGGGGTCATCCAAGCCCCGAAAAAGGCTGCCATGCCCTGCACGCCCCTTTTCTCTTTTCATATGCAGACGAGGGTTGAAGCCAACTTTGACCCACTGCTTGGATGACATCACCATATGCAAATCCATCTGCTGCAGGCCTTCCCCCAGGAATGCTTGCACTAGTTGTTGCCTTTGGTTTGTTGTTTGGGGGTGCTTCAGTATTAGGTAGTCTTCTGCCCTCCCATGTACATCTGAAAATATGTGTTCTCCCTGCAGTTGTTGTCCCCAGATGAGAGTTCCCTTGTGCTGCCTCAGTTGAATCTCCTTTACTTGACAGAGATGTGCCTGAGCAGCGGCCCTCCCCAGCCCTATCCCAAATCATACTTATTTTGCATAGGAGATACCATGGTCATGAAGATTGTTCTCCCAGGGTGAGGTTCATTCATTGCATTCTGGGTATGCTGACCCGTATGATTTCCCCAAATGTGGGAAACTCGACTGCATTATTTGTGGTAGTGGGGGACTGTGTTTGTTCTTTCCTCTGGTCAGCTCTGGTAAAAGTCAGATTTATTTGTCTCAGATCTTCCTCTAGCCTTGTTCTTCTTTCGAGAGATTCCTTGTGCTGCCTCAGTTGGATCTCCTTCACTTGACAGGGGGGTGCCCGAGCAGCGACCCTCCCCAGCTGTAGCCCAACTCCTACTTACCTGCCAGGTGAGATACTATGATCATGAAGTTGCTTCTCCCAGGGCAAGGATCACCCATTGCACTCTGGGTGTGCTACCCCAGTGATTTCCCCAAATGTGGGAAACTTGACTGCATAATTTGTGTTTCCCCTGGTCGGCTCTCATATAATTCAGATCTCTTTGTCTCAGGTCTCTCTCCAGCCTAGTTTGCTGTCTGTTTCCACTTCTTTTTTCTTGAGCCCCTCCCTTCTATACCCTTGTGCACTATCCTGACTTCTCCTCCCGTCTGCTTACTTTGTGCCTTACAATTCACAATGCAAACTACAGGTAGTGCTGCAGGGCCCACACCCTTTTACTTGCCTTACAGAGCAGCTCTGGAGCTGTTACAGTGCCCAGCTGCTGCAATAAATCAGCTTGAATGCTTCAGGGGCTGGGGCATGGCCAACATGAGCCCCACACCGAAGGAGGGTGGGGGTGTTTAATGCAAACTAGGGGTCATCCAAGCGCCGCAAAAGGCCGCCATGTCCTGCATACTCCTTTTCTCTTTTCATATGCAGATGAGGGTTCCAGCCAACTTTGGCCCACTGCTTGGATGACATCACCGTATGCAAATCCGTCTTCTGCAGACCTTCCCCCTGGAATGCTTGTACTAGTTGTTGCATTTGGTTTGTTGTTTGGGGGTGCTTCAGTATTAGGCAGCCTTCTGCCTTCCCATGTTCATCTGAAAATATGTGTTCTCCCTGCAGTTGTTGTCCCCAGATGAGAGTTCCCTTGTGCTGCCTCAGTTGAATCTCCTTTACTTGACAGAGATGTGCCTGAGCAGCGGCCCTCCCCAGCCCTATCCCAAATCATACTTATTTTGTATAGGAGATACCATGGTCATGAAGATTGTTCTCCCAGGGTGAGGTTCATTCATTGCATTCTGGGTATGCTTACCCCTGAGATTTCCCCAAATGTGGGGAAACTCGACTGCATTATTTGTGGTAGTGGGGGACTGTGTTTGTGCTTTCCTCTGGTCAGCTCTGGTAAAAGTCAGATTTCTTTGTCTCAGATTTTCCTCTAGCCTTGTTCTTCTTTCGAGAGTTCTCTTGTGCTGCCTCAGTTGGATCTCCTTCACTTGACAGGGGGGTGCCCGAGCAGCGACCCTCCCCAGCTCTAGCCCAACTCCTACTTACCTGCCAGGTGAGATACTATGATCATGAAGGTGCTTCTCCCAGGGCAAGGCTCACCCATTGCACTCTGGGTGTGCTGCTCCTGCGATTTCCCCAAATGTGGGAAACTTGACTGCATAATTTGTGTTTCCCCTGGTCGGCTCTCGTATAATTCAGATCTTTTTGTCTCAGGTCTCTCTCCAGCCTAGTTTGCTGTCTGTTTCCACTTCTCTTTTCTTGAGCCGCTCCCTTCTATGCCCTTGCGCACTATCCTGACTTCTCCCGTCTGCTTACTTTGTGCCTTCCAACGCACAATGCGAACTACAGGTAGTGCTGCAGGTCCCACACCCTTTTATTTGCCTTACAGAGCAGCTCTGGAGCTTTTACAGTGCCCAGCTGCTGCAAGGAATCAGCTTGAATGCTTCAGGGGCTGGGGCATAGCCAACATGAGCCCCACACCGAAGGAGGGTGGAGGTGTTTAATGCGAACTAGGGGTCATCCAAGCGCCGAAAAAGGCTGCCATGCCCTGCACGCCCCTTTTCTCTTTTCATATGCAGATGAGGGTTGAAGCCAACTTTGACCCACTGCTTGGATGACATCACCATATGCAAATCCATCTGCTGCAGGCCTTCCCCCAGGAATGCTTGCACTAGTTGTTGCATTTGGTTTGTTGTTTGGGGGTGCTTCAGTATTAGGTAGCCTTCTGCCCTCCCATGTTCATCTGAAAATATGTGTTCTCCCTGCAGTTGTTGTCCCCAGATGAGAGTTCACTTGTGCTGCCTCAGTTGAATCTCCTTTACTTGACAGAGATGTGCCTGAGCAGCGGCCCTCCCCAGCCCTATCCCAAATCATACTTATTTTGCATAGAAGATACCATGGTCATGAAGATTGTTCTCCCAGGGTGAGGTTCATTCATTGCATTCTGGGTATGCTGACCCCTGTGATTTCTCCAAATGTGGGAAACTCGACTGCATTATTTGTGGTAGTGGGGGACTGTGTTTGTGCTTTCCTCTGGTCAGCTCTGGTAAAAGTCAGATTTCTTTGTCTCAGATCTTCCTCTAGCCTTGTTCTTCTTTCGAGAGTTCCCTTGTGCTGCCTCAGTTGGATCTCCTTCACTTGACATGGGGGTTCCTGAGCAGCGACCCTCCCCAGCTCTAGCCCAACTCCTACTTACCTGCCAGGTGAGATACTATGATCAGGAAGGTGCTTCTCCCAGGGCAAGGCTCACCCATTGCACTCTGGGTGTGCTGCTCCTGTGATTTCCCCAAATGTGGGACACTTGACTGCATAATTTGTGTTTCCTCTGGTCGGCTCTCGTATAATTCAGATCTCTTTGTCTCAGGTCTCTCTCCAGCCTAGTTTGCTGTCTGTTTACACTTCTCTTTTCTTGAGCCGCTCCCTTCTATGCCCTTGCGCACTATCCTGACTTCTCCCGTCTGCTTACTTTGTGCCTTCCAACGCACAATGCAAACTACAGGTAGTGCTGCAGGTCCTGCAACCTTTTATTTGCCTTACAGAGCAGCTCTGGAGCTGTTACAGTGCCCAGCTGCTGCAAGAAATCAGCTTGAATACTTTAGGGGATGGTGCATAGCCAACATGAGACCCACACCGAAGGAGGGTGGAGATGTTTAATGCGAACTAGGGGTCATCCAAGTGCTGCAAAAGGCTGCCATGCCCTGCACGCCCCTTTTCTCTTTTCATATGCAGACGAGGGTTGAAGCCAACTTTGACCCACTGCTTGGATGACATCACCATATGCAAATCCATCTGCTGCAGCCTTCCCCCAGGAATGCTAGCACTAGTTGTTGCATTTGGTTTGTTGTTTGGGGGTGCTTCAGTATTAGGCAGCCTTCTGCCCTCCCATGTTCATCTGAAAATATGTGTTCTCTCTGCAGTTGTTGTCCCCAGATGAGAGTTCCCTTGTGCTGCCTCAGTTGAATCTCCTTTACTTGACAGAGATGTGCCTGAGCAGCGGCCCTCCCCAGCCCTATCCCAAATCATACTTATTTTGCATAGCCGATACCATGGTCATGAAGATTGTTCTCCCAGGGTGAGGTTCATTCATTGCATTCTGGGTATGCTGACCCCTGTGATTTCCCCAAATGTGGCAAACTCGACTGCATTATTTGTGGTAGTGGGGGACTGTGTTTGTGCTTTCCTCTGGTCATCTCTGGTAAAAGTCAGATTTCTTTGTCTCAGATTTTCCTCTAGCCTTGTTCTTCTTTCGAGAGTTCCCTTGTGCTGCCTCAGTTGGATCTCCTTCACTTGACAGGGGGGTGCCCGAGCAGCGACCCTCCCCAGCTCTAGCTCAACTCCTACTTACCTGTCAGGTGAGATACTATGATCATGAAGTTGCTTCTCCCAGGGCAAGGATCACCCATTGCACTCTGGGTGTGCTGCCCCTGTGATTTCCCCAAATGTGGGAAACTTGACTGCATAATTTGTGTTTCCCCTGGTCAGCTCTCATATAATTCAGATCTCTTTGTCTCAGGTCTCTCTCCAGCCTAGTTTGCTGTCTGTTTCCACTTCTTTTTTCTTTAGCCCCTCCCTTCTATACCCTTGTGCACTATCCTGACTTCTCCTCCAATCTGCTTACTTAGTGCCTTACAATGCACAATGCAAACTACAGGTAGTGCTGCAGGGCCCACACCCTTTTACTTGCCTTACAGAGCAGCTCTGGAGCTGTTACAGTGCCCAGCTGCTGCAAGAAATCAGCTTGAATGCTTCAGGGGCTGGGGCATGGCCAACATGAGCCCCACACCGAAGGAGGGTGGGGGTGTTTAATGCAAACTAGGGGTCATCCAAGCGCCGCAGAAGGCCGCCATGCCCTGCATACCCCTTTTCTCTTTTCATATGCAGTTGAGGGTTCCAGCCAACTTTGGCACACTGCTTGGATGACATCACCGTATGCAAATCCGTCTTCTGCAGACCTTCCCCCAGGAATGCTTGTACTAGTTGTTGCATTTGGTTTGTTGTTTAGTGGTGCTTCAGTATTAGTCAGCCTTCTGCCCTCCCATGTTCATCTGAAAATATGTGTTCTCCCTGCAGTTGTTGTCCCCAGATGAGAGTTCCCTTGTGCTGCCTCAGTTGAATCTCCTTTACTTGACAGAGATGTGCCTGAGCAGCGGCCCTCCCCAGCCCTATCCCAAATCATACTTATTTTGCATAGGAGATACCATGGTCATGAAGATTGTTCTCCCAGGGTGAGGTTCATTCATTGCATTCTGGGTATGCTGACCCCTGTGATTTCCCCAAATGTGGGTAACTTGACTGCATTATTTGTGGTAGTGGGGGACTGTGTTTGTGCTTTCCTCTGGTCAGCTCTGGTAAAAGTCAGATTTCTTTGTCTCAGATCTTCCTCTAGCCTTGTTCTTCTTTCGAGAGTTTCCTTGTGCTGCCTCAGTTGGATCTCCTTCACTTGACAGGGGGGTGCCTGAGCAGCGACCCTCCCCAGCTCTAGCCCAACTCCTACTTACCTGCCAGGTGAGATACTATGATCATGAAGGTGCTTCTCCCAGGGCAAGGCTCACCCATTGCACTCTGGGTGTGCTGCTCCTGCGATTTCCCCAAATGTGGGAAACTTGACTGCATAATTTGTGTTTCCCCTGGTCGGCTCTCGTATAATTCAGATCTCTTTGTCTCAGGTCTCTCTCCAGCCTAGTTTGCTGTCTGTTTCCACTTCTCTATTCTTGAGCCGCTCCCTTCTATGCCCTTGCGCACTATCCTGACTTCTCCTGTCTGCTTACTTTGTGCCTTCCAACGCACAATGCGAACTACCACGGGTACATTTACTTAGACCTGCCATTACATGCGCATGGGTGAGTAGTAGTATTCAAGAATTGGTCGAATACCTTGTCATCCGATATAGATATCCTGGAGACATGGGATGCTCCTTACGTTAGATCATATCAAGGACACTGCAGCATACTTACGACTGCAAGGGATATAGGACTCTTGAGTTCACGGGCCAATTTCATGGCAGTCTCGGATAGGAGGGCATTGTGTATTCACCAAGGGAATGCTGATGCTGACTCCAAGAAGAAAGGGAGTCTCTTCCCTATGAAGGTGAAGCCTTGTTTGGCGACGGCCTAGTTAATTTGATCTCGGCAGCTCCCGCAGGTAAGTCAACCTTCTTGCCCTATGTTCCCTCTCAACGGATGAAGACGCATCATTATCTAACGCAGTCATTTTGGCCCAATAGATATGCAAGAAGTTAAGATTCCCCTTTCTTTGCAGGTAGAGGAAGGAGAAGAGGGAAGAGGTCTGTAGCCTCTTCAAGATCGCAGGAGCAGAGATCGTCCTCTGCTTCTGCCAAATCCACTGCATGACGCTGGGGCTCTCTTGGAGGAGCCCACACCAGTGGGGGCACGTCTAAAACACTTCAGTCAGTTCTGGATTAATTTGGACCTGGACTCGTGGGTTTTACAAATAGTGTCCCAAGGGTACAAACTGGGGTTTCAAGACGTTCCCCCTCACCGATTGTTCAAATCGGCATTAGTCAGCAGGGAGAAGGCTTTTATTCAAGCCTCTTCGTGGTCCCGAAGCCGGAAGGCTCAGTCAGACCAATCTGAAATCTTAAATCCCTCAATTTCTACCTAAAGAAATTCAATTTCAAGATGGAATCTCTCAGAGTAGGGATCTCCAGTCCGGAGGAAGGAGATTTCATGGTTTTGGTAGACATAAGGATGCCTACTTACATGTTCCGTTTAGCCACTGCATCAAGCTACCTGAGGTTTGCAATTCAGGATTGTCATTACTAATTTCAGACGTTGCCGTTTGGTCTGTCCACGGCTCCGAGGATTTTCACCAGGGTGATGGCGGAAATGATGGTTCTCCTTCGCAAGCAAGGAGTCACAATTATCCCGTACTTGGATGATATCTTGATAAAGGCGAGATCCAGGGACCAGTTGTTGCAAAACATTGCACTCTCCCTGACAGTTCTTCAACAACATGGTTGGCTCCTAAACTTGCCAAAATCGCAGTTGGTCCCAATGACGCGGTTGTTGTTTTTGGGAGTGATACTGGACACAGAAGAGGTTTTCTTCCAGTGGAAAGGCTATGGAGATCCAGAGTCTGGTCAAACAAATTCTGAAACCAGCAAGAGTGTTAATCCATCAATGCATTCGGTTGCTGGGGAAGATGGTTGCGGCCTACGAGGCCATTCAGTTTGGCAGGTTCCATGCTAGAGTGTTCCAGTGGGACCTGTTGGTCAAGTAGTCCGGATCCCACCTACACATGCACCGGAGGATAATCCTGTCTTCCAAGACCAGAATATCCCTCCATTGGCGGCTGCACAGTTCTCACCTCCTAGAGGGGCGATGGTTCGGGATCCAGGACTGGATCCTAGGGACCACGGATGCAACCCTCCGAGGCTGGGGAGCAGTCACACAGGGGGAAAACATCCAAGGAAGATGGTCAAGTCGGGAAAGTTGTCTCCACATAAATGTTCTGGAGTTAAGGGCCATTTAATAACTGCAGACACAGTACGCACTGGGACGGGTGCCCAGCATCCTCTACGGACTAAGAGAAAAGGATTTACCGGTAGGTATTAAAATCCTATTTTCTCTAACGTCCTAGAGGATGCTGGGGACTCCGTAAGGACCATGGGGATAGACGGGCTCCGCAGGAGACATGGGCACTTTAAGAAAGACTTTAGTTCTGGGTGTGCAGTGGCTCCTCCCTCTATGCCCCTCCTCCATACCTCAGTTTGATACTGTGCCCAGTGGAAACTGGGTGCTTTTCAGGAGCTCTCCTGAGCTTTCTGACAGAAAGTATTTTGTTAGGTATTAGTATTAACCCCATTTTGTACTACCCGCAGTGCATTGTGATAGGTAATAGGGCCTGATTCAGGTTGGATTGCAATCGCAATAAGCAATCCAACTGCAAAAATTGCTAAGAGCATACGCATCCGCCTGCATTTTCTGCGGCACCCCGCAGATAATGCGATCGCCTCTGCCTGTCAATCGGTGCAGGGGGGGGGGGAGGGGGGTCAACAACACTCCATTTCCAACTCGGAGATGGAGCGGTGCGGGGGCAGGGTTTCAATATTGGGTCGGCAACGGAGAAACAGGAGGCGTGGTCAGAGCGGCTGCATAACATCACATGGGCCGGACTCCGCCAGTGGAGCCCCAGCGTCATGCAGTAGATTTTGTAGAGGCCGGGGAGGACTTCTGTTCCTGGGAGCTAGCTGTGTTGTGCAGCTTTTTTCCTCTTCCCCTACCTCTGGCAAGAAAGGACGCACCTCCCACTTTCTTGTTTCTTTGTGACCGAAAGGACTGCATTTGATAATGCGGAGCTTTCTTATGCTGTAAGGTAAAAAATTTGATTTTCCAGCTGTAGCTGTGCGTGTTAATGCTTTGTCCATCCTAGGGGAGGATTCCCATCGTAACCTATCCGTTGATGGGAAAGGATACGCCATAAGAATCCTTTTGGAAATCTGCAGTCTTTTATCTGGAGATTCCCAAGCTTTTTCACATAACTCGTTCAGCTCGTGTGAGGGGGGAAAGGTTACCTCAGGCTTCTTTCCCTTGTACATATGTACCCTCTTGTCAGGGACAGGGGGTTCCTGTGTGATGTGCAAAACATATTTTATTGCCATAATCCTATATCGAATGGATTTTGCCAATTTTGGCTGTAACTTTGCATCAACGTAATCGACACTGGAGTCAGAATCCGTGTCGGTATCTGTGTCAACAATCTGGGATAGTGGGCACTTATGAGACCCTGACAGTCCCTGCGACATAGGATCAGGCATGGGTTGAGACCCTGACTGTCCCAAAGCTTCAGCCTTGTCTAATCTTTTGTGCAATGAGTTTACACTAGCATTTAAAACATTCCACATATCCATCCAATCAGGTGTCGGCAGAGACACCACATTCATTTGCTCCCGCTCCTCTCTAATATAGCCTTCTTCCTCAGACATGTCGACACACGTGTACCGACACACCACACACACAGGGAATGCTTTTTCTGAAGACAGTTTCCCCACAAGGCCCATTGGAGAGACAGAGAGAGAGAGTATGCCAGCACACACCCCAGCGCTATATAACCCAGGAATAACACAGTAACTTAATGTTTGTCCAGTAGCGCTGCTGTATGTCATTTGCGCCGAATTATGTGCCCCCCCTCTCTTTTCAACCCTCTTGTCTACCGTGGTATAAGCAGGGGAAAGTCCGGGCAGCTTCCTCTCAGCGGTGCTGTGGAGAAAAAATGGCGCTGGTGAGTGCTGAGGGAGAAGCCCCGCCCCCTCGGCGGCGGGCTTCTGTCCCGCTTAAACTGTAAAATTGGCAGGGGCTCATACATATACAGTGCCCAGCTGTATATATGTTATATTTTTGCCAAAAAGAGGTTTATATTGCTGCCCAGGACGCCCCCCCTGCGCCCTGCACCCTTACAGTGACCGGAGTATGTGAGGTGTATGGGAGCAATGGTGCACAGCTGCAGTGCTGTGCGTTACCTCAGTGAAGATCATGAACTCTTCTGCCGCCTCTGAAGTCTTCTTTTCTTCTCATACTCACCCGGCTTCTATCTTCTGAATCTGCGAGGCAGACGGCGGCGCGGCTCTGGGACGGACGGCGAGGGTGAGATCCTGCGTACCAATCCCTCTGGAGCTAATGGTGTCCAGTAGCCTAAGAAGCAGGACCTTGCAACTCAGAGAGTAGGGCTGCTTCTCTCCCCTCAGTCCCTCGATGCAGGGAGTCTGTTGCCAGCAGTGCTCCCTGAAAATTAAAAACCTAACAAAATACTTTCTGTCAGAAAGCTCAGGAGAGCTCCTGAAAAGCACCCAGTCTCAACTGGGCACAGTATCAAACTGAGGTATGGAGGAGGGGCATAGAGGGAGGAGCCAGTGCACACCCAGAACTAAAGTCTTTCTTAAAGTGCCCATGTCTCCTGCGGAGCCCGTCTATCCCCATGGTCCTTACGGAGTCCCGAGCATACTCTAGGACATTAGAGAAACTAGAATTTTAATACCTACCGGTTTATCCTTTTCTCTTAGTCCGTAGAGGATGCTGGGCACCCGTCCCAGTGTGTACTGTGTCTGCTGTTATTAAATGGCCCTTAACTCCAGAACATTTATGTGGAGACAACTTTCCTGACTTGACCATCTTCCTTGGACGTTTTCCCCCTGTGTGACTGCTCCCCACCTCGAAAGGGTTGCATCCGTGGTCCCTAGAATCCAGTCCTGGATCCCGAACCATCGCCCCTCTAGGAGGTGAGAACTGTGCAGCCACCAATGGAGTGATATTCTGGTCTTGGAAGACAGGATTATCCTCCGGTGCATGTGTAGGTGGGATCCGGACCACTTGTCCAACAGGTCCCACTGGAACACTCTGGCATGGAACCTGCCAAACTGAATGGCCTCGTAGGCCAAAACCATCTTCCCCAGCAACCGAATGCATTGATGGATTAACACTCTTGCTGGTTTCAGAATTTGTTTGACCAGACTCTGGATCTCCATAGCCTTTCCACTGGAGGAAAACCTCTCTGTGTCCAGTATCACTCCCAAAAACAACAACCGCGTCATTGGGACCAACTGCGATTTTGGCAAGTTTAGGAGCCAACCATGTTGTTGAAGAACTGTCAGGGAGAGTGCAATGTTTTGCACCAACTGGTCCCTGGATCTCGCCTTTATCAGGAGAACATCCAAGTACGGGATAATTGTGACTCCTTGCTTGCGAAGGAGAACCATCATTTCCGCCATCACCCTGGTGAAAATCCTCGGAGCCGTGGACAGACCAAATGGCAACATCTGAAATTAGTAATGACAATCCTGAATTGCAAACCTCAGGTAGCTTGATGCAGTGGCTAAATGGGAACATGTAAGTAGGCATCCTTTAAGTTTACCAAAACCATGAAATCTCCTTCCTCCGGACTGGAGATCACTACCGTGAGAGATTCCATCTTGAAATTGAATTTCTTTAGGTAGAAATTGAGGGATTTCAGATTTCAGATTGGTCTGACTGAGCCGTCCGGCTTCGGGACCACGAAGAGGCTTGAATAAAAACCTTCTCCCTGCTGACTAAGGCTGATTTGAACAATCGGTGAGGGGGAACGTCTTGAAACCCCAGTTTGTACCCTTGGGACACTATTTATAAAACCCACGAGTCCAGGTCCGAATGAATCCAGAACTGACTGAAGAGTTTTAGACGTGCCCCCACTGGTGCGGGCTCCTGCAAGAAAGCCCTAGCGTCATGCAGTGGATTTGGCAGAAGCAGAGGACAATCTCTGCTCCTGCAATCTTGAAGAGGCTACAGACCTCTTCCCTCTTCTCCTTCCTCTACCTGCAAAGAAAGGGGAATCTTAACTTCTTGCATATCTATTGGGCCGAAATGACTGCATCAGATAATGATGCGTCTTTATCCGTTGAGAGGGAACATAGTGCAAGAAGGTTGACTTACCTGCGGGAGCTGCCGAGATCAAATTAACTAGGCCGTCGCCAAACAAGGCTTCACCTTCATAGGGAAGAGACTCCCTTTCTTCTTGGAGTCAGCATCAGCATTTCCTTGGTGAATCCAGATATACAGGGAATGGGGGGAAGGGGATGTGTTCTGCACCAGCTATTAAATTCTAAATATTTGTAAGAAGAGGCCCCAATAAATGTCCATCAGTTATATTAAATATTAATTGTAGGACGTTCGGGGGTGCTACCAGAGACAAGTAATGTTATGCAGGAAAGGAGAAGAGAAAAGAATGTCTCTTTTGCTGGCGCACAAATGATGATTTAAAAATTAACTTTTAATAAATTCGTTAAAATTGTCTAAACACGAAATAAAGTACAATAAGTTTGTATAATGTAATTACCATATATAATAAATGGAAATACATTTATTAATATCAAGGTTCGCTACCTGTGTTGTGTCTTTATTATTGATCCAAATTGACTATATCAATTAGTCTGATACTGAATTACTGGACACTATGTAATATTAGTTGAATGTATATTAGTAATTCACTTGACAAATGTCAGAACCTGGCAATAGTTCTACATATAATACACTTACAGAACTCTTTCCACAATATTTTCCCTTTATTCCAGATCAAATGGTATAATCCCCCACAGTAATTATTCCTGTTATAGTATAGTACAGTATGGTTGCTGGGGACGTCTTTAATGAAAAGAGAGGGAACATCTAATGTGTCTCCTTATGGGTAAAATACTTGCAAGCTAAGTGCTATGAATAGCATCAGCATGTAGATAAATGCTGAGTGTTAGGTGAGTAATGCAGATAAATAATGATATCTAATAATTCTATAGAATAGTGGGTGAATTATTAGATATCCCTATTTATCTGCACCTCTAAGCACACTATTTGACTGTCCACACCCTGCTGTGCCTATTACCCATCTCCTCCACCACCCTCAACACTGACCCACACATCATTCACCCACAAAGATACAATAAAGGTAGTTTGGATAAATTAGCTAAATGAAATGGATTTAACCAATTTATCTAAATGACCATTTTTGGATGTTTTCCAGTGTTTGGGAGCAAATGGTCAATTGTCATTTGCTGCCACATATTAGCATAATTTTGTTTCAACTAGAAAAAAAAATTGGACAGATAATCTAAGTGTGGATCCAGTTTAATGCTGATTTCAGAGCCAACTATAGACTTGATTGAGGTACTGTGTCCCCGGTACCAAATACCAATTAAAATAATATTGTGAGGTGTTAGGTGTTCAAAAAAGACTGAAAATGAGTGGAAATTATGGTTATTGAGGTTAATAATACTATGGGATCAAAATGACCCCCAAATTCTATGATTTAAGCTGTTTTTTAGGGTTTTTTGAAAAAAACACCCGAATCCAAAACACACCCGAATCCGACAAAAAAATTTCGGTGAGGTTTTGCCAAAACGCGTCCAAACCCAAAACACGGCCGCGGAACCGAACCCAAAACCAAAACCCGAAAAAATTCCGGTGCACATCACTACTTAATTAGAACTTCGGTCAATGTAAATTAACCATTGGACTCAATATGGTTATCCTTAAAACCCAGGGGTCTATTTAAGATCGATCTTAATCGATGTTGGGCTTCCAGGTTGAAAAAAACACACACATTTACTAACATTTTAAAATTTATATAAAAAATCATCTGTTCGTAAATGCAGTGCACATGGTTTTGCCCAACTGCTAACAAAATTCCTGCTGCGATCAACTTGGAATTACCCCCATCGATTGATGTTTTCACACTGCTCGTTCCAACCGCAAAAACTATGAAGAGGATGGGGACATATACGCAGGGTCCATCCTGTGCATGTGCCTACATTTTCTCCGGGTGCCCCGCAGAAAATGCGAATGCCTCTGCCTGTCAATCAGTAGAGGGCGTACCTTCGCAGGTATATCGCGATCATGAGCCATGTCTCCCATTTTTGTCATTATAGGTGCTCTGTGAGCTGCTGACCATGCCCCAGCCCCTCTGTCTCCCGTGAATAGACATTGGGGCTTATTCAGACCAGATCGCTTCAATTTATTTTCACCCAGCGGGCAATCAGGTCTGCACTGCACATGCGTATGCGCCACAATGCGTAGGTGCGACGGTCCGGAGATCACAAGAAGATTGACAAGAAGAGGGTGTTTGTGTGGGTGGCAACTGAATGTTTCTAGGGAGTGTCCGGAAAAACACTGGAGGGACCCGGCGTTTTGTGGGAGGATTTGTGACGTCACCTCAATGGCTGAGTAAGTGCTGAGCTGTGCAGCTCTTGTGCACATGTGATCACACACCTGCACAGCAAATTTTCCCTTCCGCTGTAGGCGGCAACCACCTGATCACAGGGATGCAAAAACGCACCCTAGCGATCAGGTCTGAATTACCCACAATGTGCATATTTGCAGAGCAACAAGCTACAGGGAGCCTTCCACCCCCCCCCCTTCCCCATGACTATGGGACACTGGGGGGGGGGTTGTTTGGGTTAGCTGGACATTCCCAAAAAAAGTGACTGTCCTGCAAAAATTGGGTTAGTTGGGAGGTATGTGCAAATACATTTATTGTTTTGCATGCAGGGTAAATACTGGCTTCTTTGACATTTAGCCACAAATGCTGCACAGTTGAATTACAGTATTACACTGCAATTAACAGTTATGCTAGGACATTCCTTCTCCCAAAATCTACCTCTCTCTGCATTAACTTAAAGGAGAAGGGTCTGAATGGGTTAAAAAAAATGTGTGAGGTCCCCCCTCCTTAGTATAACCAGCCTCTTTGAGCCGGTCCTGGTTATTTAAATACTGGAGGAAAAATTGGACAGAGGTTCCCCGTATTTAGACAACCAGCACCGGGCTCTTAGACGGGTCTTGGTTCCAAAAATACGTGGGACAAAAGATGTAGGGGTCCCCCATATTTTTAAAACCAGCACCGGGCTCCACTAGCCAGAGAGATAATGCCACAGCCGGGGGACACTTTTATGTAGGTCCCTGCGGCCCTGGCATTTCCCCTCCAACTAGTCATCCCTGGCCGAGGTTCCCTGGAGGAGTGGGGACCCCTTAAATCAAGAGGTTCCTCCCTTCGAGGCACCCAAGGGCCAGGGGTGAAGCCCGAGGCAGCCCCTGGGTGGTGGGTGCCGGGCTGATAGCCATATGTGTAAAAAAAGAATATTGTTTTTTTGTTGTGGAACTACAAGGCCCAGCAAGCCTCCCCCACTTGCTGGTACTTTGAGAACCTCAAGTACCAGCAGGCGGGGAAATAACGGGCTCGCTGGTACCTGTAGTTCTACAACAACAAAAAATACCCAAATAAAAACACAAACACACACACCGTGACAGTAAAATTATACCCCTTTCACATCGCACAAATAACCCGGTACCGACACGGCATATTGCCGTGTCGAACCGGGTCAGTGTGCGATGTGAAAGCACACTGGCCGATTTAGCGGGTCGCCTGACCCGGTAAATCAACCCGGTAAAAAAGAAGGGTTTTACCCGGGTTGATTACCGGGTCAGGTGCGGTGTGAATGGGAGCCGTGTCGATGCGACACGGTTCCCATTCACAAGATAGGGAGAGGCGGCGCTGGAGATGAGCTCATCTCCCGACGCTGCCTCCACCCCCGCCCCTGCTGCTGCTGCGCGCTCCGTTGTTATGGCAACCGACCCGGTATATTGCCGGGTCGGAAAGCCAGCAGCGGAGTGCAAATGCCGGATCCCACCCGGTAAGTACACGTTTGTCTTACCGGGTAGGATCCGGCATTTGCAGTCTGAATGCAGCATTATTGAGACGGGCTGTAGCATGTGGATGCATGTAACCCTATAAAAGTGATGGATTGGGTGACTATTACAATACCCACTGTTGCTGTCTGAAAAATGATGGATTTATAGATTGCTCTGCCGAGATATGTTTTTTTTCTAAAATCCACAGGTATGGATGGATAGTATACTTGACGACACAGAGGTAGGTAGAGCAGTGGCCTATTGTACCGTACTGCTATATATTATATTATTTATTATTATTATCCTTTATTTATATGGCGCCACAAGGGTTCCGCAGCACCCAATTACAGAGTACATAAACAAATAATCAAACAGGAAAACAGCAACTTACAGTTGATGACAATATAGGACAAGTACAGGGTAAATAAACATAGCTACATCAGCAGATGACACTGGAATAAGTATCAGGTGGCAGAAGACTGCTGGATTTGGTGCAGCTGAAGATTATTAAAGTAAGAAAAGAGTAAGCACATGAGGGAAGAGGGCCCTGCTCATGAGAGCTTACGTTCTAAAGGGGAGGGGTAGACAGACAGGGGTGAGACAGATGGGGTACATAGAGAGTGTGGAACAGAGGTTTAGGATGAGATTTGGCTGGGTTTGGTGAAGAAGTGGGTCTTGAGAGCCCATTTGAAATTTTGTAGAGAGGTGGAGAGTCTGAGGGGGAGAGGTAGGGAATTCCAGAGAAGTGGTGCAGCACGTGAAAAATCTTGGAGGTAGGAGTGGGAGGAAGTAATCCGTAGGCAGGAGAGTCGGCGTGCATTAGCAGAGCGAAGAGGACGGGTGGGAGTGTAAAGCGAGATAAGATCAGAGATGTAGATGGGAGAGGAGTAGGTGAGGGTTTTGTAAGCAAGTGTGAGAAGCTTGAAATGGATTCTGAAAGGGAAGGGGAGCCAGTGAAGGACTAGTAAGAGAGGAGAGGTGGACGTAGTGCATTTGGTGAGGAAAATGAGCCGGGCAGCAGCATTGAGGATAGATTGGAGTGGAGAGAGGTATTTGTCAGGAATGCCAGTCAGGAGGAGATTACAGTAGTCCAGTCTGGAGATGACCAGTGAGTGGATAAGAGTCTTAGTAGCATCCTGGGTCAGAAAGGGTCTGATCCTGGAAATATTTTTTAGATGAAAACGGCAGGTTTGTGAGAGGTGCTGAATGTGTGGTTTGAAGGAGAGGGAGGAGTCAAGGATTACTCCAAGACAGCGGATTTGGGGGGTAGAGGAGATAGTAGTGCCATCAATAGATAATGAGATTGTAGGAGGTGAGGTTATGCGGGAGGGAGGGAAGATGATCAGCTCGGTCTCAGACATGTTAAGTTTAAGAAAGCGCTGGGACATCCAGGAAGAGATAGCAGAGAGACAGTTGGAGATACGAGTGAGGAGAGTAGGGGAGAGGTCTGGAGAGGAAAGATAGATTTGAGTGTCATCAGCATAGAGATGATATTGGAAACCAAAAGAACTAATGAGCTTACCTAGTGAGGACGTATAGAGAGAGAAGAGGACCAAGGACAGAACCTTGGGGTACCCCTACAGTTAGTGGAAGTGAGGGGGAGGTGGAGTCATGAGAGGAGACAGAGAATGAACGGTCAGAAAGGTAGGACGACAACCAAGAGAGGGCAGTGTTACGCAGACCAATGGAGTGAAGGATTTGCAGTAGGAGAGGGTGGTCCACAGTGTCAAAAGCAGCAGAGAGATCAAGTAGAATAAGTAGAGAGTAGTGTCCCTTAGATTTAGCAGCATGGAGGTCATTGCATACTTTTGTAAGGGCAGTTTCAGTGGAGTGGAGAGGACGGAAGCCAGACTGGAATGGGTCAAGCAGTGAGTGTGAGGAAAGAAAGGAAGTAAGGCGGTTGTAGACAATACGCTCAAGGAGTTTGGAGGCAAAAGGGAGAAGAGAGATGGGTCGGTAGTTGGAGAGAGTGTTTGGATCAAGGGTAGGTTTTTTAAGAATAGGAGAGATGAGAGCGCGCTTGAAGGCAGAGGGGACAGTGCCTGATGAGAGGGAGAGATTGAGAAGGTGGGAAAGTTGGGAACAAGCAGAAGAAGAGATGTGGCAGAGGAGGCGGGAGGGGATAGGGTCAAGTGGGGAGGTGGTGAGGGGACAGGAACGAATGAGGGCCATGACTTCCTCTCCAGATGCATGGGAGAAAGATGACAGAGTTGGTGCGAGGGATGGGGAGGGTTGGTAAGGGATGGGAGAAGGCTGGTTACTGATAGTCTGGTGTGATGTGATGTCCTGACGTATGGAGTCAATTTTGGATGTGAAGTAAGTGGCAAAGTCAAGAGCAGAGAGTGAGGAAGGGAGACGAGGTGGAGGTGGGCAGAGGAGTGAGTTGAGAGTGGCAAAGAGGCGCCGGGGGTTGGAAGACTGGGAGGAGATGAGGTTCTTGAAGTATGACTGTTTAGCAAGAGAAAGGGCAGCACTGAAGGATGAGAGCATAAGTTTGAAATGGAGGAAGTCTGCCTTAGAGCGTGATTTCCTCCAGTGTCGCTCAGCAGTACGTGAGCATTTTTGCAGATATCTGATGCATTTGGTGTGCCAGGGTTGAGGTGTTAATTTGCGATGGTGAATAGTGGTTGGTGGAGCAACAGAGTCAAGAGCAGAAGTAAGGGAAGCATTGTATGTGGAAGTGGCTTGTTCAGGGCATGAGAGAGAGAGAGAATAGGAGAGAGAAGTGAGTCAAACAGGGAGGAAAGGAATGTGGTGTCAATAGCTTCAATGTTACGCTTAGTGATGGTAGCCTTAGGAGGTAGAGATGGGGAAGTCGAGAGAGATAGGTTTAAGGAGAGCAGGTGGTGGTCAGAGAGGGGAAATGGGGAGTTGGAAAAATCAGAAATATCACAGCGGTGAGTGAAGACCAGATCCAGTGAGCTCCCATTCACATGGGAGGGTGAGGAGGTCCACTGGGAGAGACCAAGTGAAGAGGTGAGGTTAAGGAGTTTAGAGGCAGGGGATTGTGTGGGGATGTCAATAGGGATGTTGAAATCGCCTAGGATAATGGTGGGAATGTCAGAAGAGAGGAAGTGAGGAAGCAAAGTTGTCGATGAATTTGGAAGCAGTGCCAGGGGGGCGGTAAATGACAGCTACTCTAAGATGGACTGGTTGGAAGAGACATATGGAGTGGACCTCAAATGTAGAGAATATAAGGGATGGTTCTGGTGGTATGAGTTGGTAGGAGTAACTAGAAGGTAAAAGGACCCCAACACCACCCCCATGGCGACCCCCAGGTCGGGGGGTGTGTGTGAATGTAAGGCCCCCAGCAGAGAAAGCAGCAGCAGTAGTAGTGTCAGAGGGCGTAATCCAAGTTTCAGTAATGGCTAGTAGGTGTAGGGAGTTGGAAATGAAAAGGTCATGAGTGGGGACCAGTTTGTTACAAACGGATCTGGCATTCCAGAGGGCGCAGGATAGGGGGTATGAGTTTGTGGGAGAGATGTGAATTAGATTTTCAGGGTTGCTGTAGCGATGAGGTGGGATTAACTTTGAGGGCAGGGATGAGAGAGTAGTGATGGTACGGGTGCCTGAGCTAGGAGGGGAAACTGCAGGAGGTGGGCAGGGAGGGAGGTCAGTGTGATGTGGATGGGGGTGTGGGGAGGTGACAGGGAAGGGAGAGAGGGAGCAGGGCTGAGTTGTGGGGTAGCAGGACCATGGGGCAGAGGTGAATGAAAGTGGGGTAACAGGAAAGGTGGGGGAAGGAAACAGAGGGATGGAGGGGAGACAGAGGAGGAGGTGGAGGAGACTAGGGGGGAAGGATAAAGATACATTATTAGGTATACACTGAGTGATGTGGGGAGTATAAGAAAGCATTGACATAGTGTTAAGTAGGTAAATAGGTTGAGGGAAAGTGGAAGTAGGAGAGGAGACTGTAAGGGAATCCGAGCAGAAGAATTGTAGAAATGCAGGTGAGAAAAGCAGTGTAGGCTCAAGGGGTGTAGATTTAGTATGAAATGAGTCAAAAGCGTAGATAAAGTGGGTGCAGAAATGTATTTGGAGTGTAAGAAATGAAAGGATTGTGAGAGGTTTAAGAAGCAATGGTAATTATTAGAGATGAGCGCCTGAAATTTTTCGGGTTTTGTGTTTTGGTTTTGGGTTCGGTTCCGCGGCCGTGTTTTGGGTTCGAACGCGTTTTGGCAAAACCTCACCGAATTTTTTTTGTCGGATTCGGGTGTGTTTTGGATTCGGGTGTTTTTTTCAAAAAACACTAAAAAACAGCTTAAATCATAGAATTTGGGGGTCATTTTGATCCCAAAGTATTATTAACCTCAAAAACCATAATTTACACTCATTTTCAGTCTATTCTGAATACCTCACACCTCACAATATTATTTTTAGTCCTAAAATTTGCACCGAGGTCGCTGTGTGAGTAAGATAAGCGACCCTAGTGGCCGACACAAACACCGGGCCCATCTAGGAGTGGCACTGCAGTGTCACGCAGGATGTCCCTTCCAAAAAACCCTCCCCAAACAGCACATGACGCAAAGAAAAAAAGAGGCGCAATGAGGTAGCTGTGTGAGTAAGATTAGCGACCCTAGTGGCCGACACAAACACCGGGCCCATCTAGGAGTGGCACTGCAGTGTCACACAGGATGGCCCTTCCAAAAAACCCTCCCCAAACAGCACATGACGCAAAGAAAAAAAGAGGCGCAATGAGGTAGCTGTGTGAGTAAGATTAGCGACCCTAGTGGCCGACACAAACACCGGGCCCATCTAGGAGTGGCAATGCAGTGTCACGCAGGATGTCCCTTCCAAAAAACCCTCCCCAAACAGCACATGACGCAAAGAAAAAAAGAGGCGCAATGAGGTAGCTGTGTGAGTAAGATTAGCGACCCTAGTGGCCGACACAAACACCGGGCCCATTTAGGAGTGGCACTGCAGTGTCACGCAGGATGTCCCTTCCAAAAAACCCTCCCCAATCAGCACATGATGCAAAGAAAAAGGTTAGGTGGTATACAATTATGGACGGACTGCCTGCCGAGTGCAGACACAGAGGTAGCCACAGCCGTGTACTACCGTGCTGTACTGTGTCTGCTGCTAATATAGACTGGTTGATAAAGAGATGTCGTAGTAGTATGTATGTATAAAGAAGAAAAAAAAACCACGGTTAGGTGGTATACAATTATGGACGGACTGCCTGCCGAGTGCAGACACAGAGGTAGCCACAGCCGTGAACTACCGTACTGTGTCTGCTGCGACTGGATGATAAATGATATAAAAAATATATATATATCACTACTGCAGCCGGACAGGTATATATTATATATTATATAATGACGGACCTGCTGGACACTGTCTGTCAGCAGAATGAGTTTTATTTTTATAGAATAAAAAAAACAACAACACACAAGTGAAGTCACACGACGAGTGTTTAACTTTTTCAGGCAATCACAATATAAGTATACTACTAACTATACTGGTGGTCAGTGTGGTCAGGTCACTGGTCAGTCACACTGGCAGTGGCACTCCTGCAGCAAAAGTGTGCACTGTTTAATTTTAATATAATATTATGTACTCCTGGCTCCTGCTATAACCTATAACTGGCACTGCAGTGCTCCCCAGTCTCCCCCACAATTATAAGCTGTGTGAGCTGAGCAGTCAGACAGATATATAATATATATAGATGATGCAGCACACTGGGCTGAGCCTGAGCAGTGCACACAGATATGGTATGTGACTGAGTCACTGTGTGTATCGCTTTTTTCAGGCAGAGAACGGATATATTAAATAAACTGCACTGTCTGGTGGTCACTCACTATATAATATTATGTACTCCTGGCTCCTGCTATAACCTATAACTGGCACTGCAGTGCTCCCCAGTCTCCCCCACAATTATAAGCTGTGTGAGCTGAGCAGTCAGACAGATATATAATATATATAGATGATGCAGCACACTGGGCTGAGCCTGAGCAGTGCACACAGATATGGTATGTGACTGAGTCACTGTGTGTATCGCTTTTTTCAGGCAGAGAACGGATATATTAAATAAACTGCACTGTCTGGTGGTCACTCACTAGTAAACTCTCTGCACTCTCTACACTTCTACAGTACTCCTCCTAGTCCTAAGCTCCAGTAAATCTCTCTCTCTTATAATCTAAATGGAGAGGACGCCAGCCACGTCCTCTCACTATCAATCTCAATGCACGTGTGAAAATGGCGGCGACGCGCGGCTCCTTATATAGAATCCGAGTCTCGCGAGAATCCGACAGCGTCATGATGATGTTCGGGCGCGCTCGGGTTAACCGAGCAAGGCGGGAGGATCCGAGTCTGCTCGGACCCGTGAAAAAAACCATGAAGTTCGGGCGGGTTCGTATTCAGAGAAACCGAACCCGCTCATCTCTAGTAATTATGTTAGATGTTTTAAGTGTTTGCAGGTAAAATTGCATTGGTGCAGCTGTGCTTAAAAAACAAAATTACAATAATACAGATACAGGCATTTGTAGGTGAAATGGATGGTTTATGAAATGTCCAAGTAAGGTAGTTCTGTGCTATGTAATCAGATGCAACAATCAGGAGGTGAGTGATCTGAGGAGTAAGTGACTCACATTTGTTATTAGTTCTTCAGTTTTCTTTGTTTTGTTAGATTGGTGTGCTTCTGTTTTCCTTCTTTTTCACTTCGATTGAACGCTAATTGAACACTGCTGTTATGTGTCAATTTTATCACGCTTTTATAAAAATGCACGCTTAGATCAATAAATGCACAGCCAAATGGCTTTGCACAGCCTACACCATTGGACTTAAGTAGAAGACTATTACAAGTGAAACCAATAATTGAAATCTGTAACCACACCCCACCCCCTCAAATGCCAGGCAATGAATTACCTTAAAAACAACAACCAGGCATTCCACAAAGATTAAACTGGGTCTATATCATTCAAAACTTTAAAAAAGTACTTCAAAATCACATACTATGCAATAATGTTTCAATTTGCATTACCCAGCAGAATTAGCTTTGCATATATAGATATAGTGCAGCAGAATATATTGGTGGTTGTAGTCAATTGTAATTACCTGTAGGCGACAAGAAGAGAAGAAACATCAATTCACAATCGATATCAGCTGAAGATAAGAATTAGCTTTGCATATATAGATATAGTGCAGCAGAATAGATTGGTGGTTGTAGTCAATTGTAATTACCCAGCAGAATTAGCTTTGCATATATAGATATAGTGCAGCAGAATAGATTGGTGGTTGTAGTCAATTGTAATTACCTGTAGGTGACAAGAAGAGAAGAAACGTCAATTCACAATCGATATCAGCTGAAGATAAATTAACGCTGATTGAACGCTGCGTTATGTGTCAATTTTATCACGCTTTGATAAAAATGCATGCTTAGATCAATAAATGCACAGCCAAACGGCTTTGCACATCCTACACCATTGGACTTAAGTAGAAGTCTGGTGGTCAGCAAAATTTTGCACTGTCCTCCTACTATATATAGTGCGCACAACTACTAAAATACACCACAGGTATGGATGGATAGTATACTTGACGACACGGAGGTAGGTAGAGCAGTGGCCTACTGTACCGTACTGCTATATATTATATACTGGTGGTCAGCAAAATTCTGCCCTGTCCTCCTACTATATACTACAATGCAGCACAGATATGGAGCATTTTTCAGGCAGAGAACGTAGATATTTTCAGCACACTGAGCACAGATATTTGCAAGCACACTGAGCACAGATATTTGCAGCACACTGAACACAGAAACTGAGAAAACGCTGCACGTCCTCTCCCTATCATCTCCAATGCACAAGTGAAAATGGCGGTGACGCGTGGCTCCTTATATAGAATAGAATAGCTGCTGACGGGCACGATTGAGGGAGGAAAGGGACATTTGAATCCAGCCCATAGATGCAATGTGAATATGTTTTTTGTACCTTCCTATCTTAAAATGTATATACAGTGTATATGTTACAACTGAGGGCCTGAGCTGACTGGAGGCAGCCTCAGTTGTAGGGGCTGAGGTGTAGTGGAACCTGGGAGGTTGTATCAGACCCCTGGACATGTAAGTTAAATGAAGAAGAATTGCCCGAAGGCGTGCCCACGACAACCAGGATAAAAGTCAATGATGTTTATTTTGACAAACTCCATGCATCACAGCAGTAATAAAAGAGAAACATAAAATCAGCAGAGAAATAATACAGTTCCTGGGTACTACAGGAGGGCAAGGACCACAGGGCTCTGGTAGTATGAGACAGTTCTTATCTTCTAGTTGGAAAGTCCTTAACAGGCCCGACTGTAGCAATGGAGATAGCCCAGGATCGTACTAGCTGGTGTTCCAGGAAAAGCTGGGCTGCTGTGGATAAAATGGCTGCTGTGGGTACTGGCTGAAACCAGACTGATGTAAGCACGGAGTGGATTGCTGGATGGAACCAGCCAAATAATAAATGAAGCTTGAGAGCTATGAAATATGATTGATATATGGAGTTTGAGAGCGGTGAAATAATAGTACCGGTGGTGAGTGGTAATCTGCGGAAATGATACCGGCACTTTAAGAAGAGCTGATCTCTGCTGGAAGCTAGGCTGGAAGCAGGTAAATCTGTAACTGGAAACAGATGAGTCCCAGAGGACTGGAGAGTCAGGCTGCACCACAGGTGGTAGACTAGAGCGGGTCTCTTTAGTGGAGGTTTGGAGATGGTAACTGGAACCTGGAAAACAACCACGGGAGAGAGACAAACTGGAACTAGGTTTGACAACCAAAGCACTGACGCCTTCCTTGCTCAGGCACAGAATACTTATACCTGCAGCAAGGAAGGGATTGGCTAGGCAATTATGCAGATTACAATGGAAACAGCGGATTGGTGGAAATAAACAGGTGACAGAATCCAACATGGCTGCGCCCATGCAGACACTTGGAGGGAAGATTGGTTTGATAATCCATGTGGGAACTTTAACAGCAATGGCGGCGCCGGCCACAGTAAACAGGAGACGCCAGACTGATGAGTGCACATTTGAACCACGCGGGCAACAGCGGAGGCCGCAGCTGACATAAGCGCCACTCTGACATCCTGCATGCAGAAACTCAGGGACGGCGGCGGAGGCCGCGGGAGATGCCATTCAAGATGTAACATGGCGCCGCTGTGACAGCGTCTCAGAGTGACAGGAGAGGAGGCAGGAATAAGGACATCTGAATAACAGATGGGATCCGGTCCTGGAGCGCTGAGCAAGCCTTAGGAGGCATCTAAAAGGTAAGTAATGGCGTCCAGATACCCGGATCATGACAGTATACACTAGAGGTCTTTCCGAACCCCCTAATCCTAACATTGTAATTTGCTTTAGGGCGCACCTCCAATCAGTCTAGTGTTTCTTGCTGCCTTTCCAATGAAGCAAGTTTAATTTAGTAATAGGTGAAAAACCATCCCTACAAAGGTGTTAATCAGAGACTTGGCTTTGTGGACACTTTTCAGAGAACAACTTTGTTAGCATAGAAGTAAAGCCAGAAAATGAAGAGCTGTTTAATCACTCAATTGGATTTTTTTGCCAGCATATTTCTTTTTCTCTGCAACCCATTGCTAAATTGTGCTTCCTAGGTGTTTTTATAAAATCACTGAATCAAATCTAACTCTGATTACATCAGAGAAGGCCAGGTACCCTACACCATAACAGGGGGTTTGAAATTTTGACTTGTCTACTTAAAGATCACCAAAATCTGATAACAAGGTCAATTACGTCCCTGGGTGGGATTGAACCACCAACCTTTTGGTTAATAGCCGTACACACTAACTGATTGCGCCACAGAGACACTTTGCAAAAGTCCATACTGACAAAGGCTAATAAGCATTCATCTAAAACGTTTCCTAAAAAAACTTTAAAAAGTCAATAATCTGGAGAGTTTTTGTAAGATGTTTCTTCCATCAACCAACGAAGAAACACATTGGTACTTTCCCATGATGAGTGAGTGCTTCAGGATCTCTTGCACTTACATGTGCAGCAGAGTACAGCAATGGAAGCATGCTGGGCCCATAACCCAGAGGTAGGCAGATTGAAACTATCCTCTGCTATATGCATTTTTTTTTGTTAATTAAAGTAATCCAAAACTGGGATTGATATTTTGGCTCTTTTATTTTTACTTAAAGTACAATAACTTTTACCATTTTAATTTGTTTTAATAGTATATTGACAGTATTGTTTTCTTTCAAAAATCCACTTAATTTTCTTTACCCTATTATTAAAATGGTAATTGACAAAAACAAACTACATTGTCACCAGAAGAGCAATACAAAATGTACAAGTGATATATTAAAATCATCTTTCCAGCTTGAATTTCAATGATGCATTGGGGCAACGATTTTGTGAGAAACATCTTCACCCTTAAATAAAGATTTTCTTAATTCCTTACCTGTGTGCTTATTAGATATCACCTTGTTTTCACATTAAACAGACTTCCACATGAGAAAGCAGCAAGGATGCATTGGCGTTAATGTTTCCTGGTGTCAACCTGTATTATTTCAGTAGACATTGAAATGAGGATGCATCTTGCTGCCTTTCCAATGAAGCAAGTTTAATTTAGTAATAGGTGAAAAACCATCCCTACAAAGGTGTTAATCAGAGACTTGGCTTTGTGGACACTTTTCAGAGAACAAATTTGTTAGCATAAAAATAAAGCCAGAAAATGAAGAGCTGTTTAATCACTCAATTGGATTTTTTTGCCAGCATATTTCTTTTTCTCTGCAACCCACTGCTAAATTGTGCTTCCTAGCTGTTTTTATAAAATCACTGAATCAAATCTAACTCTGATTACATCAGAAAAGGCCAGGTACCCTACACCATAACAGGGGGTTTGAAATTTTGACTTGTCTACTTAAAGATCACCAAAATCTGATAACAAGGTCAATTACGTCCCTGGGTGGGATTGAACCACCAACCTTTTGGTTAATAGCCGTACACACTAACTGATTGCACCACAGAGACTCTTTGCAAAAGTCCACACTGACAAAGGCTAATAAGCATTCATCTAAAACGTTTCCTAGAAAAACTTTAAAAAGTCAATAATCTGGAGAGTTTTTGTAAGATGTTTCTTCCATCAACCAACGAAGAAACACATTGGTATTTTCCCATGATGAGTGAGTGCTTCAGGATCTCTTGCACTTACATGTGCAGCAGAGTACTGCAATGGAAGCATGCTGGGCCCATAACCCAGAGGTAGGCAGATTGAAACTATCCTTTGCTATATGCAGTTTTTTTTTTTGTTAATTTAAGTAATCAAAACTGGGATTGATATTTTTGCTCTTTTATTTTTACTTAAAGTACAATAACTTTTACCATTTTAATTTGTTTTAATAGTATATTGACAGTATAGTTTTCTTTCAAAAATCCACTTAATTTTCTTTACCCTATTATTAAAATGGTAATTGACAAAAACAAACTACATTGTCACCAGAAGAGCAATACAAAATGTACAAGTGATATATTAAAATCATCTTTCCAGCTTGAATTTCAATGATGCATTGGGGCAACGATTTTGTGAGAAACATCTTCCCCCTTAAATAAAGATTTTCTTAATTCCTTACCTGTGTGCTAATTAGATATCACCTTGTTTTCACATTAAACAGACTTCCACATGAGAAAGCAGCAAGGATGCATTGGCGTTAATGTTTCCTGGTGTCAACCCGTATTATTTCAGTAGACATTGAAATGAGGATACATCTTGCTGCCTTTCCAATAAAGCAAGTTTAATTTAGTAATAGGTGAAAAACCATCCTTACAAAGGTGTTAATCAGAGACTTGGCTTTGTGGACACTTTTCAGAGAACAGATTTGTTAGCATAAAAATAAAGCCAGAAAATGAAGAGCTGTTTAATCACTCAATTTGATTTTTCTGCAAGCATATTTTTTTTTCTCTGCAACCCACTGCTAAATTGTGCTTCCTAGCTGTTTTTTTATAAAATCACTGAATCAAATCTAACTCTGATTAAATCAGAGAAGGCCAGGTACCCTACACCATAAGAGGGGGTTTGAAATTTTGACTTGACTACTTAAAGATCACCAAAATCTTATCACAAGGTCAATTACGTCCCTGGGTGGGATTGAACCACCAACCTTTTGGTTAGCAGCCAAACACACTAACTGATTGCGCCACAGAGACACTTTGCAAAAGTGCATACTGACAAAGGCTAATAAGCATTCATCTAGAACGTTTATTAAAAAAACTTTAAAAAGTTAATAATCTGGAGAGTTTTTGTAAGATGTTTCTTCCATAAACCAACGAAGAAACACATTGGTACTTTCCCATGATGAGTGAGTGCTTCAGGATCTCTTGCACTTACATGTGCAGCAGAGTACTGCAATGGAAGCATGCTGGCCATAACCCAGAGGTAGGCAGATTGAAACTATCCTTTGCTATATGCAGTTTTTTTTTTGTTAATTTAAGTAATAAAAACTGGGATTGATATTTTTGCTCTTTTATTTTTACTTAAAGTACAATAACTTTTACCATTTTAATTTGTTTTAATAGTATATTGACAGTATAGTTTTCTTTCAAAAATCCACTTAATTTTCTTTACCCTATTATTAAAATGGTAATTGACAAAAACAAACTACATTGTCACCAGAAGAGCAATACAAAATGTACAAGTGATATATTAAAATCATCTTTCCAGCTTGAATTTCAATGATGCATTGGGGCAACGATTTTGTGAGAAATTCAGGGCTATGTCGTGTAGATGATGGCTTAACAGGAGGCTTTAAAATTTTCTTTCTAGTGACCTTCGTTTGGGAGAAAAATGCAATGGTACAAGACAGCTTTTCCTTGCCAATATCTCTCTTTTGCAAAGAGCTGCGCATTGGAAAATTCAGGGCTATATCGTGTAGATGATGGCCTAACAGGAGGCTTTAAAATTGTAATTCTAGTGTCCTTCGTTTGGGAGCAAAATGCAAAGGTACAAGACAGCTTTTCCATGCCAATATCTCTCTTTTGCAAAGAGCTGCGCATTGGAAAATTCAGGGCTATGTCGTGTAGATGATGGCCTAACAGGAGGCTTTAAAATTTTCTTTCTAGTGACCTTCGTTTGGGAGAAAAATGCAAAGGTACAAGACATCTTTTCCTTGCCAATATCTCTCTTTTGCAAAGAGCTGCGCATTGGAAAATTCAGGGCTATGTCGTGTAGATGATGGCCTAACAGGAGGCTTTAAAATTTTAATTCTAGTGTCCTTCGTTTGGGAGAAAAATGCAAAGGTACAAGACAGCATTTCCTTGCCAATATCTCTCTTTTGCAAAGAGCTGCGCATTGGAAAATTCAGGGCTATGTCGTGTAGATGATGGCCTAACAGGAGGCTTTAAAATTTTCTTTCTAGTGTCCTTCGTTTGGGAGAAAAATGCAATGGTACAAGACAGCTTTTCCTTGCCAATATCTCTCTTTTGCAAAGAGCTGCGCATTGGAAAATTCAGGGCTATATCGTGTAGATGATGGTCTAACAGGAGGCTTTAAAATTTTCTTTCTAGTGTCCTTCGTTTGGGAGAAAAATGCAATGGTACAAGACAGCTTTTCCTTGCCAATATCTCTCTTTTGCAAAGAGCTGCACATTGGAAAATTCAGGGCTATGTCGTGTAGATGATGGCCTAACAGGAGGATTTAAAATTTTCTTTCTAGTGTCCTTCGTTTGGGAGAAAAATGCAAAGGTACAAGACAGCTTTTCCTTGCCAAAATCTCTCGTTTGCAAAGAGCTGCGCATTGGAAAATTCAGGGCTATATCGTGTAGATGATGGCCTAACAGGAGGCTTTAAAATTTTAATTCTAGTGTCCTTCGTTTGGGAGAAAAATGCAATGGTACAAGACAGCTTTTCCTTGCCAATATCTCTCTTTTGCAAAGAGCTGCGCATTGGAAAATTCAGGGCTATGTCGTGTAGATGATGGTCTAACAGGAGGCTTTAAAATTTTCTTTCTAGTGTCCTTCGTTTGGGAGAAAAATGCAATGGTACAAGACAGCTTTTCCTTGCCAATATCTCTCTTTTGCAAAGAGCTGCGCATTGGAAAATTCAGGGCTATGTCGTGTAGATGATGGCCTAACAGGAGGCTTTAAAATTTTCTTTCTAGTGTCCTTCGTTTGGGAGAAAAATGCAATGGTACAAGACAGCTTTTCCTTGCCAATATCTCTCTTTTGCAAAGAGCTGCGCATTGGAAAATTCAGGGCTATGTCGTGTAGATGATGGCCTAACAGGAGGCTTTAAAATTTTCTTTCTAGTGTCCTTCGTTTGGGAGAAAAATGCAAAGATACAAGACAGATTTTCCTTGCCAATATCTCTCTTTTGCAAAGAGCTGCGCATTGGAAAATTCAGGGCTATATCGTGTAGATGATGGCCTAACAGGAGGCTTTAAAATTTTAATTCTAGTGTCCTTCGTTTGGGAGAAAAATGCAAAGGTACAAGACAGCTTTTCCTTGCCAATATCTCTCTTTTGCAAAGAGCTGCGCATTGGAAAATTCATGGCTATGCCGTGTAGATGATGGTCTAACAGGAGGCTTTAAAATGTTCTTTCTAGTGTCCTTCGTTTGGGAGAAAAATGCAAAGGTACAAGACAGCTTTTCCTTGCCAATATCTCTCGTTTGCAAAGAGCTGCGCATTGGAAAATTCAGGGCTATATCGTGTAGATGATGGCCTAACAGGAGGCTTTAAAATTTTAATTCTAGTGTCCTTCGTTTGGGAGAAAAATGCAATGGTACAAGACAGCTTTTCCTTGCCAATATCTCTCTTTGCAAAGAGCTGCGCATTGGAAAATGCAGGGCTATGTCGTGTAGATGATGGTCTAACAGGAGGCTTTAAAATTGTATTTCTAGTGTCCTTCGTTTGGGAGAAAAATGCAATGGTACAAGACAGCTTTTCCTTGCCAATATCTCTCTTTTGCAAAGAGCTGCGCATTGGAAAATTCAGGGCTATGTCGTGTAGATGATGGCCTAACAGGAGGCTTTAAAATTTTCTTTCTAGTGTCCTTCGTTTGGGAGAAAAATGCAAAGGTACAAGACAGCTTTTCCTTGCCAATATCTCTCTTTTGCAAAGAGCTACGCATTGGAAAATTCAGGGCTATGTCGTGTAGATGATGGCCTAACAGGAGGCTTTAAAATTTTCTTTCTAGTGACCTTCGTTTGGGAGAAAAATGCAAAGGTACAAGACAGCTTTTCCTTGCCAATATCTCTCTTTTGCAAAGAGATACGCATTGGAAAATTCAGGACTATGTCGTGTAGATGATGGACTAACAGGAGGCTTTAAAATTTTCTTTCTAGTGACCTTCGTTTGGGAGAAAAATGCAAAGGTACAAGACAGCTTGTCCTTGCCAATATCTCTCTTTTGCAAAGAGCTGCGCATTGGAAAATTCAGGGCTATGTCGTGTAGATGATGGCCTAACAGGAGGCTTTAAAATTTTAATTCTAGTGTCCTTCGTTTGGGAGAAAAATGCAAAGGTACAAGACAGCTTTTCCCTGCCAATATCTCTCTTTTGCAAAGAGCTACGCATTGGAAAATTCATGGCTATGCCGTGTAGATGATGGTCTAACAGGAGGCTTTAAAATTTTCTTTCTAGTGTCCTTCGTTTGGGAGAAAAATGCAATGGTACAAGACAGCTTTTCCTTGCCAATATCTCTCTTTTGCAAAGAGCTGCGCATTGGAAAATTCAGGGCTATGTCGTGTAGATGATGGCCTAACAGGAGGCTTTAAAATTTTAATTCTAGTGTCCTTCGTTTGGGAGAAAAATGCAAAGGTACAAGACAGCTTTTCCTTGCCAATATCTCTCTTTTGCAAAGAGCTGCGCTTTGGAAAATTCAGGGCTATGTCGTGTAGATGATGGCCTAACAGGAGGCTTTAAAATTTTCTTTCTAGTGTCCTTCGTTTGGGAGAAAAATGCAAAGGTACAAGACAGCTTTTCCTTGCCAATATCTCTCTTTTGCAAAGAGCTACGCATTGGAAAATTCAGGGCTATGTCGTGTAGATGATGGCCTAACAGGAGGCTTTAAAATATTCTTTCTAGTGACCTTCGTTTGGGAGAAAAATGCAAAGGTACAAGAGAGCTTTTCCTTGCCAATATCTCTCTTTTGCAAAGAGCTGCGCATTGGAAAATTCAGGGCTATGTCGTGTAGATGATGGCCTAACAGGAGGCTTTAAAATTTTAATTCTAGTGTCCTTCGTTTGGGAGAAAAATGCAAAGGTGCAAGACAGCTTTTCCTTGCCAATATCTCTCTTTTGCAAAGAGCTGCGCATTGGAAAATTCAGGGCTATGCCGTTTAGATGATGGTCTAAACAGGAGGCTTTAAAATTTTCTTTCTAGTGTCCTTCGTTTGGGAGAAAAATGCAAAGGTACAAGACAGCTTTTCCTTGCCAATATCTCTCTTTTGCAAAGAGCTGCGCATTGGAAAATTCAGGGCTATGTCGTGTAGATGATGGCCTAACAGGAGGCTTTAAAATTTTAATTCTAGTGTCCTTCGTTTGGGAGAAAAATGCAAAGGTACAAGATAGCTTTTCCTTGACAATATCTCTCTTTTGCAAAAAGCTGCGCATTGGAAAATTCATGGCTATGCCGTGTAGATGATGGTCTAACAGGAGGCTTTAAAATTTTCTTTCTAGTGTCCTTCGTTTGGGAGAAAAATGCAAAGGTACAAGACAGCTTTTCCTTGCCAATATCTCTCTTTTGCAAAGAGCTACGCATTGGAAAATTCATGGCTATGCCGTGTAGATGATGGTCTAACAGGAGGCTTTAAAATTTTCTTTCTAGTGTCCTTCGTTTGGGAGAAAAATGCAATGGTACAAGACAGCTTTTCCTTGCCAATATCTCTCTTTTGCAAAGAGCTGCGCATTGGAAAATTCAGGGCTATGTCGTGTAGATGATGGCCTAACAGGAGGCTTTAAAATTTTAATTCTAGTGTCCTTCGTTTGGGAGAAAAATGCAAAGGTACAAGACAGCTTTTCCTTGCCAATATCTTTCTTTTGCAAAGAGCTACGCATTGGAAAATTCAGGGCTATGCCGTGTAGATGAAGCACTAACAGGAGGCTTTAAAATTTTCATTCTAGTGTCCTTCGTTTGGGAGAAAAATGCAAAGGTACAAGACAGCTTTTCCTTGCCAATATCTCTCTTTTGCAAAGAGCTGCGCATTGGAAAATTCAGGGCTATATCGTGTAGATGATGGCCTAACAGGAGGCTTTAAAATTTTCTTTCTAGTGTCCTTCGTTTGGGAGAAAAATGCAAAGGTACAAGACAGCTTTTCCTTGCCAATATCTCTCTTTTGCAAAGAGCTACGCATTGGAAAATTCAGGGCTATGTCGTGTAGATGATGGCCTAACAGGAGGCTTTAAAATATTCTTTCTAGTGACCTTCGTTTGGGAGAAAAATGCAAAGGTACAAGAGAGCTTTTCCTTGCCAATATCTCTCTTTTGCAAAGAGCTGCGCATTGGAAAATTCAGGGCTATGTCGTGTAGATGATGGCCTAACAGGAGGCTTTAAAATTTTAATTCTAGTGTCCTTCGTTTGGGAGAAAAATGCAAAGGTGCAAGACAGCTTTTCCTTGCCAATATCTCTCTTTTGCAAAGAGCTGCGCATTGGAAAATTCATGGCTATGCCGTTTAGATGATGGTCTAAACAGGAGGCTTTAAAATTTTCTTTCTAGTGTCCTTCGTTTGGGAGAAAAATGCAAAGGTACAAGACAGCTTTTCCTTGCCAATATCTCTCTTTTGCAAAGAGCTGCGCATTGGAAAATTCAGGGCTATGTCGTGTAGATGATGGCCTAACAGGAGGCTTTAAAATTTTAATTCTAGTGTCCTTCGTTTGGGAGAAAAATGCAAAGGTACAAGATAGCTTTTCCTTGACAATATCTCTCTTTTGCAAAAAGCTGCGCATTGGAAAATTCATGGCTATGCCGTGTAGATGATGGTCTAACAGGAGGCTTTACAATTTTCTTTCTAGTGTCCTTCGTTTGGGAGAAAAATGCAATGGTACAAGACAGCTTTTCCTTGCCAATATCTCTCTTTTGCAAAGAGCTGCGCTTTGGAAAAATCAGGGCTATGTCGTGTAGATGATGGCCTAACAGGAGGCTTTAAAATTTTCTTTCTAGTGTCCTTCGTTTGGGAGCAAAATGCAAAGGTACAAGACAGCTTTTCCTTGCCAATATCTCTCGTTTGCAAAGAGCTGCGCATTGGAAAATTCAGGGCTATGTCGTGTAGATGATGGCCTAACAGGAGGCTTTAAAATTTTCTTTCTAGTGTCCTTCGTTTGGGAGAAAAATGCAAAGGTACAAGACAGCTTTTCCTTGCCAATATCTCTCTTTTGCAAAGAGCTGCGCATTGGAAAATTCAGGGCTATGTCGTGTAGATGATGGCTTAACAGGAGGCTTTAAAATTTTCTTTCTAGTGACCTTCGTTTGGGAGAAAAATGCAAAGGTACAAGACAGCTTTTCCTTGCCAATATCTCTCTTTTGCAAAGAGCTGCGCATTGGAAAATTCAGGGCTATGTCGTGTAGATGATGGCTTAACAGGAGGCTTTAAAATTTTCTTTCTAGTGACCTTCGTTTGGGAGAAAAATGCAAAGGTACAAGACAGCTTTTCCCTGCCAATATCTCTCTTTTGCAAAGAGCTACGCATTGGAAAATTCAGGGCTATGCCGTGTAGATAAAGCACTAACAGGAGGCTTTAAAATTTTCTTTCTAGTGTCCTTCGTTTGGGAGAAAAATGCAAAGGTACAAGACAGCTTTTCCTTGCCAATATCTCTCTTTTGCAAAGAGCTACGCATTGGAAAATTCAGGGCTATGTCGTGTAGATGATGGCCTAACAGGAGGCTTTAAAATTTTCTTTCTAGTGACCTTCGTTTGGGAGAAAAATGCAAAGGTACAAGACAGCTTTTCCTTGCCAATATCTCTCTTTTGCAAAGAGCTGCGCATTGGAAAATTCAGGGCTATGTCGTGTAGATGATGGCCTAACAGGAGGCTTTAAAATTTTAATTCTAGTGTCCTTCGTTTGGGAGAAAAATGCAAAGGTACAAGATAGCTTTTCCTTGCCAATATCTCTCTTTTGCAAAGAGCTTCGCATTGGAAAATTCATGGCTATGCCGTGTAGATGATGGTCTAACAGGAGGCTTTAAAATTTTCTTTCTAGTGTCCTTCGTTTGGGAGAAAAATGCAATGGTACAAGACAGCTTTTCCTTGCCAATATCTCTCTTTTGCAAAGAGCTGCGCTTTGGAAAATTCAGGGCTATGTCGTGTAGATGATGGCCTAACAGGAGGCTTTAAAATTTTCTTTCTGGTGACCTTCGTTTGGGAGAAAAATGCAAAGGTACAAGACAGCTTTTCCTTGCCAATATCTCTCTTTTGCAAAGAGCTGCGCCATGGAAAATTCAGGGCTATGTCGTGTAGATGATGGCCTAACAGGAGGCTTTAAAATTTTAATTCTAGTGTCCTTCGTTTGGGAGAAAAATGCAAAGGTACAAGACAGCTTTTCCTTGCCAATATCTCTATTTTGCAAAGAGCTACGCATTGGAAAATTCATGGCTATGCCGTGTAGATGATGGTCTAACAGGAGGCTTTAAAATTTTCTTTCTAGTGTCCTTCGTTTGGGAGAAAAATGCAAAGGTACAAGACAGCTTTTCCTTGCCAATATCTCTCTTTTGCAAAGAGCTGCGCATTGGAAAATTCAGGGCTATGTCGTGTAGATGATGGCTTAACAGGAGGCTTTAAAATTTTCTTTCTAGTGACCTTCGTTTGGGAGAAAAATGCAAAGGTACAAGACAGCTTTTCCTTGCCAATATCTCTCTTTTGCAAAGAGCTGCGCATTGGAAAATTCAGGGCTATATCGTGTAGATGATGGCCTAACAGGAGGCTTTAAAATTTTCTTTCTAGTGACCTTCGTTTGGGAGAAAAATGCAAAGGTACAAGACAGCTTTTCCTTGCCAATATCTCTCTTTTGCATAGAGCTGCGCATTGGAAAATTCAGGGCTATGTCGTGTAGATGATGGCCTAACAGGAGGCTTTAAAATTTTAATTCTAGTGTCCTTCGTTTGGGAGAAAAATGCAAAGGTGCAAGACAGCTTTTCCTTGCCAATATCTCTCTTTTGCAAAGAGCTACGCATTGGAAAATTCAGGGCTATGCCGTGTAGATAAAGCACTAACAGGAGGCTTTAAAATTTTCTTTCTAGTGTCCTTCGTTTGGGAGAAAAATGCAAAGGTACAAGACAGCTTTTCCTTGCCAACATCTCTCTTTTGCAAAGAGCTACGCATTGGAAAAATCAGGGCTATGTCGTGTAGATGATGGCCTAACAGGAGGCTTTAAAATTTTCTTTCTAGTGACCTTCGTTTGGGAGAAAAATGCAAAGGTACAAGACAGCTTTTCCTTGCCAATATCTCTCTTTTGCAAAGAGCTGCGCATTGGAAAATTCAGGGCTATGTCGTGTAGATGATGGCCTAACAGGAGGCTTTAAAATTTTAATTCTAGTGTCCTTCGTTTGGGAGAAAAATGCAAAGGTACAAGATAGCTTTTCCTTGACAATATCTCTCTTTTGCAAAAAGCTGCGCATTGGAAAATTCATGGCTATGCCGTGTAGATGATGGTCTAACAGGAGGCTTTACAATTTTCTTTCTAGTGTCCTTCGTTTGGGAGAAAAATGCAAAGGTACAAGACAGCTTTTCCTTGCCAATATCTCTCGTTTGCAAAGAGCTGCGCATTGGAAAATTCAGGGCTATGTCGTGTAGATGATGGCCTAACAGGAGGCTTTAAAATTTTCTTTCTAGTGTCCTTCGTTTGGGAGAAAAATGCAAAGGTACAAGACAGCTTTTCCTTGCCAATATCTCTCTTTTGCAAAGAGCTGCGCATTGGAAAATTCAGGGCTATGTCGTGTAGATGATGGCTTAACAGGAGGCTTTAAAATTTTCTTTCTAGTGACCTTCGTTTGGGAGAAAAATGCAAAGGTACAAGACAGCTTTTCCTTGCCAATATCTCTCTTTTGCAAAGAGCTGCGCTTTGGAAAATTCAGGGCTATATCGTGTAGATGATGGCCTAACAGGAGGCTTTAAAATTTTCTTTCTAGTGACCTTCGTTTGGGAGAAAAATGCAAAGGTACAAGACAGCTTTTCCTTGCCAATATCTCTCTTTTGCATAGAGCTGCGCATTGGAAAATTCAGGGCTATGTCGTGTAGATGATGGCCTAACAGGAGGCTTTAAAATTTGAATTCTAGTGTCCTTCGTTTGGGAGAAAAATGCAAAGGTGCAAGACAGCTTTTCCTTGCCAATATCTCTCTTTTGCAAAGAGCTACGCATTGGAAAATTCAGGGCTATGCCGTGTAGATAAAGCACTAACAGGAGGCTTTATAATTTTCTTTCTAGTGTCCTTCGTTTGGGAGAAAAATGCAAAGGTACAAGACAGCTTTTCCTTGCCAATATCTCTCTTTTGCAAAGAGCTACGCATTGGAAAATTCAGGGCTATGTCGTGTAGATGATGGCCTAACAGGAGGCTTTAAAATTTTCTTTCTAGTGACCTTCGTTTGGGAGAAAAATGCAAAGGTACAAGACAGCTTTTCCTTGCCAATATCTCTCTTTTGCAAAGAGCTGCGCATTGGAAAATTCAGGGCTATGTCGTGTAGATGATGGCCTAACAGGAGGCTTTAAAATTTTAATTCTAGTGTCCTTCGTTTGGGAGAAAAATGCAAAGTTACAAGATAGCTTTTCCTTGCCAATATCTCTTTTGCAAAGAGCTTCGCATTGGAAAATTCATGGCTATGCCGTGTAGATGATGGTCTAACAGGAGGCTTTAAAATTTTCTTTCTAGTGTCCTTCGTTTGGGAGAAAAATGCAATGGTACAAGACAGCTTTTCCTTGCCAATATCTCTCTTTTGCAAAGAGCTGCGCTTTGGAAAATTCAGGGCTATGTCGTGTAGATGATGGCCTAACAGGAGGCTTTAAAATTTTCTTTCTAGTGTCCTTCGTTTGGGAGAAAAATGCAAAGGTACAAGACAGCTTTTCCTTGCCAATATCTCTCGTTTGCAAAGAGCTGCGCATTGGAAAATTCAGGGCTATGTCGTGTAGATGATGGCCTAACAGGAGGCTTTAAAATTTTCTTTCTAGTGTCCTTCGTTTGGGAGAAAAATGCAAAGGTACAAGACAGCTTTTCCTTGCCAATATCTCTCTTTTGCAAAGAGCTGCGCATTGGAAAATTCAGGGCTATGTCGTGTAGATGATGGCTTAACAGGAGGCTTTAAAATTTTCTTTCTAGTGACCCTCGTTTGGGAGAAAAATGCAATGGTACAAGACAGCTTTTCCTTGCCAATATCTCTCTTTTGCAAAGAGCTGCGCATTGGAAAATTCAGGGCTATGTCGTGTAGATGATGGCCTAACAGGAGGCTTTAAAATTTTAATTCTAGTGTACTTCGTTTGGGAGAAAAATGCAAAGGTACAAGACAGCTTTTCCCTGCCAATATCTCTCTTTTGCAAAGAGCTGCGCATCGGAAAATTCAGGGCTATGTCGTGTAGATGATGGTCTAACAGGAGGCTTTAAAATTTTCTTTCTAGTGTCCTTCGTTTGGGAGAAAAATGCAATGGTACAAGACAGCTTTTCCTTGCCAATATCTCTTTTTTGCAAAGAGCTGCGCATTGGAAAATTCAGGGCTATGTCGTGTAGATGATGGCCTAACAGGAGGCTTTAAAATTTTCTTTCTAGTGTCCTTCGTTTGGGAGAAAAATGCAAAGGTACAAGACAGCTTTTCCTTGCCAATATCTCTCGTTTGCAAAGAGCTGCGCATTGGAAAATTCAGGGCTATATCGTGTAGATGATGGCCTAACAGGAGGCTTTAAAATTTTAATTCTAGTGTCCTTCGTTTGGGAGAAAAATGCAATGGTACAAGACAGCTTTTCCTTGCCAATATCTCTCTTTTGCAAAGAGCTGCGCATTGGAAAATTCAGGGCTATGTCGTGTAGATGATGGTCTAACAGGAGGCTTTAAAATTTTCTTTCTAGTGTCCTTCGTTTGGGAGAAAAATGCAATGGTACAAGACAGCTTTTCCTTGCCAATATCTCTCTTTTGCAAAGAGCTGCGCATTGGAAAATTCAGGGCTATATCGTGTAGATGATGGCCTAACAGGAGGCTTGTAAATTTTAATTCTAGTGTCCTTCGTTTGGGAGAAAAATGCAAAGGTACAAGACAGCTTTTCCTTGCCAATATCTCTCTTTTGCAAAGAGCTGCGCATTGGAAAATTCATGGCTATGCCGTGTAGATGATGGTCTAACAGGAGGCTTTAAAATGTTCTTTCTAGTGTCCTTCGTTTGGGAGAAAAATGCAAAGGTACAAGACAGCTTTTCCTTGCCAATATCTCTCGTTTGCAAAGAGCTGCGCATTGGAAAATTCAGGGCTATATCGTGTAGATGATGGCCTAACAGGAGGCTTTAAAATTTTAATTCTAGTGTCCTTCGTTTGGGAGAAAAATGCAATGGTACAAGACAGCTTTTCCTTGCGAATATCTCTCTTTTGCAAAGAGCTGCGCATTGGAAAATTCAGGGCTATGTCGTGTAGATGATGGTCTAACAGGAGGCTTTAAAATTTTATTTCTAGTGTCCTTCGTTTGGGAGAAAAATGCAATGGTACAAGACAGCTTTTCCTTGCCAATATCTCTCTTTTGCAAAGAGCTGCGCATTGGAAAATTCAGGGCTATGTCGTGTAGATGATGGCCTAACAGGAGGCTTTAAAATTTTCTTTCTTGTGTCCTTCGTTTGGGAGAAAAATGCAAAGGTACAAGACAGCTTTTCCTTGCCAATATCTCTCGTTTGCAAAGAGCTGCGCATTGGAAAATTCAGGGCTATATCGTGTAGATGATGGCCTAACAGGAGGCTTTAAAATTTTAATTCTAGTGTCCTTCGTTTGGGAGAAAAATGCAATGGTACAAGACAGCTTTTCCTTGCCAATATCTCTCTTTTGCAAAGAGCTGCGCATTGGAAAATTCAGGGCTATGTCGTGTAGATGATGGCCTAACAGGAGGCTTTAAAAAAATTTTTCTAGTGTCCTTCGTTTGGGAGAAAAATGCAAAGGTACAAGACAGCTTTTCCTTGCCAATATCTCTCTTTTGCAAAGAGCTGCGCATTGGAAAATTCATGGCTATGCCGTGTAGATGATGGTCTAACAGGAGGCTTTAAAATTTTCTTTCTAGTGTCCTTCGTTTGGGAGAAAAATGCAATGGTACAAGACAGCTTTTCCTTGCCAATATCTCTCTTTTGCAAAGAGCTGCGCATTGGAAAATTCAGGGCTATATCGTGTAGATGATGGCCTAACAGGAGGCTTTAAAATTTTAATTCTAGTGTCCTTCGTTTGGGAGCAAAATGCAAAGGTACAAGACAGCTTTTCCTTGCCAATATCTCTCTTTTGCAAAGAGCTGCGCATTGGAAAATTCAGGGCTATATCGTGTAGATGATGGCCTAACAGGAGGCTTTAAAATTTTCTTTCTAGTGACCTTCGTTTGGGAGAAAAATGCAAAGGTACAAGACAGCTTTTCCTTGCCAATATCTCTCTTTTGCATAGAGCTGCGCATTGGAAAATTCAGGGCTATGTCGTGTAGATGATGGCCTAACAGGAGGCTTTAAAATTTTAATTCTAGTGTCCTTCGTTTGGGAGAAAAATGCAAAGGTGCAAGACAGCTTTTCCTTGCCAATATCTCTCTTTTGCAAAGAGCTACGCATTGGAAAATTCAGGGCTATGCCGTGTAGATAAAACAGTAACAGGAGGCTTTAAAATTTTCTTTCTAGTGTCCTTCGTTTGGGAGAAAAATGCAAAGGTACAAGACAGCTTTTCCTTGCCAATATCTCTCTTTTGCAAAGAGCTACGCATTGGAAAATTCAGGGCTATGTCGTGTAGATGATGGCCTAACAGGAGGCTTTAAAATTTTCTTTCTAGTGACCTTCGTTTGGGAGAAAAATGCAAAGGTACAAGACAGCTTTTCCTTGCCAATATCTCTCTTTTGCAAAGAGCTGCGCATTGGAAAATTCAGGGCTATGTCGTGTAGATGATGGCCTAACAGGAGGCTTTAAAATTTTAATTCTAGTGTCCTTCGTTTGGGAGAAAAATGCAAAGGTACAAGATAGCTTTTCCTTGACAATATCTCTCTTTTGCAAAAAGCTGCGCATTGGAAAATTCATGGCTATGCCGTGTAGATGATGGTCTAACAGGAGGCTTTACAATTTTCTTTCTAGTGTCCTTCGTTTGGGAGAAAAATGCAAAGGTACAAGACAGCTTTTCCTTGCCAATATCTCTCGTTTGCAAAGAGCTGCGCATTGGAAAATTCAGGGCTATGTCGTGTAGATGATGGCCTAACAGGAGGCTTTAAAATTTTCTTTCTAGTGTCCTTCGTTTGGGAGAAAAATGCAAAGGTACAAGACAGCTTTTCCTTGCCAATATCTCTCTTTTGCAAAGAGCTGCGCATTGGAAAATTCAGGGCTATGTCGTGTAGATGATGGCTTAACAGGAGGCTTTAAAATTTTCTTTCTAGTGACCTTCGTTTGGGAGAAAAATGCAAAGGTACAAGACAGCTTTTCCTTGCCAATATCTCTCTTTTGCAAAGAGCTGCGCATTGGAAAATTCAGGGCTATATCGTGTAGATGATGGCCTAACAGGAGGCTTTAAAATTTTCTTTCTAGTGACCTTCGTTTGGGAGAAAAATGCAAAGGTACAAGACAGCTTTTCCTTGCCAATATCTCTCTTTTGCATAGAGCTGCGCATTGGAAAATTCAGGGCTATGTCGTGTAGATGATGGCCTAACAGGAGGCTTTAAAATTTTAATTCTAGTGTCCTTCGTTTGGGAGAAAAATGCAAAGGTGCAAGACAGCTTTTCCTTGCCAATATCTCTCTTTTGCAAAGAGCTACGCATTGGATAATTCAGGGCTATGCCGTGTAGATAAAGCACTAACAGGAGGCTTTACAATTTTCTTTCTAGTGTCCTTCGTTTGGGAGAAAAATGCAAAGGTACAAGACAGCTTTTCCTTGCCAATATCTCTCTTTTGCAAAGAGCTACGCATTGGAAAATTCAGGGCTATGTCGTGTAGATGATGGCCTAACAGGAGGCTTTAAAATTTTCTTTCTAGTGACCTTCGTTTGGGAGAAAAATGCAAAGGTACAAGACAGCTTTTCCTTGCCAATATCTCTCTTTTGCAAAGAGCTGCGCATTGGAAAATTCAGGGCTATGTCGTGTAGATGATGGCCTAACAGGAGGCTTTAAAATTTTAATTCTAGTGTCCTTCGTTTGGGAGAAAAATGCAAAGGTACAAGATAGCTTTTCCTTGCCAATATCTCTCTTTTGCAAAGAGCTTCGCATTGGAAAATTCATGGCTATGCCGTGTAGATGATGGTCTAACAGGAGGCTTTAAAATTTTCTTTCTAGTGTCCTTCGTTTGGGAGAAAAATGCAATGGTACAAGACAGCTTTTCCTTGCCAATATCTCTCTTTTGCAAAGAGCTGCGCTTTGGAAAATTCAGGGCTATGTCGTGTAGATGATGGCCTAACAGGAGGCTTTAAAATTTTCTTTCTAGTGTCCTTCGTTTGGGAGAAAAATGCAAAGGTACAAGACAGCTTTTCCTTGCCAATATCTCTCGTTTGCAAAGAGCTGCGCATTGGAAAATTCAGGGCTATGTCGTGTAGATGATGGCCTAACAGGAGGCTTTAAAATTTTCTTTCTAGTGTCCTTCGTTTGGGAGAAAAATGCAAAGGTACAAGACAGCTTTTCCTTGCCAATATCTCTCTTTTGCAAAGAGCTGCGCATTGGAAAATTCAGGGCTATGTCGTGTAGATGATGGCTTAACAGGAGGCTTTAAAATTTTCTTTCTAGTGACCCTCGTTTGGGAGAAAAATGCAATGGTACAAGACAGCTTTTCCTTGCCAATATCTCTCTTTTGCAAAGAGCTGCGCATTGGAAAATTCAGGGCTATGTCGTGTAGATGATGGTCTAACAGGAGGCTTTAAAATTTTCTTTCTAGTGTCCTTCGTTTGGGAGAAAAATGCAATGGTACAAGACAGCTTTTCCTTGCCAATATCTCTTTTTTGCAAAGAGCTGCGCATTGGAAAATTCAGGGCTATGTCGTGTAGATGATGGCCTAACAGGAGGCTTTAAAATTTTCTTTCTAGTGTCCTTCGTTTGGGAGAAAAATGCAAAGGTACAAGACAGCTTTTCCTTGCCAATATCTCTCGTTTGCAAAGAGCTGCGCATTGGAAAATTCAGGGCTATATCGTGTAGATGATGGCCTAACAGGAGGCTTTAAAATTTTAATTCTAGTGTCCTTCGTTTGGGAGAAAAATGCAATGGTACAAGACAGCTTTTCCTTGCCAATATCTCTCTTTTGCAAAGAGCTGCGCATTGGAAAATTCAGGGCTATGTCGTGTAGATGATGGTCTAACAGGAGGCTTTAAAATTTTCTTTCTAGTGTCCTTCATTTGGGAGAAAAATGCAATGGTACAAGACAGCTTTTCCTTGCCAATATCTCTCTTTTGCAAAGAGCTGCGCATTGGAAAATTCAGGGCTATGTCGTGTAGATGATGGCCTAACAGGAGGCTTTAAAATTTTCTTTCTAGTGTCCTTCGTTTGGGAGAAAAATGCAAAGGTACAAGACAGCTTTTCCTTGCCAATATCTCTCGTTTGCAAAGAGCTGCGCATTGGAAAATTCAGGGCTATATCGTGTAGATGATGGCCTAACAGGAGGCTTTAAAATTTTAATTCTAGTGTCCTTCGTTTGGGAGAAAAATGCAATGGTACAAGACAGCTTTTCCTTGCCAATATCTCTCTTTTGCAAAGAGCTGCGCATTGGAAAATTCAGGGCTATGTCGTGTAGATGATGGTCTAACAGGAGGCTTTAAAATTTTCTTTCTAGTGTCCTTCATTTGGGAGAAAAATGCAATGGTACAAGACAGCTTTTCCTTGCCAATATCTCTCTTTTGCAAAGAGCTGCGCATTGGAAAATTCAGGGCTATGTCGTGTAGATGATGGCCTAACAGGAGGCTTTAAAATTTTCTTTCTAGTGTCCTTCGTTTGGGAGAAAAATGCAAAGGTACAAGACAGCTTTTCCTTGCCAATATCTCTCTTTTGCAAAGAGCTGCGCATTGGAAAATTCAGGGCTATATCGTGTAGATGATGGCCTAACAGGAGGCTTTAAAATTTTAATTCTAGTGTCCTTCGTTTGGGAGAAAAATGCAAAGGTACAAGACAGCTTTTCCTTGCCAATATCTCTCTTTTGCAAAGAGCTGCGCATTGGAAAATTCATGGCTATGCCGTGTAGATGATGGTCTAACAGGAGGCTTTAAAATGTTCTTTCTAGTGTCCTTCGTTTGGGAGAAAAATGCAAAGGTACAAGACAGCTTTTCCTTGCCAATATCTCTCGTTTGCAAAGAGCTGCGCATTGGAAAATTCAGGGCTATATCGTGTAGATGATGGCCTAACAGGAGGCTTTAAAATTTTAATTCTAGTGTCCTTCGTTTGGGAGAAAAATGCAATGGTACAAGACAGCTTTTCCTTGCGAATATCTCTCTTTTGCAAAGAGCTGCGCATTGGAAAATTCAGGGCTATGTCGTGTAGATGATGGTCTAACAGGAGGCTTTAAAATTTTATTTCTAGTGTCCTTCGTTTGGGAGAAAAATGCAATGGTACAAGACAGCTTTTCCTTGCCAATATCTCTCTTTTGCAAAGAGCTGCGCATTGGAAAATTCAGGGCTATGTCGTGTAGATGATGGCCTAACAGGAGGCTTTAAAATTTTCTTTCTTGTGTCCTTCGTTTGGGAGAAAAATGCAAAGGTACAAGACAGCTTTTCCTTGCCAATATCTCTCGTTTGCAAAGAGCTGCGCATTGGAAAATTCAGGGCTATGTCGTGTAGATGATGGCCTAACAGGAGGCTTTAAAATTTTCTTTCTAGTGTCCTTCGTTTGGGAGAAAAATGCAAAGGTACAAGACAGCTTTTCCTTGCCAATATCTCTCTTTTGCAAAGAGCTGCGCATTGGAAAATTCATGGCTATGCCGTGTAGATGATGGTCTAACAGGAGGCTTTAAAATTTTCTTTCTAGTGTCCTTCGTTTGGGAGAAAAATGCAATGGTACAAGACAGCTTTTCCTTGCCAATATCTCTCTTTTGCAAAGAGCTGCGCATTGGAAAATTCAGGGCTATATCGTGTAGATGATGGCCTAACAGGAGGCTTTAAAATTTTAATTTTAGTGTCCTTCGTTTGGGAGCAAAATGCAAAGGTACAAGACAGCTTTTCCTTGCCAATATCTCTCTTTTGCAAAGAGCTACGCATTGGAAAATTCAGGGCTATGTCGTGTAGATGATGGCCTAACAGGAGGCTTTAAAATTTTCTTTCTAGTGACCTTCGTTTGGGAGAAAAATGCAAAGGTACAAGACAGCTTTTCCTTGCCAATATCTCTCTTTTGCAAAGAGCTGCGCATTGGAAAATTCAGGGCTATGTCGTGTAGATGATGGCCTAACAGGAGGCTTTAAAATTTTAATTCTAGTGTCCTTCGTTTGGGAGAAAAATGCAAAGGTACAAGATAGCTTTTCCTTGACAATATCTCTCTTTTGCAAAAAGCTGCGCATTGGAAAATTCATGGCTATGCCGTGTAGATGATGGTCTAACAGGAGGCTTTACAATTTTCTTTCTAGTGTCCTTCGTTTGGGAGAAAAATGCAAAGGTACAAGACAGCTTTTCCTTGCCAATATCTCTCGTTTGCAAAGAGCTGCGCATTGGAAAATTCAGGGCTATGTCGTGTAGATGATGGCCTAACAGGAGGCTTTAAAATTTTCTTTCTAGTGTCCTTCGTTTGGGAGAAAAATGCAAAGGTACAAGACAGCTTTTCCTTGCCAATATCTCTCTTTTGCAAAGAGCTGCGCATTGGAAAATTCAGGGCTATGTCGTGTAGATGATGGCTTAACAGGAGGCTTTAAAATTTTCTTTCTAGTGACCTTCGTTTGGGAGAAAAATGCAAAGGTACAAGACAGCTTTTCCTTGCCAATATCTCTCTTTTGCAAAGAGCTGCGCATTGGAAAATTCAGGGCTATATCGTGTAGATGATGGCCTAACAGGAGGCTTTAAAATTTTCTTTCTAGTGACCTTCGTTTGGGAGAAAAATGCAAAGGTACAAGACAGCTTTTCCTTGCTAATATCTCTCTTTTGCATAGAGCTGCGCATTGGAAAATTCAGGGCTATGTCGTGTAGATGATGGCCTAACAGGAGGCTTTAAAATTTTAATTCTAGTGTCCTTCGTTTGGGAGAAAAATGCAAAGGTGCAAGACAGCTTTTCCTTGCCAATATCTCTCTTTTGCAAAGAGCTACGCATTGGAAAATTCAGGGCTATGCCGTGTAGATAAAGCACTAAAAGGAGGCTTTACAATTTTCTTTCTAGTGTCCTTCGTTTGGGAGAAAAATGCAAAGGTACAAGACAGCTTTTCCTTGCCAATATCTCTCTTTTGCAAAGAGCTACGCATTGGAAAATTCAGGGCTATGTCGTGTAGATGATGGCCTAACAGGAGGCTTTAAAATTTTCTTTCTAGTGACCTTCGTTTGGGAGAAAAATGCAAAGGTACAAGACAGCTTTTCCTTGCCAATATCTCTCTTTTGCAAAGAGCTGCGCATTGGAAAATTCAGGGCTATGTCGTGTAGATGATGGCCTAACAGGAGGCTTTAAAATTTTAATTCTAGTGTCCTTCGTTTGGGAGAAAAATGCAAAGGTACAAGATAGCTTTTCCTTGCCAATATCTCTCTTTTGCAAAGAGCTTCGCATTGGAAAATTCATGGCTATGCCGTGTAGATGATGGTCTAACAGGAGGCTTTAAAATTTTCTTTCTAGTGTCCTTCGTTTGGGAGAAAAATGCAATGGTACAAGACAGCTTTTCCTTGCCAATATCTCTCTTTTGCAAAGAGCTGCGCTTTGGAAAATTCAGGGCTATGTCGTGTAGATGATGGCCTAACAGGAGGCTTTAAAATTTTCTTTCTAGTGTCCTTCGTTTGGGAGAAAAATGCAAAGGTACAAGACAGCTTTTCCTTGCCAATATCTCTCGTTTGCAAAGAGCTGCGCATTGGAAAATTCAGGGCTATGTCGTGTAGATGATGGCCTAACAGGAGGCTTTAAAATTTTCTTTCTAGTGTCCTTCGTTTGGGAGAAAAATGCAAAGGTACAAGACAGCTTTTCCTTGCCAATATCTCTCTTTTGCAAAGAGCTGCGCATTGGAAAATTCAGGGCTATGTCGTGTAGATGATGGCTTAACAGGAGGCTTTAAAATTTTCTTTCTAGTGACCCTCGTTTGGGAGAAAAATGCAATGGTACAAGACAGCTTTTCCTTGCCAATATCTCTCTTTTGCAAAGAGCTGCGCATTGGAAAATTCAGGGCTATGTCGTGTAGATGATGGCCTAACAGGAGGCTTTAAAATTTTAATTCTAGTGTACTTCGTTTGGGAGAAAAATGCAAAGGTACAAGACAGCTTTTCCTTGCCAATATCTCTCTTTTGCAAAGAGCTGCGCATCGGAAAATTCAGGGCTATGTCGTGTAGATGATGGCCTAACAGGAGGCTTTAAAATTTTCTTTCTAGTGTCCTTCGTTTGGGAGAAAAATGCAATGGTACAAGACAGCTTTTCCTTGCCAATATCTCTCTTTTGCAAAGAGCTGCGCATTGGAAAATTCAGGGCTATGTCGTGTAGATGATGGCTTAACAGGAGGCTTTAAAATTTTCTTTCTAGTGACCCTCGTTTGGGAGAAAAATGCAATGGTACAAGACAGCTTTTCCTTGCCAATATCTCTCTTTTGCAAAGAGCTGCGCATTGGAAAATTCAGGGCTATGTCGTGTAGATGATGGTCTAACAGGAGGCTTTAAAATTTTCTTTCTAGTGTCCTTCGTTTGGGAGAAAAATGCAATGGTACAAGACAGCTTTTCCTTGCCAATATCTCTTTTTTGCAAAGAGCTGCGCATTGGAAAATTCAGGGCTATGTCGTGTAGATGATGGCCTAACAGGAGGCTTTAAAATTTTCTTTCTAGTGTCCTTCGTTTGGGAGAAAAATGCAAAGGTACAAGACAGCTTTTCCTTGCCAATATCTCTCGTTTGCAAAGAGCTGCGCATTGGAAAATTCAGGGCTATATCGTGTAGATGATGGCCTAACAGGAGGCTTTAAAATTTTAATTCTAGTGTCCTTCGTTTGGGAGAAAAATGCAATGGTACAAGACAGCTTTTCCTTGCCAATATCTCTCTTTTGCAAAGAGCTGCGCATTGGAAAATTCAGGGCTATGTCGTGTAGATGATGGTCTAACAGGAGGCTTTAAAATTTTCTTTCTAGTGTCCTTCATTTGGGAGAAAAATGCAATGGTACAAGACAGCTTTTCCTTGCCAATATCTCTCTTTTGCAAAGAGCTGCGCATTGGAAAATTCAGGGCTATGTCGTGTAGATGATGGCCTAACAGGAGGCTTTAAAATTTTCTTTCTAGTGTCCTTCGTTTGGGAGAAAAATGCAAAGGTACAAGACAGCTTTTCCTTGCCAATATCTCTCTTTTGCAAAGAGCTGCGCATTGGAAAATTCAGGGCTATATCGTGTAGATGATGGCCTAACAGGAGGCTTTAAAATTTTAATTCTAGTGTCCTTCGTTTGGGAGAAAAATGCAAAGGTACAAGACAGCTTTTCCTTGCCAATATCTCTCTTTTGCAAAGAGCTGCGCATTGGAAAATTCATGGCTATGCCGTGTAGATGATGGTCTAACAGGAGGCTTTAAAATGTTCTTTCTAGTGTCCTTCGTTTGGGAGAAAAATGCAAAGGTACAAGACAGCTTTTCCTTGCCAATATCTCTCGTTTGCAAAGAGCTGCGCATTGGAAAATTCAGGGCTATATCGTGTAGATGATGGCCTAACAGGAGGCTTTAAAATTTTAATTCTAGTGTCCTTCGTTTGGGTGAAAAATGCAATGGTACAAGACAGCTTTTCCTTGCGAATATCTCTCTTTTGCAAAGAGCTGCGCATTGGAAAATTCAGGGCTATGTCGTGTAGATGATGGTCTAACAGGAGGCTTTAAAATTTTATTTCTAGTGTCCTTCGTTTGGGAGAAAAATGCAATGGTACAAGACAGCTTTTCCTTGCCAATATCTCTCTTTTGCAAAGAGCTGCGCATTGGAAAATTCAGGGCTATGTCGTGTAGATGATGGCCTAACAGGAGGCTTTAAAATTTTCTTTCTTGTGTCCTTCGTTTGGGAGAAAAATGCAAAGGTACAAGACAGCTTTTCCTTGCCAATATCTCTCGTTTGCAAAGAGCTGCGCATTGGAAAATTCAGGGCTATGTCGTGTAGATGATGGCCTAACAGGAGGCTTTAAAATTTTCTTTCTAGTGTCCTTCGTTTGGGAGAAAAATGCAAAGGTACAAGACAGCTTTTCCTTGCCAATATCTCTCTTTTGCAAAGAGCTGCGCATTGGAAAATTCATGGCTATGCCGTGTAGATGATGGTCTAACAGGAGGCTTTAAAATTTTCTTTCTAGTGTCCTTCGTTTGGGAGAAAAATGCAATGGTACAAGACAGCTTTTCCTTGCCAATATCTCTCTTTTGCAAAGAGCTGCGCATTGGAAAATTCAGGGCTATATCGTGTAGATGATGGCCTAACAGGAGGCTTTAAAATTTAAATTTTAGTGTCCTTCGTTTGGGAGCAAAATGCAAAGGTACAAGACAGCTTTTCCTTGCCAATATCTCTCTTTTGCAAAGAGCTGCGCATTGGAAAATTCAGGGCTATGTCGTGTAGATGATGGTCTAACAGGAGGCTTTAAAATTTTATTTCTAGTGTCCTTCGTTTGGGAGAAAAATGCAATGGTACAAGACAGCTTTTCCTTGCCAATATCTCTCTTTTGCAAAGAGCTGCGCATTGGAAAATTCAGGGCTATGTCGTGTAGATGATGGCCTAACAGGAGGCTTTAAAATTTTCTTTCTTGTGTCCTTCGTTTGGGAGAAAAATGCAAAGGTACAAGACAGCTTTTCCTTGCCAATATCTCTCGTTTGCAAAGAGCTGCGCATTGGAAAATTCAGGGCTATGTCGTGTAGATGATGGTCTAACAGGAGGCTTTAAAATTTTCTTTCTAGTGTCCTTCATTTGGGAGAAAAATGCAATGGTACAAGACAGCTTTTCCTTGCCAATATCTCTCTTTTGCAAAGAGCTGCGCATTGGAAAATTCAGGGCTATGTCGTGTAGATGATGGCCTAACAGGAGGCTTTAAAATTTTCTTTCTAGTGTCCTTCGTTTGGGAGAAAAATGCAAAGGTACAAGACAGCTTTTCCTTGCCAATATCTCTCTTTTGCAAAGAGCTGCGCATTGGAAAATTCAGGGCTATATCGTGTAGATGATGGCCTAACAGGAGGCTTTAAAATTTTAATTCTAGTGTCCTTCGTTTGGGAGAAAAATGCAAAGGTACAAGACAGCTTTTCCTTGCCAATATCTCTCTTTTGCAAAGAGCTGCGCATTGGAAAATTCATGGCTATGCCGTGTAGATGATGGTCTAACAGGAGGCTTTAAAATGTTCTTTCTAGTGTCCTTCGTTTGGGAGAAAAATGCAAAGGTACAAGACAGCTTTTCCTTGCCAATATCTCTCGTTTGCAAAGAGCTGCGCATTGGAAAATTCAGGGCTATATCGTGTAGATGATGGCCTAACAGGAGGCTTTAAAATTTTAATTCTAGTGTCCTTCGTTTGGGTGAAAAATGCAATGGTACAAGACAGCTTTTCCTTGCGAATATCTCTCTTTTGCAAAGAGCTGCGCATTGGAAAATTCAGGGCTATGTCGTGTAGATGATGGTCTAACAGGAGGCTTTAAAATTTTATTTCTAGTGTCCTTCGTTTGGGAGAAAAATGCAATGGTACAAGACAGCTTTTCCTTGCCAATATCTCTCTTTTGCAAAGAGCTGCGCATTGGAAAATTCAGGGCTATGTCGTGTAGATGACGGCCTAACAGGAGGCTTTAAAATTTTCTTTCTTGTGTCCTTCGTTTGGGAGAAAAATGCAAAGGTACAAGACAGCTTTTCCTTGCCAATATCTCTCGTTTGCAAAGAGCTGCGCATTGGAAAATTCAGGGCTATGTCGTGTAGATGATGGCCTAACAGGAGGCTTTAAAATTTTCTTTCTAGTGTCCTTCGTTTGGGAGAAAAATGCAAAGGTACAAGACAGCTTTTCCTTGCCAATATCTCTCTTTTGCAAAGAGCTGCGCATTGGAAAATTCATGGCTATGCCGTGTAGATGATGGTCTAACAGGAGGCTTTAAAATTTTCTTTCTAGTGTCCTTCGTTTGGGAGAAAAATGCAATGGTACAAGACAGCTTTTCCTTGCCAATATCTCTCTTTTGCAAAGAGCTGCGCATTGGAAAATTCAGGGCTATATCGTGTAGATGATGGCCTAACAGGAGGCTTTAAAATTTAAATTTTAGTGTCCTTCGTTTGGGAGCAAAATGCAAAGGTACAAGACAGCTTTTCCTTGCCAATATCTCTCTTTTGCAAAGAGCTGCGCATTGGAAAATTCAGGGCTATGTCGTGTAGATGATGGTCTAACAGGAGGCTTTAAAATTTTATTTCTAGTGTCCTTCGTTTGGGAGAAAAATGCAATGGTACAAGACAGCTTTTCCTTGCCAATATCTCTCTTTTGCAAAGAGCTGCGCATTGGAAAATTCAGGGCTATGTCGTGTAGATGATGGCCTAACAGGAGGCTTTAAAATTTTCTTTCTTGTGTCCTTCGTTTGGGAGAAAAATGCAAAGGTACAAGACAGCTTTTCCTTGCCAATATCTCTCGTTTGCAAAGAGCTGCGCATTGGAAAATTCAGGGCTATATCGTGTAGATGATGGCCTAACAGGAGGCTTTAAAATTTTAATTCTAGTGTCCTTCGTTTGGGAGAAAAATGCAATGGTACAAGACAGCTTTTCCTTGCCAATATCTCTCTTTTGCAAAGAGCTGCGCATTGGAAAATTCAGGGCTATGTCGTGTAGATGATGGCCTAACAGGAGGCTTTAAAATTTTCTTTCTAGTGTCCTTCGTTTGGGAGAAAAATGCAAAGGTACAAGACAGCTTTTCCTTGCAAATATCTCTCTTTTGCAAAGAGCTGCGCATTGGAAAATTCATGGCTATGCCGTGTAGATGATGGTCTAACAGGAGGCTTTAAAATTTTCTTTCTAGTGTCCTTCGTTTGGGAGAAAAATGCAATGGTACAAGACAGCTTTTCCTTGCCAATATCTCTCTTTTGCAAAGAGCTGCGCATTGGAAAATTCAGGGCTATATCGTGTAGATGATGGCCTAACAGGAGGCTTTAAAATTTTAATTCTAGTGTCCTTCGTTTGGGAGCAAAATGCAAAGGTACAAGACAGCTTTTCCTTGCCAATATCTCTCTTTTGCAAAGAGCTGCGCATTGGAAAATTCAGGGCTATATCGTGTAGATGATGGCCTAACAGGAGGCTTTAAAATTTTCTTTCTAGTGACCTTCGTTTGGGAGAAAAATGCAAAGGTACAAGACAGCTTTTCCTTGCCAATATCTCTCTTTTGCATAGAGCTGCGCATTGGAAAATTCAGGGCTATGTCGTGTAGATGATGGCCTAACAGGAGGCTTTAAAATTTTAATTCTAGTGTCCTTCGTTTGGGAGAAAAATGCAAAGGTGCAAGACAGCTTTTCCTTGCCAATATCTCTCTTTTGCAAAGAGCTACGCATTGGAAAATTCAGGGCTATGCCGTGTAGATAAAGCAGTAACAGGAGGCTTTAAAATTTTCTTTCTAGTGTCCTTCGTTTGGGAGAAAAATGCAAAGGTACAAGACAGCTTTTCCTTGCCAATATCTCTCTTTTGCAAAGAGCTACGCATTGGAAAATTCAGGGCTATGTCGTGTAGATGATGGCCTAACAGGAGGCTTTAAAATTTTCTTTCTAGTGACCTTCGTTTGGGAGAAAAATGCAAAGGTACAAGACAGCTTTTCCTTGCCAATATCTCTCTTTTGCAAAGAGCTGCGCATTGGAAAATTCAGGGCTATGTCGTGTAGATGATGGCCTAACAGGAGGCTTTAAAATTTTAATTCTAGTGTCCTTCGTTTGGGAGAAAAATGCAAAGGTACAAGATAGCTTTTCCTTGACAATATCTCTCTTTTGCAAAAAGCTGCGCATTGGAAAATTCATGGCTATGCCGTGTAGATGATGGTCTAACAGGAGGCTTTACAATTTTCTTTCTAGTGTCCTTCGTTTGGGAGAAAAATGCAAAGGTACAAGACAGCTTTTCCTTGCCAATATCTCTCGTTTGCAAAGAGCTGCGCATTGGAAAATTCAGGGCTATGTCGTGTAGATGATGGCCTAACAGGAGGCTTTAAAATTTTCTTTCTAGTGTCCTTCGTTTGGGAGAAAAATGCAAAGGTACAAGACAGCTTTTCCTTGCCAATATCTCTCTTTTGCAAAGAGCTGCGCATTGGAAAATTCAGGGCTATGTCGTGTAGATGATGGCTTAACAGGAGGCTTTAAAATTTTCTTTCTAGTGACCTTCGTTTGGGAGAAAAATGCAAAGGTACAAGACAGCTTTTCCTTGCCAATATCTCTCTTTTGCAAAGAGCTGCGCATTGGAAAATTCAGGGCTATATCGTGTAGATGATGGCCTAACAGGAGGCTTTAAAATTTTCTTTCTAGTGACCTTCGTTTGGGAGAAAAATGCAAAGGTACAAGACAGCTTTTCCTTGCTAATATCTCTCTTTTGCATAGAGCTGCGCATTGGAAAATTCAGGGCTATGTCGTGTAGATGATGGCCTAACAGGAGGCTTTAAAATTTTAATTCTAGTGTCCTTCGTTTGGGAGAAAAATGCAAAGGTGCAAGACAGCTTTTCCTTGCCAATATCTCTCTTTTGCAAAGAGCTACGCATTGGAAAATTCAGGGCTATGCCGTGTAGATAAAGCACTAACAGGAGGCTTTACAATTTTCTTTCTAGTGTCCTTCGTTTGGGAGAAAAATGCAAAGGTACAAGACAGCTTTTCCTTGCCAATATCTCTCTTTTGCAAAGAGCTACGCATTGGAAAATTCAGGGCTATGTCGTGTAGATGATGGCCTAACAGGAGGCTTTAAAATTTTCTTTCTAGTGACCTTCGTTTGGGAGAAAAATGCAAAGGTACAAGACAGCTTTTCCTTGCCAATATCTCTCTTTTGCAAAGAGCTGCGCATTGGAAAATTCAGGGCTATGTCGTGTAGATGATGGCCTAACAGGAGGCTTTAAAATTTTAATTCTAGTGTCCTTCGTTTGGGAGAAAAATGCAAAGGTACAAGATAGCTTTTCCTTGCCAATATCTCTCTTTTGCAAAGAGCTTCGCATTGGAAAATTCATGGCTATGCCGTGTAGATGATGGTCTAACAGGAGGCTTTAAAATTTTCTTTCTAGTGTCCTTCGTTTGGGAGAAAAATGCAATGGTACAAGACAGCTTTTCCTTGCCAATATCTCTCTTTTGCAAAGAGCTGCGCTTTGGAAAATTCAGGGCTATGTCGTGTAGATGATGGCCTAACAGGAGGCTTTAAAATTTTCTTTCTAGTGTCCTTCGTTTGGGAGAAAAATGCAAAGGTACAAGACAGCTTTTCCTTGCCAATATCTCTCGTTTGCAAAGAGCTGCGCATTGGAAAATTCAGGGCTATGTCGTGTAGATGATGGCCTAACAGGAGGCTTTAAAATTTTCTTTCTAGTGTCCTTCGTTTGGGAGAAAAATGCAAAGGTACAAGACAGCTTTTCCTTGCCAATATCTCTCTTTTGCAAAGAGCTGCGCATTGGAAAATTCAGGGCTATGTCGTGTAGATGATGGCTTAACAGGAGGCTTTAAAATTTTCTTTCTAGTGACCCTCGTTTGGGAGAAAAATGCAATGGTACAAGACAGCTTTTCCTTGCCAATATCTCTCTTTTGCAAAGAGCTGCGCATTGGAAAATTCAGGGCTATGTCGTGTAGATGATGGCCTAACAGGAGGCTTTAAAATTTTAATTCTAGTGTACTTCGTTTGGGAGAAAAATGCAAAGGTACAAGACAGCTTTTCCTTGCCAATATCTCTCTTTTGCAAAGAGCTGCGCATCGGAAAATTCAGGGCTATGTCGTGTAGATGATGGCCTAACAGGAGGCTTTAAAATTTTCTTTCTAGTGTCCTTCGTTTGGGAGAAAAATGCAATGGTACAAGACAGCTTTTCCTTGCCAATATCTCTCTTTTGCAAAGAGCTGCGCATTGGAAAATTCAGGGCTATGTCGTGTAGATGATGGTCTAACAGGAGGCTTTAAAATTTTCTTTCTAGTGTCCTTCGTTTGGGAGAAAAATGCAATGGTACAAGACAGCTTTTCCTTGCCAATATCTCTTTTTTGCAAAAAGCTGCGCATTGGAAAATTCAGGGCTATGTCGTGTAGATGATGGCCTAACAGGAGGCTTTAAAATTTTCTTTCTAGTGTCCTTCGTTTGGGAGAAAAATGCAAAGGTACAAGACAGCTTTTCCTTGCCAATATCTCTCGTTTGCAAAGAGCTGCGCATTGGAAAATTCAGGGCTATATCGTGTAGATGATGGCCTAACAGGAGGCTTTAAAATTTTAATTCTAGTGTCCTTCGTTTGGGAGAAAAATGCAATGGTACAAGACAGCTTTTCCTTGCCAATATCTCTCTTTTGCAAAGAGCTGCGCATTGGAAAATTCAGGGCTATGTCGTGTAGATGATGGTCTAACAGGAGGCTTTAAAATTTTCTTTCTAGTGTCCTTCGTTTGGGAGAAAAATGCAATGGTACAAGACAGCTTTTCCTTGCCAATATCTCTCTTTTGCAAAGAGCTGCGCATTGGAAAATTCAGGGCTATGTCGTGTAGATGATGGCCTAACAGGAGGCTTTAAAATTTTCTTTCTAGTGTCCTTCGTTTGGGAGAAAAATGCAAAGGTACAAGACAGCTTTTCCTTGCCAATATCTCTCTTTTGCAAAGAGCTGCGCATTGGAAAATTCAGGGCTATATCGTGTAGATGATGGCCTAACAGGAGGCTTTAAAATTTTAATTCTAGTGTCCTTCGTTTGGGAGAAAAATGCAAAGGTACAAGACAGCTTTTCCTTGCCAATATCTCTCTTTTGCAAAGAGCTGCGCATTGGAAAATTCATGGCTATGCCGTGTAGATGATGGTCTAACAGGAGGCTTTAAAATGTTCTTTCTAGTGTCCTTCGTTTGGGAGAAAAATGCAAAGGTACAAGACAGCTTTTCCTTGCCAATATCTCTCGTTTGCAAAGAGCTGCGCATTGGAAAATTCAGGGCTATATCGTGTAGATGATGGCCTAACAGGAGGCTTTAAAATTTGAATTCTAGTGTCCTTCGTTTGGGAGAAAAATGCAATGGTACAAGACAGCTTTTCCTTGCGAATATCTCTCTTTTGCAAAGAGCTGCGCATTGGAAAATTCAGGGCTATGTCGTGTAGATGATGGTCTAACAGGAGGCTTTAAAATTTTATTTCTAGTGTCCTTCGTTTGGGAGAAAAATGCAATGGTACAAGACAGCTTTTCCTTGCCAATATCTCTCTTTTGCAAAGAGCTGCGCATTGGAAAATTCAGGGCTATGTCGTGTAGATGATGGCCTAACAGGAGGCTTTAAAATTTTCTTTCTTGTGTCCTTCGTTTGGGAGAAAAATGCAAAGGTACAAGACAGCTTTTCCTTGCCAATATCTCTCGTTTGCAAAGAGCTGCGCATTGGAAAATTCAGGGCTATGTCGTGTAGATGATGGCCTAACAGGAGGCTTTAAAATTTTCTTTCTAGTGTCCTTCGTTTGGGAGAAAAATGCAAAGGTACAAGACAGCTTTTCCTTGCCAATATCTCTCTTTTGCAAAGAGCTGCGCATTGGAAAATTCATGGCTATGCCGTGTAGATGATGGTCTAACAGGAGGCTTTAAAATTTTCTTTCTAGTGTCCTTCGTTTGGGAGAAAAATGCAATGGTACAAGACAGCTTTTCCTTGCCAATATCTCTCTTTTGCAAAGAGCTGCGCATTGGAAAATTCAGGGCTATATCGTGTAGATGATGGCCTAACAGGAGGCTTTAAAATTTTAATTTTAGTGTCCTTCGTTTGGGAGCAAAATGCAAAGGTACAAGACAGCTTTTCCTTGCCAATATCTCTCTTTTGCAAAGAGCTGCGCATTGGAAAATTCAGGGCTATGTCGTGTAGATGATGGCCTAACAGGAGGCTTTAAAATTTTCTTTCTAGTGTCCTTCGTTTGGGAGAAAAATGCAAAGGTACAAGACAGCTTTTCCTTGCCAATATCTCTCTTTTGCAAAGAGCTACGCATTGGAAAATTCAGGGCTATGTCGTGTAGATGATGGCCTAACAGGAGGCTTTAAAATTTTCTTTCTAGTGACCTTTGTTTGGGAGAAAAATGCAAAGGTACAAGACAGCTTTTCCTTGCCAATATCTCTCTTTTGCAAAGAGCTGCGCATTGGAAAATTCAGGGCTATGTCGTGTAGATGATGGCCTAACAGGAGGCTTTAAAATTTTAATTCTAGTGTCCTTCGTTTGGGAGAAAAATGCAAAGGTACAAGACAGCTTTTCCTTGCCAATATCTCTCTTTTGCAAAGAGCTACGCATTGGAAAATTCAGTGCTATGTCGTGTAGATGATGGCTTAACAGGAGACTTTAAAATTTTCTTTCTAGTGACCTTCGTTGGGAGAAAAATGCAAAGGTACAAGACAGCTTTTCCTTGCCAATATCTCTCTTTTGCAAAGAGCTGCGCATTGGAAAATTCAGGGCTATATCGTGTAGATGATGGCCTAACAGGAGGCTTTAAAATTTTAATTCTAGTGTCCTTCGTTTGGGAGAAAAATGCAAAGGTACAAGACAGCTTTTCCTTGCCAATATCTCTCTTTTGCAAAGAGCTGCGCATTGGAAAATTCATGGCTATGCCGTGTAGATGATGGTCTAACAGGAGGCTTTAAAATGTTCTTTCTAGTGTCCTTCGTTTGGGAGAAAAATGCAAAGGTACAAGACAGCTTTTCCTTGCCAATATCTCTCGTTTGCAAAGAGCTGCGCATTGGAAAATTCAGGGCTATATCGTGTAGATGATGGCCTAACAGGAGGCTTTAAAATTTGAATTCTAGTGTCCTTCGTTTGGGAGAAAAATGCAATGGTACAAGACAGCTTTTCCTTGCGAATATCTCTCTTTTGCAAAGAGCTGCGCATTGGAAAATTCAGGGCTATGTCGTGTAGATGATGGTCTAACAGGAGGCTTTAAAATTTTATTTCTAGTGTCCTTCGTTTGGGAGAAAAATGCAATGGTACAAGACAGCTTTTCCTTGCCAATATCTCTCTTTTGCAAAGAGCTGCGCATTGGAAAATTCAGGGCTATGTCGTGTAGATGATGGCCTAACAGGAGGCTTTAAAATTTTCTTTCTTGTGTCCTTCGTTTGGGAGAAAAATGCAAAGGTACAAGACAGCTTTTCCTTGCCAATATCTCTCGTTTGCAAAGAGCTGCGCATTGGAAAATTCAGGGCTATGTCGTGTAGATGATGGCCTAACAGGAGGCTTTAAAATTTTCTTTCTAGTGTCCTTCGTTTGGGAGAAAAATGCAAAGGTACAAGACAGCTTTTCCTTGCCAATATCTCTCTTTTGCAAAGAGCTGCGCATTGGAAAATTCATGGCTATGCCGTGTAGATGATGGTCTAACAGGAGGCTTTAAAATTTTCTTTCTAGTGTCCTTCGTTTGGGAGAAAAATGCAATGGTACAAGACAGCTTTTCCTTGCCAATATCTCTCTTTTGCAAAGAGCTGCGCATTGGAAAATTCAGGGCTATATCGTGTAGATGATGGCCTAACAGGAGGCTTTAAAATTTTAATTTTAGTGTCCTTCGTTTGGGAGCAAAATGCAAAGGTACAAGACAGCTTTTCCTTGCCAATATCTCTCTTTTGCAAAGAGCTGCGCATTGGAAAATTCAGGGCTATGTCGTGTAGATGATGGCCTAACAGGAGGCTTTAAAATTTTCTTTCTAGTGTCCTTCGTTTGGGAGAAAAATGCAAAGGTACAAGACAGCTTTTCCTTGCCAATATCTCTCTTTTGCAAAGAGCTACGCATTGGAAAATTCAGGGCTATGTCGTGTAGATGATGGCCTAACAGGAGGCTTTAAAATTTTCTTTCTAGTGACCTTTGTTTGGGAGAAAAATGCAAAGGTACAAGACAGCTTTTCCTTGCCAATATCTCTCTTTTGCAAAGAGCTGCGCATTGGAAAATTCAGGGCTATGTCGTGTAGATGATGGCCTAACAGGAGGCTTTAAAATTTTAATTCTAGTGTCCTTCGTTTGGGAGAAAAATGCAAAGGTACAAGACAGCTTTTCCTTGCCAATATCTCTCTTTTGCAAAGAGCTACGCATTGGAAAATTCAGTGCTATGTCGTGTAGATGATGGCTTAACAGGAGACTTTAAAATTTTCTTTCTAGTGACCTTCGTTGGGAGAAAAATGCAAAGGTACAAGACAGCTTTTCCTTGCCAATATCTCTCTTTTGCAAAGAGCTACGCATTGGAAAATTCAGGGCTATGTCGTGTAGATGATGGCCTAACAGGAGGCTTTAAAATTTTAATTCTAGTGTCCTTCGTTTGGGAGAAAACTGCAAAGGTACAAGACAGCTTTTCCTTGCCAATATCTCTCTTTTGCAAAGAGCTACGCATTGGAAAATTTAGGGCTATGCCGTGTAGATGAAGCACTAACAGGAGGCTTTAAAATTTTAATTCTAGTGTCCTTCGTTTGGGAGAAAAATGCAAAGGTTCAAGACAGCTTTTCCTTGCCAATATCTCTCTTTTGCAAAGAGCTACGCATAGCAAAATTCAGGGCTATGCCGTGTAGATGAAGCACTAACAGGAGGCTTTAAAATTTTCATTCTAGTGTCTAATTTTCATTCTTGTACCATTGCATTTTTCTCCCAAACGAAGGACACTAGAATTAAAATTTTAAAGCCTCCTGTTAGACCATCATCTACACGGCATAGCCATGAATTTTCCAATGCGCAGCTCTTTGCAAAAGAGAGATATTGGCAAGGAAAAGCTGTCTTGTACCTTTGCATTTTTCTCCCAAACGAAGGACACTAGAATTAAAATTTTAAAGCCTCCTGTTAGGCCATCATCTACACGATATAGCCCTGAATTTTCCAATGCGCAGCTCTTTGCAAACGAGAGATATTGGCAAGGAAAAGCTGTCTTGTACCTTTGCATTTTTCTCCCAAACGAAGGACACTAGAAAGAAAATTTTAAAGCCTCCTGTTAGGCCATCATCTACACGACATAGCCCTGAATTTTCCAATGCGCAGCTCTTTGCAAAAGAGAGATATTGGCAAGGAAAAGCTGTCTTGTACCATTGCATTTTTCTCCCAAACGAAGGACACTAGAAAGAAAATTTTAAAGCCTCCTGTTAGACCATCATCTACACGACATAGCCCCGAATTTTCCAATGCGCAGCTCTTTGCAAAAGAGAGATATTGGCAAGGAAAAGCTGTCTTGTACCTTTGCATTTTTCTCCCAAACGAAGGACACTAGAAAGAAAATTTTAAAGCCTCCTGTTAGACCATCATCTACACGACATAGCCCTGAATTTTCCAAAGCGCAGCTCTTTGCAAAAGAGAGATATTGGCAAGGAAAAGCTGTCTTGTACCATTGCATTTTTCTCCCAAACGAAGGACACTAGAATTAAAATTTTAAAGCCTCCTGTTAGGCCATCATCTACACGATATAGCCCTGAATTTTCCAATGCGCAGCTCTTTGCAAACGAGAGATATTGGCAAGGAAAAGCTGTCTTGTACCTTTGCATTTTTCTCCCAAACGAAGGACACTAGAAAGAAAATTTTAAAGCCTCCTGTTAGGCCATCATCTACACGACATAGCCCTGAATTTTCCAATGCGCAGCTCTTTGCAAAAGAGAGATATTGGCAAGGAAAAGCTGTCTTGTACCATTGCATTTTTCTCCCAAACGAAGGACACTAGAAAGAAAATTTTAAAGCCTCCTGTTAGACCATCATCTACACGACATAGCCCTGAATTTTCCAATGCGCAGCTCTTTGCAAAAGAGAGATATTGGCAAGGAAAAGCTGTCTTGTACCATTGCATTTTTCTCCCAAACGAAGGACACTAGAATTAAAATTTTAAAGCCTCCTGTTAGGCCATCATCTACACGATATAGCCCTGAATTTTCCAATGCGCAGCTCTTTGCAAACGAGAGATATTGGCAAGGAAAAGCTGTCTTGTACCTTTGCATTTTTCTCCCAAACGAAGGACACTAGAAAGAAAATTTTAAAGCCTCCTGTTAGGCCATCATCTACACGACATAGCCCTGAATTTTCCAATGCGCAGCTCTTTGCAAAAGAGAGATATTGGCAAGGAAAAGCTGTCTTGTACCATTGCATTTTTCTCCCAAACGAAGGACACTAGAAAGAAAATTTTAAAGCCTCCTGTTAGACCATCATCTACACGACATAGCCCTGAATTTTCCAATGCGCAGCTCTTTGCAAAAGAGAGATATTGGCAAGGAAAAGCTGTCTTGTACATTGCATTTTTCTCCCAAACGAAGGACACTAGAAAGAAAATGTTAAAGCCTCCTGTTAGGCCATCATCTACACGACATAGCCCTGAATTTTCCAATGCGCAGCTCTTTGCAAAAGAGAGATATTGGCAAGGAAAAGCTGTCTTGTACCTTTGCATTTTTCTCCCAAACGAAGGACACTAGAATTAAAATTTTAAAGCCTCCTGTTAGGCCATCATCTACACGATATAGCCCTGAATTTTCCAATGCGCAGCTCTTTGCAAACGAGAGATATTGGCAAGGAAAAGCTGTCTTGTACCTTTGCATTTTTCTCCCAAACGAAGGACACTAGAAAGAAAATTTTAAAGCCTCCTGTTAGGCCATCATCTACACGACATAGCCCTGAATTTTCCAATGCGCAGCTCTTTGCAAAAGAGAGATATTGGCAAGGAAAAGCTGTCTTGTACCATTGCATTTTTCTCCCAAACGAAGGACACTAGAAAGAAAATTTTAAAGCCTCCTGTTAGACCATCATCTACACGACATAGCCCTGAATTTTCCAATGCGCAGCTCTTTGCAAAAGAGAGATATTGGCAAGGAAAAGCTGTCTTGTACCATTGCATTTTTCTCCCAAACGAAGGACACTAGAATTAAAATTTTAAAGCCTCCTGTTAGGCCATCATCTACACGATATAGCCCTGAATTTTCCAATGCGCAGCTCTTTGCAAACGAGAGATATTGGCAAGGAAAAGCTGTCTTGTACCTTTGCATTTTTCTCCCAAACGAAGGACACTAGAAAGAAAATTTTAAAGCCTCCTGTTAGGCCATCATCTACACGACATAGCCCTGAATTTTCCAATGCGCAGCTCTTTGCAAAAGAGAGATATTGGCAAGGAAAAGCTGTCTTGTACCATTGCATTTTTCTCCCAAACGAAGGACACTAGAAAGAAAATTTTAAAGCCTCCTGTTAGACCATCATCTACACGACATAGCCCTGAATTTTCCAATGCGCAGCTCTTTGCAAAAGAGAGATATTGGCAAGGAAAAGCTGTCTTGTACATTGCATTTTTCTCCCAAACGAAGGACACTAGAAAGAAAATGTTAAAGCCTCCTGTTAGGCCATCATCTACACGACATAGCCCTGAATTTTCCAATGCGCAGCTCTTTGCAAAAGAGAGATATTGGCAAGGAAAAGCTGTCTTGTACCTTTGCATTTTTCTCCCAAACGAAGGACACTAGAATTAAAATTTTAAAGCCTCCTGTTAGGCCATCATCTACACGACATAGCCCTGAATTTTCCAATGCGCAGCTCTTTGCAAAAGAGAGATATTGGCAAGGAAAAGCTGTCTTGTACCTTTGCATTTTTCTCCCAAACGAAGGTCACTAGAAAGAAAATTTTAAAGCCTCCTGTTAGGCCATCATCTACACGACATAGCCCTGAATTTTCCAATGCGTAGCTCTTTGCAAAAGAGAGATATTGGCAAGGAAAAGCTGTCTTGTACCTTTGCATTTTTCTCCCAAACGAAGGACACTAGAAAGAAAATTTTAAAGCCTCCTGTTAGACCATCATCTACACGACATAGCCCCGAATTTTCCAATGCGCAGCTCTTTGCAAAAGAGAGATATTGGCAAGGAAAAGCTGTCTTGTACCTTTGCATTTTTCTCCCAAACGAAGGACACTAGAAAGAAAATTTTAAAGCCTCCTGTTAGACCATCATCTAAACGACATAGCCCTGAATTTTCCAAAGCGCAGCTCTTTGCAAAAGAGAGATATTGGCAAGGAAAAGCTGTCTTGTACCATTGCATTTTTCTCCCAAACGAAGGACACTAGAATTAAAATTTTAAAGCCTCCTGTTAGGCCATCATCTACACGATATAGCCCTGAATTTTCCAATGCGCAGCTCTTTGCAAACGAGAGATATTGGCAAGGAAAAGCTGTCTTGTACCTTTGCATTTTTCTCCCAAACGAAGGACACTAGAAAGAAAATTTTAAAGCCTCCTGTTAGGCCATCATCTACACGACATAGCCCTGAATTTTCCAATGCGCAGCTCTTTGCAAAAGAGAGATATTGGCAAGGAAAAGCTGTCTTGTACCATTGCATTTTTCTCCCAAACGAAGGACACTAGAAAGAAAATTTTAAAGCCTCCTGTTAGACCATCATCTACACGACATAGCCCTGAATTTTCCAATGCGCAGCTCTTTGCAAAAGAGAGATATTGGCAAGGAAAAGCTGTCTTGTACCATTGCATTTTTCTCCCAAACGAAGGACACTAGAATTAAAATTTTAAAGCCTCCTGTTAGGCCATCATCTACACGATATAGCCCTGAATTTTCCAATGCGCAGCTCTTTGCAAACGAGAGATATTGGCAAGGAAAAGCTGTCTTGTACCTTTGCATTTTTCTCCCAAACGAAGGACACTAGAAAGAAAATTTTAAAGCCTCCTGTTAGGCCATCATCTACACGACATAGCCCTGAATTTTCCAATGCGCAGCTCTTTGCAAAAGAGAGATATTGGCAAGGAAAAGCTGTCTTGTACCATTGCATTTTTCTCCCAAACGAAGGACACTAGAAAGAAAATTTTAAAGCCTCCTGTTAGACCATCATCTACACGACATAGCCCTGAATTTTCCAATGCGCAGCTCTTTGCAAAAGAGAGATATTGGCAAGGAAAAGCTGTCTTGTACATTGCATTTTTCTCCCAAACGAAGGACACTAGAAAGAAAATGTTAAAGCCTCCTGTTAGGCCATCATCTACACGACATAGCCCTGAATTTTCCAATGCGCAGCTCTTTGCAAAAGAGAGATATTGGCAAGGAAAAGCTGTCTTGTACCTTTGCATTTTTCTCCCAAACGAAGGACACTAGAATTAAAATTTTAAAGCCTCCTGTTAGGCCATCATCTACACGATATAGCCCTGAATTTTCCAATGCGCAGCTCTTTGCAAACGAGAGATATTGGCAAGGAAAAGCTGTCTTGTACCTTTGCATTTTTCTCCCAAACGAAGGACACTAGAAAGAAAATTTTAAAGCCTCCTGTTAGGCCATCATCTACACGACATAGCCCTGAATTTTCCAATGCGCAGCTCTTTGCAAAAGAGAGATATTGGCAAGGAAAAGCTGTCTTGTACCATTGCATTTTTCTCCCAAACGAAGGACACTAGAAAGAAAATTTTAAAGCCTCCTGTTAGACCATCATCTACACGACATAGCCCTGAATTTTCCAATGCGCAGCTCTTTGCAAAAGAGAGATATTGGCAAGGAAAAGCTGTCTTGTACCATTGCATTTTTCTCCCAAACGAAGGACACTAGAATTAAAATTTTAAAGCCTCCTGTTAGGCCATCATCTACACGATATAGCCCTGAATTTTCCAATGCGCAGCTCTTTGCAAACGAGAGATATTGGCAAGGAAAAGCTGTCTTGTACCTTTGCATTTTTCTCCCAAACGAAGGACACTAGAAAGAAAATTTTAAAGCCTCCTGTTAGGCCATCATCTACACGACATAGCCCTGAATTTTCCAATGCGCAGCTCTTTGCAAAAGAGAGATATTGGCAAGGAAAAGCTGTCTTGTACCATTGCATTTTTCTCCCAAACGAAGGACACTAGAAAGAAAATTTTAAAGCCTCCTGTTAGACCATCATCTACACGACATAGCCCTGAATTTTCCAATGCGCAGCTCTTTGCAAAAGAGAGATATTGGCAAGGAAAAGCTGTCTTGTACATTGCATTTTTCTCCCAAACGAAGGACACTAGAAAGAAAATGTTAAAGCCTCCTGTTAGGCCATCATCTACACGACATAGCCCTGAATTTTCCAATGCGCAGCTCTTTGCAAAAGAGAGATATTGGCAAGGAAAAGCTGTCTTGTACCTTTGCATTTTTCTCCCAAACGAAGGACACTAGAATTAAAATTTTAAAGCCTCCTGTTAGGCCATCATCTACACGACATAGCCCTGAATTTTCCAATGCGCAGCTCTTTGCAAAAGAGAGATATTGGCAAGGAAAAGCTGTCTTGTACCTTTGCATTTTTCTCCCAAACGAAGGTCACTAGAAAGAAAATTTTAAAGCCTCCTGTTAGGCCATCATCTACACGACATAGCCCTGAATTTTCCAATGCGTAGCTCTTTGCAAAAGAGAGATATTGGCAAGGAAAAGCTGTCTTGTACCTTTGCATTTTTCTCCCAAACGAAGGACACTAGAAAGAAAATTTTAAAGCCTCCTGTTAGGCCATCATCTACACGACATAGCCCTGAATTTTCCAATGCGTAGCTCTTTGCAAAAGAGAGATATTGGCAAGGAAAAGCTGTCTTGTACCATTGCATTTTTCTCCCAAACGAAGGACACTAGAAAGAAAATTTTAAAGCCTCCTGTTAGACCATCATCTACACGACATAGCCCTGAATTTTCCAATGCGCAGCTCTTTGCAAAAGAGAGATATTGGCAAGGAAAAGCTGTCTTGTACCATTGCATTTTTCTCCCAAACGAAGGACACTAGAAAGAAAATGTTAAAGCCTCCTGTTAGGCCATCATCTACACGACATAGCCCTGAATTTTCCAATGCGCAGCTCTTTGCAAAAGAGAGATATTGGCAAGGAAAAGCTGTCTTGTACCTTTGCATTTTTCTCCCAAACGAAGGACACTAGAATTAAAATTTTAAAGCCTCCTGTTAGGCCATCATCTACACGACATAGCCCTGCATTTTCCAATGCGCAGCTCTTTGCAAAAGAGAGATATTGGCAAGGAAAAGCTGTCTTGTACCTTTGCATTTTTCTCCCAAACGAAGGTCACTAGAAAGAAAATTTTAAAGCCTCCTGTTAGGCCATCATCTACACGACATAGCCCTGAATTTTCCAATGCGTAGCTCTTTGCAAAAGAGAGATATTGGCAAGGAAAAGCTGTCTTGTACCTTTGCATTTTTCTCCCAAACGAAGGACACTAGAAAGAAAATTTTAAAGCCTCCTGTTAGGCCATCATCTACACGACATAGCCCTGAATTTTCCAATGCGCAGCTCTTTGCAAAAGAGAGATATTGGCAAGGAAAAGCTTTCTTGTACCATTGCATTTTTCTCCCAAACGAAGGAAACTAGAAAGAAAATTTTAAAGCCTCCTGTTAGGCCATCATCTACACGACATAGCCCTGAATTTTCCAATGCGCAGCTCTTTGCAAAAGAGAGATATTGGCAAGGAAAAGCTGTCTTGTACCTTTGCATTTTGCTCCCAAACGAAGGACACTAGAATTAAAATTTTAAAGCCTCCTGTTAGGCCATCATCTACACGAGATAGCCCTGAATTTTCCAATGCGCAGCTCTTTGCAAAAGAGAGATATTGGCAAGGAAAAGCTGTCTTGTACCATTGCATTTTTCTCCCAAACGAAGGACACTAGAAAGAAAATTTTAAAGCCTCCTGTTAGACCATCATCTACACGGCATAGCCATGAATTTTCCAATGCGCAGCTCTTTGCAAAAGAGAGATATTGGCAAGGAAAAGCTGTCTTGTACCTTTGCATTTTTCTCCCAAACGAAGGACACTAGAAAGAAAATTTTAAAGCCTCCTGTTAGGCCATCATCTACACGACATAGCCCTGAATTTTCCAATGCGCAGCTCTTTGCAAACGAGAGATATTGGCAAGGAAAAGCTGTCTTGTACCTTTGCATTTTTCTCCCAAACGAAGGACACTAGAAAGAAAATTTTAAAGCCTCCTGTTAGGCCATCATCTACACGACATAGCCCTGAATTTTCCAATGCGCAGCTCTTTGCAAAAGAGAGATATTGGCAAGGAAAAGCTGTCTTGTACCATTGCATTTTTCTCCCAAACGAAGGACACTAGAAAGAAAATTTTAAAGCCTCCTGTTAGACCATCATCTACACGACATAGCCCTGAATTTTCCAATGCGCAGCTCTTTGCAAAAGAGAGATATTGGCAAGGAAAAGCTGTCTTGTACCATTGCATTTTTCTCCCAAACGAAGGACACTAGAAAGAAAATGTTAAAGCCTCCTGTTAGGCCATCATCTACACGACATAGCCCTGAATTTTCCAATGCGCAGCTCTTTGCAAAAGAGAGATATTGGCAAGGAAAAGCTGTCTTGTACCTTTGCACTTTTCTCCCAAACGAAGGACACTAGAATTAAAATTTTAAAGCCTCCTGTTAGGCCATCATCTACACGACATAGCCCTGAGTTTTCCAATGCGCAGCTCTTTGCAAAAGAGAGATATTGGCAAGGAAAAGCTGTCTTGTACCTTTGCATTTTTCTCCCAAACGAAGGTCACTAGAAAGAAAATTTTAAAGCCTCCTGTTAGGCCATCATCTACACGACATAGCCCTGCATTTTCCAATGCGTAGCTCTTTGCAAAAGAGAGATATTGGCAAGGAAAAGCTGTCTTGTACCTTTGCATTTTTCTCCCAAACGAAGGACACTAGAAAGAAAATTTTAAAGCCTCCTGTTAGGCCATCATCTACACGACATAGCCCTGAATTTTCCAATGCGCAGCTCTTTGCAAAAGAGAGATATTGGCAAGGAAAAGCTTTCTTGTACCATTGCATTTTTCTCCCAAACGAAGGAAACTAGAAAGAAAATTTTAAAGCCTCCTGTTAGGCCATCATCTACACGACATAGCCCTGAATTTTCCAATGCGCAGCTCTTTGCAAAAGAGAGATATTGGCAAGGAAAAGCTGTCTTGTACCTTTGCATTTTGCTCCCAAACGAAGGACACTAGAATTAGAATTTTAAAGCCTCCTGTAAGGCCATCATCTACACGATATAGCCCTGAATTTTCCAATGCGCAGCTCTTTGCAAAAGAGAGATATTGGCAAGGAAAAGCTGTCTTGTACCATTGCATTTTTCTCCCAAACGAAGGACACTAGAAAGAAAATTTTAAAGCCTCCTGTTAGGCCATCATCTACACGGCATAGCCCTGAATTTTCCAATGCGCAGCTCTTTGCAAAAGAGAGATATTGGCAAGGAAAAGCTGTATTGTACCAATGCATTTTTCTACCAAACGAAGGACACTAGAAAGAAAATTTTAAAGCCTCCTGTTAGGCCATCATCTACACGATATAGCCCTGAATTTTCCAATGCGCAGCTCTTTGCAAAAGAGAGATATTGGCAAGGAAAAGCTGTCTTGTACCATTGCATTTTTCTCCCAAACGAAGGACACTAGAATTAAAATTTTAAAGCCTCCTGTTAGGCCATCATCTACACGATATAGCCCTGAATTTTCCAATGCGCAGCTCTTTGCAAACGAGAGATATTGGCAAGGAAAAGCTGTCTTGTACCTTTGCATTTTTCTCCCAAACGAAGGACACAAGAAAGAAAATTTTAAAGCCTCCTGTTAGGCCATCATCTACACGACATAGCCCTGAATTTTCCAATGCGCAGCTCTTTGCAAAAGAGAGATATTGGCAAGGAAAAGCTGTCTTGTACCATTGCATTTTTCTCCCAAACGAAGGACACTAGAAATAAAATTTTAAAGCCTCCTGTTAGACCACCATCTACACGACATAGCCCTGAATTTTCCAATGCGCAGCTCTTTGCAAAAGAGAGATATTGGCAAGGAAAAGCTGTCTTGTACCATTGCATTTTTCTCCCAAACGAAGGACACTAGAATTAAAATTTTAAAGCCTCCTGTTAGACCATCATCTACACGATATAGCCCTGAATTTTCCAATGCGCAGCTCTTTGCAAACGAGAGATATTGGCAAGGAAAAGCTGTCTTGTACCTTTGCATTTTTCTCCCAAACGAAGGACACTAGAATTAAAATTTTAAAGCCTCCTGTTAGGCCATCATCTACACGATATAGCCCTGAATTTTCCAATGCGCAGCTCTTTGCAAAAGAGAGATATTGGCAAGGAAAAGCTGTCTTGTACCATTGCATTTTTCTCCCAAACGAAGGACACTAGAATTAAAATTTTAAAGCCTCCTGTTAGGCCATCATCTACACGATATAGCCCTGAATTTTCCAATGCGCAGCTCTTTGCAAAAGAGAGATATTGGCAAGGAAAAGCTGTCTTGTACCTTTGCATTTTTCTCCCAAACGAAGGACACTAGAAAGAAAATTTTAAAGCCTCCTGTTAGGCCATCATCTACACGACATAGCCCTGAATTTTCCAATGCGCAGCTCTTTGCAAAAGAGAGATATTGGCAAGGAAAAGCTGTCTTCTACCATTGCATTTTTCTCCCAAACGAAGGACACTAGAAAGAAAATTTTAAAGCCTCCTGTTAGACCATCATCTACACGACATAGCCCTGAATTTTCCAATGCGCAGCTCTTTGCAAAAGAGAGATATTGGCAAGGAAAAGCTGTCTTGTACCATTGCATTTTTCTCCCAAACGAAGGACACTAGAATTAAAATTTTAAAGCCTCCTGTTAGGCCATCATCTACACGATATAGCCCTGAATTTTCCAATGCGCAGCTCTTTGCAAAAGAGAGATATTGGCAAGGAAAAGCTGTCTTGTACCTTTGCATTTTTCTCCGAAACGAAGGACACTAGAAAGAAAATTTTAAAGCCTCCTGTTAGGCCATCATCTACACGACATAGCCCTGAATTTTCCAATGCGCAGCTCTTTGCAAAAGAGAGATATTGGCAAGGAAAAGCTGTATTGTACCATTGCATTTTTCTCCCAAACGAAGGACACTAGAAAGAAAATTTTAAAGCCTCCTGTTAGACCATCATCTACACGACATAGCCCTGAATTTTCCAATGCGCAGCTCTTTGCAAAAGCGAGATATTGGCAAGGAAAAGCTGTCTTGTACCTTTGCATTTTTCTCCCAAACGAAGGACACTAGAATTAAATGTTTACTGCCTCCTGTTAGGCCATCATCTACACGATATAGCCCTGAATTTTCCAATGCGCAGCTCTTTGCAAAAGAGAGATATTGGCAAGGAAAAGCTGTCTTGTACCTTTGCATTTTTCTCCCAAACGAAGGTCACTAGAAAGAAAATTTTAAAGCCTCCTGTTAGGCCATCATCTACACGACATAGCCCTGAATTTTCCAATGCGTAGCTCTTTGCAAAAGAGAGATATTGGCAAGGAAAAGCTGTCTTGTACCTTTGCATTTTTCTCCCAAACGAAGGACACTAGAAAGAAAATTTTAAAGCCTCCTGTTAGGCCATCATCTACACGACATAGCCCTGAATTTTCCAATGAGCAGCTCTTTGCAAAAGAGAGATATTGGCAAGGAAAAGCTTTCTTGTACCATTGCATTTTTCTCCCAAACGAAGGAAACTAGAAAGAAAATTTTAAAGCCTCCTGTTAGGCCATCATCTACACGACATAGCCCTGAATTTTCCAATGCGCAGCTCTTTGCAAAAGAGAGATATTGGCAAGGAAAAGCTGTCTTGTACCTTTGCATTTTGCTCCCAAACGAAGGACACTAGAATTAAAATTTTAAAGCCTCCTGTTAGGCCATCATCTACACGATATAGCCCTGAATTTTCCAATGCGCAGCTCTTTGCAAAAGAGAGATATTGGCAAGGAAAAGCTGTCTTGTACCATTGCATTTTTCTCCCAAACGAAGGACACTAGAAAGAAAATTTTAAAGCCTCCTGTTAGACCATCATCTACACGGCATAGCCATGAATTTTCCAATGCGCAGCTCTTTGCAAAAGAGAGATATTGGCAAGGAAAAGCTGTCTTGTACCTTTGCATTTTTCTCCCAAACGAAGGACACTAGAAAGAAAATTTTAAAGCCTCCTGTTAGACCATCATCTACACGGCATAGCCATGAATTTTCCAATGCGCAGCTCTTTGCAAAAGAGAGATATTGGCAAGGAAAAGCTGTATTGTACCATTGCATTTTTCTCCCAAACGAAGGACACTAGAAAGAAAATTTTAAAGCCTCCTGTTAGACCATCATCTACACGACATAGCCCTGAATTTTCCAATGCGCAGCTCTTTGCAAAAGAGAGATATTGGCAAGGAAAAGCTGTCTTGTACCATTGCATTTTTCTCCCAAACGAAGGACACTAGAATTAAAATTTTAAAGCCTCCTGTTAGGCCATCATCTACACGATATAGCCCTGAATTTTCCAATGCGCAGCTCTTTGCAAACGAGAGATATTGGCAAGGAAAAGCTGTCTTGTACCTTTGCATTTTTCTCCCAAACGAAGGACACAAGAAAGAAAATTTTAAAGCCTCCTGTTAGGCCATCATCTACACGACATAGCCCTGAATTTTCCAATGCGCAGCTCTTTGCAAAAGAGAGATATTGGCAAGGAAAAGCTGTCTTGTACCATTGCATTTTTCTCCCAAACGAAGGTCACTAGAAATAAAATTTTAAAGCCTCCTGTTAGACCACCATCTACACGACATAGCCCTGAATTTTCCAATGCGCAGCTCTTTGCAAAAGAGAGATATTGGCAAGGAAAAGCTGTCTTGTACCATTGCATTTTTCTCCCAAACGAAGGACACTAGAATTAAAATTTTAAAGCCTCCTGTTAGGCCATCATCTACACGATATAGCCCTGAATTTTCCAATGCGCAGCTCTTTGCAAACGAGAGATATTGGCAAGGAAAAGCTGTCTTGTACCTTTGCATTTTTCTCCCAAACGAAGGACACTAGAATTAAAATTTTAAAGCCTCCTGTTAGGCCATCATCTACACGATATAGCCCTGAATTTTCCAATGCGCAGCTCTTTGCAAAAGAGAGATATTGGCAAGGAAAAGCTGTCTTGTACCTTTGCATTTTTCTCCCAAACGAAGGACACTAGAAATAAAATTTTAAAGCCTCCTGTTAGGCCATCATCTACACGACATAGCCCTGAATTTTCCAATGCGCAGCTCTTTGCAAAAGAGAGATATTGGCAAGGAAAAGCTGTCTTGTACCATTGCATTTTTCTCCCAAACGAAGGACACTAGAAAGAAAATTTTAAAGCATCCTGTTAGACCATCATCTACACGACATAGCCCTGAATTTTCCAATGCGCAGCTCTTTGCAAAAGAGAGATATTGGCAAGGAAAAGCTGTCTTGTACCATTGCATTTTTCTCCCAAACGAAGGACACTAGAATTAAAATTTTAAAGCCTCCTGTTAGGCCATCATCTACACGATATAGCCCTGAATTTTCCAATGCGCAGCTCTTTGCAAAAGAGAGATATTGGCAAGGAAAAGCTGTCTTGTACCTTTGCATTTTTCTCCCAAACGAAGGACACTAGAAAGAAAATTTTAAAGCCTCCTGTTAGACCATCATCTACACGACATAGCCCTGAATTTTCCAATGCGCAGCTCTTTGCAAAAGAGAGATATTGGCAAGGAAAAGCTGTCTTGTACCTTTGCATTTTTCTCCCAAACGAAGGACACTAGAATTAAAATTTTAAAGCCTCCTGTTAGGCCATCATCTACACGATATAGCCCTGAATTTTCCAATGCGCAGCTCTTTGCAAAAGAGAGATATTGGCAAGGAAAAGCTGTCTTGTACCTTTGCATTTTTCTCCCAAACGAAGGTCACTAGAAAGAAAATTTTAAAGCCTCCTGTTAGGCCATCATCTACACGACATAGCCCTGAATTTTCCAATGCGTAGCTCTTTGCAAAAGAGAGATATTGGCAAGGAAAAGCTGTCTTGTACCTTTGCATTTTTCTCCCAAACGAAGGACACTAGAAAGAAAATTTTAAAGCCTCCTGTTAGGCCATCATCTACACGACATAGCCCTGAATTTTCCAATGCGCAGCTCTTTGCAAAAGAGAGATATTGGCAAGGAAAAGCTTTCTTGTACCATTGCATTTTTCTCCCAAACGAAGGAAACTAGAAAGAAAATTTTAAAGCCTCCTGTTAGGCTATCATCTACACGACATAGCCCTGAATTTTCCAATGCGCAGCTCTTTGCAAAAGAGAGATATTGGCAAGGAAAAGCTGTCTTGTACCTTTGCATTTTGCTCCCAAAAGAAGAACACTAGAATTAAAATTTTAAAGCCTCCTGTTAGGCCATCATCTACACGATATAGCCCTGAATTTTCCAATGCGCAGCTCTTTGCAAAAGAGAGATATTGGCAAGGAAAAGCTGTCTTGTACCATTGCATTTTTCTCCCAAACGAAGGACACTAGAAAGAAAATTTTAAAGCCTCCTGTTAGACCATCATCTACACGGCATAGCCATGAATTTTCTAAAGCGCAGCTCTTTGCAAAAGAGAGATATTGGCAAGGAAAAGCTGTCTTGTACCTTTGCATTTTTCTCCCAAACGAAGGACACTAGAAAGAAAATTTTAAAGCCTCCTGTTAGACCATCATCTACACGGCATAGCCATGAATTTTCCAATGCGCAGCTCTTTGCAAAAGAGAGATATTGGCAAGGAAAAGCTGTATTATACCATTGCATTTTTCTCCCAAACGAAGGACACTAGAAAGAAAATTTTAAAGCCTCCTGTTAGACCATCATCTACACGACATAGCCCTGAATTTTCCAATGCGCAGCTCTTTGCAAAAGAGAGATATTGGCAAGGAAAAGCTGTCTTGTACCATTGCATTTTTCTCCCAAACGAAGGACACTAGAATTAAAATTTTAAAGCCTCCTGTTAGGCCATCATCTACACGATATAGCCCTGAATTTTCCAATGCGCAGCTCTTTGCAAACGAGAGATATTGGCAAGGAAAAGCTGTCTTGTACCTTTGCATTTTTCTCCCAAACGAAGGACACAAGAAAGAAAATTTTAAAGCCTCCTGTTAGGCCATCATCTACACGACATAGCCCTGAATTTTCCAATGCGCAGCTCTTTGCAAAAGAGAGATATTGGCAAGGAAAAGCTGTCTTGTACCATTGCATTTTTCTCTCAAACGAAGGACACTAGAAATAAAATTTTAAAGCCTCCTGTTAGACCACCATCTACACGACATAGCCCTGAATTTTCCAATGCGCAGCTCTTTGCAAAAGAGAGATATTGGCAAGGAAAAGCTGTCTTGTACCATTGCATTTTTCTCCCAAACGAAGGACACTAGAATTAAAATTTTAAAGCCTCCTGTTAGGCCATCATCTACACGATATAGCCCTGAATTTTCCAATGCGCAGCTCTTTGCAAACGAGAGATATTGGCAAGGAAAAGCTGTCTTGTACCTTTGCATTTTTCTCCCAAACGAAGGACACTAGAATTAAAATTTTAAAGCCTCCTGTTAGGCCATCATCTACACGATATAGCCCTGAATTTTCCAATGCGCAGCTCTTTGCAAAAGAGAGATATTGGCAAGGAAAAACTGTCTTGTACCATTGGATTTTTCTCCCAAACGAAGGACACTAGAATGAAAATTTTAAAGCCTCCTGTTAGGCCATCATCTACACGGCATAGCCCTGAATTTTCCAATGCGCAGCTCTTTGCAAAAGAGAGATATTGGCAAGGAAAAGCTGTCTTGTACCTTTGCATTTTTCTCCCAAACGAAGGACACTAGAAAGAAAATTTTAAAGCCTCCTGTTAGTGCTTTATCTACACGGCATAGCCCTGAATTTTCCAATGCGTAGCTCTTTGCAAAAGAGAGATATTGGCAAGGAAAAGCTGTCTTGCACCTTTGCATTTTTCTCCCAAACGAAGGACACTAGAATTAAAATTTTAAAGCCTCCTGTTAGGCCATCATCTACACGACATAGCCCTGAATTTTCCAATGCGCAGCTCTTTGCAAAAGAGAGATATTGGCAAGGAAAAGCTGTCTTGTACCTTTGCATTTTTCTCCCAAACGAAGGTCACCAGAAAGAAAATTTTAAAGCCTCCTGTTAGGCCATCATCTACACGACATAGCCCTGAATTTTCCAATGCGCAGCTCTTTGCAAAAGAGAGATATTGGCAAGGAAAAGCTGTCTTGTACCTTTGCATTTTTCTCCCAAACGAAGGACACTAGAAAGAAAATTTTAAAGCCTCCTGTTTAGACCATCATCTGCACGGCATAGCCATGAATTTTCCAATGCGCAGCTCTTTGCAAAAGAGAGATATTGGCAAGGAAAAGCTGTCTTGTACCTTTGCATTTTTCTCCCAAACGAAGGACACTAGAATTAAAATTTTAAAGCCTCCTGTTAGGCCATCATCTACACGACATAGCCCTGAATTTTCCAATGCGCAGCTCTTTGCAAAAGAGAGATATTGGCAAGGACAAGCTGTCTTGTACCTTTGCATTTTTCTCCCAAACGAAGGTCACTAGAAAGAAAATTTTAAAGCCTCCTGTTAGTCCATCATCTACACGACATAGTCCTGAATTTTCCAATGCGTATCTCTTTGCAAAAGAGAGATATTGGCAAGGAAAAGCTGTCTTGTACCTTTGCATTTTTCTCCCAAACGAAGGTCACTAGAAAGAAAATTTTAAAGCCTCCTGTTAGGCCATCATCTACACGACATAGCCCTGAATTTTCCAATGCGTAGCTCTTTGCAAAAGAGAGATATTGGCAAGGAAAAGCTGTCTTGTACCATTGCATTTTTCTCCCAAACGAAGGACACTAGAAAGAAAATTTTAAAGCCTCCTGTTAGACCATCATCTACACGACATAGCCCTGAATTTTCCAATGCGCAGCTCTTTGCAAAAGAGAGATATTGGCAAGGAAAAGCTGTCTTGTACATTGCATTTTTCTCCCAAACGAAGGACACTAGAAAGAAAATGTTAAAGCCTCCTGTTAGGCCATCATCTACACGACATAGCCCTGAATTTTCCAATGCGCAGCTCTTTGCAAAAGAGAGATATTGGCAAGGAAAAGCTGTCTTGTACCTTTGCATTTTTCTCCCAAACGAAGGACACTAGAATTAAAATTTTAAAGCCTCCTGTTAGGCCATCATCTACACGACATAGCCCTGAATTTTCCAATGCGCAGCTCTTTGCAAAAGAGAGATATTGGCAAGGAAAAGCTGTCTTGTACCTTTGCATTTTTCTCCCAAACGAAGGTCACTAGAAAGAAAATTTTAAAGCCTCCTGTTAGGCCATCATCTACACGACATAGCCCTGAATTTTCCAATGCGTAGCTCTTTGCAAAAGAGAGATATTGGCAAGGAAAAGCTGTCTTGTACCTTTGCATTTTTCTCCCAAACGAAGGACACTAGAAAGAAAATTTTAAAGCCTCCTGTTAGACCATCATCTACACGACATAGCCCCGAATTTTCCAATGCGCAGCTCTTTGCAAAAGAGAGATATTGGCAAGGAAAAGCTGTCTTGTACCTTTGCATTTTTCTCCCAAACGAAGGACACTAGAAAGAAAATTTTAAAGCCTCCTGTTAGACCATCATCTAAACGACATAGCCCTGAATTTTCCAAAGCGCAGCTCTTTGCAAAAGAGAGATATTGGCAAGGAAAAGCTGTCTTGTACCATTGCATTTTTCTCCCAAACGAAGGACACTAGAATTAAAATTTTAAAGCCTCCTGTTAGGCCATCATCTACACGATATAGCCCTGAATTTTCCAATGCGCAGCTCTTTGCAAACGAGAGATATTGGCAAGGAAAAGCTGTCTTGTACCTTTGCATTTTTCTCCCAAACGAAGGACACTAGAAAGAAAATTTTAAAGCCTCCTGTTAGGCCATCATCTACACGACATAGCCCTGAATTTTCCAATGCGCAGCTCTTTGCAAAAGAGAGATATTGGCAAGGAAAAGCTGTCTTGTACCATTGCATTTTTCTCCCAAACGAAGGACACTAGAAAGAAAATTTTAAAGCCTCCTGTTAGACCATCATCTACACGACATAGCCCTGAATTTTCCAATGCGCAGCTCTTTGCAAAAGAGAGATATTGGCAAGGAAAAGCTGTCTTGTACCATTGCATTTTTCTCCCAAACGAAGGACACTAGAATTAAAATTTTAAAGCCTCCTGTTAGGCCATCATCTACACGATATAGCCCTGAATTTTCCAATGCGCAGCTCTTTGCAAACGAGAGATATTGGCAAGGAAAAGCTGTCTTGTACCTTTGCATTTTTCTCCCAAACGAAGGACACTAGAAAGAAAATTTTAAAGCCTCCTGTTAGGCCATCATCTACACGACATAGCCCTGAATTTTCCAATGCGCAGCTCTTTGCAAAAGAGAGATATTGGCAAGGAAAAGCTGTCTTGTACCATTGCATTTTTCTCCCAAACGAAGGACACTAGAAAGAAAATTTTAAAGCCTCCTGTTAGACCATCATCTACACGACATAGCCCTGAATTTTCCAATGCGCAGCTCTTTGCAAAAGAGAGATATTGGCAAGGAAAAGCTGTCTTGTACATTGCATTTTTCTCCCAAACGAAGGACACTAGAAAGAAAATGTTAAAGCCTCCTGTTAGGCCATCATCTACACGACATAGCCCTGAATTTTCCAATGCGCAGCTCTTTGCAAAAGAGAGATATTGGCAAGGAAAAGCTGTCTTGTACCTTTGCATTTTTCTCCCAAACGAAGGACACTAGAATTAAAATTTTAAAGCCTCCTGTTAGGCCATCATCTACACGATATAGCCCTGAATTTTCCAATGCGCAGCTCTTTGCAAACGAGAGATATTGGCAAGGAAAAGCTGTCTTGTACCTTTGCATTTTTCTCCCAAACGAAGGACACTAGAAAGAAAATTTTAAAGCCTCCTGTTAGGCCATCATCTACACGACATAGCCCTGAATTTTCCAATGCGCAGCTCTTTGCAAAAGAGAGATATTGGCAAGGAAAAGCTGTCTTGTACCATTGCATTTTTCTCCCAAACGAAGGACACTAGAAAGAAAATTTTAAAGCCTCCTGTTAGACCATCATCTACACGACATAGCCCTGAATTTTCCAATGCGCAGCTCTTTGCAAAAGAGAGATATTGGCAAGGAAAAGCTGTCTTGTACCATTGCATTTTTCTCCCAAACGAAGGACACTAGAATTAAAATTTTAAAGCCTCCTGTTAGGCCATCATCTACACGATATAGCCCTGAATTTTCCAATGCGCAGCTCTTTGCAAACGAGAGATATTGGCAAGGAAAAGCTGTCTTGTACCTTTGCATTTTTCTCCCAAACGAAGGACACTAGAAAGAAAATTTTAAAGCCTCCTGTTAGGCCATCATCTACACGACATAGCCCTGAATTTTCCAATGCGCAGCTCTTTGCAAAAGAGAGATATTGGCAAGGAAAAGCTGTCTTGTACCATTGCATTTTTCTCCCAAACGAAGGACACTAGAAAGAAAATTTTAAAGCCTCCTGTTAGACCATCATCTACACGACATAGCCCTGAATTTTCCAATGCGCAGCTCTTTGCAAAAGAGAGATATTGGCAAGGAAAAGCTGTCTTGTACATTGCATTTTTCTCCCAAACGAAGGACACTAGAAAGAAAATGTTAAAGCCTCCTGTTAGGCCATCATCTACACGACATAGCCCTGAATTTTCCAATGCGCAGCTCTTTGCAAAAGAGAGATATTGGCAAGGAAAAGCTGTCTTGTACCTTTGCATTTTTCTCCCAAACGAAGGACACTAGAATTAAAATTTTAAAGCCTCCTGTTAGGCCATCATCTACACGACATAGCCCTGAATTTTCCAATGCGCAGCTCTTTGCAAAAGAGAGATATTGGCAAGGAAAAGCTGTCTTGTACCTTTGCATTTTTCTCCCAAACGAAGGTCACTAGAAAGAAAATTTTAAAGCCTCCTGTTAGGCCATCATCTACACGACATAGCCCTGAATTTTCCAATGCGTAGCTCTTTGCAAAAGAGAGATATTGGCAAGGAAAAGCTGTCTTGTACCTTTGCATTTTTCTCCCAAACGAAGGACACTAGAAAGAAAATTTTAAAGCCTCCTGTTAGGCCATCATCTACACGACATAGCCCTGAATTTTCCAATGCGTAGCTCTTTGCAAAAGAGAGATATTGGCAAGGAAAAGCTGTCTTGTACCATTGCATTTTTCTCCCAAACGAAGGACACTAGAAAGAAAATTTTAAAGCCTCCTGTTAGACCATCATCTACACGACATAGCCCTGAATTTTCCAATGCGCAGCTCTTTGCAAAAGAGAGATATTGGCAAGGAAAAGCTGTCTTGTACCATTGCATTTTTCTCCCAAACGAAGGACACTAGAAAGAAAATGTTAAAGCCTCCTGTTAGGCCATCATCTACACGACATAGCCCTGAATTTTCCAATGCGCAGCTCTTTGCAAAAGAGAGATATTGGCAAGGAAAAGCTGTCTTGTACCTTTGCATTTTTCTCCCAAACGAAGGACACTAGAATTAAAATTTTAAAGCCTCCTGTTAGGCCATCATCTACACGACATAGCCCTGCATTTTCCAATGCGCAGCTCTTTGCAAAAGAGAGATATTGGCAAGGAAAAGCTGTCTTGTACCTTTGCATTTTTCTCCCAAACGAAGGTCACTAGAAAGAAAATTTTAAAGCCTCCTGTTAGGCCATCATCTACACGACATAGCCCTGAATTTTCCAATGCGTAGCTCTTTGCAAAAGAGAGATATTGGCAAGGAAAAGCTGTCTTGTACCTTTGCATTTTTCTCCCAAACGAAGGACACTAGAAAGAAAATTTTAAAGCCTCCTGTTAGGCCATCATCTACACGACATAGCCCTGAATTTTCCAATGCGCAGCTCTTTGCAAAAGAGAGATATTGGCAAGGAAAAGCTTTCTTGTACCATTGCATTTTTCTCCCAAACGAAGGAAACTAGAAAGAAAATTTTAAAGCCTCCTGTTAGGCCATCATCTACACGACATAGCCCTGAATTTTCCAATGCGCAGCTCTTTGCAAAAGAGAGATATTGGCAAGGAAAAGCTGTCTTGTACCTTTGCATTTTGCTCCCAAACGAAGGACACTAGAATTAAAATTTTAAAGCCTCCTGTTAGGCCATCATCTACACGAGATAGCCCTGAATTTTCCAATGCGCAGCTCTTTGCAAAAGAGAGATATTGGCAAGGAAAAGCTGTCTTGTACCATTGCATTTTTCTCCCAAACGAAGGACACTAGAAAGAAAATTTTAAAGCCTCCTGTTAGACCATCATCTACACGGCATAGCCATGAATTTTCCAATGCGCAGCTCTTTGCAAAAGAGAGATATTGGCAAGGAAAAGCTGTCTTGTACCTTTGCATTTTTCTCCCAAACGAAGGACACTAGAAAGAAAATTTTAAAGCCTCCTGTTAGGCCATCATCTACACGACATAGCCCTGAATTTTCCAATGCGCAGCTCTTTGCAAACGAGAGATATTGGCAAGGAAAAGCTGTCTTGTACCTTTGCATTTTTCTCCCAAACGAAGGACACTAGAAAGAAAATTTTAAAGCCTCCTGTTAGGCCATCATCTACACGACATAGCCCTGAATTTTCCAATGCGCAGCTCTTTGCAAAAGAGAGATATTGGCAAGGAAAAGCTGTCTTGTACCATTGCATTTTTCTCCCAAACGAAGGACACTAGAAAGAAAATTTTAAAGCCTCCTGTTAGACCATCATCTACACGACATAGCCCTGAATTTTCCAATGCGCAGCTCTTTGCAAAAGAGAGATATTGGCAAGGAAAAGCTGTCTTGTACCATTGCATTTTTCTCCCAAACGAAGGACACTAGAAAGAAAATGTTAAAGCCTCCTGTTAGGCCATCATCTACACGACATAGCCCTGAATTTTCCAATGCGCAGCTCTTTGCAAAAGAGAGATATTGGCAAGGAAAAGCTGTCTTGTACCTTTGCACTTTTCTCCCAAACGAAGGACACTAGAATTAAAATTTTAAAGCCTCCTGTTAGGCCATCATCTACACGACATAGCCCTGAGTTTTCCAATGCGCAGCTCTTTGCAAAAGAGAGATATTGGCAAGGAAAAGCTGTCTTGTACCTTTGCATTTTTCTCCCAAACGAAGGTCACTAGAAAGAAAATTTTAAAGCCTCCTGTTAGGCCATCATCTACACGACATAGCCCTGCATTTTCCAATGCGTAGCTCTTTGCAAAAGAGAGATATTGGCAAGGAAAAGCTGTCTTGTACCTTTGCATTTTTCTCCCAAACGAAGGACACTAGAAAGAAAATTTTAAAGCCTCCTGTTAGGCCATCATCTACACGACATAGCCCTGAATTTTCCAATGCGCAGCTCTTTGCAAAAGAGAGATATTGGCAAGGAAAAGCTTTCTTGTACCATTGCATTTTTCTCCCAAACGAAGGAAACTAGAAAGAAAATTTTAAAGCCTCCTGTTAGGCCATCATCTACACGACATAGCCCTGAATTTTCCAATGCGCAGCTCTTTGCAAAAGAGAGATATTGGCAAGGAAAAGCTGTCTTGTACCTTTGCATTTTGCTCCCAAACGAAGGACACTAGAATTAGAATTTTAAAGCCTCCTGTAAGGCCATCATCTACACGATATAGCCCTGAATTTTCCAATGCGCAGCTCTTTGCAAAAGAGAGATATTGGCAAGGAAAAGCTGTCTTGTACCATTGCATTTTTCTCCCAAACGAAGGACACTAGAAAGAAAATTTTAAAGCCTCCTGTTAGGCCATCATCTACACGGCATAGCCCTGAATTTTCCAATGCGCAGCTCTTTGCAAAAGAGAGATATTGGCAAGGAAAAGCTGTATTGTACCAATGCATTTTTCTACCAAACGAAGGACACTAGAAAGAAAATTTTAAAGCCTCCTGTTAGGCCATCATCTACACGATATAGCCCTGAATTTTCCAATGCGCAGCTCTTTGCAAAAGAGAGATATTGGCAAGGAAAAGCTGTCTTGTACCATTGCATTTTTCTCCCAAACGAAGGACACTAGAATTAAAATTTTAAAGCCTCCTGTTAGGCCATCATCTACACGATATAGCCCTGAATTTTCCAATGCGCAGCTCTTTGCAAACGAGAGATATTGGCAAGGAAAAGCTGTCTTGTACCTTTGCATTTTTCTCCCAAACGAAGGACACAAGAAAGAAAATTTTAAAGCCTCCTGTTAGGCCATCATCTACACGACATAGCCCTGAATTTTCCAATGCGCAGCTCTTTGCAAAAGAGAGATATTGGCAAGGAAAAGCTGTCTTGTACCATTGCATTTTTCTCCCAAACGAAGGACACTAGAAATAAAATTTTAAAGCCTCCTGTTAGACCACCATCTACACGACATAGCCCTGAATTTTCCAATGCGCAGCTCTTTGCAAAAGAGAGATATTGGCAAGGAAAAGCTGTCTTGTACCATTGCATTTTTCTCCCAAACGAAGGACACTAGAATTAAAATTTTAAAGCCTCCTGTTAGACCATCATCTACACGATATAGCCCTGAATTTTCCAATGCGCAGCTCTTTGCAAACGAGAGATATTGGCAAGGAAAAGCTGTCTTGTACCTTTGCATTTTTCTCCCAAACGAAGGACACTAGAATTAAAATTTTAAAGCCTCCTGTTAGGCCATCATCTACACGATATAGCCCTGAATTTTCCAATGCGCAGCTCTTTGCAAAAGAGAGATATTGGCAAGGAAAAGCTGTCTTGTACCATTGCATTTTTCTCCCAAACGAAGGACACTAGAATTAAAATTTTAAAGCCTCCTGTTAGGCCATCATCTACACGATATAGCCCTGAATTTTCCAATGCGCAGCTCTTTGCAAAAGAGAGATATTGGCAAGGAAAAGCTGTCTTGTACCTTTGCATTTTTCTCCCAAACGAAGGACACTAGAAAGAAAATTTTAAAGCCTCCTGTTAGGCCATCATCTACACGACATAGCCCTGAATTTTCCAATGCGCAGCTCTTTGCAAAAGAGAGATATTGGCAAGGAAAAGCTGTCTTCTACCATTGCATTTTTCTCCCAAACGAAGGACACTAGAAAGAAAATTTTAAAGCCTCCTGTTAGACCATCATCTACACGACATAGCCCTGAATTTTCCAATGCGCAGCTCTTTGCAAAAGAGAGATATTGGCAAGGAAAAGCTGTCTTGTACCATTGCATTTTTCTCCCAAACGAAGGACACTAGAATTAAAATTTTAAAGCCTCCTGTTAGGCCATCATCTACACGATATAGCCCTGAATTTTCCAATGCGCAGCTCTTTGCAAAAGAGAGATATTGGCAAGGAAAAGCTGTCTTGTACCTTTGCATTTTTCTCCGAAACGAAGGACACTAGAAAGAAAATTTTAAAGCCTCCTGTTAGGCCATCATCTACACGACATAGCCCTGAATTTTCCAATGCGCAGCTCTTTGCAAAAGAGAGATATTGGCAAGGAAAAGCTGTATTGTACCATTGCATTTTTCTCCCAAACGAAGGACACTAGAAAGAAAATTTTAAAGCCTCCTGTTAGACCATCATCTACACGACATAGCCCTGAATTTTCCAATGCGCAGCTCTTTGCAAAAGCGAGATATTGGCAAGGAAAAGCTGTCTTGTACCTTTGCATTTTTCTCCCAAACGAAGGACACTAGAATTAAATGTTTACTGCCTCCTGTTAGGCCATCATCTACACGATATAGCCCTGAATTTTCCAATGCGCAGCTCTTTGCAAAAGAGAGATATTGGCAAGGAAAAGCTGTCTTGTACCTTTGCATTTTTCTCCCAAACGAAGGTCACTAGAAAGAAAATTTTAAAGCCTCCTGTTAGGCCATCATCTACACGACATAGCCCTGAATTTTCCAATGCGTAGCTCTTTGCAAAAGAGAGATATTGGCAAGGAAAAGCTGTCTTGTACCTTTGCATTTTTCTCCCAAACGAAGGACACTAGAAAGAAAATTTTAAAGCCTCCTGTTAGGCCATCATCTACACGACATAGCCCTGAATTTTCCAATGAGCAGCTCTTTGCAAAAGAGAGATATTGGCAAGGAAAAGCTTTCTTGTACCATTGCATTTTTCTCCCAAACGAAGGAAACTAGAAAGAAAATTTTAAAGCCTCCTGTTAGGCCATCATCTACACGACATAGCCCTGAATTTTCCAATGCGCAGCTCTTTGCAAAAGAGAGATATTGGCAAGGAAAAGCTGTCTTGTACCTTTGCATTTTGCTCCCAAACGAAGGACACTAGAATTAAAATTTTAAAGCCTCCTGTTAGGCCATCATCTACACGATATAGCCCTGAATTTTCCAATGCGCAGCTCTTTGCAAAAGAGAGATATTGGCAAGGAAAAGCTGTCTTGTACCATTGCATTTTTCTCCCAAACGAAGGACACTAGAAAGAAAATTTTAAAGCCTCCTGTTAGACCATCATCTACACGGCATAGCCATGAATTTTCCAATGCGCAGCTCTTTGCAAAAGAGAGATATTGGCAAGGAAAAGCTGTCTTGTACCTTTGCATTTTTCTCCCAAACGAAGGACACTAGAAAGAAAATTTTAAAGCCTCCTGTTAGACCATCATCTACACGGCATAGCCATGAATTTTCCAATGCGCAGCTCTTTGCAAAAGAGAGATATTGGCAAGGAAAAGCTGTATTGTACCATTGCATTTTTCTCCCAAACGAAGGACACTAGAAAGAAAATTTTAAAGCCTCCTGTTAGACCATCATCTACACGACATAGCCCTGAATTTTCCAATGCGCAGCTCTTTGCAAAAGAGAGATATTGGCAAGGAAAAGCTGTCTTGTACCATTGCATTTTTCTCCCAAACGAAGGACACTAGAATTAAAATTTTAAAGCCTCCTGTTAGGCCATCATCTACACGATATAGCCCTGAATTTTCCAATGCGCAGCTCTTTGCAAACGAGAGATATTGGCAAGGAAAAGCTGTCTTGTACCTTTGCATTTTTCTCCCAAACGAAGGACACAAGAAAGAAAATTTTAAAGCCTCCTGTTAGGCCATCATCTACACGACATAGCCCTGAATTTTCCAATGCGCAGCTCTTTGCAAAAGAGAGATATTGGCAAGGAAAAGCTGTCTTGTACCATTGCATTTTTCTCCCAAACGAAGGTCACTAGAAATAAAATTTTAAAGCCTCCTGTTAGACCACCATCTACACGACATAGCCCTGAATTTTCCAATGCGCAGCTCTTTGCAAAAGAGAGATATTGGCAAGGAAAAGCTGTCTTGTACCATTGCATTTTTCTCCCAAACGAAGGACACTAGAATTAAAATTTTAAAGCCTCCTGTTAGGCCATCATCTACACGATATAGCCCTGAATTTTCCAATGCGCAGCTCTTTGCAAACGAGAGATATTGGCAAGGAAAAGCTGTCTTGTACCTTTGCATTTTTCTCCCAAACGAAGGACACTAGAATTAAAATTTTAAAGCCTCCTGTTAGGCCATCATCTACACGATATAGCCCTGAATTTTCCAATGCGCAGCTCTTTGCAAAAGAGAGATATTGGCAAGGAAAAGCTGTCTTGTACCTTTGCATTTTTCTCCCAAACGAAGGACACTAGAAATAAAATTTTAAAGCCTCCTGTTAGGCCATCATCTACACGACATAGCCCTGAATTTTCCAATGCGCAGCTCTTTGCAAAAGAGAGATATTGGCAAGGAAAAGCTGTCTTGTACCATTGCATTTTTCTCCCAAACGAAGGACACTAGAAAGAAAATTTTAAAGCATCCTGTTAGACCATCATCTACACGACATAGCCCTGAATTTTCCAATGCGCAGCTCTTTGCAAAAGAGAGATATTGGCAAGGAAAAGCTGTCTTGTACCATTGCATTTTTCTCCCAAACGAAGGACACTAGAATTAAAATTTTAAAGCCTCCTGTTAGGCCATCATCTACACGATATAGCCCTGAATTTTCCAATGCGCAGCTCTTTGCAAAAGAGAGATATTGGCAAGGAAAAGCTGTCTTGTACCTTTGCATTTTTCTCCCAAACGAAGGACACTAGAAAGAAAATTTTAAAGCCTCCTGTTAGACCATCATCTACACGACATAGCCCTGAATTTTCCAATGCGCAGCTCTTTGCAAAAGAGAGATATTGGCAAGGAAAAGCTGTCTTGTACCTTTGCATTTTTCTCCCAAACGAAGGACACTAGAATTAAAATTTTAAAGCCTCCTGTTAGGCCATCATCTACACGATATAGCCCTGAATTTTCCAATGCGCAGCTCTTTGCAAAAGAGAGATATTGGCAAGGAAAAGCTGTCTTGTACCTTTGCATTTTTCTCCCAAACGAAGGTCACTAGAAAGAAAATTTTAAAGCCTCCTGTTAGGCCATCATCTACACGACATAGCCCTGAATTTTCCAATGCGTAGCTCTTTGCAAAAGAGAGATATTGGCAAGGAAAAGCTGTCTTGTACCTTTGCATTTTTCTCCCAAACGAAGGACACTAGAAAGAAAATTTTAAAGCCTCCTGTTAGGCCATCATCTACACGACATAGCCCTGAATTTTCCAATGCGCAGCTCTTTGCAAAAGAGAGATATTGGCAAGGAAAAGCTTTCTTGTACCATTGCATTTTTCTCCCAAACGAAGGAAACTAGAAAGAAAATTTTAAAGCCTCCTGTTAGGCCATCATCTACACGACATAGCCCTGAATTTTCCAATGCGCAGCTCTTTGCAAAAGAGAGATATTGGCAAGGAAAAGCTGTCTTGTACCTTTGCATTTTGCTCCCAAAAGAAGAACACTAGAATTAAAATTTTAAAGCCTCCTGTTAGGCCATCATCTACACGATATAGCCCTGAATTTTCCAATGCGCAGCTCTTTGCAAAAGAGAGATATTGGCAAGGAAAAGCTGTCTTGTACCATTGCATTTTTCTCCCAAACGAAGGACACTAGAAAGAAAATTTTAAAGCCTCCTGTTAGACCATCATCTACACGGCATAGCCATGAATTTTCTAAAGCGCAGCTCTTTGCAAAAGAGAGATATTGGCAAGGAAAAGCTGTCTTGTACCTTTGCATTTTTCTCCCAAACGAAGGACACTAGAAAGAAAATTTTAAAGCCTCCTGTTAGACCATCATCTACACGGCATAGCCATGAATTTTCCAATGCGCAGCTCTTTGCAAAAGAGAGATATTGGCAAGGAAAAGCTGTATTATACCATTGCATTTTTCTCCCAAACGAAGGACACTAGAAAGAAAATTTTAAAGCCTCCTGTTAGACCATCATCTACACGACATAGCCCTGAATTTTCCAATGCGCAGCTCTTTGCAAAAGAGAGATATTGGCAAGGAAAAGCTGTCTTGTACCATTGCATTTTTCTCCCAAACGAAGGACACTAGAATTAAAATTTTAAAGCCTCCTGTTAGGCCATCATCTACACGATATAGCCCTGAATTTTCCAATGCGCAGCTCTTTGCAAACGAGAGATATTGGCAAGGAAAAGCTGTCTTGTACCTTTGCATTTTTCTCCCAAACGAAGGACACAAGAAAGAAAATTTTAAAGCCTCCTGTTAGGCCATCATCTACACGACATAGCCCTGAATTTTCCAATGCGCAGCTCTTTGCAAAAGAGAGATATTGGCAAGGAAAAGCTGTCTTGTACCATTGCATTTTTCTCTCAAACGAAGGACACTAGAAATAAAATTTTAAAGCCTCCTGTTAGACCACCATCTACACGACATAGCCCTGAATTTTCCAATGCGCAGCTCTTTGCAAAAGAGAGATATTGGCAAGGAAAAGCTGTCTTGTACCATTGCATTTTTCTCCCAAACGAAGGACACTAGAATTAAAATTTTAAAGCCTCCTGTTAGGCCATCATCTACACGATATAGCCCTGAATTTTCCAATGCGCAGCTCTTTGCAAACGAGAGATATTGGCAAGGAAAAGCTGTCTTGTACCTTTGCATTTTTCTCCCAAACGAAGGACACTAGAATTAAAATTTTAAAGCCTCCTGTTAGGCCATCATCTACACGATATAGCCCTGAATTTTCCAATGCGCAGCTCTTTGCAAAAGAGAGATATTGGCAAGGAAAAACTGTCTTGTACCATTGGATTTTTCTCCCAAACGAAGGACACTAGAATGAAAATTTTAAAGCCTCCTGTTAGGCCATCATCTACACGGCATAGCCCTGAATTTTCCAATGCGCAGCTCTTTGCAAAAGAGAGATATTGGCAAGGAAAAGCTGTCTTGTACCTTTGCATTTTTCTCCCAAACGAAGGACACTAGAAAGAAAATTTTAAAGCCTCCTGTTAGTGCTTTATCTACACGGCATAGCCCTGAATTTTCCAATGCGTAGCTCTTTGCAAAAGAGAGATATTGGCAAGGAAAAGCTGTCTTGCACCTTTGCATTTTTCTCCCAAACGAAGGACACTAGAATTAAAATTTTAAAGCCTCCTGTTAGGCCATCATCTACACGACATAGCCCTGAATTTTCCAATGCGCAGCTCTTTGCAAAAGAGAGATATTGGCAAGGAAAAGCTGTCTTGTACCTTTGCATTTTTCTCCCAAACGAAGGTCACCAGAAAGAAAATTTTAAAGCCTCCTGTTAGGCCATCATCTACACGACATAGCCCTGAATTTTCCAATGCGCAGCTCTTTGCAAAAGAGAGATATTGGCAAGGAAAAGCTGTCTTGTACCTTTGCATTTTTCTCCCAAACGAAGGACACTAGAAAGAAAATTTTAAAGCCTCCTGTTTAGACCATCATCTGCACGGCATAGCCATGAATTTTCCAATGCGCAGCTCTTTGCAAAAGAGAGATATTGGCAAGGAAAAGCTGTCTTGTACCTTTGCATTTTTCTCCCAAACGAAGGACACTAGAATTAAAATTTTAAAGCCTCCTGTTAGGCCATCATCTACACGACATAGCCCTGAATTTTCCAATGCGCAGCTCTTTGCAAAAGAGAGATATTGGCAAGGACAAGCTGTCTTGTACCTTTGCATTTTTCTCCCAAACGAAGGTCACTAGAAAGAAAATTTTAAAGCCTCCTGTTAGTCCATCATCTACACGACATAGTCCTGAATTTTCCAATGCGTATCTCTTTGCAAAAGAGAGATATTGGCAAGGAAAAGCTGTCTTGTACCTTTGCATTTTTCTCCCAAACGAAGGTCACTAGAAAGAAAATTTTAAAGCCTCCTGTTAGGCCATCATCTACACGACATAGCCCTGAATTTTCCAATGCGTAGCTCTTTGCAAAAGAGAGATATTGGCAAGGAAAAGCTGTCTTGTACCTTTGCATTTTTCTCCCAAACGAAGGACACTAGAAAGAAAATTTTAAAGCCTCCTGTTTAGACCATCATCTAAACGGCATAGCCATGAATTTTCCAATGCGCAGCTCTTTGCAAAAGAGAGATATTGGCAAGGAAAAGCTGTCTTGCACCTTTGCATTTTTCTCCCAAACGAACGACACTAGAATTAAAATTTTAAAGCCTCCTGTTAGGCCATCATCTACACGACATAGCCCTGAATTTTCCAATGCGCAGCTCTTTGCAAAAGAGAGATATTGGCAAGGAAAAGCTCTCTTGTACCTTTGCATTTTTCTCCCAAACGAAGGTCACTAGAAAGAATATTTTAAAGCCTCCTGTTAGGCCATCATCTACACGACATAGCCCTGAATTTTCCAATGCGTAGCTCTTTGCAAAAGAGAGATATTGGCAAGGAAAAGCTGTCTTGTACCTTTGCATTTTTCTCCCAAACGAAGGACACTAGAAAGAAAATTTTAAAGCCTCCTGTTAGGCCATCATCTACACGACATAGCCCTGAATTTTCCAATGCGCAGCTCTTTGCAAAAGAGAGATATTGGCAAGGAAAAGCTGTCTTGTACCGTTGCATTTTTCTCCCAAACGAAGGACACTAGAATGAAAATTTTAAAGCCTCCTGTTAGTGCTTCATCTACACGGCATAGCCATGAATTTTCCAATGCGTAGCTCTTTGCAAAAGAGAGATATTGGCAAGGAAAAGCTGTCTTGTACCATTGCATTTTTCTCCCAAACGAAGGACACTAGAAAGAAAATTTTAAAGCCTCCTGTTAGACCATCATCTACACGGCATAGCCATGACTTTTCCAATGCGTAGCTTTTTGCAAAAAAAGAGAGATATTGGCAAGGAAAAGCTGTCTTGTACCTTTGCATTTTTCTCCCAAACGAAAGACACTAGAATTAAAATTTTAAAGCCTCCTGTTAGGCCATCATCTACACGACATAGCCCTGAATTTTCCAATGCGCAGCTCTTTGCAAAAGAGAGATATTGGCAAGGACAAGCTGTCTTGTACCTTTGCATTTTTCTCCCAAACGAAGGTCACTAGAAAGAAAATTTTAAAGCCTCCTGTTAGTCCATCATCTACACGACATAGTCCTGAATTTTCCAATGCGTATCTCTTTGCAAAAGAGAGATATTGGCAAGGAAAAGCTGTCTTGTACCTTTGCATTTTTCTCCCAAACGAAGGTCACTAGAAAGAACATTTTAAAGCCTCCTGTTAGGCCATCATCTACACGACATAGCCCTGAATTTTCCAATGCGCAGCTCTTTGCAAAAGAGAGATATTGGCAAGGAAAAGCTGTCTTGTACCTTTGCATTTTACTCCCAAACGAAGGACACTAGAATGAAAATTTTAAAGCCTCCTGTTAGTGCTTCATCTACACGGCATAGCCCTGAATTTTCCAATGCGTAGCTCTTTGCAAAAGAGAGATATTGGCAAGGAAAAGCTGTCTTGTACCTTTGCATTTTTCTCCCAAACGAAGGACACTAGAATTAAAATTTTAAAGCCTCCTGTTAGGCCATCATCTACACGGCATAGCCCTGAATTTTCCAATGCGCAGCTCTTTGCAAAAGAGAGATATTGGCAAGGAAAAGCTGTCTTGTACCTTTGCATTTTTCTCCCAAACGAAGGTCACTAGAAAGAAAATTTTAAAGCCTCCTGTTAGGCCATCATCTACACGACATAGCCCTGAATTTTCCAATGCGCAGCTCTTTGCAAAAGAGAGATATTGGCAAGGAAAATCTGTCTTGTACCTTTGCATTTTTCTCCCAAACGAAGGTCACTAGAAAGAAAATTTTAAAGCCTCCTGGTAGGCCATCATCTACACGACATAGCCCTGAATTTTCCAATGCGCAGCTCTTTGCAAAAGAGAGATATTGGCAAGGAAAAGCTGTCTTGTACCTTTGCATTTTTCTCCCAAACGAAGGACACTAGAATTAAAATTTTAAAGCCCTCCTGTTAGGCCATCATCTACACGACATAGCCCTGAATTTTCCAATGCGCAGCTCTTTGCAAAAGAGAGATATTGGCAAGGAAAAGCTGTCTTGTACCTTTGCATTTTCTCCCAAACGAAGGACACTAGAAAGAAAATTTTAAAGCCTCCTGTTTAGACCATCATCTACACGGCATAGCCATGAATTTTCCAATGCGCAGCTCTTTGCAAAAGAGAGATATTGGCAAGGAAAAGCTGTCTTGTACCTTTGCATTTTTCTCCCAAACGAAGGACACTAGAATTAAAATTTTAAAGCCTCCTGTTAGGCCATCATCTACACGACATAGCCCTGAATTTTCCAATGCGCAGCTATTTGCAAAAGAGAGATATTGGCAAGGACAAGCAGTCTTGTACCTTTGCATTTTTCTCCCAAACGAAGGTCACTAGAAAGAAAATTTTAAAGCCTCCTGTTAGGCCATCATCTACACGACATAGCCCTGAATTTTCCAATGCGTAGCTCTTTGCAAAAGAGAGATATTGGCAAGGAAAAGCTGTCTTGCACCTTTGCATTTTTCTCCCAAACGAAGGACACTAGAATTAAAATTTTAAAGCCTCCTGTTAGGCCATCATCTACACGACATAGCCCTGAATTTTCCAATGCGCAGCTCTTTGCAAAAGAGAGATATTGGCAAGGTAAAGCTGTCTTGTACCATTGCATTTTTCTCCCAAACGAAGGACACTAGAAAGAAAATTTTAAAGCCTCCTGTTAGGCCATCATCTACACGACATAGCCCTGAATTTTCCAATGCGCAGCTCTTTGCAAAAGAGAGATATTGGCAAGGAAAATCTGTCTTGTACCTTTGCATTTTTCTCCCAAACGAAGGTCACTAGAAAGAAAATTTTAAAGCCTCCTGTTAGGCCATCATCTACACGACATAGCCCTGAATTTTCCAATGCGCAGCTCTTTGCAAAAGAGAGATATTGGCAAGGAAAAGCTGTCTTGTACCTTTGCATTTTCTCCCAAACGAAGGACACTAGAATTAAAATTTTAAAGCCTCCTGTTAGGCCATTTTCCAATGCGCAGCTCTTTGCAAAAGAGAGATATTGGCAAGGAAAAGCTGTCTTGTACCTTTGCATTTTTCTCCCAAACGAAGGACACTAGAAAGAAAATTTTAAAGCCTCCTGTTAGGCCATCATCTACACGACATAGCCCTGAATTTTCCAATGCGCAGCTCTTTGCAAAAGAGAGATATTGGCAAGGTAAAGCTGTCTTGTACCTTTGCATTTTTCTCCCAAACGAAGGTCACTAGAAATAAAATTTTAAAGCCTCCTGTTAGGCCATCATCTACACGACATAGCCCTGAATTTTCCAATGCGCAGCTCTTTGCAAAAGAGAGATATTGGCAAGGAAAAGCTGTCTTGTACCTTTGCATTTTTCTCCCAAACGAAGGACACTAGAATGAAAATTTTAAAGCCTCCTGTTAGGCCATCATCTACACGGCATAGCCCTGAATTTTCCAATGCGCAGCTCTTTGCAAAAGAGAGATATTGGCAAGGAAAAGCTGTCTTGTACCTTTGCATTTTTCTACCAAACGAAGGACACTAGAAAGAAAATTTTAAAGCCTCCTGTTAGGCCATCATCTACACGGCATAGCCCTGAATTTTCCAATGCGTAGCTCTTTGCAAAAGAGAGATATTGGCAAGGAAAGCTGTCTTGTACCTTTGCATTTTTCTCCCAAACGAAGGTCACTAGAAAGAAAATTTTAAAGCCTCCTGTTAGGCCATCATCTACACGACATAGCCCTGAATTTTCCAATGCGTAGCTCTTTGCAAAAGAGAGATATTGGCAAGGAAAAGCTGTCTTGCACCTTTGCATTTTTCTCCCAAACGAAGGACACTAGAATTAAAATTTTAAAGCCTCCTGTTAGGCCATCATCTACACGACATAGCCCTGAATTTTCCAATGCGCAGCTCTTTGCAAAAGAGAGATATTGGCAAGGTAAAGCTGTCTTGTACCATTGCATTTTTCTCCCAAACGAAGGACACTAGAAAGAAAATTTTAAAGCCTCCTGTTAGGCCATCATCTACACGACATAGCCCTGAATTTTCCAATGCGCAGCTCTTTGCAAAAGAGAGATATTGGCAAGTAAAATCTGTCTTGTACCTTTGCATTTTTCTCCCAAACGAAGGTCACTAGAAAGAAAATTTTAAAGCCTCCTGTTAGGCCATCATCTACACGACATAGCCCTGAATTTTCCAATGCGCAGCTCTTTGCAAAAGAGAGATATTGGCAAGGAAAAGCTGTCTTGTACCTTTGCATTTTCTCCCAAACGAAGGACACTAGAATTAAAATTTTAAAGCCTCCTGTTAGGCCATTTTCCAATGCGCAGCTCTTTGCAAAAGAGAGATATTGGCAAGGAAAAGCTGTCTTGTACCTTTGCATTTTTCTCCCAAACGAAGGACACTAGAAAGAAAATTTTAAAGCCTCCTGTTAGGCCATCATCTACACGACATAGCCCTGAATTTTCCAATGCGCAGCTCTTTGCAAAAGAGAGATATTGGCAAGGTAAAGCTGTCTTGTACCTTTGCATTTTTCTCCCAAACGAAGGTCACTAGAAAGAAAATTTTAAAGCCTCCTGTTAGGCCATCATCTACACGGCATAGCCCTGAATTTTCCAATGCGTAGCTCTTTGCAAAAGAGAGATATTGGCAAGGAAAGCTGTCTTGTACCTTTGCATTTTTCTCCCAAACGAAGGACACTAGAAAGAAAATTTTAAAGCCTCCTGTTAGGCCATCATCTACACGGCATAGCCCTGAATTTTCCAATGCGCAGCTCTTTGCAAAAGAGAGATATTGGCAAGGAAAAGCTGTCTTGTACCTTTGCATTTTTCTCCCAAACGAAGGACACTAGAAAGAAAATTTTAAAGCCTCCTGTTAGGCCATCATCTACACGGCATAGCCCTGAATTTTCCAATGCGCAGCTCTTTGCAAAAGAGAGATATTGGCAAGGAAAAGCTGTCTTGTACCTTTGCATTTTTCTCCCAAACGAAGGACACTAGAATGAAAATTTTAAAGCCTCCTGTTAGGCCATCATCTACACGGCATAGCCCTGAATTTTCCAATGCGCAGCTCTTTGCAAAAGAGAGATATTGGCAAGGAAAAGCTGTCTTGTACCTTTGCAATTTTCTCCCAAACGAAGGACACTAGAATGAAAATTTTAAAGCCTCCTGTTAGGCCATCATCTACACGTCATAGCCCTGAATTTTCCAATGCGCAGCTCTTTGCAAAAGAGAGATATTGGCAAGGAAAAGCTGTCTTTTACCTTTGCATTTTTCTCCCAAACGAAGGACACTAGAAAGAAAATTTTAAAGCCTCCTGTTAGGCCATCATCTACACGGCATAGCCCTGAATTTTCCAATGCGCAGCTCTTTGCAAAAGAGAGATATTGGCAAGGAAAAGCTGTCTTGTACCTTTGCATTTTTCTCCCAAACGAAGGACACTAGAAAGAAAATTTTAAAGCCTCCTGTTAGGCCATCATCTACACGGCATAGCCCTGAATTTTCCAATGCGTAGCTCTTTGCAAAAGAGAGATATTGGCAAGGAAAAGCTGTCTTGTACCTTTGCATTTTTCTCCCAAACGAAGGACACTAGAATGAAAATTTTAAAGCCTCCTGTTAGGCCATCATCTACACGGCATAGCCCTGAATTTTCCAATGCGCAGCTCTTTGCAAAAGAGAGATATTGGCAAGGAAAAGCTGTCTTGTACCTTTGCATTTTTCTCCCAAACGAAGGACACTAGAAAGAAAATTTTAAAGCCTCCTGTTAGGCCATCATCTACACGGCATAGCCCTGAATTTTCCAATGCGCAGCTCTTTGCAAAAGAGAGATATTGGTAAGGAAAAGCTGTCTTGTACCTTTGCAATTTTCTCCCAAACGAAGGACACTAGAATGAAAATTTTAAAGCCTCCTGTTAGGCCATCATCTACACGTCATAGCCCTGAATTTTCCAATGCGCAGCTCTTTGCAAAAGAGAGATATTGGCAAGGAAAAGCTGTCTTTTACCTTTGCATTTTTCTCCCAAACGAAGGACACTAGAAAGAAAATTTTAAAGCCTCCTGTTAGGCCATCATCTACACGGCAAAGCCCTGAATTTTCCAATGCGCAGCTCTTTGCAAAAGAGAGATATTGGCAAGGAAAAGCTGTCTTGTACCTTTGCATTTTTCTCCCAAACGAAGGACACTAGAAAGAAAATTTTAAAGCCCCCTGTTAGGCCATCATCTACACGGCATAGCCCTGAATTTTCCAATGCGTAGCTCTTTGCAAAAGAGAGATATTGGCAAGGAAAAGCTGTCTTGTACCTTTGCATTTTTCTCCCAAACGAAGGACACTAGAATGAAAATTTTAAAGCCTCCTGTTAGGCCATCATCTACACGGCATAGCCCTGAATTTTCCAATGCGCAGCTCTTTGCAAAAGAGAGATATTGGCAAGGAAAAGCTGTCTTGTACCTTTGCATTTTTCTCCCAAACGAAGGTCACTAGAAAGAAAATTTTAAAGCCTCCTGTTAGGCCATCATCTACACGGCATAGCCCTGAATTTTCCAATGCGCAGCTCTTTGCAAAAGAGAGATATTGGCAAGGAAAAGCTGTCTTGTACCTTTGCATTTTTCTCCCAAACGAAGGACACTAGAAAGAAAATTTTAAAGCCTCCTGTTAGGCCATCATCTACACGGCATAGTCCTGAATTTTCCAATGCGCAGCTCTTTGCAAAAGAGAGATATTGGCAAGGAAAAGCTGTCTTGTACCTTTGCATTTTTCTCCCAAACGAAGGACACTAGAAAGAAAATTTTAAAGCCTCCTGTTAGGCCATCATCTACACGGCATAGTCCTGAATTTTCCAATGCGCAGCTCTTTGCAAAAGAGAGATATTGGCAAGGAAAAGCTGTCTTGTACCTTTGCATTTTTCTCCCAAACGAAGGACACTAGAATGAAAATTTTAAAGCCTCCTGTTAGGCCATCATCTACACGGCATAGCCCTGAATTTTCCAATGCGCAGCTCTTTGCAAAAGAGAGATATTGGCAAGGAAAGCTGTCTTGTACCTTTGCATTTTTCTCCCAAACGAAGGACACTAGAAAGAAAATTTTAAAGCCTCCTGTTAGGTCATCATCTACACGGCATAGCCCTGAATTTTCCAATGCGCAGCTCTTTGCAAAAGAGAGATATTGGCAAGGAAAAGCTGTCTTGTACCTTTGCATTTTTCTCCCAAACGAAGGACACTAGAAAGAAAATTTTAAAGCCTCCTGTTAGGCCATCATCTACACGGCATAGCCCTGAATTTTCCAATGCGCAGCTCTTTGCAAAAGAGAGATATTGGCAAGGAAAAGCTGTCTTGTACCTTTGCATTTTTCTCCCAAACGAAGGACACTAGAATGAAAATTTTAAAGCCTCCTGTTAGGCCATCATCTACACGGCATAGCCCTGAATTTTCCAATGCGCAGCTCTTTGCAAAAGAGAGATATTGGCAAGGAAAAGCTGTCTTGTACCTTTGCAATTTTCTCCCAAACGAAGGACACTAGAATGAAAATTTTAAAGCCTCCTGTTAGGCCATCATCTACACGTCATAGCCCTGAATTTTCCAATGCGCAGCTCTTTGCAAAAGAGAGATATTGGCAAGGAAAAGCTGTCTTTTACCTTTGCATTTTTCTCCCAAACGAAGGACACTAGAAAGAAAATTTTAAAGCCTCCTGTTAGGCCATCATCTACACGGCATAGCCCTGAATTTTCCAATGCGCAGCTCTTTGCAAAAGAGAGATATTGGCAAGGAAAAGCTGTCTTGTACCTTTGCATTTTTCTCCCAAACGAAGGACACTAGAAAGAAAATTTTAAAGCCCCCTGTTAGGCCATCATCTACACGGCATAGCCCTGAATTTTCCAATGCGTAGCTCTTTGCAAAAGAGAGATATTGGCAAGGAAAAGCTGTCTTGTACCTTTGCATTTTTCTCCCAAACGAAGGACACTAGAATGAAAATTTTAAAGCCTCCTGTTAGGCCATCATCTACACGGCATAGCCCTGAATTTTCCAATGCGCAGCTCTTTGCAAAAGAGAGATATTGGCAAGGAAAAGCTGTCTTGTACCTTTGCATTTTTCTCCCAAACGAAGGACACTAGAAAGAAAATGTTAAAGCCTCCTGTTAGGCCACATCTACACGGCATAGCCCTGAATTTTCCAATGCGCAGCTCTTTGCAAAAGAGAGATATTGGCAAGGAAAAGCTGTCTTGTACCTTTGCATTTTTCTCCCAAACGAAGGACACTAGAAAGAAAATTTTAAAGCCTCCTGTTAGGCCATCATCTACACGGCATAGTCCTGAATTTTCCAATGCGCAGCTCTTTGCAAAAGAGAGATATTGGCAAGGAAAAGCTGTCTTGTACCTTTGCATTTTTCTCCCAAACGAAGGACACTAGAAAGAAAATTTTAAAGCCTCCTGTTAGGCCATCATCTACACGGCATAGTCCTGAATTTTCCAATGCGCAGCTCTTTGCAAAAGAGAGATATTGGCAAGGAAAGCTGTCTTGTACCTTTGCATTTTTCTCCCAAACGAAGGACACTAGAAAGAAAATTTTAAAGCCTCCTGTTAGGTCATCATCTACACGGCATAGCCCTGAATTTTCCAATGCGCAGCTCTTTGCAAAAGAGAGATATTGGCAAGGAAAAGCTGTCTTGTACCTTTGCATTTTTCTCCCAAACGAAGGACACTAGAAAGAAAATTTTAAAGCCTCCTGTTAGGCCATCATCTACACGGCATAGCCCTGAATTTTCCAATGCGCAGCTCTTTGCAAAAGAGAGATATTGGCAAGGAAAAGCTGTCTTGTACCTTTGCATTTTTCTCCCAAACGAAGGACACTAGAATGAAAATTTTAAAGCCTCCTGTTAGGCCATCATCTACACGGCATAGCCCTGAATTTTCCAATGCGCAGCTCTTTGCAAAAGAGAGATATTGGCAAGGAAAAGCTGTCTTGTACCTTTGCAATTTTCTCCCAAACGAAGGACACTAGAATGAAAATTTTAAAGCCTCCTGTTAGGCCATCATCTACACGTCATAGCCCTGAATTTTCCAATGCGCAGCTCTTTGCAAAAGAGAGATATTGGCAAGGAAAAGCTGTCTTTTACCTTTGCATTTTTCTCCCAAACGAAGGACACTAGAAAGAAAATTTTAAAGCCTCCTGTTAGGCCATCATCTACACGGCATAGCCCTGAATTTTCCAATGCGCAGCTCTTTGCAAAAGAGAGATATTGGCAAGGAAAAGCTGTCTTGTACCTTTGCATTTTTCTCCCAAACGAAGGACACTAGAAAGAAAATTTTAAAGCCCCCTGTTAGGCCATCATCTACACGGCATAGCCCTGAATTTTCCAATGCGTAGCTCTTTGCAAAAGAGAGATATTGGCAAGGAAAAGCTGTCTTGTACCTTTGCATTTTTCTCCCAAACGAAGGACACTAGAATGAAAATTTTAAAGCCTCCTGTTAGGCCATCATCTACACGGCATAGCCCTGAATTTTCCAATGCGCAGCTCTTTGCAAAAGAGAGATATTGGCAAGGAAAAGCTGTCTTGTACCTTTGCATTTTTCTCCCAAACGAAGGACACTAGAAAGAAAATGTTAAAGCCTCCTGTTAGGCCACATCTACACGGCATAGCCCTGAATTTTCCAATGCGCAGCTCTTTGCAAAAGAGAGATATTGGCAAGGAAAAGCTGTCTTGTACCTTTGCATTTTTCTCCCAAACGAAGGACACTAGAAAGAAAATTTTAAAGCCTCCTGTTAGGCCATCATCTACACGGCATAGTCCTGAATTTTCCAATGCGCAGCTCTTTGCAAAAGAGAGATATTGGCAAGGAAAAGCTGTCTTGTACCTTTGCATTTTTCTCCCAAACGAAGGACACTAGAAAGAAAATTTTAAAGCCTCCTGTTAGGCCATCATCTACACGGCATAGTCCTGAATTTTCCAATGCGCAGCTCTTTGCAAAAGAGAGATATTGGCAAGGAAAAGCTGTCTTGTACCTTTGCATTTTTCTCCCAAACGAAGGAAACTAGAATGAAAATTTTAAAGCCTCCTGTTAGGGCTTCATCTACACGGCATAGCCCTGAATTTTCCAATGCGTAGCTCTTTGCAAAAGAGAGATATTGGCAAGGAAAAGCTGTCTTGTACCTTTGCATTTTTCTCCCAAACGAAGGACACTAGAAAGAAAATTTTAAAGCCTCCTGTTAGGCCATCATCTACACGGCATAGCCCTGAATTTTCCAATGCGCAGCTCTTTGCAAAAGAGAGATATTGGCAAGGAAAAGCTGTCTTGTACCTTTGCATTTTTTTCCCAAACGAAGGACACTAGAATGAAAATTTTAAAGCCTCCTGTTAGTGCTTCATCTACACGGTATAGCCCTGAATTTTCCAATGCGTAGCTCTTTGCAAAAGAGAGATATTGGCAAGGAAAAGCTGTCTTGTACCTTTGCATTTTTCTCCCAAACGAAGGACACTAGAAAGAAAATTTTAAAGCCTCCTGTTAGGCCATCATCTACACGGCATAGCCCTGAATTTTCCAATGCGCAGCTCTCTGCAAAAGAGAGATATTGGCAAGGAAAAGCTGTTTTGTACCTTTGCATTTTTCTCCCAAACGAAGGACACTAGAAAGAAAATTTTAAAGCCTCCTGTTAGGCCATCATCTACACGGCATAGCCCTGAATTTTCCAATGCGCAGCTCTTTGCAAAAGAGAGATATTGGCAAGGAAAAGCTGTCTTGTACCTTTGCATTTTTCTCCCAAACGAAGGACACTAGAATGAAAATTTTAAAGCCTCCTGTTAGGCCATCATCTACACGGCATAGCCCTGAATTTTCCAATGCGCAGCTCTTTGCAAAAGAGAGATATTGGCAAGGAAAAGCTGTCTTGTACCTTTGCATTTTTCTCCCAAACGAAGGACACTAGAAAGAAAATTTTAAAGCCTCCTGTTAGGCCATCATCTACACGGCATAGCCCTGAATTTTCCAATGCGTAGCTCTTTGCAAAAGAGAGATATTGGCAAGGAAAGCTGTCTTGTACCTTTGCATTTTTCTCCCAAACGAAGGACACTAGAAAGAAAATTTTTAAGCCTCCTGTTAGGCCATCATCTACACGGCATAGCCCTGAATTTTCCAATGCGCAGCTCTTTGCAAAAGAGAGATATTGGCAAGGAAAAGCTGTCTTGTACCTTTGCATTTTTCTCCCAAACGAAGGACACTAGAAAGAAAATTTTAAAGCCTCCTGTTAGGCCATCATCTACACGGCATAGCCCTGAATTTTCCAATGCGCAGCTCTTTGCAAAAGAGAGATATTGGCAAGGAAAAGCTGTCTTGTACCTTTGCATTTTTCTCCCAAACGAAGGACACTAGAATGAAAATTTTAAAGCCTCCTGTTAGGCCATCATCTACACGGCATAGCCCTGAATTTTCCAATGCGCAGCTCTTTGCAAAAGAGAGATATTGGCAAGGAAAAGCTGTCTTGTACCTTTGCATTTTTCTCCCAAACGAAGGACACTAGAAAGAAAATTTTAAAGCCCCCTGTTAGGCCATCATCTACACGGCATAGCCCTGAATTTTCCAATGCGTAGCTCTTTGCAAAAGAGAGATATTGGCAAGGAAAAGCTGTCTTGTACCTTTGCATTTTTCTCCCAAACGAAGGACACTAGAATGAAAATTTTAAAGCCTCCTGTTAGGCCATCATCTACACGGCATAGCCCTGAATTTTCCAATGCGCAGCTCTTTGCAAAAGAGAGATATTGGCAAGGAAAAGCTGTCTTGTACCTTTGCATTTTTCTCCCAAACGAAGGACACTAGATAGAAAATTTTAAAGCCTCCTGTTAGGCCACATCTACACGGCATAGCCCTGAATTTTCCAATGCGCAGCTCTTTGCAAAAGAGAGATATTGGCAAGGAAAAGCTGTCTTGTACCTTTGCATTTTTCTCCCAAACGAAGGACACTAGAAAGAAAATTTTAAAGCCTCCTGTTAGGCCATCATCTACACGGCATAGTCCTGAATTTTCCAATGCGCAGCTCTTTGCAAAAGAGAGATATTGGCAAGGAAAAGCTGTCTTGTACCTTTGCATTTTTCTCCCAAACGAAGGACACTAGAAAGAAAATTTTAAAGCCTCCTGTTAGGCCATCATCTACACGGCATAGTCCTGAATTTTCCAATACGCAGCTCTTTGCAAAAGAGAGATATTGGCAAGGAAAAGCTGTCTTGTACCTTTGCATTTTTCTCCCAAACGAAGGAAACTAGAATGAAAATTTTAAAGCCTCCTGTTAGGGCTTCATCTACACGGCATAGCCCTGAATTTTCCAATGCGTAGCTCTTTGCAAAAGAGAGATATTGGCAAGGAAAAGCTGTCTTGTACCTTTGCATTTTTCTCCCAAACGAAGGACACTAGAAAGAAAATTTTAAAGCCTCCTGTTAGGCCATCATCTACACGGCATAGCCCTGAATTTTCCAATGCGCAGCTCTTTGCAAAAGAGAGATATTGGCAAGGAAAAGCTGTCTTGTACCTTTGCATTTTTTTACCAAACGAAGGACACTAGAATGAAAATTTTAAAGCCTCCTGTTAGTGCTTCATCTACACGGTATAGCCCTGAATTTTCCAATGCGTAGCTCTTTGCAAAAGAGAGATATTGGCAAGGAAAAGCTGTCTTGTACCTTTGCATTTTTCTCCCAAACGAAGGACACTAGAAAGAAAATTTTAAAGCCTCCTGTTAGGCCATCATCTACACGGCATAGCCCTGAATTTTCCAATGCGCAGCTTTCTGCAAAAGAGAGATATTGGCAAGGAAAAGCTGTTTTGTACCTTTGCATTTTTCTCCCAAACGAAGGACACTAGAAAGAAAATTTTAAAGCCTCCTGTTAGGCCATCATCTACACGGCATAGCCCTGAATTTTCCAATGCGCAGCTCTTTGCAAAAGAGAGATATTGGCAAGGAAAAGCTGTCTTGTACCTTTGCATTTTTCTCCCAAACGAAGGACACTAGAATGAAAATTTTAAAGCCTCCTGTTAGGCCATCATCTACACGGCATAGCCCTGAATTTTCCAATGCGCAGCTCTTTGCAAAAGAGAGATATTGGCAAGGAAAAGCTGTCTTGTACCTTTGCATTTTTCTCCCAAACGAAGGACACTAGAAAGAAAATTTTAAAGCCTCCTGTTAGGCCATCATCTACTCGGCATAGCCCTGAATTTTCCAATGCGTAGCTCTTTGCAAAAGAGAGATATTGGCAAGGAAAGCTGTCTTGTACCTTTGCATTTTTCTCCCAAACGAAGGACACTAGAAAGAAAATTTTAAAGCCTCCTGTTAGGCCATCATCTACACGGCATAGCCCTGAATTTTCCAATGCGCAGCTCTTTGCAAAAGAGAGATATTGGCAAGGAAAAGCTGTCTTGTACCTTTGCATTTTTCTCCCAAACGAAGGACACTAGAAAGAAAATTTTAAAGCCTCCTGTTAGGCCATCATCTACACGGCATAGCCCTGAATTTTCCAATGCGCAGCTCTTTGCAAAAGAGAGATATTGGCAAGGAAAAGCTGTCTTGTACCTTTGCATTTTTCTCCCAAACGAAGGACACTAGAATGAAAATTTTAAAGCCTCCTGTTAGGCCATCATCTACACGGCATAGCCCTGAATTTTCCAATGCGCAGCTCTTTGCAAAAGAGAGATATTGGCAAGGAAAAGCTGTCTTGTACCTTTGCAATTTTCTCCCAAACGAAGGACACTAGAATGAAAATTTTAAAGCCTCCTGTTAGGCCATCATCTACACGTCATAGCCCTGAATTTTCCAATGCGCAGCTCTTTGCAAAAGAGAGATATTGGCAAGGAAAAGCTGTCTTTTACCTTTGCATTTTTCTCCCAAACGAAGGACACTAGAAAGAAAATTTTAAAGCCTCCTGTTAGGCCATCATCTACACGGCATAGCCCTGAATTTTCCAATGCGCAGCTCTTTGCAAAAGAGAGATATTGGCAAGGAAAAGCTGTCTTGTACCTTTGCATTTTTTTACCAAACGAAGGACACTAGAATGAAAATTTTAAAGCCTCCTGTTAGTGCTTCATCTACACGGTATAGCCCTGAATTTTCCAATGCGTAGCTCTTTGCAAAAGAGAGATATTGGCAAGGAAAAGCTGTCTTGTACCTTTGCATTTTTCTCCCAAACGAAGGACACTAGAAAGAAAATTTTAAAGCCTCCTGTTAGGCCATCATCTACACGGCATAGCCCTGAATTTTCCAATGCGCAGCTTTCTGCAAAAGAGAGATATTGGCAAGGAAAAGCTGTTTTGTACCTTTGCATTTTTCTCCCAAACGAAGGACACTAGAAAGAAAATTTTAAAGCCTCCTGTTAGGCCATCATCTACACGGCATAGCCCTGAATTTTCCAATGCGCAGCTCTTTGCAAAAGAGAGATATTGGCAAGGAAAAGCTGTCTTGTACCTTTGCATTTTTCTCCCAAACGAAGGACACTAGAATGAAAATTTTAAAGCCTCCTGTTAGGCCATCATCTACACGGCATAGCCCTGAATTTTCCAATGCGCAGCTCTTTGCAAAAGAGAGATATTGGCAAGGAAAAGCTGTCTTGTACCTTTGCATTTTTCTCCCAAACGAAGGACACTAGAAAGAAAATTTTAAAGCCTCCTGTTAGGCCATCATCTACTCGGCATAGCCCTGAATTTTCCAATGCGTAGCTCTTTGCAAAAGAGAGATATTGGCAAGGAAAGCTGTCTTGTACCTTTGCATTTTTCTCCCAAACGAAGGACACTAGAAAGAAAATTTTAAAGCCTCCTGTTAGGCCATCATCTACACGGCATAGCCCTGAATTTTCCAATGCGCAGCTCTTTGCAAAAGAGAGATATTGGCAAGGAAAAGCTGTCTTGTACCTTTGCATTTTTCTCCCAAACGAAGGACACTAGAAAGAAAATTTTAAAGCCTCCTGTTAGGCCATCATCTACACGGCATAGCCCTGAATTTTCCAATGCGCAGCTCTTTGCAAAAGAGAGATATTGGCAAGGAAAAGCTGTCTTGTACCTTTGCATTTTTCTCCCAAACGAAGGACACTAGAATGAAAATTTTAAAGCCTCCTGTTAGGCCATCATCTACACGGCATAGCCCTGAATTTTCCAATGCGCAGCTCTTTGCAAAAGAGAGATATTGGCAAGGAAAAGCTGTCTTGTACCTTTGCAATTTTCTCCCAAACGAAGGACACTAGAATGAAAATTTTAAAGCCTCCTGTTAGGCCATCATCTACACGTCATAGCCCTGAATTTTCCAATGCGCAGCTCTTTGCAAAAGAGAGATATTGGCAAGGAAAAGCTGTCTTTTACCTTTGCATTTTTCTCCCAAACGAAGGACACTAGAAAGAAAATTTTAAAGCCTCCTGTTAGGCCATCATCTACACGGCATAGCCCTGAATTTTCCAATGCGCAGCTCTTTGCAAAAGAGAGATATTGGCAAGGAAAAGCTGTCTTGTACCTTTGCATTTTTCTCCCAAACGAAGGAAACTAGAATGAAAATTTTAAAGCCTCCTGTTAGGGCTTCATCTACACGGCATAGCCCTGAATTTTCCAATGCGTAGCTCTTTGCAAAAGAGAGATATTGGCAAGGAAAAGCTGTCTTGTACCTTTGCATTTTTCTCCCAAACGAAGGACACTAGAAAGAAAATTTTAAAGCCTCCTGTTAGGCCATCATCTACACGGCATAGCCCTGAATTTTCCAATGCGCAGCTCTTTGCAAAAGAGAGATATTGGCAAGGAAAAGCTGTCTTGTACCTTTGCATTTTTTTCCCAAACGAAGGACACTAGAATGAAAATTTTAAAGCCTCCTGTTAGTGCTTCATCTACACGGTATAGCCCTGAATTTTCCAATGCGTAGCTCTTTGCAAAAGAGAGATATTGGCAAGGAAAAGCTGTCTTGTACCTTTGCATTTTTCTCCCAAACGAAGGACACTAGAAAGAAAATTTTAAAGCCTCCTGTTAGGCCATCATCTACACGGCATAGCCCTGAATTTTCCAATGCGCAGCTCTCTGCAAAAGAGAGATATTGGCAAGGAAAAGCTGTTTTGTACCTTTGCATTTTTCTCCCAAACGAAGGACACTAGAAAGAAAATTTTAAAGCCTCCTGTTAGGCCATCATCTACACGGCATAGCCCTGAATTTTCCAATGCGCAGCTCTTTGCAAAAGAGAGATATTGGCAAGGAAAAGCTGTCTTGTACCTTTGCATTTTTCTCCCAAACGAAGGACACTAGAATGAAAATTTTAAAGCCTCCTGTTAGGCCATCATCTACACGGCATAGCCCTGAATTTTCCAATGCGCAGCTCTTTGCAAAAGAGAGATATTGGCAAGGAAAAGCTGTCTTGTACCTTTGCATTTTTCTCCCAAACGAAGGACACTAGAAAGAAAATTTTAAAGCCTCCTGTTAGGCCATCATCTACACGGCATAGCCCTGAATTTTCCAATGCGTAGCTCTTTGCAAAAGAGAGATATTGGCAAGGAAAGCTGTCTTGTACCTTTGCATTTTTCTCCCAAACGAAGGACACTAGAAAGAAAATTTTTAAGCCTCCTGTTAGGCCATCATCTACACGGCATAGCCCTGAATTTTCCAATGCGCAGCTCTTTGCAAAAGAGAGATATTGGCAAGGAAAAGCTGTCTTGTACCTTTGCATTTTTCTCCCAAACGAAGGACACTAGAAAGAAAATTTTAAAGCCTCCTGTTAGGCCATCATCTACACGGCATAGCCCTGAATTTTCCAATGCGCAGCTCTTTGCAAAAGAGAGATATTGGCAAGGAAAAGCTGTCTTGTACCTTTGCATTTTTCTCCCAAACGAAGGACACTAGAATGAAAATTTTAAAGCCTCCTGTTAGGCCATCATCTACACGGCATAGCCCTGAATTTTCCAATGCGCAGCTCTTTGCAAAAGAGAGATATTGGCAAGGAAAAGCTGTCTTGTACCTTTGCATTTTTCTCCCAAACGAAGGACACTAGAAAGAAAATTTTAAAGCCCCCTGTTAGGCCATCATCTACACGGCATAGCCCTGAATTTTCCAATGCGTAGCTCTTTGCAAAAGAGAGATATTGGCAAGGAAAAGCTGTCTTGTACCTTTGCATTTTTCTCCCAAACGAAGGACACTAGAATGAAAATTTTAAAGCCTCCTGTTAGGCCATCATCTACACGGCATAGCCCTGAATTTTCCAATGCGCAGCTCTTTGCAAAAGAGAGATATTGGCAAGGAAAAGCTGTCTTGTACCTTTGCATTTTTCTCCCAAACGAAGGACACTAGATAGAAAATTTTAAAGCCTCCTGTTAGGCCACATCTACACGGCATAGCCCTGAATTTTCCAATGCGCAGCTCTTTGCAAAAGAGAGATATTGGCAAGGAAAAGCTGTCTTGTACCTTTGCATTTTTCTCCCAAACGAAGGACACTAGAAAGAAAATTTTAAAGCCTCCTGTTAGGCCATCATCTACACGGCATAGTCCTGAATTTTCCAATGCGCAGCTCTTTGCAAAAGAGAGATATTGGCAAGGAAAAGCTGTCTTGTACCTTTGCATTTTTCTCCCAAACGAAGGACACTAGAAAGAAAATTTTAAAGCCTCCTGTTAGGCCATCATCTACACGGCATAGTCCTGAATTTTCCAATACGCAGCTCTTTGCAAAAGAGAGATATTGGCAAGGAAAAGCTGTCTTGTACCTTTGCATTTTTCTCCCAAACGAAGGAAACTAGAATGAAAATTTTAAAGCATCCTGTTAGGGCTTCATCTACACGGCATAGCCCTGAATTTTCCAATGCGTAGCTCTTTGCAAAAGAGAGATATTGGCAAGGAAAAGCTGTCTTGTACCTTTGCATTTTTCTCCCAAACGAAGGACACTAGAAAGAAAATTTTAAAGCCTCCTGTTAGGCCATCATCTACACGGCATAGCCCTGAATTTTCCAATGCGCAGCTCTTTGCAAAAGAGAGATATTGGCAAGGAAAAGCTGTCTTGTACCTTTGCATTTTTTTACCAAACGAAGGACACTAGAATGAAAATTTTAAAGCCTCCTGTTAGTGCTTCATCTACACGGTATAGCCCTGAATTTTCCAATGCGTAGCTCTTTGCAAAAGAGAGATATTGGCAAGGAAAAGCTGTCTTGTACCTTTGCATTTTTCTCCCAAACGAAGGACACTAGAAAGAAAATTTTAAAGCCTCCTGTTAGGCCATCATCTACACGGCATAGCCCTGAATTTTCCAATGCGCAGCTTTCTGCAAAAGAGAGATATTGGCAAGGAAAAGCTGTTTTGTACCTTTGCATTTTTCTCCCAAACGAAGGACACTAGAAAGAAAATTTTAAAGCCTCCTGTTAGGCCATCATCTACACGGCATAGCCCTGAATTTTCCAATGCGCAGCTCTTTGCAAAAGAGAGATATTGGCAAGGAAAAGCTGTCTTGTACCTTTGCATTTTTCTCCCAAACGAAGGACACTAGAATGAAAATTTTAAAGCCTCCTGTTAGGCCATCATCTACACGGCATAGCCCTGAATTTTCCAATGCGCAGCTCTTTGCAAAAGAGAGATATTGGCAAGGAAAAGCTGTCTTGTACCTTTGCATTTTTCTCCCAAACGAAGGACACTAGAAAGAAAATTTTAAAGCCTCCTGTTAGGCCATCATCTACTCGGCATAGCCCTGAATTTTCCAATGCGTAGCTCTTTGCAAAAGAGAGATATTGGCAAGGAAAGCTGTCTTGTACCTTTGCATTTTTCTCCCAAACGAAGGACACTAGAAAGAAAATTTTAAAGCCTCCTGTTAGGCCATCATCTACACGGCATAGCCCTGAATTTTCCAATGCGCAGCTCTTTGCAAAAGAGAGATATTGGCAAGGAAAAGCTGTCTTGTACCTTTGCATTTTTCTCCCAAACGAAGGACACTAGAAAGAAAATTTTAAAGTCTCCTGTTAGGCCATCATCTACACGGCATAGCCCTGAATTTTCCAATGCGCAGCTCTTTGCAAAAGAGAGATATTGGCAAGGAAAAGCTGTCTTGTACCTTTGCATTTTTCTCCCAAACGAAGGACACTAGAATGAAAATTTTAAAGCCTCCTGTTAGGCCATCATCTACACGGCATAGCCCTGAATTTTCCAATGCGCAGCTCTTTGCAAAAGAGAGATATTGGCAAGGAAAAGCTGTCTTGTACCTTTGCAATTTTCTCCCAAACGAAGGACACTAGAATGAAAATTTTAAAGCCTCCTGTTAGGCCATCATCTACACGTCATAGCCCTGAATTTTCCAATGCGCAGCTCTTTGCAAAAGAGAGATATTGGCAAGGAAAAGCTGTCTTTTACCTTTGCATTTTTCTCCCAAACGAAGGACACTAGAAAGAAAATTTTAAAGCCTCCTGTTAGGCCATCATCTACACGGCATAGCCCTGAATTTTCCAATGCGCAGCTCTTTGCAAAAGAGAGATATTGGCAAGGAAAAGCTGTCTTGTACCTTTGCATTTTTCTCCCAAACGAAGGACACTAGAAAGAAAATTTTAAAGCCCCCTGTTAGGCCATCATCTACACGGCATAGCCCTGAATTTTCCAATGCGTAGCTCTTTGCAAAAGAGAGATATTGGCAAGGAAAAGCTGTCTTGTACCTTTGCATTTTTCTCCCAAACGAAGGACACTAGAATGAAAATTTTAAAGCCTCCTGTTAGGCCATCATCTACACGGCATAGCCCTGAATTTTCCAATGCGCAGCTCTCTGCAAAAGAGAGATATTGGCAAGGAAAAGCTGTTTTGTACCTTTGCATTTTTCTCCCAAACGAAGGACACTAGAAAGAAAATTTTAAAGCCTCCTGTTAGGCCATCATCTACACGGCATAGCCCTGAATTTTCCAATGCGCAGCTCTTTGCAAAAGAGAGATATTGGCAAGGAAAAGCTGTCTTGTACCTTTGCATTTTTCTCCCAATTACCACTTTAATAATAGGGTAAAGAAAATTAAGTGGATTTTTGAAAGAAAACAGTACTGTCAATATACTATTAAAACAAATTAAAATGGTAAAAGTTATTGTACTTTAAGTAAAATTAAAAGAGCTAAAATATCAATCCCAGTTTTGGATTACTTTAATTAAAAAAAATGCATATAGCAAAGGATAGTTTCAATCTGCCTACCTCTGGGTTATGGGCCCAGCATGCTTCCATTGCTGTACTCTGCTGCACATGTAAGTGCAAGAGATCCCGAAGCACTCACTCATCATGGGAAAGTACCAATGTGTTTCTTCGTTGGTTGATTTAAGAAACATCTTACAAAAACTCTCCAGATTATTGACTTTTTAAAGTTTTTCTAATAAACGTTCTAGATGAATGCTTATTAGCCTTTGTCAGTATGCACTTTTGCAAAGTGTCTCTGTGGCGCAATCAGTTAGTGTGTTTGGCTGCTAACCAAAAGGTTGGTGGTTCAATCCCACCCAGGGACGTAATTGAACTTGTGATAAGATTTTGGTGATCTTTAAGTAGTCAAGTCAAAATTTCAAACCCCCTCTTATGGTGTAGGGTACCTGGCCTTCTCTGATGTAATCAGAGTTAGATTTGATTAAGTGATTTTATAAAAAACAGCTAGGAAGCACAATTTAGCAGTGGGTTGCAGAGAAAAAAAAATATGCTTGCAGAAAAATCAAATTGAGTGATTAAACAGCTCTTCATTTTCTGGCTTTATTTTTATGCTAACAAATCTGTTCTCTGAAAAGTGTCCACAAAGCCAAGTCTCTGATTAACACCTTTGTAAGGATGGTTTTTCACCTATTACTAAATTAAACTTGCTTCATTGGAAAGGCAGCAAGATGTATCCTCATTTCAATGTCTACTGAAATAATACGGGTTGACACCAGGAAACATTAACGCCAATGCATCCTTGCTGCTTTCTCATGTGGAAGTCTGTTTAATGTGAAAACAAGGTGATATCTAATTAGCACACAGGTAAGGAATTAAGAAAATCTTTATTTAAGGGGGAAGATGTTTCTCACAAAATCGTTGCCCCGATGCATCATTGAAATTCAAGCTGGAAAGATGATTTTAATATATCACTTGTACATTTTGTATTGCTCTTCTGGTGACAATGTAGTTTGTTTTTGTCAATTACCATTTTAATAATAGGGTAAAGAAAATTAAGTGGATTTTTGAAAGAAAACTATACTGTCAATATACTATTAAAACAAATTAAAATGGCAAAAGTTATTGTACTTTAAGTAAAAATAAAAGAGCAAAAATATCAATCCCAGTTTTTATTACTTAAATTAACAAAAAAAACTGCATATAGCAAAGGATAGTTTCAATCTGCCTACCTCTGGGTTATGGCCAGCATGCTTCCATTGCAGTACTCTGCTGCACATGTAAGTGCAAGAGATCCTGAAGCACTCACTCATCATGGGAAAGTACCAATGTGTTTCTTCGTTGGTTTATGGAAGAAACATCTTACAAAAACTCTCCAGATTATTAACTTTTTAAAGTTTTTTTAATAAACGTTCTAGATGAATGCTTATTAGCCTTTGTCAGTATGCACTTTTGCAAAGTGTCTCTGTGGCGCAATCAGTTAGTGTGTTTGGCTGCTAACCAAAAGGTTGGTGGTTCAATCCCACCCAGGGACGTAATTGACCTTGTGATAAGATTTTGGTGATCTTTTAGTAGTCAAGTCAAAATTTCAAACCCCCTCTTATGGTGTAGGGTACCTGGCCTTCTCTAATTTAATCAGAGTTAGATTTGATTAAGTGATTTTATAAAAAAACAGCTAGGAAGCACAATTTAGCAGTGGGTTGCAGAGAAAAAAAAATATGCTTGCAGAAAAATCAAATTGAGTGATTAAACAGCTCTTCATTTTCTGGCTTTATTTTTATGCTAACAAATCTGTTCTCTGAAAAGTGTCCACAAAGCCAAGTCTCTGATTAACACCTTTGTAAGGATGGTTTTTCACCTATTACTAAATTAAACTTGCTTCATTGGAAAGGCAGCAAGATGTATCCTCATTTCAATGTCTACTGAAATAATACGGGTTGACACCAGGAAACATTAACGCCAATGCATCCTTGCTGCTTTCTCATGTGGAAGTCTGTTTAATGTGAAAATAAGGTGATATCTAATTAGCACACAGGTAAGGAATTAAGAAAATCTTTATTTAAGGGGGAAGATGTTTCTCACAAAATCGTTGCCCCAATGCATCATTGAAATTCAAGCTGGAAAGATGATTTTAATATATCACTTGTACATTTTGTATTGCTCTTCTGGTGACAATGTAGTTTGTTTTTGTCAATTACCATTTTAATAATAGGGTAAAGAAAATTAAGTGGATTTTTGAAAGAAAACTATACTGTCAATATACTATTAAAACAAATTAAAATGGTAAAAGTTATTGTACTTTAAGTAAAAATAAAAGAGCAAAAATATCAATCCCAGTTTTGATTACTTAAATTAACAACAAAAAAAACTGCATATAGCAAAGGATAGTTTCAATCTGCCTACCTCTGGGTTATGGGCCCAGCATGCTTCCATTGCAGTACTCTGCTGCACATGTAAGTGCAAGAGATCCTGAAGCACTCACTCATCATGGGAAAGTACCAATGTGTTTCTTCGTTGGTTGATGGAAGAAACATCTTACAAAAACTCTCCAGATTATTGACTTTTTAAAGTTTTTCTAGGAAACGTTTTAGATGAATGCTTATTAGCCTTTGTCAGTATGGACTTTTGCAAAGAGTCTCTGTGGTGCAATCAGTTAGTGTGTACGGCTATTAACCAAAAGGTTGGTGGTTCAATCCCACCCAGGGACGTAATTGACCTTGTTATCAGATTTTGGTGATCTTTAAGTAGACAAGTCAAAATTTCAAACCCCCTGTTATGGTGTAGGGTACCTGGCCTTTTCTGATGTAATCAGAGTTAGATTTGATTCAGTGATTTTATAAAAACAGCTAGGAAGCACAATTTAGCAGTGGGTTGCAGAGAAAAAGAAATATGCTGGCAAAAAAATCAAATTGAGTGATTAAACAGCTCTTCATTTTCTGGCTTTATTTTTATGCTAACAAATCTGTTCTCTGAAAAGTGTCCACAAAGCCAAGTCTCTGATTAACACCTTTGTAAGGATGGTTTTTCACCTATTACTAAATTAAACTTGCTTCATTGGAAAGGCAGCAAGATGTATCCTCATTTCAATGTCTACTGAAATAATACGGGTTGACACCAGGAAACATTAACGCCAATGCATCCTTGCTGCTTTCTCATGTGGAAGTCTGTTTAATGTGAAAACAAGGTGATATCTAATTAGCACACAGGTAAGGAATTAAGAAAATCTTTATTTAAGGGGGAAGATGTTTCTCACAAAATCGTTGCCCCAATGCATCATTGAAATTCAAGCTGGAAAGATGATTTTAATATATCACTTGTACATTTTGTATTGCTCTTCTGGTGACAATGTAGTTTGTTTTTGTCAATTACCATTTTAATAATAGGGTAAAGAAAATTAAGTGGATTTTTGAAAGAAAACAATACTGTCAATATACTATTAAAACAAATTAAAATGGTAAAAGTTATTGTACTTTAAGTAAAAATAAAAGAGCCAAAATATCAATCCCAGTTTTGGATTATTTTAATTAACAAAAAAAAATGCATATAGCAGAGGATAGTTTCAATCTGCCTACCTCTGGGTTATGGGCCTAGCATGCTTCCATTGCTGTACTCTGCTGCACATGTAAGTGCAAGAGATCCTGAAGCACTCACTCATCATGGGAAAGTACCAATGTGTTTCTTCGTTGGTTGATGGAAGAAACATCTTACAAAAACTCTCCAGATTATTGACTTTTTAAAGTTTTTTTAGGAAACGTTTTAGATGAATGCTTATTAGCCTTTGTCAGTATGGACTAGAGATGAGCGGGTTCGGTTTCTCTCAATCCGAACCCGCCAGAACTTCATGGTTTTTTTCTCGGATCCGAGCAGACTCGGATCCTCCCGCCTTGCTCGGTTAACCCGAGCGCGCCCGAACGTCATCATGACGCTGTCGGATTCTCGCGAGACTCGGATTCTATATAAGGAGCCGCGCGTCGCCGCCATTTTCACACGTGCATTGAGATTGATAGGGAGAGGACGTGGCTGGCGTCCTCTCCATTTAGATTAGGGTTGAGAGAGAGAGAGAGATTGACCTGAGGCTGTGATACTGTAGAAGAGAATGCAGAGTTTAGTGACTGACGACCACAGTGACCACCAGACAGTGCAGTTGTTTGTTTTATTTAATATATCCGTTCTCTGCCTGAAAAAAACGATACACACAGTGACTCAGTCACATACCATATCTGTGTGCACTGCTCAGCCCAGTGTGCTGCATCAATGTATATATATATCTGACTGTGCTCAGCTCACACAGCTTATAATTGTGGGGGAGACTGGGGAGCACTGCAGTGCCAGTTATAGGTTATAGCAGGAGCCAGGAGTACATAATATTATATTAAAATTAAACAGTGCACACTTTTGCTGCAGGAGTGCCACTGCCAGTGTGACTAGTGACCAGTGACCTGACCACCAGTATATATAATATTAGTAGTATACTATCTCTTTATCAACCAGTCTATATTAGCAGCAGACACAGTACAGTGCGGTAGTTCACGGCTGTGGCTACCTCTGTGTCGGCACTCGGCAGCCCGTCCATAATTGTATATACCACCTAACCGTGGTTTTTTTTCCTTTCTTTATAGTCATACTAGTTACGAGTATACTATCTCTTTATCAACCAGTCTATATTAGCAGCAGACACAGTACAGTGCGGTAGTTCACGGCTGTGGCTACCTCTGTGTCGGCACTCGGCAGCCCGTCCATAATTGTATATACCACCTAACCGTGGTTTTTTTTTCTTTCTTTATACATACATACTAGTTACGAGTATACTATCTCTTTATCAACCAGTCTATATTAGCAGCAGACACAGTACAGTGCGGTAGTTCACGGCTGTGGCTACCTCTGTGTCGGCACTCGGCAGCCCGTCCATAATTGTATATACCACCTAACCGTGGTTTTTTTTTCTTTCTTTATACATACATACTAGTTACGAGTATACTATCTCTTTATCAACCAGTCTATATATTAGCAGCAGACACAGTACAGTGCGGTAGTTCACGGCTGTGGCTACCTCTGTGTCGGCACTCGGCAGCCCGTCCATAATTGTATATACCACCTAACCGTGTTTTTTTTTTCTTTCTTTATACATACATACTAGTTACGAGTATACTATCTCTTTATCAACCAGTCTATATATTAGCAGCAGACACAGTACAGTGCGGTAGTTCACGGCTGTGGCTACCTCTGTGTCGGCACTCGGCAGCCCGTCCATAATTGTATATACCACCTAACCGTGGTTTTTTTTTCTTTCTTTATACATACATACTAGTTACGAGTATACTATCTCTTTATCAACCAGTCTATATTAGCAGCAGACACAGTACAGTGCGGTAGTTCACGGCTGTGGCTACCTCTGTGTCGGCACTCGGCAGCCCGTCCATAATTGTATATACCACCTAACCGTGGTTTTTTTTTCTTTCTTTATACATACATACTAGTTACGAGTATACTATCTCTTTATCAACCAGTCTATATATTAGCAGCAGACACAGTACAGTGCGGTAGTTCACGGCTGTGGCTACCTCTGTGTCGGCACTCGGCAGCCCGTCCATAATTGTATATACCACCTAACCGTGGTTTTTTTTTCTTTCTTTATACATACATACTAGTTACGAGTATACTATCTCTTTATCAACCAGTCTATATATTAGCAGCAGACACAGTACAGTGCGGTAGTTCACGGCTGTGGCTACCTCTGTGTCGGCACTCGGCAGCCCGTCCATAATTGTATATACCACCTAACCGTGGTTTTTTTTTCTTTCTTTATACATACATACTAGTTACGAGTATACTATCTCTTTATCAACCAGTCTATATATTAGCAGCAGACACAGTACAGTGCGGTAGTTCACGGCTGTGGCTACCTCTGTGTCGGCACTCGGCAGCCCGTCCATAATTGTATATACCACCTAACCGTGGTTTTTTTTTCTTTCTTTATAGTCATACTAGTTACGAGTATACTATCTCTTTATCAACCAGTCTATATTAGCAGCAGACACAGTACAGTGCGGTAGTTCATGGCTGTGGCTACCTCTGTGTCGGCACTCGGCAGCCCGTCCATAATTGTATATACCACCTAACCGTGGTTTTTTTTCTTTCTTTATAGTCATACTAGTTACGAGTATACTATCTCTTTATCAACCAGTCTATATTAGCAGCAGACACAGTACAGTGCGGTAGTTCACGGCTGTGGCTACCTCTGTGTCGGCACTCGGCAGCCCGTCCATAATTGTATATACCACCTAACCGTGGTTTTTTTTTCTTTCTTTATACATACATACTAGTTACGAGTATACTATCTCTTTATCAACCAGTCTATATATTAGCAGCAGACACAGTACAGTGCGGTAGTTCACGGCTGTGGCTACCTCTGTGTCGGCACTCGGCAGCCCGTCCATAATTGTATACTAGTATCCAATCCATCCATCTCCATTGTTTACCTGAGGTGCCTTTTAGTTGTGCCTATTAAAATATGGAGAACAAAAATGTTGAGGTTCCAAAATTAGGGAAAGATCAAGATCCACTTCCACCTCGTGCTGAAGCTGCTGCCACTAGTCATGGCCGAGACGATGAAATGCCAGCAACGTCGTCTGCCAAGGCCGATGCCCAATGTCATAGTACAGAGCATGTCAAATCCAAAACACCAAATATCAGTAAAAAAAGGACTCCAAAACCTAAAATAAAATTGTCGGAGGAGAAGCGTAAACTTGCCAATATGCCATTTACCACACGGAGTGGCAAGGAACGGCTGAGGCCCTGGCCTATGTTCATGGCTAGTGGTTCAGCTTCACATGAGGATGGAAGCACTCAGCCTCTCGCTAGAAAAATGAAAAGACTAAAGCTGGCAAAAGCAGTAGCACCGCAAAGAACTGTGCGTTCTTCGAAATCCCAAATCCACAAGGAGAGTCCGACTCCAATTGTGTCGGTTGCGATGCCTGACCTTCCCAACACTGGACGTGAAGAGCATGCGCCTTCCACCATTTGCACGCCCCCTGCAAGTGATGGAAGGAGCACCCGCAGTCCAGTTCCTGATAGTCAGATTGAAGATGTCAGTGTTGAAGTACACCAGGATGAGGAGGATATGGGTGTTGCTGGCGCTGGGGAGGAAATTGACCAGGAGGATTCTGATGGTGAGGTGGTTTGTTTAAGTCAGGCACCCGGGGAGACACCTGTTGTCCGTGGTAGGAATATGGCCGTTGACATGCCTGGTGAAAATACCAAAAAAAATCAGCTCTTCGGTGTGGAAGTATTTCACCAGAAATGCGGACAACAGGTGTCAAGCCGTGTGTTCCCTTTGTCAAGCTGTAATAAGTAGGGGTAAGGACGTTAACCACCTCGGAACATCCTCCCTTATACGTCACCTGCAGCGCATTCATAATAAGTCAGTGACAAGTTCAAAAACTTTGGGTGACAGCGGAAGCAGTCCACTGACCAGTAAATCCCTTCCTCTTGTAACCAAGCTCACGCAAACCACCCCACCAACTCCCTCAGTGTCAATTTCCTCCTTCCCCAGGAATGCCAATAGTCCTGCAGGCAATGTCACTGGCAATTCTGACGAGTCCTCTCCTGCCTGGGATTCCTCCGATGCATCCTTGCGTGTAACGCCTACTGCTGCTGGCGCTGCTGTTGTTGCTGCTGGGAGTCGATGGTCATCCCAGAGGGGAAGTCGTAAGCCCACTTGTACTACTTCCAGTAAGCAATTGACTGTTCAACAGTCCTTTGCGAGGAAGATGAAATATCACAGCAGTCATCCTGCTGCAAAGCGGATAACTGAGGCCTTGACAACTATGTTGGTGTTAGACGTGCGTCCGGTATCCGCTGTTAGTTCACAGGGAACTAGACAATTTATTGAGGCAGTGTGCCCCCGTTACCAAATACCATCTAGGTTCCACTTCTCTAGGCAGGCGATACCGAGAATGTACACGGACGTCAGAAAAAGACTCACCAGTGTCCTAAAAAATGCAGTTGTACCCAATGTCCACTTAACCACGGACATGTGGACAAGTGGAGCAGGGCAGGGTCAGGACTGTATGACTGTGACAGCCCACTGGGTAGATGTATGGACTCCCGCCGCAAGAACAGCAGCGGCGGCACCAGTAGCAGCATCTCGCAAACGCCAACTCTTTCCTAGGCAGGCTACGCTTTGTATCACCGCTTTCCAGAATACGCACACAGCTGAAAACCTCTTACGGCAACTGAGGAAGATCATCGCGGAATGGCTTACCCCAATTGGACTCTCCTGTGGATTTGTGGCATCGGACAACGCCAGCAATATTGTGTGTGCATTAAATATGGGCAAATTCCAGCACGTCCCATGTTTTGCACATACCTTGAATTTGGTGGTGCAGAATTTTTTAAAAAACGACAGGGGCGTGCAAGAGATGCTGTCGGTGGCCAGAAGAATTGCGGGACACTTTCGGCGTACAGGCACCACGTACAGAAGACTGGAGTACCACCAAAAACTACTGAACCTGCCCTGCCATCATCTGAAGCAAGAAGTGGTAACGAGGTGGAATTCAACCCTCTATATGCTTCAGAGGTTGGAGGAGCAGCAAAAGGCCATTCAAGCCTATACAATTGAGCACGATATAGTAGGTGGAATGCACCTGTCTCAAGCGCAGTGGAGAATGATTTCAACGTTGTGCAAGGTTCTGATGCCCTTTGAACTTGCCACACGTGAAGTCAGTTCAGACACTGCCAGCCTTAGTCAGGTCATTCCCCTCATCAGGCTTTTGCAGAAGAAGCTGGAGACATTGAAGGAGGAGCTAACACGGAGCGATTCCGCTAGGCATGTGGGACTTGTGGATGGAGCCCTTAATTCGCTTAACAAGGATTCACGGGTGGTCAATCTGTTGAAATCAGAGCACTACATTTTGGCCACCGTGCTCGATCCTAGATTTAAAGCCTACCTTGGATCTCTCTTTCCGGCAGACACAAGTCTGCTGGGGTTGAAAGACCTGCTGGTGACAAAATTGTCAAGTCAAGCGGAACGCGACCTGTCAACATCTCCTCCTTCACATTCTCCCGCAACTGGTGGTGCGAGGAAAAGGCTCAGAATTCCGAGCCCACCCGCTGGCGGTGATGCAGGGCAGTCTGGAGCGACTGCTGATGCTGACATCTGGTCCGGACTGAAGGACCTGACAACGATTACGGACATGTCGTCTACTGTCACTGCATATGATTCTCTCAACATTGATAGAATGGTGGAGGATTATATGAGTGACCGCATCCAAGTAGGCACGTCACACAGTCCGTACTTATACTGGCAGGAAAAAGAGGCAATTTGGAGGCCCTTGCACAAACTGGCTTTATTCTACCTAAGTTGCCCTCCCACAAGTGTGTACTCCGAAAGAGTGTTTAGTGCCGCCGCTCACCTTGTCAGCAATCGGCGTACGAGGTTACATCCAGAAAATGTGGAGAAGATGATGTTCATTAAAATGAATTATAATCAATTCCTCCGCGGAGACATTGACCAGCAGCAATTGCCTCCACAAAGTACACAGGGAGCTGAGATGGTGGATTCCAGTGGGGACGAATTGATAATCTGTGAGGAGGGGGATGTACACGGTGATATATCGGAGGGTGATGATGAGGTGGACATCTTGCCTCTGTAGAGCCAGTTTGTGCAAGGAGAGATTAATTGATTCTTTTTTGGGGGGGTCCAAACCAACCCGTCATATCAGTCACAGTCGTGTGGCAGACCCTGTCACTGAAATGATGGGTTGGTTAAAGTGTGCATGTCCTGTTTTGTTTATACAACATAAGGGTGGGAGGGCCCAAGGACAATTCCATCTTGCACCTCTTTTTTCTTTTCTTTTTCTTTGCGTCATGTGCTGTTTGGGGAGGGTTTTTTGGAAGGGCCATCCTGCGTGACACTGCAGTGCCACTCCTAGATGGGCCCGGTGTTTGTGTCGGCCACTAGGGTCGCTAGTCTTACTCACACAGTCAGCTACCTCATTGCGCCTCTTTTTTTCTTTGCGTCATGTGCTGTTTGGGGAGGGTTTTTTGGAAGGGACATCCTGCGTGACACTGCAGTGCCACTCCTAGATGGGCCCGGTGTTTGTGTCGGCCACTAGGGTCGCTAGTCTTACTCACACAGTCAGCTACCTCATTGCGCCTCTTTTTTTCTTTGCGTCATGTGCTGTTTGGGGAGTATTTTTTTGAAGGGCCATCCTGCGTGACACTGCAGTGCCACTCCTAGATGGGCCAGGTGTTTGTGTCGGCCACTTGGGTCGCTTATCTTAGTCACACAGCGACCTCGGTGCAAATTTTAGGACTAAAAATAATATTGTGAGGTGTGAGGTGTTCAGAATAGACTGAAAATTAGTATAAATTATGGTTATTGAGGTTAATAATACTATGGGATCAAAATGACCGCAAATTCAATGATTTAAGCTGTTTTTTAGTGTTTTTTGAAAAAAACACCCGAATCCAAAACACACCCGAATCCGACAAAAAAAATTCGGTGAGGTTTTGCCAAAACGCGGTCGAACCCAAAACACGGCCGCGGAACCGAACCCAAAACCAAAACACAAAACCCGAAAAATTTCAGGCGCTCATCTCTAGTATGGACTTTTGCAAAGTGTCTCTGTGGCGCAATCAGTTAGTGTGTACGGCTATTAACCAAAAGGTTGGTGGTTCAATCCCACCCAGGGACGTAATTGACCTTGTTATCAGATTTTGGTGATCTTTAAGTAGACAAGTCAAAATTTCAAACCCCCTGTTATGGTGTAGGGTACCTGGCCTTCTCTGATGTAATCAGAGTTAGATTTGATTCAGTGATTTTATAAAAACACCTAGGAAGCACAATTTAGCAATGGGTTGCAGAGAAAAAGAAATATGCTGGCAAAAAAATCCAATTGAGTGATTAAACAGCTCTTCATTTTCTGGCTTTACTTCTATGCTAACAAAGTTGTTCTCTGAAAAGTGTCCACAAAGCCAAGTCTCTGATTAACACCTTTGTAGGGATGGTTTTTCACCTATTACTAAATTAAACTTGCTTCATTGGAAAGGCAGCAAGAAACACTAGACTAATTGGAGGTGCGCCCTAAAGCAAATTACAATGTTAGGATTAGGGGGTTCGGAAAGACCTCTAGTGTATACTGTCACGATCCGGGTATCTGGACGCCATTACTTACCTTTTAGATGCCTCCTAAGGCTTGCTCAGCGCTCCAGGACCGGATCCCATCTGTTATTCAGATGTCCTTATTCCTGCCTCCTCTCCTGTCACTCTGAGACGCTGTCACAGCGGCGCCATGTTACATCTTGAATGGCATCTCCCGCGGCCTCCGCCGCCGTCCCTGAGTTTCTGCATGCAGGATGTCAGAGTGGCGCTTATGTCAGCTGCGGCCTCCGCTGTTGCCCGCGTGGTTCAAATGTGCACTCATCAGTATGGCGTCTCCTGTTTACTGTGGCCGGCGCCGCCATTGCTGTTAAAGTTCCCACATGGATTATCAAACCAATCTTCCCTCCAAGTGTCTGCATGGGCGCAGCCATGTTGGATTCTGTCACCTGTTTATTTCCACCAATCCGCTGTTTCCATTGTAATCTGCATAATTGCCTAGCCAATCCCTTCCTTGCTGCAGGTATAAGTATTCTGTGCCTGAGCAAGGAAGGCGTCAGTGCTTTGGTTGTCAAACCTAGTTCCAGTTTGTCTCTCTCCCGTGGTTGTTTTCCAGGTTCCAGTTACCATCTCCAAACCTCCACTAAAGAGACCCGCTCTAGTCTACCACCTGTGGTGCAGCCTGACTCTCCAGTCCTCTGGGACTCATCTGTTTCCAGTTACAGATTTACCTGCTTCCAGCCTAGCTTCCAGCAGAGATCAGCTCTTCTTAAAGTGCCGGTATCATTTCCGCAGATTACCACTCACCACCGGTACTATTATTTCACCGCTCTCAAACTCCATATATCAATCATATTTCATAGCTCTCAAGCTTCATTTATTATTTGGCTGGTTCCATCCAGCAATCCACTCCGTGCTTACATCAGTCTGGTTTCAGCCAGTACCCACAGCAGCCATTTTATCCACAGCAGCCCAGCTTTTCCTGGAACACCAGCTAGTACGATCCTGGGCTATCTCCATTGCTACAGTCGGGCCTGTTAAGGACTTTCCAACTAGAAGATAAGAACTGTCTCATACTACCAGAGCCCTGTGGTCCTTGCCCTCCTGTAGTACCCAGGAACTGTATTATTTCTCTGCTGATTTTATGTTTCTCTTTTATTACTGCTGTGATGCATGGAGTTTGTCAAAATAAACATCATTGACTTTTATCCTGGTTGTCGTGGGCACGCCTTCGGGCAATTCTTCTTCATTTAACTTACATGTCCAGGGGTCTGATACAACCTCCCAGGTTCCACTACACCTCAGCCCCTACAACTGAGGCTGCCTCCAGTCAGCTCAGGCCCTCAGTTGTAACATATACACTGTATATACATTTTAAGATAGGAAGGTACAAAAAACATATTCACATTGCATCTATGGGCTGGATTCAAATGTCCCTTTCCTCCCTCAATCGTGCCCGTCAGCAGCTATTCTATTCTATATAAGGAGCCACGCGTCACCGCCATTTTCACTTGTGCATTGGAGATGATAGGGAGAGGACGTGCAGCGTTTTCTTAGTTTCTGTGTTCAGTGTGCTGCAAATATCTGTGCTCAGTGTGCTTGCAAATATCTGTGCTCAGTGTGCTGAAAATATCTACGTTCTCTGCCTGAAAAATGCTCCATATCTGTGCTGCATTGTAGTATATAGTAGGAGGACAGGGCAGAATTTTGCTGACCACCAGTATATAATATATAGCAGTACGGTACAGTAGGCCACTGCTCTACCTACCTCCGTGTCGTCAAGTATACTATCCATCCATACCTGTGGTGTATTTTAGTAGTTGTGCGCACTATATATAGTAGGAGGACAGTGCAAAATTTTGCTGACCACCAGACTTCTACTTAAGTCCAATGGTGTAGGATGTGCAAAGCCGTTTGGCTGTGCATTTATTGATCTAAGCATGCATTTTTATCAAAGCGTGATAAAATTGACACATAACGCAGCGTTCAATCAGCGTTAATTTATCTTCAGCTGATATCGATTGTGAATTGACGTTTCTTCTCTTCTTGTCACCTACAGGTAATTACAATTGACTACAACCACCAATCTATTCTGCTGCACTATATCTATATATGCAAAGCTAATTCTGCTGGGTAATTACAATTGACTACAACCACCAATCTATTCTGCTGCACTATATCTATATATGCAAAGCTAATTCTTATCTTCAGCTGATATCGATTGTGAATTGACGTTTCTTCTCTTCTTGTCGCCTACAGGTAATTACAATTGACTACAACCACCAATATATTCTGCTGCACTATATCTATATATGCAAAGCTAATTCTGCTGGGTAATGCAAATTGAAACATTATTGCATAGTATGTGATTTTGAAGTACTTTTTTAAAGTTTTGAATGATATAGACCCAGTTTAATCTTTGTGGAATGCCTGGTTGTTGTTTTTAAGGTAATTCATTGCCTGGCATTTGAGGGGGTGGGGTGTGGTTACAGATTTCAATTATTGGTTTCACTTGTAATAGTCTTCTACTTAAGTCCAATGGTGTAGGCTGTGCAAAGCCATTTGGCTGTGCATTTATTGATCTAAGCGTGCATTTTTATAAAAGCGTGATAAAATTGACACATAACAGCAGTGTTCAATTAGCGTTCAATCGAAGTGAAAAAGAAGGAAAACAGAAGCACACCAATCTAACAAAACAAAGAAAACTGAAGAACTAATAACAAATGTGAGTCACTTACTCCTCAGATCACTCACCTCCTGATTGTTGCATCTGATTACATAGCACAGAACTACCTTACTTGGACATTTCATAAACCATCCATTTCACCTACAAATGCCTGTATCTGTATTATTGTAATTTTGTTTTTTAAGCACAGCTGCACCAATGCAATTTTACCTGCAAACACTTAAAACATCTAACATAATTACCATTGCTTCTTAAACCTCTCACAATCCTTTCATTTCTTACACTCCAAATACATTTCTGCACCCACTTTATCTACGCTTTTGACTCATTTCATACTAAATCTACACCCCTTGAGCCTACACTGCTTTTCTCACCTGCATTTCTACAATTCTTCTGCTCGGATTCCCTTACAGTCTCCTCTCCTACTTCCACTTTCCCTCAACCTATTTACCTACTTAACACTATGTCAATGCTTTCTTATACTCCCCACATCACTCAGTGTATACCTAATAATGTATCTTTATCCTTCCCCCCTAGTCTCCTCCACCTCCTCCTCTGTCTCCCCTCCATCCCTCTGTTTCCTTCCCCCACCTTTCCTGTTACCCCACTTTCATTCACCTCTGCCCCATGGTCCTGCTACCCCACAACTCAGCCCTGCTCCCTCTCTCCCTTCCCTGTCACCTCCCCACACCCCCATCCACATCACACTGACCTCCCTCCCTGCCCACCTCCTGCAGTTTCCCCTCCTAGCTCAGGCACCCGTACCATCACTACTCTCTCATCCCTGCCCTCAAAGTTAATCCCACCTCATCGCTACAGCAACCCTGAAAATCTAATTCACATCTCTCCCACAAACTCATACCCCATATCCTGCGCCCTCTGGAATGCCAGATCCGTTTGTAACAAACTGGTCCCCACTCATGACCTTTTCATTTCCAACTCCCTACACCTACTAGCCATTACTGAAACTTGGATTACGCCCTCTGACACTACTACTGCTGCTGCTTTCTCTGCTGGGGGCCTTACATTCACACACACACCCCGACCTGGGGGTCGCCATGGGGGTGGTGTTGGGGTCCTTTTACCTTCTAGTTACTCCTACCAACTCATACCACCAGAACCATCCCTTATATTCTCTACATTTGAGGTCCACTCCATATGTCTCTTCCAACCAGTCCATCTTAGAGTAGCTGTCATTTACCGCCCCCCTGGCACTGCTTCCAAATTCATCGACAACTTTGCTTCCTCACTTCCTCTCTTCTGACATTCCCACCATTATCCTAGGCGATTTCAACATCCCTATTGACATCCCCACACAATCCCCTGCCTCTAAACTCCTTAACCTCACCTCTTCACTTGGTCTCTCCCAGTGGACCTCCTCACCCTCCCATGTGAATGGGAGCTCACTGGATCTGGTCTTCACTCACCGCTGTGATATTTCTGATTTTTCCAACTCCCCATTTCCCCTCTCTGACCACCACCTGCTCTCCTTAAACCTATCTCTCTCGACTTCCCCATCTCTACCTCCTAAGGCTACCATCACTAAGCGTAACATTGAAGCTATTGACACCACATTCCTTTCATCCCTGTTTGACTCACTTCTCTCTCCTATTCTCTCTCTCTCTCTCATGCCCTGAACAAGCCACTTCCACATACAATGCTTCCCTTACTTCTGCTCTTGACTCTGTTGCTCCACCAACCACTATTCACCCTCGCAAATTAACACCTCAACCCTGGCACACCAAATGCATCAGATATCTGCAAAAATGCTCACGTACTGCTGAGCGACACTGGAGGAAATCACGCTCTAAGGCAGACTTCCTCCATTTCAAACTTATGCTCTCATCCTTCAGTGCTGCCCTTTCTCTTGCTAAACAGTCATACTTCAAGAACCTCATCTCCTCCCAGTCTTCCAACCCCCGGCGCCTCTTTGCCACTCTCAACTCACTCCTCTGCCCACCTCCACCTCGTCTCCCTTCCTCACTCTCTGCTCTTGACTTTGCCACTTACTTCACATCCAAAATTGACTCCATACGTCAGGACATCACATCACACCAGACTATCAGTAACCAGCTTTCTCCCATCCCTTACCAACCCTCCCCATCCCTCGCACCAACTCTGTCATCTTTCTCCCATGCATCTGGAGAGGAAGTCATGGCCCTCATTCGTTCCTGTCCCCTCACCACCTCCCCACTTGACCCTATCTCCTCCCGCCTCCTCTGCCACATCTCTTCTTCTGCTTGTTCCCAACTTTCCCACCTTCTCAATCTCTACCTCTCATCAGGCACTGTCCCCTCTGCCTTCAAGCGCGCTCTCATCTCTCCTATTCTTAAAAAACCTACCCTTGATCCAAACACTCTCTCCAACTACCGACCCATCTCTCTTCTCCCTTTTGCCTCCAAACTCCTTGAGCGTATTGTCTACAACCGCCTTACTTCCTTTCTTTCCTCACACTCACTGCTTGACCCATTCCAGTCTGGCTTCCGTCCTCTCCACTCCACTGAAACTGCCCTTACAAAAGTATGCAATGACCTCCATGCTGCTAAATCTAAGGGACACTACTCTCTACTTATTCTACTTGATCTCTCTGCTGCTTTTGACACTGTGGACCACCCTCTCCTACTGCAAATCCTTCACTCCATTGGTCTGCGTAACACTGCCCTCTCTTGGTTGTCGTCCTACCTTTCTGACCGTTCATTCTCTGTCTCCTCTCATGACTCCACCTCCCCCTCACTTCCACTAACTGTAGGGGTACCCCAAGGTTCTGTCCTTGGTCCTCTTCTCTCTCTATACGTCCTCACTAGGTAAGCTCATTAGTTCTTTTGGTTTCCAATATCATCTCTATGCTGATGACACTCAAATCTATCTTTCCTCTCCAGACCTCTCCCCTACTCTCCTCACTCGTATCTCCAACTGTCTCTCTGCTATCTCTTGCTGGATGTCCCAGCGCTTTCTTAAACTTAACATGTCTAAGACCGAGCTGATCATCTTCCCTCCCTCCCGCATAACCTCACCTCCTACAATCTCAGTATCTATTGATGGCACTACTATCTCCTCTACCCCCCAAATGCGCTGTCTTGGAGTAATCCTTGACTCCTCCCTCTCCTTCAAACCACACATTCAGCACCTCTCACAAACCTGCCGTTTTCATCTAAAAAATATTTCCAGGATCAGACCCTTTCTGACCCAGGATGCTACTAAGACTCTTATCCACTCACTGGTCATCTCCAGACTGGACTACTGTAATCTCCTCCTGACTGGCATTCCTGACAAATACCTCTCTCCACTCCAATCTATCCTCAATGCTGCTGCCCGGCTCATTTTCCTCTCCAAATGCACTACGTCCACCTCTCCTCTCTTACTAGTCCTTCACTGGCTCCCCTTCCCTTTCAGAATCCATTTCAAGCTTCTCACACTTGCTTACAAAACCCTCACCTACTCCTCTCCCATCTACATCTCTGATCTTATCTCGCTTTACACTCCCACCCGTCCTCTTCGCTCTGCTAATGCACGCCGACTCTCCTGCCTACGGATTACTTCCTCCCACTCCTACCTCCAAGATTTTTCATGTGCTGCACCACTTCTCTGGAATTCCCTACCTCTCCCCCTCAGACTCTCCACCTCTCTACAAAATTTCAAACGGGCTCTCAAGACCCACTTCTTCACCAAACCCAGCCAAATCTCATCCTAAACCTCTGTTCCACACTCTCTATGTACCCCATCTGTCTCACCCCTGTCTGTCTACCCCTCCCCTTTAGAATGTAAGCTCTCATGAGCAGGGCCCTCTTCCCTCATGTGCTTACTCTTTTCTTACTTTAATAATCTTCAGCTGCACCAAATCCAGCAGTCTTCTGCCACCTGATACTTATTCCAGTGTCATCTGCTGATGTAGCTATGTTTATTTACCCTGTACTTGTCCTATATTGTCATCAACTGTAAGTTGCTGTTTTCCTGTTTGATTATTTGTTTATGTACTCTGTAATTGGGTGCTGCGGAACCCTTGTGGCGCCATATAAATAAAGGATAATAATAATAAATAATATAATATATAGCAGTACGGTACAATAGGCCACTGCTCTACCTACCTCTGTGTCGTCAAGTATACTATCCATCCATACCTGTGGATTTTAGAAAAAAAACATATCTCGGCAGAGCAATCTATAAATCCATCATTTTTCAGACAGCAACAGTGGGTATTGTAATAGTCACCCAATCCATCACTTTTATAGGGTTACATGCATCCACATGCTACAGCCTGTCTCAATAATGCTGCATTCAGACTGCAAATGCCGGATCCTACCCGGTAAGACAAACGTGTACTTACCGGGTGGGATCCGGCATTTGCACTCCGCTGCTGGCTTTCCGACCCGGCAATATACCGGGTCGGTTGCCATAACAACGGAGCGCGCAGCAGCAGCAGGGGCGGGGGTGGAGGTAGCGTCGGGAGATGAGCTCATCTCCAGCGCCGCCTCTCCCTATCTTGTGAATGGGAACCGTGTCGCATCGACACGGCTCCCATTCACACCGCACCTGACCCGGTAATCAACCCGGGTAAAACCCTTCTTTTTTACCGGGTTGATTTACCGGGTCAGGCGACCCGCTAAATCGGCCAGTGTGCTTTCACATCGCACACTGACCCGGTTCGACACGGCAATATGCCGTGTCGGTACCGGGTTATTTGTGCGATGTGAAAGGGGTATAATTTTACTGTCACGGTGTGTGTGTTTGTGTTTTTATTTGGGTATTTTTTGTTGTTGTAGAACTACAGGTACCAGCGAGCCCGTTATTTCCCCGCCTGCTGGTACTTGAGGTTCTCAAAGTACCAGCAAGTGGGGGAGGCTTGCTGGGCCTTGTAGTTCCACAACAAAAAAACAATATTCTTTTTTTACACATATGGCTATCAGCCCGGCACCCACCACCCAGGGGCTGCCTCGGGCTTCACCCCTGGCCCTTGGGTGCCTCGAAGGGAGGAACCTCTTGATTTAAGGGGTCCCCACTCCTCCAGGGAACCCCGGCCAGGGATGACTAGTTGGAGGGGAAATGCCAGGGCCGCAGGGACCTACATAAAAGTGTCCCCCGGCTGTGGCATTATCTCTCTGGCTAGTGGAGCCCGGTGCTGGTTTTAAAAATATGGGGGACCCCTACATCTTTTGTCCCACGTATTTTTGGAACCAAGACCCGTCTAAGAGCCCGGTGCTGGTTGTCTAAATACGGGGAACCTCTGTCCAATTTTTCCTCCAGTATTTAAATAACCAGGACCGGCTCAAAGAGGCTGGTTATACTAAGGAGGGGGGACCTCACACATTTTTTTTAACCCATTCAGACCCTTCTCCTTTAAGTTAATGCAGAGAGAGGTAGATTTTGGGAGAAGGAATGTCCTAGCATAACTGTTAATTGCAGTGTAATACTGTAATTCAACTGTGCAGCATTTGTGGCTAAATGTCAAAGAAGCCAGTATTTACCCTGCATGCAAAACAATAAATGTATTTGCACATACCTCCCAACTAACCCAATTTTTGCAGGACAGTCACTTTTTTTGGGAATGTCCAGCTAACCCAAACAACCCCCCCCCCCCAGTGTCCCATAGTCATGGGGAAGGGGGGGGGGTGGAAGGCTCCCTGTAGCTTGTTGCTCTGCAAATATGCACATTGTGGGTAATTCAGACCTGATCGCTAGGGTGCGTTTTTGCATCCCTGTGATCAGGTGGTTGCCGCCTACAGCGGAAGGGAAAATTTGCTGTGCAGGTGTGTGATCACATGTGCACAAGAGCTGCACAGCTCAGCACTTACTCAGCCATTGAGGTGACGTCACAAATCCTCCCACAAAACGCCGGGTCCCTCCAGTGTTTTTCCGGACACTCCCTAGAAACATTCAGTTGCCACCCACACAAACACCCTCTTCTTGTCAATCTTCTTGTGATCTCCGGACCGTCGCACCTACGCATTGTGGCGCATACGCATGTGCAGTGCAGACCTGATTGCCCGCTGGGTGAAAATAAATTGAAGCGATCTGGTCTGAATAAGCCCCAATGTCTATTCACGGGAGACAGAGGGGCTGGGGCATGGTCAGCAGCTCACAGAGCACCTATAATGACAAAAATGGGAGACATGGCTCATGATCGTGATATACCTGCGAAGGTACGCCCTCTACTGATTGACAGGCAGAGGCATTCGCATTTTCTGCGGGGCACCCGGAGAAAATGTAGGCACATGCACAGGATGGACCCTGCGTATATGTCCCCATCCTCTTCATAGTTTTTGCGGTTGGAACGAGCAGTGTGAAAACATCAATCGATGGGGGTAATTCCAAGTTGATCGCAGCAGGAATTTTGTTAGCAGTTGGGCAAAACCATGTGCACTGCATTTACGAACAGATGATTTTTTATATAAATTTTAAAATGTTAGTAAATGTGTGTGTTTTTTTCAACCTGGAAGCCCAACATCGATTAAGATCGATCTTAAATAGACCCCTGGGTTTTAAGGATAACCATATTGAGTCCAATGGTTAATTTACATTGACCGAAGTTCTAATTAAGTAGTGATGTGCACCGGAAATTTTTCGGGTTTTGGTTTTGGGTTCGGTTCCGCGGCCGTGTTTTGGGTTTGGACGCGTTTTGGCAAAACCTCACCGAAATTTTTTTGTCGGATTCGGGTGTGTTTTGGATTCGGGTGTTTTTTTCAAAAAACCCTAAAAAACAGCTTAAATCATAGAATTTGGGGGTCATTTTGATCCCATGGTATTATTAACCTCAATAACCATAATTTCCACTCATTTTCAGTCTTTTTTGAACACCTAACACCTCACAATATTATTTTAATTGGTATTTGGTACCGGGGACACAGTACCTCAATCAAGTCTATAGTTGGCTCTGAAATCAGCATTAAACTGGATCCACACTTAGATTATCTGTCCAATTTTTTTTTCTAGTTGAAACAAAATTATGCTAATATGTGGCAGCAAATGACAATTGACCATTTGCTCCCAAACACTGGAAAACATCCAAAAATGGTCATTTAGATAAATTGGTTAAATCCATTTCATTTAGCTAATTTATCCAAACTACCTTTATTGTATCTTTGTGGGTGAATGATGTGTGGGTCAGTGTTGAGGGTGGTGGAGGAGATGGGTAATAGGCACAGCAGGGTGTGGACAGTCAAATAGTGTGCTTAGAGGTGCAGATAAATAGGGATATCTAATAATTCACCCACTATTCTATAGAATTATTAGATATCCCTATTTATCTGCATTACTCACCTAACACTCAGCATTTATCTACATGCTGATGCTATTCATAGCACTTAGCTTGCAAGTATTTTACCCATAAGGAGACACATTAGATGTTCCCTCTCTTTTCATTAAAGACGTCCCCAGCAACCATACTGTACTATACTATAACAGGAATAATTACTGTGGGGGATTATACCATTTGATCTGGAATAAAGGGAAAATATTGTGGAAAGAGTTCTGTAAGTGTATTATATGTAGAACTATTGCCAGGTTCTGACATTTGTCAAGTGAATTACTAATATACATTCAACTAATATTACATAGTGTCCAGTAATTCAGTATCAGACTAATTGATATAGTCAATTTGGATCAATAATAAAGACACAACACAGGTAGCGAACCTTGATATTAATAAATGTATTTCCATTTATTATATATGGTAATTACATTATACAAACTTATTGTACTTTATTTCGTGTTTAGACAATTTTAACGAATTTATTAAAAGTTAATTTTTAAATCATCATTTGTGCGCCAGCAAAAGAGACATTCTTTTCTCTTCTCCTTTCCTGCATAACATTACTTGTCTCTGGTAGCACCCCCGAACGTCCTACAATTAATATTTAATATAACTGATGGACATTTATTGGGGCCTCTTCTTACAAATATTTAGAATTTAATAGCTGGTGCAGAACACATCCCCTTCCCCCCATTCCCTGTATATCTGGATTCACCAAGGAAATGCTGATGCTGACTCCAAGAAGAAAGGGAGTCTCTTCCCTATGAAGGTGAAGCCTTGTTTGGCGACGGCCTAGTTAATTTGATCTCGGCAGCTCCCGCAGGTAAGTCAACCTTCTTGCACTATGTTCCCTCTCAACGGATAAAGACGCATCATTATCTGATGCAGTCATTTCGGCCCAATAGATATGCAAGAAGTTAAGATTCCCCTTTCTTTGCAGGTAGAGGAAGGAGAAGAGGGAAGAGGTCTGTAGCCTCTTCAAGATTGCAGGAGCAGAGATTGTCCTCTGCTTCTGCCAAATCCACTGCATGACGCTAGGGCTTTCTTGCAGGAGCCCGCACCAGTGGGGGCACGTCTAAAACTCTTCAGTCAGTTCTGGATTCATTCGGACCTGGACTCGTGGGTTTTATAAATAGTGTCCCAAGGGTACAAACTGGGGTTTCAAGACGTTCCCCCTCACCGATTGTTCAAATCAGCCTTAGTCAGCAGGGAGAAGGTTTTTATTCAAGCCTCTTCGTGGTCCCGAAGCCGGACGGCTCAGTCAGACCAATCTGAAATCTGAAATCCCTCAATTTCTACCTAAAGAAATTCAATTTCAAGATGGAATCTCTCACGGTAGTGATCTCCAGTCCGGAGGAAGGAGATTTCATGGTTTTGGTAAACTTAAAGGATGCCTACTTACATGTTCCCATTTAGCCACTGCATCAAGCTACCTGAGGTTTGCAATTCAGGATTGTCATTACTAATTTCAGATGTTGCCATTTGGTCTGTCCACGGCTCCGAGGATTTTCACCAGGGTGATGGCGGAAATGATGGTTCTCCTTCGCAAGCAAGGAGTCACAATTATCCCGTACTTGGATGTTCTCCTGATAAAGGCGAGATCCAGGGACCAGTTGGTGCAAAACATTGCACTCTCCCTGACAGTTCTTCAACAACATGGTTGGCTCCTAAACTTGCCAAAATCGCAGTTGGTCCCAATGACGCGGTTGTTGTTTTTGGGAGTGATACTGGACACAGAAGAGGTTTTCCTCCAGTGGAAAGGCTATGGAGATCCAGAGTCTGGTCAAACAAATTCTGAAACCAGCAAGAGTGTTAATCCATCAATGCATTCGGTTGCTGGGGAAGATGGTTTTGGCCTACGAGGCCATTCAGTTTGGCAGGTTCCATGCCAGAGTGTTCCAGTGGGACCTGTTGGACAAGTGGTCCGGATCCCACCTACACATGCACCGGAGGATAACCCTGTCTTCCAAGACCAGAATATCACTCCATTGGTGGCTGCACAGTTCTCACCTCCTAGAGGGGCGATGGTTCGGGATCCTGGACTGGATTCTAGGGACCACGGATGCAACCCTTTCGAGGTGGGGAGCAGTCACACAGGGGGAAAACGTCCAAGGAAGATGGTCAAGTCAGGAAAGTTGTCTCCACATAAATGTTCTGGAGTTAAGGGCCATTTAATAACAGCAGACACAGTACACACTGGGACGGGTGCCCAGCATCCTCTACGGACTAAGAGAAAAGGATTTACCGGTAGGTATTAAAATTCTAGTTTCTCTAATGTCCTAGAGTATGCTCGGGACTCCGTAAGGACCATGGGGATAGACGGGCTCCGCAGGAGACATGGGCACTTTAAGAAAGACTTTAGTTCTGGGTGTGCAGTGGCTCCTCCCTCTATGCCCCTCCTCCATACCTCAGTTTGATACTGTGCCCAGTTGAGACTGGGTGCTTTTCAGGAGCTCTCCTGAGCTTTCTGACAGAAAGTATTTTGTTAGGTTTTTAATTTTCAGGGAGCACTGCTGGCAACAGACTCCCTGCATCGAGGGACTGAGGGGAGAGAAGCAGCCCTACTCTCTGAGTTGCAAGGTCCTGCTTCTTAGGCTACTGGACACCATTAGCTCCAGAGGGATTGGTACGCAGGATCTCACCCTCGCCGTCCGTCCCAGAGCCGCGCCGCCGTCCCCCTCGCAGATTCAGAAGATAGAAGCCGGGTGAGTATGAGAAGAAAAGAAGACTTCAGAGGCGGCAGAAGAGTTCATGATCTTCACTGAGGTAACGCACATCACTGCAGCTGTGCACCATTGCTCCCATACACCTCACATACTCCGGTCACTGTAAGGGTGCAGGGCGCAGGGGGGGCGTCCTGGGCAGCAATATAAACCTCTTTTTGGCAAAAATATAACATATATACAGCTGGGCACTGTATATGTATGAGCCCCTGCCAATTTTACAGTTTAAGCGGGACAGAAGCCCGCCGCCGAGGGGCCGGGGCTTCTCCCTCAGCACTCACCAGCGCCATTTTTTCTCCACAGCACCGCTGAGAGGAAGCTGCCCGGACTTTCCCCTGCTTATACCACGGTAGACAAGAGGGTTGAAAAGAGAGGGGGGGCACATAATTCGGCGCAAATGACATACAGCAGCGCTACTGGACAAACATTAAGTTACTGTGTTATTCCTGGGTTATATAGCGCTGGGGTGTGTGCTGGCATACTCTCTCTCTCTGTCTCTCCAATGGGCCTTGTGGGGAAACTGTCTTCAGAAAAAGCATTCCCTGTGTGTGTGGTGTGTCGGTACACGTGTGTCGACATGTCTGAGGAAGAAGGCTATATTAGAGAGGAGCGGGAGCAAATGAATGTGGTGTCTCTGCCGACACCTGATTGGATGGATATGTGGAATGTTTTAAATGCTAGTGTAAACTCATTGCACAAAAGATTAGACAAGGCTGAAGCTTTGGGACAGTCAGGGTCTCAACCCATGCCTGATCCTATGTCGCAGGGACTGTCAGGGTCTCATAAGTGCCCACTATCCCAGATTGTTGACACAGATACCGACACAGATTCTGACTCCAGTGTCGATTACGTTGATGCAAAGTTACAGCCAAAATTGGCAAAATCCATTCGATATAGGATTATGGCAATAAAAGATGTTTTGCACATCACAGAGGAACCCCCTGTCCCTGACAAGAGGGTACATATGTACAAGGGAAAGAAGCCTGAGGTAACCTTTCCCCCCTCACACGAGCTGAACGAGTTATGTGAAAAAGCTTGGGAATCTCCAGATAAAAGACTGCAGATTTCCAAAAGGATTCTTATGGCGTATCCTTTCCCATCAACGGATAGGTTACGATGGGAATCCTCCCCTAGGATGGACAAAGCATTAACACGCACAGCTACAGCTGGAAAATCAAATTTTTTACCTTATGTTCCCTCACAGCATAAGAAAGCTCCGCATTATCAAATGCAGTCCTTTCGGTCACAAAGAAACAAGAAAGTGCGAGGTGCGTCCTTTCTTGCCAGAGGTAGGGGCAGAGGAAAAAAGCTGCACAACACAGCTAGCTCCCAGGAACAGAAGTCCTCCCCGGCCTCTACAAAATCTACTGCATGACGCTGGGGCTCCACTGGCGGAGTCCGGCCCATGTGATGTTATGCAGCCGCTCTGACCACGCCTCCTGTTTCTCCGTTGCCGACCCAATATTGAAACCCTGCCCCCGCACCGCTCCATCTCCGACTTGGAAATGGAGTGTTGTTGACCCCCCCTGCACCGATTGACAGGCAGAGGCGATCGCATTATCTGCGGGGTGCCGCAGAAAATGCAGGCGGATGCGTATGCTCTTAGCAATTTTTGCAGTTGGATTGCTTATTGCGATTGCAATCCAACCTGAATCAGGCCCTATTACCTATCACAATGCACTGCGGGTAGTACAAAATGGGGTTAATACTAATACCTAACAAAATACTTTCTGTCAGAAAGCTCAGGAGAGCTCCTGAAAAGCACCCAGTTTCCACTGGGCACAGTATCAAACTGAGGTATGGAGGAGGGGCATAGAGGGAGGAGCCACTGCACACCCAGAACTAAAGTCTTTCTTAAAGTGCCCATGTCTCCTGCGGAGCCCGTCTATCCCCATGGTCCTTACGGAGTCCCCAGCATCCTCTAGGACGTTAGAGAAAATAGGATTTTAATACCTACCGGTAAATCCTTTTCTCTTAGTCCGTAGAGGATGCTGGGCACCCGTCCCAGTGTGTACTGTGTCTGCAGTTATTAAATGGCCCTTAACTCCAGAACATTTATGTGGAGACAACTTTCCCGACTTGACCATCTTCCTTGGATGTTTTCCCCCTGTGTGACTGCTCCCCAGCCTCGGAGGGTTGCATCCGTGGTCCCTAGGATCCAGTCCTGGATCCCGAACCATCGCCCCTCTAGGAGGTGAGAACTGTGCAGCCGCCAATGGAGTGATATTCTGGTCTTGGAAGACAGGATTATCCTCCGGTGCATGTGTAGGTGGGATCCGGACTACTTGACCAACAGGTCCCACTGGAACACTCTAGCATGGAACCTGCCAAACTGAATGGCCTCGTAGGCCGCAACCATCTTCCCCAGCAACCGAATGCATTGATGGATTAACACTCTTGCTGGTTTCAGAATTTGTTTGACCAGACTCTGGATCTCCATAGCATTTCCACTGGAAGAAAACCTCTTCTGTGTCCAGTATCACTCCCAAAAACAACAACCGCGTCATTGGGACCAACTGCGATTTTGGCAAGTTTAGGAGCCAACCATGTTGTTGAAGAACTGTCAGGGAGAGTGCAATGTTTTGCAACAACTGGTCCCTGGATCTCGCCTTTATCAAGATATCATCCAAGTACGGGATAATTGTGACTCCTTGCTTGCGAAGGAGAACCATCATTTCCGCCATCACCCTGGTGAAAATCCTCGGAGCCGTGGACAGACCAAACGGCAACGTCTGAAATTAGTAATGACAATCCTGAATTGCAAACCTCAGGTAGCTTGATGCAGTGGCTAAACGGAACATGTAAGTAGGCATCCTTATGTCTACCAAAACCATGAAATCTCCTTCCTCCGGACTGGAGATCCCTACTCTGAGAGATTCCATCTTGAAATTGAATTTCTTTAGGTAGAAATTGAGGGATTTAAGATTTCAGATTGGTCTGACTGAGCCTTCCGGCTTCGGGACCACGAAGAGGCTTGAATAAAAGCCTTCTCCCTGCTGACTAATGCCGATTTGAACAATCGGTGAGGGGGAACGTCTTGAAACCCCAGTTTGTACCCTTGGGACACTATTTGTAAAACCCACGAGTCCAGGTCCAAATTAATCCAGAACTGACTGAAGTGTTTTAGACGTGCCCCCACTGGTGTGGGCTCCTCCAAGAGAGCCCCAGCGTCATGCAGTGGATTTGGCAGAAGCAGAGGACGATCTCTGCTCCTGCGATCTTGAAGAGGCTACAGACCTCTTCCCTCTTCTCCTTCCTCTACCTGCAAAGAAAGGGGAATCTTAACTTCTTGCATATCTATTGGGCCAAAATGACTGCGTTAGATAATGATGCGTCTTCATCCGTTGAGAGGGAACATAGGGCAAGAAGGTTGACTTACCTGCGGGAGCTGCCGAGATCAAATTAACTAGGCCGTCGCCAAACAAGGCTTCACCTTCATAGTGAAGAGACTCCCTTTCTTCTTGGAGTCAGCATCAGCATTCCCTTGGTGAATACACAATGCCCTCCTATCCGAGACTGCCATGAAATTGGCCCGTGAACTCAAGAGTCCTATATCCCTTGCAGTCGTAAGTATGCTGCAGTGTCCTTGATATGATCTAACGTAAGGAGCATCCCATGTCTCCAGGATATCTATATCGGATGACAAGGTATTCGACCAATTCTTGAATACTACTACTCACCCATGCGCATGTAATGGCAGGTCTAAGTAATGTACCCGTGGTAGTTCGCATTGTGCGTTGGAAGGCACAAAGTAAGCAGACAGGAGAAGTCAGGATAGTGCGCAAGGGCATAGAAGGGAGCGGCTCAAGAAAAGAGAAGTGGAAACAGACAGCAAACTAGGCTGGAGAGAGACCTGAGACAAAGAGATCTGAATAATACGAGAGCCGACCAGGGGAAACACAAATTATGCAGTCAAGTTTCCCACATTTGGGGAAATCGCAGGAGCAGCACACCCAGAGTGCAATGGGTGAGCCTTGCCCTGGGAGAAGCACCTTCATGATCATAGTATCTCACCTGGCAGGTAAGTAGGAGTTGGGCTAGAGCTGGGGAGGGTCGCTGCTCAGGCACCCCCCTGTCAAGTGAAGGAGATCCAACTGAGGCAGCACAAGGAAACTCTCGAAAGAAGAACAAGGCTAGAGGAAGATCTGAGACAAAGAAATCTGACTTTTACCAGAGCTGACCAGAGGAAAGCACAAACACAGTCCCCCACTACCACAAATAATGCAGTCAAGTTACCCACATTTGGGGAAATCACAGGGGTCAGCATACCCAGAATGCAATGAATGAACCTCACCCTGGGAGAACAATCTTCATGACCATGGTATCTCCTATGCAAAATAAGTATGATTTGGGATAGGGCTGGGGAGGGCCGCTGCTCAGGCACATCTCTGTCAAGTAAAGGAGATTCAACTGAGGCAGCACAAGGGAACTCTCATCTGGGGACAACAACTGCAGGGAGAACACATATTTTCAGATGAACATGGGAGGGCAGAAGGCTGACTAATACTGAAGCACCACCAAACAACAAACCAAATGCAACAACTAGTACAAGCATTCCTGGGGGAAGGTCTGCAGAAGACGGATTTGCATACGGTGATGTCATCCAAGCAGTGGGCCAAAGTTGGCTGGAACCCTCAACTGCATATGAAAAGAGAAAAGGGGTATGCAGGGCATGGCGGCCTTCTGCGGCGCTTGGATGACCCCTAGTTTGCATTAAACACCCCCACCCTCCTTCGGTGTGGGGCTCATGTTGGCCATGCCCCAGCCCCTGAAGCATTCAAGCTGATTTCTTGCAGCAGCTGGGCACTGTAACAGCTCTAGAGCTGCTCTGTAAGGCAAGTAAAAGGGTGTGGGCCCTGCAGCACTACCTGTAGTTTGCATTGTGCATTGTAAGGCACTAAGTAAGCAGATAGGAGGAGAAGTCAGGATAGTGCACAAGGGTATAGAAGGGAGGGGCTAAAGAAAAAAGAAGTGGAAACAGACAGCAAACTAGGCTGGAGAGAGACCTGAGACAAAGAGATCTGAATTATATGAGAGCTGACCAGGGGAAACACAAATTATGCAGTCAAGTTTCCCACATTTGGGGAAATCACAGGGGCAGCACACCCAGAGTGCAATGGGTGATCCTTGCCCTGGGAGAAGCACCTTCATGATCATAGTATCTCACCTGACAGGTAAGTAGGAGTTGAGCTAGAGCTGGGGAGGGTCGCTGCTCGGGCACCCCCCTGTCAAGTGAAGGAGATCCAACTGAGGCAGCACAAGGGAACTCTCGAAAGAAGAACAAGGCTAGAGGAAAATCTGAGACAAAGAAATCTGACTTTTACCAGAGCTGACCAGAGGAAAGCACAAACACAGTCCCCCACTACCACAAATAATGCAGTCGAGTTTGCCACATTTGGGGAAATCACAGGGGTCAGCATACCCAGAATGCAATGAATGAACCTCACCCTGGGAGAACAATCTTCATGACCATGGTATCGGCTATGCAAAATAAGTATGATTTGGGATAGGGCTGGGGAGGGCCGCTGCTCAGGCACATCTCTGTCAAGTAAAGGAGATTCAACTGAGGCAGCACAAGGGAACTCTCATCTGGGGACAACAACTGCAGAGAGAACACATATTTTCAGATGAACATGGGAGGGCAGAAGGCTGCCTAATACTGAAGCACCCCCAAACAACAAACCAAATGCAACAACTAGTGCTAGCATTCCTGGGGGAAGGCTGCAGCAGATGGATTTGCATATGGTGATGTCATCCAAGCAGTGGGTCAAAGTTGGCTTCAACCCTCGTCTGCATATGAAAAGAGAAAAGGGGCGTGCAGGGCATGGCAGCCTTTTGCAGCACTTGGATGACCCCTAGTTCGCATTAAACATCTCCACCCTCCTTCGGTGTGGGTCTCATGTTGGCTATGCACCATCCCCTAAAATATTCAAGCTGATTTCTTGCAGCAGCTGGGCACTGTAACAGCTCCAGAGCTGCTCTGTAAGGCAAATAAAAGGGTGTGGGACCTGCAGCACTACCTGTAGTTTGCATTGTGCGTTGGAAGGCACAAAGTAAGCAGACGGGAGAAGTCAGGATAGTGCGCAAGGGCATAGAAGGGAGCGGCTCAAGAAAAGAGAAGTGTGAACAGACAGCAAACTAGGCTGGAGAGAGACCTGAGACAAAGAGATCTGAATTATACGAGAGCCGACCAGAGGAAACACAAATTATGCAGTCAAGTGTCCCACATTTGGGGAAATCACAGGAGCAGCACACCCAGAGTGCAATGGGTGAGCCTTGCCCTGGGAGAAGCACCTTCCTGATCATAGTATCTCACCTGGCAGGTAAGTAGGAGTTGGGCTAGAGCTGGGGAGGGTCGCTGCTCGGGCACCCCCATGTCAAGTGAATGAGATCCAACTGAGGCAGCACAAGGGAACTCTCGAAAGAAGAACAAGGCTAGAGGAAGATCTGAGACAAAGAAATCTGACTTTTACCAGAGCTGACCAGAGGAAAGCACAAACACAGTCCCCCACTACCACAAATAATGCAGTCGAGTTTCCCACATTTGGGTAAATCACAGGGGTCAGCATACCCAGAATGCAATGAATGAACCTCACCCTGGGAGAACAATCTTCATGACCATGGTATCTTCTATGCAAAATAAGTATGATTTGGGATAGGGCTGGGGAGGGCCGCTGCTCAGGCACATCTCTGTCAAGTAAAGGAGATTCAACTGAGGCAGCACAAGTGAACTCTCATCTGGGGACAACAACTGCAGGGAGAACACATATTTTCAGATGAACATGGGAGGGCAGAAGGCTACCTAATACTGAAGCACCCCCAAACAACAAACCAAATGCAACAACTAGTGCAAGCATTCCTGGGGGAAGGCCTGCAGCAGATGGATTTGCATATGGTGATGTCATCCAAGCAGTGGGTCAAAGTTGGCTTCAACCCTCATCTGCATATGAAAAGAGAAAAGGGGCGTGCAGGGCATGGCAGCCTTTTTCGGCGCTTGGATGACCCCTAGTTCGCATTAAACACCTCCACCCTCCTTCGGTGTGGGGCTCATGTTGGCTATGCCCCAGCCCCTGAAGCATTCAAGCTGATTCCTTGCAGCAGTTGGGCACTGTAACAGCTCCAGAGCTACTCTGTAAGGCAAGTAAAAGGGCGTGGGACCTGCAGCACTACCTGTAGTTCGCATTGTGCGTTGGAAGGCACAAATTAAGCAGATGGGAGAAGTCAGGATAGTGCGCAAGGGCATAGAAGGGAGCGGCTCAAGAAAAGAGAAGTGGAAACAGACAGCAAACTAGGCTGGAGAGAGACCTGAGACAAAGAGATCTGAATTATACGAGAGCCGACCAGGGGAAACACAAATTATGCAGTCAAGTTTCCCACATTTGGGGAAATCACAGGAACAGCACACCCAGAGTGCAATGGGTGAGCCTTGCCCTGGTAGAAGCACCTTCCTGATCATAGTATCTCACCTGGCAGGTAAGTAGGAGTTGGGCTAGAGCTGGGGAGGGTCGCTGCTCGGGCACCCCCCTGTCAAGTGAAGGAGATCCAACTGAGGCAGCACAAGGGAACTCTCGAAAGAAGAACAAGGCTAGAGGAAGGTCTGAGACAAAGAAATCTGACTTTTACCAGAGCTGACCAGAGGAAAGCACAAACACAGTCCCCCACTACCATAAATAATGCAGTCAAGTTTCCCACATTTGGGGAAATCACAGGGGTCAGCATACCCAGAATGCAATGAATGAACCTCACCCTGGGAGAACAATCTTCATGACCATGGTATCTCCTATGCAAAATAAGTATGATTTGGGATAGGGCTGGGGAGGGCCGCTGCTCAGGCACATCTCTGTCAAGTAAAGGAGATTCAACTGAGGCAGCACAAAGGAACTCTCATCTGGGGACAACAACTGCAGGGAGAACACATATTTTCAGATGAACATGGGAGGGCAGAAGGCTACCTAATACTGAAGCACCCCCAAACAACAAACCAAATGCAACAACTAGTGCAAGCATTCCTGGGGAAGGTCTGCAGAAGACGGATTTGCATACGGTGATGTCATCCAAGCAGTGGGCCAAAGTTGGCTGGAACCCTCATCTGCATATGAAAAGAGAAAAGGAGTATGCAGGGCATGGCGGCCTTTTGCGGCGCTTGGATGACCCCTAGTTCGCATTAAACACCCCCACCCTCCTTCGGTGTGGGGCTCATGTTGGCCATGCCCCAGCCCCTGAAGCATTCAAGCTGATTTCTTGCAGCAGCTGGGCACTGTAACAGCTCCAGAGCTGCTCTGTAAGGCAAGTAAAAGGGTGTGGGCCCTGCAGCACTACCTGTAGTTTGCATTGTGAATTGTAAGGCACAAAGTAAGCAGACGGGAGGAGAAGTCAGGATAGTGCACAAGGGTATAGAAGGGAGGGGCTCAAGAAAAAAGAAGTGGAAACAGACAGCAAACTAGGCTGGAGAGAGACCTGAGACAAAGAGATCTGAATTATATTAGAGCCGACCAGGGGAAATACAAATTATGCAGTCAAGTTTCCCACATTTGGGGAAATCACTGGGGCAGCACACCCAGAGTGCAATGGGTGATCCTTGCCCTGGGAGAAGCAACTTCATGATCATAGTATCTCACCTGGCAGGTAAGTAGGAGTTGGGCTAGAGCTGGGGAGGGTCGCTGCTCGGGCACCCCCCTGTCAAGTGAAGGAGATCCAACTGAGGCAGCACAAGGAATCTCTCGAAAGAAGAACAAGGCTAGAGGAAGATCTGAGACAAATAAATCTGACTTTTACCAGAGCTGACCAGAGGAAAGAACAAACACAGTCCCCCACTACCACAAATAATGCAGTCGAGTTTCCCACATTTGGGGAAATCATATGGGTCAGCATACCCAGAATGCAATGAATGAACCTCACCCTGGGAGAACAATCTTCATGACCATGGTATCTCCTATGCAAAATAAGTATGATTTGGGATAGGGCTGGGGAGGGCCGCTGCTCAGGCACATCTCTGTCAAGTAAAGGAGATTCAACTGAGGCAGCACAAGGGAACTCTCATCTGGGGACAACAACTGCAGGGAGAACACATATTTTCAGATGAACATGGGAGGGCAGAAGGCTACCTAATACTGAAGCACCCCCAAACAACAAACCAAATGCAACAACTAGTGCAAGCATTCCTGGGGGAAGGCCTGCAGCAGATGGATTTGCATATGGTGATGTCATCCAAGCAGTGGGTCAAAGTTGGCTTCAACCCTCGTCTGCATATGAAAAGAGAAAAGGGGCGTGCAGGGCATGGCAGCCTTTTTCGGCGCTTGGATGACCCCTAGTTCGCATTAAACACCTCCACCCTCCTTTGGTGTGGGGCTCATGTTGGCTATGCCCCAGCCCCGAAGCATTCAAGCTGAGTTCTTGCAGCAGCTGGGCACTGTAACAGCTCCAGAGCTGCTCTGTAAGGCAAATAAAAGGGTGTGGGACCTGCAGCACTACCTGTAGTTCGCATTGTGCATTGGAAGGCACAAAGTAAGCAGACGGGAGAAGTCAGGATAGTGCGCAAGGGCATAGAAGGGAGCGGCTCAAGAAAAGAGAAGTGGAAACAGACAGCAAAGTAGGCTGGAGAGAGACCTGAGACAAAGAGATCTGAATTATACGAGAGCCGACCAGGGAAAACACAAATTATGCAGTCAAGTTTCCCACATTTGGGGAAATCACAGGAGCAGCACACCCAGAGTGCAATGGGTGAGCCTTGCCCTGGGAGAAGCACCTTTCTGATCATAGTATCTCACCTGGCAGGTAAGTAGGAGTTGGGCTAGAGCTGGGGAGGGTCGCTGCTCGGGCACCCCCCTGTCAAGTGAAGGAGATCCAACTGAGGCAGCACAAGGGAACTCTCGAAAGAAGAACAAGGCTAGAGGAAGATCTGAGACAAAAAAATCTGACTTTTATCAGAGCTGACCAGAGGAAAGAACAAACACAGTCCCCCACTACCACAAATAATGCAGTCAAGTTTCCCACATTTGGGGAAATCACAGGGGTCAGCATACCCAGAATGCAATGAATGAACCTCACCCTGGGAGAACAATTTTTATGACCATTGTATCTCCTATGCAAAATAAGTATGATTTGGGATAGGGCTGTGGAGTGCCGCTGCTCAGGCACATCTCTGTCAAGTAAAGGAGATTCAACTGAGGCAGCACAAGGGAACTCTCATCTGGGGACAACAACTGCAGGGAGAACACATATTTTCAGATGAACATGGGAGGGCAGAAGGCTACCTAATACTGAAGCACCCCCAAACAACAAACCAAATGCAACAACTATTGCAAGCATTCCTGGGGGAAGGCCTGCAGCAGATGGATTTGCATATGGTGATGTCATCCAAGCAGTGGGTCAAAGTTGGCTTCAACCCTCGTCTGCATATGAAAAGAGAAAAGGGGCGTGCAGGGCATGGCAGCCTTTTTCGGCACTTGGATGACCCCTAGTTCGCATTAAACACCTCCACCCTCCTTCGGTGTGGGGCTCATGTTGGCTATGCCCCAGCCCCTGAAGCATTCAAGCTGATTTCTTGCAGCAGCTGGGCACTGTAACAGCTCCAGAGCTGCTCTGTAAGGCAAGTAAAAGGGCGTGGGCCCTGCAACACTACCTGTAGTTCGCATTGTGCGTTGGAAGGCACAAATTAAGCAGACGGGAGAAGTCAGGATAGTGCGCAAGGGCATAGAAGGGAGCTGCTCAAGAAAAGAGAAGTGGAAACAGACAGCAAACTAGGCTGGAGAGAGACCTGAGACAAAGAGATCTGAATTATACGAGAGCCGACCAGGGGAAACACAAATTATGCAGTCAAGTTTCCCACATTTGGAGAAATCACAGGAGCAGCACACCCAGAGTGCAATGGGTGAGCCTTGCCCTGGGAGAAGCACCTTCATGATCATAGTATATCACCTGGCAGGTAAGTAGGAGTTGGGCTAGAGCTGGGGAGGGTCGCTGCTCGGGCACCCCCCTGTCAAGTGAAGGAGATCCAACTGAGGCAGCACAAGGGAACTCTCGAAAGAAGAACAAGGCTAGAGGAAAATCTGAGACAAAGAAATCTGACTTTTACCAGAGCTGACCAGAGGAAAGAACAAACACAGTCCCCCACTACCACAAATAATGCAGTCGAGTTTCCCACATTTGGGGAAATCATACGGGTCAGCATACTCAGAATGCAATGAATGAACCTCACCCTGGGAGAACAATCTTCATGACCATGGTATCTCCTATGCAAAATAAGTATGATTTGGGATAGGGCTGGGGAGAGTCGCTGCTCGGGCACCCCCCTGTCAAGTGAAGGAGATCCAACTGAGGCAGCACAAGGAATCTCTCGAAAGAAGAACAAGGCTAGAGGAAGATCTGAGACAAATAAATCTGACTTTTACCAGAGCTGACCAGAGGAAAGAACAAACACAGTCCCCCACTACCACAAATAATGCAGTCGAGTTTCCCACATTTGAGGAAATCATACGGGTCAGCATACCCAGAATGCAATGAATGAACCTCACCCTGGGAGAACAATCTTCATGACCATGGTATCTCCTATGCAAAATAAGTATGATTTGGGATAGGGCTGGGGAGGGCCGCTGCTCAGGCACATCTCTGTCAAGTAAAGGAGATTCAACTGAGGCAGCACAAGGGAACTCTCATCTGGGGACAACAACTGCAGGGAGAACACATATTTTCAGATGAACATGGGAGGGCAGAAGGCTACCTAATACTGAAGCACCCCCAAACAACAAACCAAATGCAACAACTAGTGCAAGCATTCCTGGGGGAAGGCCTGCAGCAGATGGATTTGCATATGGTGATGTCATCCAAGCAGTGGGTCAAAGTTGGCTTCAACCCTCGTCTGCATATGAAAAGAGAAAAGGGGCGTGCAGGGCATGGCAGCCTTTTTCGGCGCTTGGATGACCCCTAGTTCGCATTAAACACCTCCACCCTCCTTCGGTGTGGGGCTCATGTTGGCTATGCCCCAGCCCCGAAGCATTCAAGCTGAGTTCTTGCAGCAGCTGGGCACTGTAACAGCTCCAGAGCTGCTCTGTAAGGCAAATAAAAGGGTGTGGGACCTGCAGCACTACCTGTAGTTCGCATTGTGCATTGGAAGGCACAAAGTAAGCAGACGGGAGAAGTCAGGATAGTGCGCAAGGGCATAGAAGGGAGCGGCTCAAGAAAAGAGAAGTGGAAACAGACAGCAAAGTAGGCTGGAGAGAGACCTGAGACAAAGAGATCTGAATTATACGAGAGCCGACCAGGGAAAACACAAATTATGCAGTCAAGTTTCCCACATTTGGGGAAATCGCAGGAGCAGCACACCCAGAGTGCAATGGGTGAGCCTTGCCCTGGGAGAAGCACCTTCCTGATCATAGTATCTCACCTTGCAGGTAAGTAGGAGTTGGGCTAGAGCTGGGGAGGGTCGCTGCTCGGGCACCCCCCTGTCAAGTGAAGGAGATCCAACTGAGGCAGCACAAGGGAACTCTCGAAAGAAGAACAAGGCTAGAGGAAGATCTGAGACAAAAAAATCTGACTTTTACCAGAGCTGACTAGAGGAAAGAACAAACACAGTCCCCCACTACCACAAATAATGCAGTCGAGTTTCCCACATTTGGGGAAATCACAGGGGTCAGCATACCCAGAATGCAATGAATGAACGTCAACCTGGGAGAACAATTTTCATGACCATGGTATCTCCTATGCAAAATAAGTATGATTTGGGATAGGGCTGTGGAGTGCCGCTGCTCAGGCACATCTCTGTCAAGTAAAGGAGATTCAACTGAGGCAGCACAAGGGAACTCTCATCTGGGGACAACAACTGCAGGGAGAACACATATTTTCAGATGAACATGGGAGGGCAGAAGGCTACCTAATACTGAAGCACCCCCAAACAACAAACCAAATGCAACAACTATTGCAAGCATTCCTGGGGGAAGGCCTGCAGCAGATGGATTTGCATATGGTGATGTCATCCAAGCAGTGGGTCAAAGTTGGCTTCAACCCTCGTCTGCATATGAAAAGAGAAAAGGGGCGTGCAGGGCATGGCAGCCTTTTTCGGCGCTTGGATGACCCCTAGTTCGCATTAAACACCTCCACCCTCCTTCGGTGTGGGGCTCATGTTGGCTATGCCCCAGCCCCTGAAGCATTCAAGCTGATTTCTTGCAGCAGCTGGGCACTGTAACAGCTCCAGAGCTGCTCTGTAAGGCAAGTAAAAGGGCGTGGCCCTGCAACACTACCTGTAGTTCGCATTGTGCGTTGGAAGGCACAAATCAAGCAGACGGGAGAAGTCAGGATAGTGCGCAAGGGCATAGAAGGGAGCGGCTCAAGAAAAGAGAAGTGGAAACAGACAGCAAACTAGGCTGGAGAGAGACCTGAGACAAAGAGATCTGAATTATACGAGAGCCGACCAGGGGAAACACAAATTATGCAGTCAAGTTTCCCACATTTGGAGAAATCACAGGAGCAGCACACCCAGAGTGCAATGGGTGAGCCTTGCCCTGGGAGAAGCACCTTCATGATCATAGTATATCACCTGGCAGGTAAGTAGGAGTTGGGCTAGAGCTGGGGAGGGTCGCTGCTCGGGCACCCCCCTGTCAAGTGAAGGAGATCCAACTGAGGCAGCACAAGGGAACTCTCGAAAGAAGAACAAGGCTAGAGGAAAATCTGAGACAAAGAAATCTGACTTTTACCAGAGCTGACCAGAGGAAAGAACAAACACAGTCCCCCACTACCACAAATAATGCAGTCGAGTTTCCCACATTTGGGGAAATCATACGGGTCAGCATACTCAGAATGCAATGAATGAACCTCACCCTGGGAGAACAATCTTCATGACCATGGTATCTCCTATGCAAAATAAGTATGATTTGGGATAGGGCTGGGGAGAGTCGCTGCTCGGGCACCCCCCTGTCAAGTGAAGGAGATCCAACTGAGGCAGCACAAGGAATCTCTCGAAAGAAGAACAAGGCTAGAGGAAGATCTGAGACAAATAAATCTGACTTTTACCAGAGCTGACCAGAGGAAAGAACAAACACAGTCCCCCACTACCACAAATAATGCAGTCGAGTTTCCCACATTTGAGGAAATCATACGGGTCAGCATACCCAGAATGCAATGAATGAACCTCACCCTGGGAGAACAATCTTCATGACCATGGTATCTCCTATGCAAAATAAGTATGATTTGGGATAGGGCTGGGGAGGGCCGCTGCTCAGGCACATCTCTGTCAAGTAAAGGAGATTCAACTGAGGCAGCACAAGGGAACTCTCATCTGGGGACAACAACTGCAGGGAGAACACATATTTTCAGATGAACATGGGAGGGCAGAAGGCTACCTAATACTGAAGCACCCCCAAACAACAAACCAAATGCAACAACTAGTGCAAGCATTCCTGGGGGAAGGCCTGCAGCAGATGGATTTGCATATGGTGATGTCATCCAAGCAGTGGGTCAAAGTTGGCTTCAACCCTCGTCTGCATATGAAAAGAGAAAAGGGGCGTGCAGGGCATGGCAGCCTTTTTCGGCGCTTGGATGACCCCTAGTTCGCATTAAACACCTCCACCCTCCTTCGGTGTGGGGCTCATGTTGGCTATGCCCCAGCCCCGAAGCATTCAAGCTGAGTTCTTGCAGCAGCTGGGCACTGTAACAGCTCCAGAGCTGCTCTGTAAGGCAAATAAAAGGGTGTGGGACCTGCAGCACTACCTGTAGTTCGCATTGTGCATTGGAAGGCACAAAGTAAGCAGACGGGAGAAGTCAGGATAGTGCGCAAGGGCATAGAAGGGAGCGGCTCAAGAAAAGAGAAGTGGAAACAGACAGCAAACTAGGCTGGAGAGAGACCTGAGACAAAGAGATCTGAATTATACGAGAGCCAACCAGGGGAAACACAAATTATGCAGTCAAGTTTCCCACATTTGGAGAAATCACAGGAGCAGCACACCCAGAGTGCAATGGGTGAGCCTTGCCCTGGGAGAAGCACCTTCATGATCATAGTATATCACCTGGCAGGTAAGTAGGAGATGGGCTAGAGCTGGGGAGGGTCGCTGCTCGGGCACCCCCCTGTCAAGTGAAGGAGATCCAACTGAGGCAGCACAAGGAATCTCTCGAAAGAAGAACAAGGCTAGAGGAAGATCTGAGACAAATAAATCTGACTTTTACCAGAGCTGACCAGAGGAAAGAACAAACACAGTCCCCCACTACCACAAATAATGCAGTCGAGTTTCCCACATTTGGGGAAATCATACGGGTCAGCATACCCAGAATGCAATGAATGAACCTCACCCTGGGAGAACAATCTTCATGACCATGGTATCTCCTATGCAAAATAAGTATGATTTGGGATAGGGCTGGGGAGGGCCGCTGCTCAGGCACATCTCTGTCAAGTAAAGGAGATTCAACTGAGGCAGCACAAGGGAACTCTCATCTGGGGACAACAACTGCAGGGAGAACACATATTTTCAGATGAACATGGGAGGGCAGAAGGCTACCTAATACTGAAGCACCCCCAAACAACAAACCAAATGCAACAACTAGTGCAAGCATTCCTGGGGGAAGGCCTGCAGCAGATGGATTTGCATATGGTGATGTCATCCAAGCAGTGGGTCAAAGTTGGCTTCAACCCTCGTCTGCATATGAAAAGAGAAAAGGGGCGTGCAGGGCATGGCAGCCTTTTTCGGCGCTTGGATGACCCCTAGTTCGCATTAAACACCTCCACCCTCCTTCGGTGTGGGGCTCATGTTGGCTATGACCCAGCCCCGAAGCATTCAAGCTGATTTCTTGCAGCAGCTGGGCACTGTAACAGCTCCAGAGCTGCTCTGTAAGGCAAATAAAAGGGTGTGGGACCTGCAGCACTACCTGTAGTTCGCATTGTGCGTTGGAAGGCACAAAGTAAGCAGACGGGAGGAGAAGTCAGGATAGTGCACAAGGGTATAGAAGGGAGGGGCTCAAGAAAAAAGAAGTGGAAACAGACAGCAAACTAGGCTGGAGAGAGACCTGAGACAAAGAGATCTGAATTATACGAGAGCCGACCAGGGGAAACACAAATTATGCAGTCAAGTTTCCCACATTTGGGGAAATCACAGGAGCAGCACACCCAGAGTGCAATGGGTGAGCCTTGCCCTGGGAGAAGCACCTTCCTGATCATAGTATCTCAACTGGCAGGTAAGTAGGAGATGGGCTAGAGCTGGGGAGGGTCGCTGCTCGGGCACCCCCCTGTCAAGTGAAGGAGATCCAACTGAGGCAGCACAAGGAATCTCTCGAAAGAAGAACAAGGCTAGAGGAAGATCTGAGACAAATAAATCTGACTTTTACCAGAGCTGACCAGAGGAAAGAACAAACACAGTCCCCCACTACCACAAATAATGCAGTCGAGTTTCCCACATTTGGGGAAATCATACGGGTCAGCATACCCAGAATGCAATGAATGAACCTCACCCTGGGAGAACAATCTTCATGACCATGGTATCTTCTATGTAAAATAAGTATGATTTGGGATAGGGCTGGGGAGGGCCGCTGCTCAGAAACATCTCTGTCAAGTAAAGGAGATTCAACTGAGGCAGCACAAGGGAACTCTCATCTGGGGACAACAACTCCAGGGAGAACACAAATTTTAAGATGAAAATGGGAGGGCAGAAGGCTGCCTAATACTGAAGCACCCCCAAACAACAAACCAAATGCAACAACTAGTGCAAGCATTCCTGGGGGAAGGCCTGCAGCAGATGGATTTGCATATGGTGATGTCATCCAAGCAGTGAGTCAAAGTTGGCTTCAACCCTCGTCTGCATATGAAAAGAGAAAAGGGGCGTGCAGGGCATGGCGGCCTTTTGCGGCGCTTGGATGACCCCTAGTTCGCATTAAACGCCTCCACCCTCCTTCGGTGTGGGGCTCATGTTGGCTATGCCCCAGCCCCTGAAGCATTCAAGCTGATTTCTTGCAGCAGCTGGGCACTGTAACAGCTCCAGAGCTGCTCTGTAAGGCAAGTAAAAGGGTGTGGGCCCTGCAGCACTACCTGTAGTTCGCATTGTGCGTTGGAAGGCACAAATTAAGCAGACGGGAGAAGTCAGGATAGTGCGCAAGGGCATAGAAGGGAAAGGCTCAAGAAAAGAGAAGTGGAAACAGACAGCAAACTAGGCTGGAGAGAGACCTGAGACAAAGAGATCTGAATTATACGAGAGCCGACCAGGGGAAACACAAATTATGCAGTCAAGTTTCCCACATTTGGAAAAATCTCAGGAGCAGCAGACCCAGAGTGCAATGGGTGAGCCTTGCCCTGGGAGAAGCAACTTCATGATCATAGTATCTCACCTGGCAGGTAAGTAGGAGTTGGGCTAGAGCTGGGGAGGGTCGCTGCTCGGGCACCCCACTGTCAAGTGAAGGAGATCCAACTGAGGCAGCACAAGGAATCTCTCGAAAGAAGAACAAGGCTAGAGGAAGATCTGAGACAAATAAATTTGACTTTTACCAGAGCTGACCAGAGGAAAGAACAAACACAGTCCCCCACTACCACAAATAATGCAGTCGAGTTTCCCACATTTGGGGAAATCATACGGGTCAGCATACCCAGAATGCAATGAATGAACCTCACCCTGGGAGAACAATCTTCATGACCATGGTATCTTCTATGTAAAATAAGTATGATTTGGGATAGGGCTGGGGAGGGCCGCTGCTCAGGCACATCTCTGTCAAGTAAAGGAGATTCAACTGAGGCAGCACAAGGGAACTCTCATCTGGGGACAACAACTGCAGGGAGAACACATATTTTCAGATGAACATGGGAGGGCAGAAGGCTACCTAATACTGAAGCACCCCCAAACAACAAACCAAATGCAACAACTAGTGCAAGCATTCCTGGGGGAAGGCCTGCAGCAGATGGATTTGCATATGGTGATGTCATCCAAGCAGTGGGTCAAAGTTGGCTTCAACCCTCGTCTGCATATGAAAAGAGAAAAGGGGCGTGCAGTGCATGGCGGCCTTTTGCGGCGCTTGGATGACCCCTAGTTCGCATTAAACGCCTCCACCCTCCTTCGGTGTGGGGCTCATGTTGGCTATGCCCCAAGCCCCTGAAGCATTCAAGCTGATTTCTTGCAGCAGCTGGGCACTGTAACAGCTCCAGAGCTGCTCTGTAAGGCAAATAAAAGGGTTTGTGACCTGCAGCACTACCTGTAGTTCGCATTGTGCGTTGGAAGGCACAAAGTAAGCAGATGGGAGAAGTCAGGATAGTGCGCAAGGGCATAGAAGTGAGCGGCTCAAGAAAAGAGAAGTGGAAACAGACAGCAAACTAGGCTGGAGAGAGACCCGAGACAAAGAGATCTGAATTATATGAGAGCCGACCAGGGGAAACACAAATTATGCAGTCAAGTTTCCCACATTTGGGAAAATCGCAGGAGCAGCACACCCAGAGTGCAATGGGTGAGCCTTGCCCTGGGAGAAGCACCTTCATGATCATAGTATCTCACCTGGCAGGTAAGTAGGAGTTGGGCTAGAGCTGGGGATGGTCGCTGCTCGGGCACCCCTCTGTCAAGTGAAGGAGATCCAACTGAGGCAGCACAAGGGAACTCTCGAAAGAAGAACAAGGCTAGAGGAAGATCTGAGACAAAGAAATCTGACTTTTACCAGAGCTGACCAGAGGAAAGCACAAACACAGTCCCCCACTACCACAAATAATGCAGTCGAGTTTCCCACAATTGGGGAAATCACAGGGGTCAGCATACCCAGAATGCAATGAATGAACCTCACCCTGGGAGAACAATCTTCATGACCATGGTATCTCCTATGCAAAATAAGTATGATTTGGGATAGGGCTGGGGAGGGCCGCTGCTCAGGCACATCTCTGTCAAGTAAAGGAGATTCAACTGAGGCAGCACAAGGGAACTCTCATCTGGGGACAACAACTGCAGGGAGAACACATATTTTCAGATGAACATGGGAGGGCAGAAGGCTGCCTAATACTGATGCACCCCCAAACAACAAACCAAATGCAACAACTAGTACAAGCATTCCTGGGGGAAGGTCTGCAGAAGACGGATTTGCATACGGTGATGTCATCCAAGCAGTGGGCCAAAGTTGGCTGGAACCCTCATCTGCATATGAAAAGAGAAAAGGGGTATGCAGGGCATGGCGGCCTTTTGCGGCGATTGGATGACCCCTAGTTCGCATTAAACACCCCCACCCTCCTTCGGTGTGGGGCTCATGTTGGCCATGCCCCAGCCCCTGAAGCATTCAAGCTGATTTCTTGCAGCAGCTGGGCACTGTAACAGCTCCAGAGCTGCTCTGTAAGGCAAGTAAAAGGGTGTGGGCCCTGCAGCACTACCTGTAGTTCGCATTGTGCGTTGGAAGGCACAAAGTAAGCAGACGGGAGGAGAAGTCAGGATAGTGCACAACGGTATAGAAGGGAGGGGCTCAAGAAAAAAGAAGTGGAAACAGACAGCAAACTAGGCTGGAGAGAGACCCGAGACAAAGAGATCTGAATTATATGAGAGCCGAACAGGGGAAACACAAATTATGCAGTCAAGTTTCCCACATTTGGGGAAATCACAGGGGCAGCACACCCAGAGTGCAATGGGTGATCCTTGCCCTGGGAGAAGCAGCTTCATGATCATAGTATCTCACCTGGCAGGTAAGTAGGAGTTGGGCTAGAGCTGGGGAGGGTCGCTGCTCGGGCACCCCCCTGTCAAGTGAAGGAGATCCAACTGAGGCAGCACAAGGGAACTCTCGAAAGAAGAACAAGGCTAGAGGAAGATCTGAGACAAAGAAATCTGACTTTTACCAGAGCTGACCAGAGGAAAGTACAAACACAGTCCCCCACTACCACAAATAATGCAGTCGAGTTTCCCACATTTGTGGAAATCACAGGGGTCAGCATACCCAGAATGCAATGAATGAACCTCACCCTGGGAGAACAGTCTTCATGACCATGGTATCTCCTATGCAAAATAAGTATGATTTGGGATAGGGCTGGGGAGGGCCGCTGCTCAGGCACATCTCTGTCAAGTAAAGGAGATTCAACTGAGGCAGCACAAGGGAACTCTCATCTGGGGACAACAACTGCAGGGAGAACACATATTTTCAGATGAACATGGGAGGGCAGAAGGCTACCTAATACTGAAGCACCCCCAAACAACAAACCAAATGCAACAACTAGTGCAAGCATTCCTGGGGGAAGGCCTGCAGCAGATGGATTTGCATATGGTGATGTCATCCAAGCAGTGGGTCAAAGTTGGCTTCAACCCTCGTCTGCATATGAAAAGAGAAAAGGGGCGTGCAGTGCATGGCGGCCTTTTGCGGCGCTTGGATGACCCCTAGTTCGCATTAAACGCCTCCACCCTCCTTCGGTGTGGGGCTCATGTTGGCTATGCCCCAAGCCCCTGAAGCATTCAAGCTGATTTCTTGCAGCAGCTGGGCACTGTAACAGCTCCAGAGCTGCTCTGTAAGGCAAATAAAAGGGTTTGTGACCTGCAGCACTACCTGTAGTTCGCATTGTGCGTTGGAAGGCACAAAGTAAGCAGATGGGAGAAGTCAGGATAGTGCGCAAGGGCATAGAAGTGAGCGGCTCAAGAAAAGAGAAGTGGAAACAGACAGCAAACTAGGCTGGAGAGAGACCCGAGACAAAGAGATCTGAATTATATGAGAGCCGACCAGGGGAAACACAAATTATGCAGTCAAGTTTCCCACATTTGGGAAAATCGCAGGAGCAGCACACCCAGAGTGCAATGGGTGAGCCTTGCCCTGGGAGAAGCACCTTCATGATCATAGTATCTCACCTGGCAGGTAAGTAGGAGTTGGGCTAGAGCTGGGGATGGTCGCTGCTCGGGCACCCCTCTGTCAAGTGAAGGAGATCCAACTGAGGCAGCACAAGGGAACTCTCGAAAGAAGAACAAGGCTAGAGGAAGATCTGAGACAAAGAAATCTGACTTTTACCAGAGCTGACCAGAGGAAAGCACAAACACAGTCCCCCACTACCACAAATAATGCAGTCGAGTTTCCCACAATTGGGGAAATCACAGGGGTCAGCATACCCAGAATGCAATGAATGAACCTCACCCTGGGAGAACAATCTTCATGACCATGGTATCTCCTATGCAAAATAAGTATGATTTGGGATAGGGCTGGGGAGGGCCGCTGCTCAGGCACATCTCTGTCAAGTAAAGGAGATTCAACTGAGGCAGCACAAGGGAACTCTCATCTGGGGACAACAACTGCAGGGAGAACACATATTTTCAGATGAACATGGGAGGGCAGAAGGCTGCCTAATACTGATGCACCCCCAAACAACAAACCAAATGCAACAACTAGTACAAGCATTCCTGGGGGAAGGTCTGCAGAAGACGGATTTGCATACGGTGATGTCATCCAAGCAGTGGGCCAAAGTTGGCTGGAACCCTCATCTGCATATGAAAAGAGAAAAGGGGTATGCAGGGCATGGCGGCCTTTTGCGGCGATTGGATGACCCCTAGTTCGCATTAAACACCCCCACCCTCCTTCGGTGTGGGGCTCATGTTGGCCATGCCCCAGCCCCTGAAGCATTCAAGCTGATTTCTTGCAGCAGCTGGGCACTGTAACAGCTCCAGAGCTGCTCTGTAAGGCAAGTAAAAGGGTGTGGGCCCTGCAGCACTACCTGTAGTTCGCATTGTGCGTTGGAAGGCACAAAGTAAGCAGACGGGAGGAGAAGTCAGGATAGTGCACAACGGTATAGAAGGGAGGGGCTCAAGAAAAAAGAAGTGGAAACAGACAGCAAACTAGGCTGGAGAGAGACCCGAGACAAAGAGATCTGAATTATATGAGAGCCGAACAGGGGAAACACAAATTATGCAGTCAAGTTTCCCACATTTGGGGAAATCACAGGGGCAGCACACCCAGAGTGCAATGGGTGATCCTTGCCCTGGGAGAAGCAGCTTCATGATCATAGTATCTCACCTGGCAGGTAAGTAGGAGTTGGGCTAGAGCTGGGGAGGGTCGCTGCTCGGGCACCCCCCTGTCAAGTGAAGGAGATCCAACTGAGGCAGCACAAGGGAACTCTCGAAAGAAGAACAAGGCTAGAGGAAGATCTGAGACAAAGAAATCTGACTTTTACCAGAGCTGACCAGAGGAAAGTACAAACACAGTCCCCCACTACCACAAATAATGCAGTCGAGTTTCCCACATTTGTGGAAATCACAGGGGTCAGCATACCCAGAATGCAATGAATGAACCTCACCCTGGGAGAACAGTCTTCATGACCATGGTATCTCCTATGCAAAATAAGTATGATTTGGGATAGGGCTGGGGAGGGCCGCTGCTCAGGCACATCTCTGTCAAGTAAAGGAGATTCAACTGAGGCAGCACAAGGGAACTCTCATCTGGGGACAACAACTGCAGGGAGAACACATATTTTCAGATGAACATGGGAGGGCAGAAGGCTACCTAATACTGAAGCACCCCCAAACAACAAACAAAATGCAACAACTAGTGCAAGCATTCCTGGGGGAAGGCCTGCAGCAGATGGATTTGCATATGGTGATGTCATCCAAGCAGTGGGTCAAAGTTGGCTTCAACCCTCGTCTGCATATGAAAAGAGAAAAGGGGCGTGCAGGGCATGGCAGCCTTTTGCGGCGCTTGGATGACCCCTAGTTCACATTAAACACCTCCACCCTCCTTCGGTGTGGGGCTCATGTTGGCTATGCCCCAGCCCCTGAAGCATTCAAGCTGATTTCTTGCAGCAGCTGGGCACTGTAACAGCTCCAGAGCTGCTCTGTAAGGCAAATAAAAGTGTGTGGGACCTGCAGCACTACCTGTAGTTCGCATTGTGCGTTGGAAGGCACAAAGTAAGCAGACGGGAGAAGTCAGGATAGTGCGCAAGGGCATAGAAGGGAGCGGCTCAAGAAAAGAGAAGTGGAAACAGACAGCAAACTAGGCTGGAGAGAGACCTGAGACAAAGAGATCTGAATTATATGAGAGCAGACCAGGGGAAACACAAATTATGCAGTCAAGTTTCCCACATTTGGGGAAATCGCAGGAGCAGCACACCCAGAGTGCAATGGGTGATCCTTGCCCTGGGAGAAGCAACTTCATGATCATAGTATCTCACCTGGCAGGTAAGTAGGAGTTGGGCTAGAGCTGGGGAGGGTCGCTGCTCGGGCACCCCCCTGTCAAGTGAAGGAGATCCAACTGAGGCAGCACAAGGGAACTCTCGAAAGAAGAACAAGGCTAGAGGAAGATCTGAGACAAAGAAATCTGACTTTTACCAGAGCTGACCAGAGGAAAGCACAAACACAGTCCCTCACTACCACAAATAATGCAGTCCAGTTTCCCACATTTGGGGAAATCACAGGGGTCAGCATACCCAGAATGCAATGAATGAACCTCACCCTGGGAGAACAATCTTCATGACCATGGTATCTCCTATGCAAAATAAGTATGATTTGGGATAGAGCTGGGGAGGGCCGCTGCTCAGGCACATCTCTGTCAAGTAAAGGAGATTCAACTGAGGCAGCACAAGGGAACTCTCATCTGGGGACAACAACTGCAGGGAGAACACAAATTTTCAGATGAACATGGGAGGGCAGAAGGCTGCCTAATACTGAAGCACCCCCAAACAACAAACCAAATGCAACAACTAGTGCAAGCATTCCTGGGGGAAGGCCAGCAGCAGATGGATTTGCATATGGTGATGTCATCCAAGCAGTGGGTCAAAGTTGGCTTCAACCCTCATCTGCATATGAATAGAGAAGAGGGGCGTGCAGGGCATGGCGGCCTTTTGCGGCGCTTGGATGACCCCTAGTTCGCATTAAACACCTCCACCCTCCTTCGGTGTGGGGCTCATGTTGGCTATGCCCCAGCCCCTGAAGCATTCAAGCTGATTTCTTGCAGCAGCTGGGCACTGTAACAGCTCCAGAGCTGCTCTGTAAGGCAAGTAAAAGGGTGTGGGCCCTGCAGCACTACCTGTAGTTCGCATTGTGCGTTGGAAGGCACAAAGTAAGCAGACGGGAGGAGAAGTCAGGATAGTGCACAACGGTATAGAAGGGAGGGGCTCAAGAAAAAAGAAGTGGAAACAGACAGCAAACTAGGCTGGAGAGAGACCTGAGACAAAGAGATCTGAATTATATGAGAGCCGACCAGGGGTAACACAAATTACGCAGTCAAGCTTCACACATTTGGGGAAATCGCAGGATCAGCACACCCAGAGTGCAATGGGTGATCCTTGCCCTGGGAGAAGCACCTACATGATCATAGTATCTCACCTGGCAGGTAAGTAGGAGTTGGGCTAGAGCTGGGGAGGGTCGCTGCTCGGGCACCCCCCTGTCAAGTGAAGGAGATCCAACTGAGGCAGCACAAGGAAACTCTCGAAAGAAGAACAAGGCTAGAGGAAGATCTGAGACGAAGAAATCTGACTTTTACCAGAGCTGACCAGAGGAAAGCACAAACACAGTCCCCCACTACCACAAATAATGCAGTCGAGTTTCCCACATTTGTGGAAATCACAGGGGTCAGCATACCCAGAATGCAATGAATGAACCTCACCCTGGGAGAACAATCTTCATGACCATGGTATCGGCTATGCAAAATAAGTATGATTTGGGATAGGGCTGGGGAGGGCCGCTGCTCAGGCACATCTCTGTCAAGTAAAGGAGATTCAACTGAGGCAGCACAAGGGAACTCTCATCTGGGGACAACAACTGCAGGGAGAACACATATTTTCAGATGAACATGGGAGGGCAGAAGGCTACCTAATACTGAAGCACCCCCAAACAACAAACAAAATGCAACAACTAGTGCAAGCATTCCTGGGGGAAGGCCTGCAGCAGATGGATTTGCATATGGTGATGTCATCCAAGCAGTGGGTCAAAGTTGGCTTCAACCCTCGTCTGCATATGAAAAGAGAAAAGGGGCGTGCAGGGCATGGCAGCCTTTTGCGGCGCTTGGATGACCCCTAGTTCGCATTAAACACCTCCACCCTCCTTCGGTGTGGGGCTCATGTTGGCTATGCCCCAGCCCCTGAAGCATTCAAGCTGATTTCTTGCAGCAGCTGGGCACTGTAACAGCTCCAGAGCTGCTCTGTAAGGCAAATAAAAGTGTGTGGGACCTGCAGCACTACCTGTAGTTCGCATTGTGCGTTGGAAGGCACAAAGTAAGCAGACGGGAGAAGTCAGGATAGTGCGCAAGGGCATAGAAGGGAGCGGCTCAAGAAAAGAGAAGTGGAAACAGACAGCAAACTAGGCTGGAGAGAGACCTGAGACAAAGAGATCTGAATTATATGAGAGCTGACCAGGGGAAACACAAATTATGCAGTCAAGTTTCCCACATTTGGGGAAATCGCAGGAGCAGCACACCCAGAGTGCAATGGGTGATCCTTGCCCTGGGAGAAGCAACTTCATGATCATAGTATCTCACCTGGCAGGTAAGTAGGAGTTGGGCTAGAGCTGGGGAGGGTCGCTGCTCGGGCACCCCCCTGTCAAGTGAAGGAGATCCAACTGAGGCAGCACAAGGGAACTCTCGAAAGAAGAACAAGGCTAGAGGAAGATCTGAGACAAAGAAATCTGACTTTTACCAGAGCTGACCAGAGGAAAGCACAAACACAGTCCCCCACTACCACAAATAATGCAGTCGAGTTTCCAACATTTGGGGAAATCACAGGGGTCAGCATACCCAGAATGCAATGAATAAACCTCACCCTGGGAGAACAATCTTCATGACCATGGTATCTCCTATGCAAAATAAGTATGATTTGGGATAGAGCTGGGGAGGGCCGCTGCTCAGGCACATCTCTGTCAAGTAAATGCGATTCAACTGAGGCAGCACAAGGGAACTCTCATCTGGGGACAACAACTCCAGGGAGAACACAAATTTTCAGATGAACATGGGAGGGCAGAAGGCTGCCTAATACTGAAGCACCCCCAAACAACAAACCAAATGCAACAACTAGTGCAAGCATTCCTGGGGGAAGGCCTGCAGCAGATGGATTTGCATATGGTGATGTCATCCAAGCAGTGAGTCAAAGTTGGCTTCAACCCTCGTCTGCATATGAAAAGAGAAAAGGGGCGTGCAGGGCATGGCGGCCTTTTGCGGCGCTTGGATGACCCCTAGTTCGCATTAAACGCCTCCACCCTCCTTCGGTGTGGGGCTCATGTTGGCTATGCCCCAGCCCCTGAAGCATTCAAGCTGATTTCTTGCAGCAGCTGGGCACTGTAACAGCTCCAGAGCTGCTCTGTAAGGCAAGTAAAAGGGTGTGGGCCCTGCAGCACTACCTGTAGTTCGCATTGTGCGTTGGAAGGCACAAATTAAGCAGACGGGAGAAGTCAGGATAGTGCGCAAGGGCATAGAAGGGAGCGGCTCAAGAAAAGAGAAGTAGAAACAGACAGCAAACTAGGCTGGAGAGAGACCTGAGATAAAGAGATCTGAATTATACGAGAGCCGACCAGGGGAAACACAAATTATGCAGTCAAGTTTGCCACATTTGGAAAAATCACAGGAGCAGCACACCCAGAGTGCAATGAGTGAGCCTTGCCCTGGGAGAAGCACCTTCATGATCATAGTATCTCACCTGGCAGGTAAGTAGGAGTTGGGCTAGAGCTGGGGAGGGTCGCTGCTCGGGCACCCCCCTGTCAAGTGAAGGAGATCCAACTGAGGCAGCACAAGGAATCTCTCGAAAGAAGAACAAGGCTAGAGGAAGATCTGAGACAAATAAATCTGACTTTTACCAGAGCTGACCAGAGGAAAGAACAAACACAGTCCCCCACTACCACAAATAATGCAGTCGAGTTTCCCACATTTGGGGAAATCATAGGGGTCAGCATACCCAGAATGCAATGAATGAACCTCACCCTGGGAGAACAATCTTCATGACCATGGTATCTCCTATGCAAAATAAGTATGATTTGGGATAGGGCTGGGGAGGGCCGCTGCTCAGGCACATCTCTGTCAAGTAAAGGAGATTCAACTGAGGCAGTACAAGGGAACTCTCATCTGGGGACAACAACTGCAGGGAGAACACATATTTTCAGATGAACATGGGAGGGCAGAAGGCTACCTAATACTGAAGCACCCCCAAACAACAAACCAAATGCAACAACTAGTGCAAGCATTCCTGGGGGAAGGCCTGCAGCAGATGGATTTGCATATGGTGATGTCATCCAAGCAGTGGGTCAAAGTTGGCTTCAACCCTCGTCTGCATATGAAAAGAGAAAAGGGGCGTGCAGGGCATGGCAGCATTTTTCGGCGCTTGGATGACCCCTAGTTCGCATTAAACACCTCCACCCTCCTTCGGTGTGGGGCTTATGTTGGTTATGTCCCAGCCCCGAAGCATTCAAGCTGATTTCTTGCAGCAGCTGGGCACTGTAACAGCTCCAGAGCTGCTCTGTAAGGCAAGTAAAAGGGTGTGGGCCCTGCAGCACTACCTGTAGTTTGCATTGTTCATTGTAAGGCACTGAGTAAGCAGACGGGAGGTGAAGTCAGGATAGTGCACAAGGGTATAGAAGGGAGGGGCTCAAGAAAAAAGAAGTGGAAACAGACAGCAAACTAGGCTGGAGAGAGACCTGAGACAAAGAGATCTGAATTATATGAGAGCTGACCAGGGGAAACACAAATTATGCAGTCAAGTTTCCCACATTTGGGGAAATTGCAGGAGCAGCACACCCAGAGTGCAATGGGTGAAACTTGCCCTGGGAGAAGCACCTTCATGATCATAGTATCTCACCTCGCAGGTAAGTAGGATTTGGGATAGAGCTGGGGAGGGTCGCTGCTCGGGCACCCCCCTGTCAAGTGAAGGAGATCCAACTGAGGCAGCACAAGGAAACTCTCGATAGAAGAACAAGGCTAGAGGAAGATCTGAGACAAATAAATCTGACTTTTACCAGAGGAAAGAACAAACACAGTCCCCCACTACCACAAATAATGCAGTCGAGTTTCCCACATTTGGGGAAATCATAGGGGTCAGCATACCCAGAATGCAATGAATGAACCTCACCCTGGGAGAACAATCTTCATGACCATGGTATCTCCTATGCAAAATAAGTATGATTTGGGATAGGGCTGGGGAGGGCCGCTGCTCAGGCACATCTCTGTCAAGTAAAGGAGATTCAACTGAGGCAGCACAAGGGAACTCTCATCTGGGGACAACAACTGCAGGGAGAACACATATTTTCAGATGAACATGGTAGGGCAGAAGGCTGCCTAATACTGAAGCACCCCCAAACAACAAACCAAATGCAACAACTAGTGCAAGCATTCCTGGGGGAAGGCCTGCAGCAGATGGATTTGCATATGGTGATGTCATCGAAGCAGTGGGTCAAAGTTGGCTTCAACCCTTGTCTGCATATGAAAAGAGAAAAGGGGCGTGCAGGGCATGGCGGCCTTTTGCGGCGCTTGGATGACCCCTAGTTCGCATTAAACACCTCCACCCTCCTTCGGTGTGGGGCTATGCCCCAGCCCCTGAAGCATTCAAGCTGATTTCTTGCAGCAGCTGGGCACTGTAACAGCTCCAGAGCTGCTCTGTAAGGCAAGTAAAAGGGTGTGGGCCCTGCAGCACTACCTGTAGTTTGCATTGTGCGTTGGAAGGCACAAAGTAAGCAGACGAGAGAAGTCAGGATAGTGCGCAAGGGCATAGAAGGGAGCAACTCAAGAAAAGAGAAGTGGAAACAGACAGCAAACTAGGCTGGAGAGAGACCTGAGACAAAGAGATCTGAATTATACGAGAGCCGACCAGGGGAAACACAAATTATGCTGTCAAGTGTCCAACATTTGGGGAAACCGCAGGAGCAGCACACCCAGAGTGCAATGGGTGAGCCTTGCCCTGGGAGAAGCACCTTCATGATCATAGTATCTCACCTGGCAGGTAAGTAGGAGTTGGGCTAGAGCTGGGGAGGGTCGCTGCTCGGGCACCCCCCTGTCAAGTGAAGGAGATCCAACTGAGGCAGCACATGGAAACTCTCGAAAGAAGAACAAGGCTAGAGGAAGATCTGAGACAAATAAATCTGACTTTTACCAGAGCTGACCAGAGGAAAGCACAAACACAGTCCCCCACTACCACAAATAATGCAGTCGAGTTCCCACATTTGGGGAAATCACAGGGGTCAGCATACCCAGAATGCAATGAATGAACCTCACCCTGGGAGAACAATCTTCATGACCATGGTATCTCCTATGCAAAATAAGTATGATTTGGGATAGGGCTGGGAAGGGCCGCTGCTCAGGCACATCTCTGTCAAAAATTTATAAAGTCTATACATATATATAACCAAATGTCAATATATATATATATAGAACCCAGCGCTCCTATTAAAACTTATCTATTTCACCAATTTGTTGCTTATTTAATCTTTATACATCTATTAATTTTCACCATATATTATAAAATGCTGCTCCCATAGGTAGTACTGTTTTACCAATAATAAACCAAATTTTAAAGATAATCACACTTGTTATCAAGGGAGCGCAAAAAATAAAATATACAAGCTCTTTATTTTTAAAAAATATATATAGACAGAAGAAACCCACATTCAATAAAATACAATGGAGTCAACATATATAGGCACCACTATCCATATCTAAATGTAATAAGGATCTATTTCATATTGCCCTTGATGAAAACGGAATGTTTATTAAAGTGTCCAAAAAATCCTCCTGGATACAGCTGTTGTTATTTAATCGTTACTTTCCAATTGTAATTGATACATTAAATTCCTTCTTGTGGATGAACAGCAACAGTTGTAACCAACGCCTCTTATTTACTGCAGTTAAAGTTCATATGTAACTCACGTGAGTAATGAAAGAAAACAGGGGGAGAGCGCTGTGATGGTTGGTGAAACACAGCGGTATGCTACGACCCCCGTTAACCGTGGCTGGATCTTATTGGCACTCGCGGTCGGGATATTTCTCCCTGCCGTGGGGTAGAGACCTCCTTTTGCTCGGTCTCAAATTGCTTTTTCCCCTTCACCGCTGCCTTTACATCAGACGTCCGCCGTGATGTAGCTCGTTCATGAACGGGCTTATATCTCAGCAATCAGAGTGTCCGGTAATCACCTTTCTTACGCGTTTCTCCGCTGTTATCCAAGAGCGGTTTCGTCAGAGGATACATCAGCAGCCTAGCAGGCTCTTTTCAAAATGCACCGGACCAATAGCATTACTAATTAGTTGATTGGATACATACATGTACTAATTGGATGCATACATGTAATGACTCACATATGGAACAACTTTCTAATTGCAATTGCACATATAAAGGCATTTCATAATATAAAAATAAGCAACATGGTGATTAAAAATAATAATAAAATAAGCAACAAGGTGGTTTAAAAAATAACAGAAAATATATAATCTATATACAGATTAACCTATAATCTTTCAATCAATACCTCATATCTATAATCACATATACATAATTCAGAGACTCAGCACTAAGGATCCCCATTTACTTATATAAAACCTTTTAGGGTAACATAAATCCATGTCACTACTAAAGCAGTTCTTGTGGCGCAGGGGAAACATCACCTGCACTCTATGCAGCTAGTCCCATGTTCGAATCCAACCCGCTCAGCTTAACATCCATATTATTTATTTACTTTTAATGGGATCATTCGATCAATTCATTTTTACCTTTAATTTTTGTTAATATTATTTCTATATTTCATTATTTTAACCCCTGGAATAATTACATTGCTGTTTAAACAACAAAAAGAATTGAAGAAAAAAATAAATATTAAACAGACAATTTAAGGATTCGAAGATGTAAAGATTTAAAGATTTTAAAATTTAAAACAGGGAGGGGGGGAGGGAGGGGGGCCTTTTGGGAGAATGAGGGAAAAAAAAAAAAATAGAAAAAAAAATATATATATATAGAACCAAGAGAAAGTGTAAAAAGAGGATGGAGGAAGAAATCTGATGTTCATCATTACTAGTGGATTTTACTAAAGAACTTTAAAGGAACACACACAACAGGATTATACAGTTTCATCCTAAGAGGAAAGCTGTTTCCAAAATAGCTACTTCTAATAATTTTGTTTATTTATTAAACATACAATAAATGGATATTCAATAAATAATATATTAGGTAAATCAATAGATAAAATCTTCAGAGACTGCCAATGTTGTTCAGTTCGATGCTCTCATTCAGACCATCAGGTGTAAGGGTACCCAATGAAAAAATCCAAAATGCCGCCCTTGTCAAGTAAAGGAGATTCAACTGAGGCAGCACAAGGGAACTCTCATCTGGGGACAACAACTGCAGGGAGAACACATATTTTCAGATGAACATGGGAGGGCAGAAGGCTGCCTAATACTGAAGCACCCCCAAACAACAAACCAAATGCAACAACTAGTACAAGCATTCCTGGGGGAAGGCCTGCAGCAGATGGATTTGCATATGGTGATGTCATCCAAGCAGTGGGTCAAAGTTGGCTTCAACCCTCGTCTGCATATGAAAAGAGAAAAGGGGCGTGCAGGGCATGGCGGCCTTTTGCGGCGCTTGGATGACCCCTAGTTCGCATTAAACACCTCCACCCTACTTCGGTGTGGGGCTCATGTTGGCTATGCCCCAGCCCCTGAAGCATTCAAGCTGATTACTTGCAGCTGGGCACTGTAATAGCTCCAGAGCTGCTCTGTAAGGCAACTAAAAGGGTGTGGGCCCTGCAGCACTACCTGTAGTTCGCATTGTGCTTTGGAAGGCACAAAGTAAGCAGACGGGAGAAGTCAAGATAGTGCGCAAGGGCATAGAAGGGAGTGGCTCAAGAAAAGAGAAGTGTAAACAGACAGCAAACTAGGCTGGAGAGAGACATGAGACAAAGAGATCTGAATTATACGAGAGCCGACCAGGGGAAACACAAATTATGCAGTCAAGTTTCCCACATTTGGGGAAATCACAGGAGCAGCACACCCAGAGTGCAATGGGTGAGCCTTGCCCTGGGAGAAGCACCTTCATGATCATAGTATCTCACCTAGCAGGTAAGTAGGAATTGGGCTAGAGCTGGGGAGGGTCGCTGCTCGGGCACCCCCCTGTCAAGTGAAGGAGATCCAACTGAGGCAGCACAAGGGAACTCTCAAAAGAAGAACAAGGCTAGAGGAAGATCTGAGACAAAGAAATCAGACTTTTACCAGAGCTGACCAGAGGAAAGCACAAACACAGTCCCCCACTACCACAAATAATGCTGTCAAGTTTACCACATTTGGGGAAATAACAGGGGTCAGCATACCCAGAATGCAATGAATGAACCTCACCCTGGGAGAACAATCTTCATGACCATGGTATCTCCTATGCAAAATAAGTATGATTTGGGATAGGGCTGGAGAGGGCCGCTGCTCAGGCACATCTTTGTCAAGTAAAGGAGATTCAACTGAGGCAGCACAAGGGAACTCTCATCTGGGGACAACAACTGCAGGAGGTACACATATTTTCAGATGAACATGGTAGGGCAGAACGCTGCCTAATATGGAAGCACCCCCAAACAACAAACCAAATGCAACAACTAGTACAAGCATTCCTGGGGAAGGCCTGCAGCAGATGGATTTGCATATGGTGATGTCATCCAAGCAGTGGGTCAAAGTTGGCTTCAACCCTCGTCTGCATATGAAAAGAGAAAATTGGCATGCAGGGCATGGCGGCCTTTTGCGGTGCTTGGATGACCCCTAGTTTGCATTAAACACCTCCACCCTCCTTCGGTGTGGGGCTCATGATGGCTATGCCCCAGCCCCTGAAGCATTCAAGCTGATTTCTTGCAGCAGCTGGGCACTGTAACAGCTCCAGAGCTGCTCTGTAAGGCAAGAAAAAGGGTGTGGGCCCTGCAGCACTACCTGTAGTTTGCATTGTGCGTTGGAAGGCACAAAGTAAGCAGACGGGAGAAGTCATGATAGTGCGCAAGGGCATAGAAGGGAGCAACTCAAGAAAAGAGAAGTGGAAACAGACTGCAAACTAGGCTGGAGAGAGACCTGAGACAAAGAGATCTGAATTATACGAGAGCCGACCAGGTGAAACACAAATTATGCAGTCAAGTGTCCAACATTTGGGAAACCGCAGGAGTAGCACACCCAGAGTGCAATGGGTGAGCCTTGCCTGGGAGAAGCACCTTCATGATCATAGTATCTCACCTGGCAGGTAAGTAGGAGCTGGGCTAGAGCTGGGGAGGGTCGCTGCTCGGGCACCCCCCTGTCAAGTGAAGGAGATCCAACTGAGGCAGCACAAGGGAACTCTCGAAAGAAGAACAAGGCTAGAGGAAGATCTGAGACAAAGAAATCTGACTTTTACCAGAGCTGACCAGAGGAAAGCACAAACACAGTCCCTCACTACCACAAATAATGCTGTCCAGTTTCCCACATTTGGGGAAATCACAGGGGTCAGCATACCCAGAATGCAATGAATGGACCTCACCCTGGAAGAATAATCTTCATGACCATGGTATCTCCTATGCAAAATAAGTTTGATTTGGGATAGAGCTGGGGAGGGCCGCTACTCAGGCACATCTCTGTCAAGTAAAGGCGATTCAACTGAGGCAGCACAAGGGAACTCTCATCTGGGGACAACAACTGCAGGGAGAACACATATTTTCAGATGAACATGGGAGGGCAGAAGGCTGCCTAATACTGAAGCACCCCCAAACAACAAACCAAATGCAACAACTAGTGCAAGCATTCCTGGGGAAGGCCTGCAGCAGATGGATTTGCATATGGTGATGTCATCCAAGCAGTGGGTCAAAGTTGGCTTCAACCCTCGTCTGCATATGAAAAGAAAAAAGGGATGTGCAGGGCATGGCGGCCTTTTGCGGCGCTTGGATGACCCCTAATTCGCATTAAACATCTCCACCCTCCTTCGGTGTGGGGCTCATGTTGGCTATGCCCCAGCCCCTGAAGCATTCAAGCTGATTTCTTGCAGCAGCTGGGCACTGTAACAGCTCCAGAGCTGCTCTGTAAAGCATGTAAAAGGGTGTGGGCCCTGCAGCACTACCTGTAGTTTGCATTGTGCGTTGGAAGGCACAAAGTAAGCAGACAGGAGAGGTCAGAATAGTGTGCAAGGGCATAGAAGGGAGCGGCTCAAGAAAAGAGAAGTGGAAACAGACAGCAAACTAGGCTGGAGAGAGACCTGAGACAAAGAGATCTGAATTATACGAGAGCCGACCAGGGGAAACACAAATTATGCAGTCAAGTTTCCCACATTTGGGGAAATCACAGGGGCAGCACACCCAGAGTGCAATGGGTGAGCCTTGCCCTGGGAGAAGCACCTACATGATCATAGTATCTCACCTGGCAGGTAAGTAGGAGTTGGGCTAGAGCTGGGGAGGGTCGCTGCTCGGGCACCCCCCTGTCAAGTGAAGGAGATCCAACTGAGGCAGCACAAGGGAACTCTCGAAAGAAGAACAAGGCTAGAGGAAGATCTGAGACAAAGAAATCTGACTTTTACCAGAGCTGACCAGAGGAAAGCACAAACACAGTCCCCCACTACCACAAATAATACAGTCAAGTTTCCCACATTTGGGGAAATCACAGGGGTCAGCATACCCAGAATGCAATGAATGAACCTCACCCTGGGAGAACAATCTTCATGACCATGGTATCTCCTATGCAAAATAAGTATGATTTGGGATAGGGCTGGGGAGGGCCGCTGCTCAGGCACATCTCTGTCAAGTAAAGAAGATTCAACTGAGGCAGCACAAGGGAACTCTCATCTGGGGACAACAACTGCAGGGAGAACACATATTTTCAGATGAACATGGGAGGGCAGAAGGCTGCCTAATACTGAAGCACCCCCAAACAACAAACCAAATGCAACAACTAGTGCAAGCATTCCTGGGGAAGGCCTGCAGCAGATGGATTTGCATATGGTGATGTCATCCAAGCAGTGGGTCAAAGTTGGCTTCAACCCTCGTCTGCATATGAAAAGAAAAAAGGGATGTGCAGGGCATGGCGGCCTTTTGCGGCGCTTGGATGACCCCTAATTCGCATTAAACATCTCCACCCTCCTTCGGTGTGGGGCTCATGTTGGCTATGCCCCAGCCCCTGAAGCATTCAAGCTGATTTCTTGCAGCAGCTGGGCACTGTAACAGCTCCAGAGCTGCTCTGTAAAGCATGTAAAAGGGTGTGGGCCCTGCAGCACTACCTGTAGTTTGCATTGTGCGTTGGAAGGCACAAAGTAAGCAGACAGGAGAGGTCAGAATAGTGTGCAAGGGCATAGAAGGGAGCGGCTCAAGAAAAGAGAAGTGGAAACAGACAGCAAACTAGGCTGGAGAGAGACCTGAGACAAAGAGATCTGAATTATACGAGAGCCGACCAGGGGAAACACAAATTATGCAGTCAAGTTTCCCACATTTGGGGAAATCACAGGGGCAGCACACCCAGAGTGCAATGGGTGAGCCTTGCCCTGGGAGAAGCACCTACATGATCATAGTATCTCACCTGGCAGGTAAGTAGGAGTTGGGCTAGAGCTGGGGAGGGTCGCTGCTCGGGCACCCCCCTGTCAAGTGAAGGAGATCCAACTGAGGCAGCACAAGGGAACTCTCGAAAGAAGAACAAGGCTAGAGGAAGATCTGAGACAAAGAAATCTGACTTTTACCAGAGCTGACCAGAGGAAAGCACAAACACAGTCCCCCACTACCACAAATAATACAGTCAAGTTTCCCACATTTGGGGAAATCAAAGGGGTCAGCATACCCAGAATGCAATGAATGAACCTCACCCTGGGAGAACAATCTTCATGACCGTGGTATCTCCTATGCAAAATAAGTATGATTTGGGATAGGGCTGGGGAGGGCCGCTGCTCAGGCACATCTCTGTCAAGTAAAGAAGATTCAACTGAGGCAGCACAAGGGAACTCTCATCTGGGGACAACAACTGCAGGGAGAACACATATTTTCAGATGAACATGGGAGGGCAGAAGGCTGCCTAATACTGAAGCACCCCCAAACAACAAACCAAATGCAACAACTAGTGCAAGCATTCCTGGGGGAAGGCCTGCAGCAGATGGATTTGCATATGGTGATGTCATCCAAGCAGTGGGTCAAAGTTGGCTTCAACCCTCGTCTGCATATGAAAAGAGAAAAGGGGCATGCAGGGCATGGCGGCCTTTTGTGGCGCTTGGATGACCCCTAGTTCGCATTAAACACCTCCACCCTCCTTCGGTGTGGGGCTCATGTTGGCTATGCCCCAGCCCCTGAAGCATTCAAGCTGATTTCTTGCAGTAGCTGGGCACTGTAACAGCTCCAGAGCTGCTCTGTAAGGCAAGTAAAAGGGTGTGGGCCCTGCAGCACTACCTGTAGTTCGCATTGTGCGTTTCAAGGCACAAAGTAAGCAGATGGGAGTAGTCAGGATAGTGCGCAAGGGCATAGAAGGGAGCGGCTCAAGAAAAGAGAAGTGGAAACAGACAGCAAACTAGGCTGGAAAGAGACCTGAGACGAAGAGATCTGAATTATACGAGAGCCGACCAGGGGAAACACAAATTATGCAGTCAAATGTCCCACATTTGGGGAAATCGCAGGAGCAGCACACCCAGAGTGCAATGGGTGAGCCTTGCCCTGGGAGAAGCACCTTCATGATCATAGTATCTCACCTGGCAGGTAAGTAGGAGTTGGGCTAGAGCTGGGGAGGATCGCTGCTCAAGCACCCCCCTGTCAAGTGAAGGAGATCCAACTGAGGCAGCACAAGGGAACTCTCAAAAGAAGAATAAGACTAGAGGAAGAAATGAGACAAAGAAATCTGACTTTTACCAGAGCTGACCAGAGGAAAGCACAAACACAGTCCCCCACTACTACAAATCATGCAGTCAAGTTTCCCACATTTGGGGAAATCACAGGGGTCAGCATACCCAGAATGCAATGAATGAACCTCACCCTGGGAGAACAATCTTAATGACCATGGAATCTCCTATGCAAGATAAGTATGATTTGGGATAGGGCTGGAGAGGGCCGCTGCTCAGGCACATCTCTGTCAAGTAAAGGAGATTCAACTGAGGCAGCACAAGGGAACTCTCATCTGAGGACAACAACTGCAGGGAGAACACATATTTTCAGATGAACATGGGAGGGCAGAAGGCTGCCTAATACTGAAGCACCCCCAAATAACAAACCAAATGCAACAACTAGTGCAAGCATTCCTGGGGGAAGGCCTGCAGCAGATGGATTTGCATATGGTAATGCCATCCAAGCAGTGGGTCAAAGTTGGCTTTAACCCTCGTCTGCATATGAAAAGAGAAAAGGGGCGTGCAGGGCATGGCGGCCTTTTGCGGCGCTTGGATGACCCCTAGTTCGCATTAAACACCTCCACCCTCCTTCGGTGTGGGGCTCATGTTGGCTATGCCCCAGCCCCTGAAGCATTCAAGCTGATTTCTTGCAGCAGCTGGGCACTGTAACAGCTCCAGAGCTGCTCTGTAAGGCAAGAAAAAGGGTGTGGGCCCTGCAGCACTACCTGCAGTTTGCATTGTGCATTGGAAGGCACAAAGTAAGCAGACGGGAGAAGTCAGGATAGTGCGCAAGGGCATAGAAGGGAGCGGCTCAAGAAAAGAGAAGTGGAAACAGACAGCAAACTAGGCTGGAGAGCTCTTCTGTCTATATTTTGCAAACCTGCTCTTGTCCTCTCCAGCTGCTCCATGTAGATTTGACGTCTGGAAAGGTGCATAACCCAATGACAAGCAAACACACTCCTGCATGAGTTTTCTCTCTCACTAGCTGGATGATACACAATCATTTGCATGTGCTCCACCTCCGACACACCACCCACCCAACCACCCAGTGACCAGAGCCACCCACAAGCCAACTGGCTACGTGATTTAATTTGCACAGTGTAGTCATCCAGGCAGCATGCCCTTCTCAATGGAAGGATCTCTGGTTCCATGGAATCTTCCACATTGGAATGCTGCGGAACAAAAAGGATTTAAATATTCAGCTTGCTAGCATTCAATGTACCTGCGGCTTGGCTCTAGCACATGGGTCTTCATCCTGTGGCCCTCCAGCTGCTGTGAAACTACACATCCCAGCATGCCCTGCCACAATTTTGCTATTAAGGTATGCTAAAACTGAGGCAGGGCATGCTGGCATGTGTAGTTCCACAGCAGCTGGAGGGTCACAGGTTGAAGACCCATGTTCTAGCATGCCTGTTCTATGATGCATGTACCGTGATGTCACAATCAGCTTGGAATGGGGTGTCTAGCAGGCATTTGCTGACAGCCACTTGAGGGAGACACACATCAGGAGATGCAGCATATCGGAGGTCTTCGATGCCTTTCCAGCAAATGCACACCACCTGCTGCTGGTCTGGACACAAAACAATACCCACAATCGAAGTCCCAAAATGCCCAACTACAGGATTCATGTAAGTAGTGAATTTAGGAATGAATTTAGAAGTAGGAAATTAAGTTAGTTCACAAGTACATTCAAATTCAGATCTAAAGTCTAGGTAGGCCTCACGTCCTGGCAGCCCCCAGCACTTAAAAATGCCTTGATTAGAGGTAGAGAATTAAATGTAGATAAAAAGTAGACACAAAATAAGACTCCACAGAGCAGTTATCAGGTGTCTTTATCAATTGTTGCATTTAAAAAATCAAGCAATTAGGGAACACAATGTTGCAACAATGTAACCCTATTTGCAAAATAGTACTAAATAAGTTTGTCGATGTAAGACATTTGCAAAGGCGCATCCAAAACACGCTGGAAAATGCAACTGAATCTGTTTTTGGAGGCTAGAATAGGAAATGTGCATCGGTCCTACAAGTACTGAAAGCTCTTCTACCATCTCCCTTTTCTGAAAAGCCATTTAATATATGGTTCCCAGATAGGGGACATATCAGATATTGCCTTTCAAAAGCAGCAAATATCATACCACTTCTATTGCCATCAAAGATAAAAATTGATTGTTTTCAGATATTGGATTGAAAAAGCAGTCTTTATTGACATAAAGAAGCAAAAAAACATACATAAACATTACACACATAAGTACTGTGTTGCAGCACAGATAAAACACAATACAAATGCTGTCGGTATAGTACAGTTCAAGAACTACAGCACAGGCCAGCCTACACTATAAATCATGAACTGCACTATACATTTAAACAATACAATAATACAACAGTTAATAAGGCTATGGGTGTGGAATGTAAGAGGGTGAGGGAATCACAAGCCCGAAGCTTTATTGAAAGACAGACACATATAAAGGGAGGATTAATAAATACAAAGATATCCTTTACTATAGAATGTAGTACAATCCGGTCTTTCAACTCTTCCACAACTTAAAAACGGATAGTGTTCCCAAGCCTTGTATCCTGGAATATCTTCAGTCTCTCGCCAATGAAGAAAACTATCCCTCCAGCAGACTCTTCAACCACGATACAAGATCGCAGCCAAAAGGGCGAGAAGCAACTACACTTGCGTTTAAAAAAAATAGCTAAAACTTAGTGGAGGAAAGTGCAGTGCACCAAAACATAAGCTGACACAATCATGGAGAATGCGCCAGCATATATGCTCTTCTATCTATATTTTGCAAACCTGCTCTTGTCCCCTCCAGCTGCTCCATGTATATTTGACGTCTGGCAAGGTGCATAACCCACTGACAAGCAGGCACACTCCTGCATGAGTTTTCACTCTCACTAGCTGGATGATACACATTCATTTGCATGTGCTCCACCTCCGACACACCGCCCACCCAACCACCCAGTCACCAGAGCCACCCACAAGCCAACTGGCTCCGTGATTTAATTTGCACAGTGCAGTCATCCAGGCAGCATGTCCTTCTCAATGGAATAATCTCTGGTTCCATGGAATCTTCCGCATTGGAATGCTGCGGAAGAAAAAGGATTTAAACATTCAGCTTGCTAGCATTCAATGTAACTGCGGCTTGGCTCTAGCACATGGGTCTTCATCCTGTGGCCCTCCAGCTGCTGTGAAACTACACATCCCAGCATGCCCTGCCACAGTTTTGCTATTAAGGTATGCTAAAACTGAGGCAGGGCATGCTGGGATGTGTAGTTCCACAGCAGCTGGAGGGTCGCAGGTTGAAGACCCATGTTCTAGCATGCCTGTTCTATGATGTATGTTCCGTGATGTCACAATCAGCTTGGAATGGGGTATCTAGCAGGCATTTGCTGACAGCCACTTGAGGGAGACACACATCAGGAGATGCAGCATATCGGAGGTCTTCGATGCCTTTCCAGCAAATGCACACCACCTGCTGCTGGTCTGGACACAAAACAATGCCCACAATCGAAGTCCCAAAATGCCCAACTACAGGATTCATGTAAGTAGTGAATTTAGGAATGAATTTAGAAGTAGGAAATTAAGTTAGTTCACAAGTACATTCAAATTCAGATCTAAAGTCTAGGTAGGCCTCACGTCCTGGCAGCCCCCAGCATTTAAAAATGCCTTGATTAGAGGTAGGGAATTAAATGTAGATAAGAAGTAGACGCAAAATAAGACTCCACAGAGCAGTTATCAGGTGTCTTTATCAATTGTTGCATTTAAAAAATCAAGCAATTAGGGAACACAATGTTGCAACAATGTAACCCTATTTGCAAAATAGTACTAAATAAGTTTGTCGGTGTAAGACATTTGCAAAGGCGCATCCAAAACACGCTGGAAAATGCAACTGAATCTGTTTTTGGAGGCTAGAATAGGAAATGTGCATCGGTCCTACAAGTACTGAAAGCTCTTCTACCATCTTCCTTTTCTGAAAAGCCATTTAATATATGGTTCCCAGATAGGGGACATATCAGATATTGCCTTTCAAAAGCAGCAAATATCATACCACTTCTATTGCCATCAAAGATAAACATTGATTGTTTTCAGATATTGGATTGAAAAAGCAGTCTTTATTGACATAAAGAAGCAAAAAAACATACATAAACATTACACACATAAGTACTGTGTTGCAGCACAGCCAAAACACAATACAAATGCTGTCGGTATAGTACAGTTCAAGAACTACAGCACAGGCCAGCCTACACTATAAATCATGAACTGCACTATACATTTAAACTATACAATAATACAACAGTTAATAAGGCTATGTGTGTGGAGTGTAAGAGTGTGAGGGAATCACAAGACCGAAGCTTTATTGTAACACAGACACATATAAGGGGAGGGGCAATAAATAGAAAGGTATCCTTTACTATAGAATGTAGTCCAATCCGACCTCTGTGCTCTTGCACAACTGAAAAACGGATAGTGTTCCCAAGCCTTCCATCCTGGAATATCTTTGGTCTTTCGCCAATGAAGAAAACAATCCCTCCCTCCAGCAGACCCTTCAACCACGATACAAGATCACAGCCAAAAGGCCGAGAAGCAACTACACTTGAGCTTAACAAAAATGGCTAAAACTTAGTGGAGGAAAGTGCAGTGCACCAAAACATAAGCTGACACAATCATGGAGAATGTGCCAGCATATATGCTCTTCTATATATATTTTGCAAACCTGCTCTTGTCCCCTCCAGCTGCTCTATGTAGATTTGACGTCTGGCAAGGTGCATAACCCACTGACAAGCAGGCACACTCCTGCATGAGTTTTCTCTCTCACTAGCTGGATGATACACAATCATTTGCATGTGCTTCACCTCTAACACACCACCCACCCAACCACCCAGTCACCAGAGCCACCCACAAACCAACTGGCTCCGTGATTTAATTTGCACAGTGTAGTCATCCAGGCAGCATGTCCTTCTCAATGGAAGGATCTCTGGTTCCATGGAATCTTCCACATTGGAATGCTGCGGAACAAAAAGGATTTAAATATTCAGCTTGCTAGCATTCAATGTACCTGCGGCTTGGCTCTAGCACATGGGTCTTCATCCTGTGGCCCTCCAGCTGCTGTGAAACTACACATCCCAGCATGCCCTGCCACAGTTTTGCTATTAAGGTATGCTAAAACTGAGGCAGGGCATGCTGGGATGTGTAGTTCCACAGCAGCTGGAGGGTCGCAGGTTGAAGACCCATGTTCTAGCATGCCTGTTCTATGATGTATGTTCCGTGATTTCACAATCAGCTTGGAATGGGGTATCTAGCAGGCATTTGCTGACAGCCACTTGAGGGAGACACACATCAGGAGATGCAGCATATCGGAGGTCTTCGATGCCTTTCCAGCAAATGCACACCACCTGCTGCTGGTCTGGACACAAAACAATGCCCACAATCGAAGTCCCAAAATGCCCAACTACAGGATTCATGTAAGTAGTGAATTTAGGAATGAATTTAGAAGTAGGAAATTCAGTTAGTTCACAAGTACATTCAAATTCAGATCTAAAGTCTAGGTAGGCCTCACGTCCTGGCAGCCCCCAGCATTTAAAAATGCCTTGATTAGAGGTAGGGAATTAAATGTAGATAAGAAGTAGACGCAAAATAAGACTCCACAGAGCAGTTATCAGGTGTCTTTATCAATTGTTGCATTTAAAAAAATCAAGCAATTAGGGAACACAATGTTGCAACAATGTAACCCTATTTGCAAAATAGTACTAAATAAGTTTGTCGATGTAAGACATTTGCAAAGGCGCATTTAAAACACGCTGGAAAATGCAACTGAATCTGTTTTTGGAGGCTAGAATAGGAAATGTGCATCGGTCCTACAAGTACTGAAAGCTCTTCTACCATCTTCCTTTTCTGAAAAGCTATTTAATATATGGTTCCCAGATAGGGGACATATCAGATATTGCCTTTCAAAAGCAGCAAATATCATACCACTTCTATTGCCATCAAAGATAAACATTGATTGTTTTCAGATATTGGATTGAAAAAGCAGTCTTTATTGACATAAAGAAGCAAAAAAACATACATAAACATTACACACATAAGTACTGTGTTGCAGCACAGCCAAAACACAATACAAATGCTGTCGGTATAGTACAGTTCAAGAACTACAGCACAGGCCAGCCTACACTATAAATCATGAACTGCACTATACATTTAAACTATACAATAATACAACAGTTAATAAGGCTATGTGTGTGGAGTGTAAGAGTGTGAGGGAATCACAAGACCGAAGCTTTATTGTAACACAGACACATATAAGGGGAGGGGCAATAAATAGAAAGGTATCCTGAAAAACGGATAGTGTTCCCAAGGTATCCTGAAAAACGGATAGTGTTCCCAAGCCTTCCATACTGGAATATCTTTGGTCTTTCGCCAATGAAGAAAACAATCCCTCCCTCCAGCAGACCCTTCAACCACGATACAAGATCACAGCCAAAAGGCTGAGAAGCAACTACACTTGAGCTTAACAAAAATGGCTAAAACTTAGTGGAGGAAAGTGCAGTGCACCAAAACATAAGCTGACACAATCATGGAGAATGTGCCAGCATATATGCTCTTCTATCTGTATTTTGCAAACCTGCTCTTTTCCCCTCCAGCTGCTCTATGTAGATTTTACGTCTGGCAAGGTGCATAACCCACTGACAAGCAGGCACACTCCTGCATGAGTTTTCTCTCTCACTAGCTGGATGATACACAATCATTTGCATGTGCTTCACCTCCGACACACCACCCACCCAACCACCCAGTCACCAGAGCCGCCCACAAACCAACTGGCTCCGTGATTTAATTTGCACAGTGTAGTCATCCAGGCAGCATGTCCTTCTCAATGGAAGGATCTCTGGTTCCATGGAATCTTCCACATTGGAATGCTGCGGAACAAAAAGGATTTAAATATTCAGCTTGCTAGCATTCAATGTACCTGCGGCTTGGCTCTAGCACATGGGTCTTCATCCTGTGGCCCTCCAGCTGCTGTGAAACTACACATCCCAGCATGCCCTGCCACAGTTTTGCTATTAAGGTATGCTAAAACTGAGGCAGGGCATGCTGGGATGTGTAGTTCCACAGCAGCTGGAGGGTCGCAGGTTGAAGACCCATGTTCTAGCATGCCTGTTCTATGATGCATGTACCGTAATGTCACAATCAGCTTGGAATGGGGTGTCTAGCAGGCATTTGCTGACAGACACTTGAGGGAGACACACATCAGGAGATGCAGCATATCGGAGGTCTTCGATGCCTTTCCAGCAAATGCACACCACCTGCTGCTGGTCTGGACACAAAACAATGCCCACAATCGAAGTCCCAAAATGCCCAACTACAGGATTCATGTAAGTAGTGAATTTAGGAATGAATTTAGAAGTAGGAAATTAAGTTAGTTCACAAGTACATTCAAATTCAGATCTAAAGTCTAGGTAGGCCTCACGTCCTGGCAGCCCCCAGCATTTAAAAATGCATTGATTAGAGGTAGAGAATTAAATGTAGATAAGATGTAGACACAAAATAAGACTCCACAGAGCAGTTATCAGGTGTCTTTATCAATTGTTGCATTTAAAAAATCAAGCAATTAGGGAACACAATGTTGCAACAATGTAACCCTATTTGCAAAATAGTACTAAATAAGTTTGTCGGTGTAAGACATTTGCAAAGGCGCATCCAAAACATGCTGGAAAATGCAACTGAATCTGTTTTTGGAGGCTAGAATAGGAAATGTGCATCGGTCCTACAAGTACTGAAAGCTCTTCTCCCATCTCCCTTTTATGAAAAGCCATTTAATATATGGTTCCCAGATAGGGGACATATCAGATATTGCCTTTCAAAAGCAGCAAATATCATACCACTTCTATTGCCATCAAAGATAAACATTGATTGTTTTCAGATATTGGATTGAAAAAGCAGTCTTTATTGACATAAAGAAGCAAAAAAACACACATAAACATTACACACATAAGTACCGTGTTGCAGCACAGCCAAAACACAATACAAATGCTGTCGGTATAGTACAGTTCAAGAACTGCAGCACAGGCCAGCCTACACTATAAATCATGAACTGCACTATACATTTAAACAATACAATAATACAACAGTTAATAAGGCGATGGGTGTGGAGTGTAAGAGGGTGAGGGAATCACAAGCCCGAAGCTTTATTGAAAGACAGACACATATAAAGGGAGGATTAATAAATACAAAGACTTTACTATAGAATGTAGTCCAATCCGGTCTTTCAACTCTTCCACAACTGAAAAACGGATAGTGTTCCCAAGCCTTCCATCCTGGAATATCTTCAGTCTCTCGCCAATGAAGAAAACAATCCCTCCAGCAGACTCTTCAACCACGATACAAGATCACAGCCAAAAGGGCGAGAAGCAACTACACTTGCGTTTAACCAAAATGGCTAAAACTTAGTGAAGGAAAGTGCAGTGCACCAAAACATAAGCTGACACAATCATGGAGAATGCGCCAGCATATATGCTCTTCTATCTTTATTTTGCAAACCTGCTCTTGACCCCTCCAGCTGCTCCATGTAGATTTGACGCCTTGCAAGGTGCATAACCCACTGACAAGCAGGCACACTCCTGCATGAGTTTTCACTCTCACTAGCTGGATGATACACATTCATTTGCATGTGCTCCACCTCCGACACACCGCCCACCCAACCACCCAGTCACCAGAGCCACCCACAAGCCAACTGGCTCCGTGATTTAATTTGCACAGTGCAGTCATCCAGGCAGCATGTCCTTCTCAATGGAATAATCTCTGGTTCCATGGAATCTTCCGCATTGGAATGCTGCGGAACACAAAGGATTTAAACATTCAGCTTGTCAATGTACCTGCGGCTTGGCTCTAGCACATGGGTCTTCATCCTGTGGCCCTCCAGCTGCTGTGAAACTACACATCCCAGCATGCCCTGCCACAGTTTTGCTATTAAGGTATGCTAAAACTGAGGCAGGGCATGCTGGGATGTGTAGTTCCACAGCAGCTGGAGGGTCGCAGGTTGAAGACCCATGTTCTAGCATGCCTGTTCTATGATGCATGTACCGTGATGTCACAATCAGCTTGGAATGGGGTATCTAGCAGGCATTTGCTGACAGCCACTTGAGGGAGACACACATCAGGAGATGCAGCATATCGGAGGTCTTCGATGCCTTTCCAGCAAATGCACACCACCTGCTGCTGGTCTGGACACAAAACAATGCCCACAATCGAAGTCCCAAAATGCCCAACTACAGGATTCATGTAAGTAGTGAATTTAGGAATGAATTTAGAAGTAGGAAATTAAGTTAGTTCACAAGTACATTCAAATTCAGATCTAAAGTCTAGGTAGGCCTCACGTCCTGGCAGCCCCCAGCATTTAAAAATGCCTTGATTAGAGGTAGAGAATTAAATGTAGATAAGAAGTAGACACAAAATAAGACTCCACAGAGCAGTTATCAGGTGTCTTTATCAATTGTTGCATTTAAAAAAATCAAGCAATTAGGGAACACAATGTTGCAACAATGTAACCCTATTTGCAAAATAGTACTAAATAAGTTTGTCGATGTAAGACATTTGCAAAGGCGCATCCAAAACACGCTGGAAAATGCAACTGAATCTGTTTTTGGAGGCTAGAATAGGAAATGTGCATCGGTCCTACAAGTACTGAAAGCTCTTCTCCCATCTCCCTTTTCTGAAAAGCCATTTAATATATGGTTTCCAGATAGGGGACATATCAGATATTGCCTTTCAAAAGCAGCAAATATCATACCACTTCTATTGCCATCAAAGATAAACATTGATTGTTTTCAGATATTGGATTGAAAAAGCAGTCTTTATTGACATAAAGAAGCAAAAAAACATACATAAACATTACACACATAAGTACCGTGTTGCAGCACAGCCAAAACACAATACAAATGCTGTCGTTATAGTACAGTTCAAGAACTACAGCACAGGCCAGCCTACACTATAAATCATGAACTGCACTATACATTTAAACAATACAATAATACAACAGTTAATAAGGCTATGGGTGTGGAGTGTAAGAGGGTGAGGGAATCACAAGCCCGAAGCTTTATTGAAAGACAGACACATATAAAGGGAGGATTAATAAATACAAAGACTTTACTATAGAATGTAGTCCAATCCGGTCTTTCAACTCTTCCACAACTGAAAAACGGATAGTGTTCCCAAGCCTTCCATCCTGGAATATCTTCAGTCTCTCGCCAATGAAGAAAACAATCCCTCCAGCAGACTCTTCAACCACGATACAAGATCACAGCCAAAAGGGCGAGAAGCAACTACACTTGCGTTTAACCAAAATGGCTAAAACTTAGTGAAGGAAAGTGCAGTGCACCAAAACATAAGCTGACACAATCATGAAGAATGCGCCAGCATATATGCTCTTCTATCTATATTTTGCAAACCTGCTCTTGTCCCCTCCAGCTGCTCCATGTAGATTTGACGCCTGGCAAGGTGCATAACCCACTGACAAGCAGGCACACTCCTGCATGAGTTTTCACTCTCACTAGCTGGATGATACACATTCATTTGCATGTGCTCCACCTCCGACACACCGCCCACCCAACCACCCAGTCACCAGAGCCACCCACAAGCCAACTGGCTCCGTGATTTAATTTGCACAGTGCAGTCATCCAGGCAGCATGTCCTTCTCAATGGAATAATCTCTGGTTCCATGGAATCTTCCGCATTGGAATGCTGCGGAACACAAAGGATTTAAACATTCAGCTTGCTAGCATTCAATGTACCTGCGGCTTGGCTCTAGCACATGGGTCTTCATCCTGTGGCCCTCCAGCTGCTGTGAAACTACACATCCCAGCATGCCCTGCCACAGTTTTGCTATTAAGGTATGCTAAAACTGAGGCAGGGCATGCTGGGATGTGTAGTTCCACAGCAGCTGGAGGGTCGCAGGTTGAAGACCCATGTTCTAGCATGCCTGTTCTATGATGTATGTTCCGTGATGTCACAATCAGCTTGGAATGGGGTATCTAGCAGGCATTTGCTGACAGCCACTTGAGGGAGACACACATCAGGAGATGCAGCATATCGGAGGTCTTCGATGCCTTTCCAGCAAATGCACACCACCTGCTGCTGGTCTGGACACAAAACAATGCCCACAATCGAAGTCCCAAAATGCCCAACTACAGGATTCATGTAAGTAGTGAATTTAGGAATGAATTTAGAAGTAGGAAATTCAGTTAGTTCACAAGTACATTCAAATTCAGATCTAAAGTCTAGGTAGGCCTCACGTCCTGGCAGCCCCCAGCATTTAAATATGCCTTGATTAGAGGTAGGGAATTAAATGTAGATAAGAAGTAGACGCAAAATAAGACTCCACAGAGCAGTTATCAGGTGTCTTTATCAATTGTTGCATTTAAAAAATCAAGCAATTAGGGAACACAATGTTGCAACAATGTAACCCTATTTGCAAAATAGTACTAAATAAGTTTGTCGATGTAAGACATTTGCAAAGGCGCATTTAAAACACGCTGGAAAATGCAACTGAATCTGTTTTTGGAGGCTAGAATAGGAAATGTGCATCGGTCCTACAAGTACTGAAAGCTCTTCTACCATCTTCCTTTTCTGAAAAGCCATTTAATATATGGTTCCCAGATAGGGGACATATCAGATATTGCCTTTCAAAAGCAGCAAATATCATACCACTTCTATTGCCATCAAAGATAAACATTGATTGTTTTCAGATATTGGATTGAAAAAGCAGTCTTTATTGACATAAAGAAGCAAAAAAACATACATAAACATTACACACATAAGTACTGTGTTGCAGCACAGCCAAAACACAATACAAATGCTGTCGGTATAGTACAGTTCAAGAACTACAGCACAGGCCAGCCTACACTATAAATCATGAACTGCACTATACATTTAAACTATACAATAATACAACAGTTAATAAGGCTATGTGTGTGGAGTGTAAGAGTGTGAGGGAATCACAAGACCGAAGCTTTATTGTAACACAGACACATATAAGGGGAGGGGCTATAAATAGAAAGGTATCCTTTACTATAGAATGTAGTCCAATCCGACCTCTGTGCTCTTGCACAACTGAAAAACGGATAGTGTTCCCAAGCCTTCCATCCTGGAATATCTTTGGTCTTTCGCCAATGAAGAAAACAATCCCTCCCTCCAGCAGACCCTTCAACCACGATACAAGATCACAGCCAAAAGGCTGAGAAGCAACTACACTTGAGCTTAACAAAAATGGCTAAAACTTAGTCGAGGAAAGTGCAGTGCACCAAAACATAAGCTGACACAATCATGGAGAATGTGCCAGCATATATGCTCTTCTATCTGTATTTTGCAAACCTGCTCTTTTCCCCTCCAGCTGCTCTATGTAGATTTTACATCTGGCAAGGTGCATAACCCACTGACAAGCAGGCACACTCCTGCATGAGTTTTCTCTCTCACTAGCTGGATGATACACAATCATTTGCATGTGCTTCACCTCCGACACACCACCCACCCAACCACCCAGTCACCAGAGCCACCCACAAACCAACTGGCTCCGTGATTTAATTTGCACAGTGTAGTCATCCAGGCAGCATGTCCTTCTCAATGGAAGGATCTCTGGTTCCATGGAATCTTCCACATTGGAATGCTGCGGAACAAAAAGGATTTAAATATTCAGCTTGCTAGCATTCAATGTACCTGCGGCTTGGCTCTAGCACATGGGTCTTCATCCTGTGGCCCTCCAGCTGCTGTGAAACTACACATCCCAGCATGCCCTGCCACAGTTTTGCTATTAAGGTATGCTAAAACTGAGGCAGGGCATGCTGGGATGTGTAGTTCCACAGCAGCTGGAGGGTCGCAGGTTGAAGACCCATGTTCTAGCATGCCTGTTCTATGATGCATGTACCGTAATGTCACAATCA